>NC_044278.2:0-625000 GCF_004027225.2 Strigops habroptila
CAGTTTATTATTTGGTAGGGCCTCTCCAGCACGCGTCACTTCTTCCTGTGGTGATATTTCCAAAATTTTGCCCTCTGGCCAGTCCATGATGGCTTCTAGAATTACTGGACCACTGGGATTTCCTATTCGAACTCGTTGTGTAATTAGTGTGTAATTAGAGCAGCCCAGTTTCTCCATGTACGTCGGTTGCACGATGTGTAGAGGAGACTCTGCCTTTGAACATCTTCCAGCCACGGGCGACCTTGGTGCCAGCAGGAGCAGAGCTTCAGTGCCAGTCACTTCTGAAGCAGCTTGAACCCCTTTATAGGGGGGTTTCAGCTGGCATTTAGCTGGCCTCGGATCCTCTGTATATCCACGGCTCCAAAAACCGAGTGCCCATGTTGAGTCTCTGCTGCAGCTTTCTGCCCGAGGCTCCAGGTGGGAGCATTGTCCCCGACTGCGGTATAAATCACATTTTTCACACCTAGCCCCGTCCGGACTGCTGCAAGGGCTGCATGAACTATCTCTCATTTAATTTGTTCTAAAGCTTGTTGTTGCTCAGGGCCCCATTTGAAAGGGCTTACAATTGGATTAATTACTAATTAATCAGGGAAGTGCATTCTCCAGAAACCCACAACACCTAGGAAAGCTTGTGTTTCTTTTTTATTGGATGGGAGAGCCGTTGCTGTTATCTTGTTGATCTCATCCGTGGAAATCTGGAGACATCTAGCTTGCCAGGTTATTCCCAAGAACTAAATCTCCTGTGTAGGTTCCTTGACCTTACTCTGTTTTATGGCAAAACCAGCCTTCAGAAGGATTGGGATTATTTTCCTCCCTTTCTCAAAAACTTCTACTTTATAGCCCTACACGATAATGTCATCAATTTATTGTAGGTGTTCTGGAGCTTGCCCCTCTTCCAGTGCGGTCTGGATCAGTCCAAGGCAGAAGGGGGGACGTGTTTCCACCCCTAGGGCAATCGTTGCACGTTAGCATGTTGCCACAAATAAAGCATGTGTTGTACCCACGGCCATAGCACCTTGAGAAAGCCTTATTTCTTCGGATCTGGAAAGTTAAGGAGGGTTGGGCTAGAGTTTAAGGTTAAACTTGTCTGGGTTTAAACGACGATGTAAGTGGACATCCAAGAGATTTTCCCTGAGACTGGACAGTCCTGCGAGGCAGGGTGAGTGGGATAGTATGGGCAAGTATCTAGGCCAGTAGGCCACTGCAGTTCGTGGAAACGTCACTCCTGAACAAGCGCGAAATCTGGAAAAACAGCACTCCAAATGCAACAACCCACCTCTCAGCTGTTAAATTGCCGAAAGGGCGAGAGAGGAAAAGGTGTGTGAATTCAAGAGAAAAACAGCCATCAAGAATAAGAGAGTTGCTGCTCCAGTCTCTGGTGAGCAGTTTCCCACATGGAGTGGAATTGCTGATTTTACTCCAACTCCTGTGATAAGGAATTCTAATCCCTTTCTACAAGAAGTGGAGAATCTTACTATCACTATTAGAAAGGCCTTTCCTCCAGCCAGGTGGAGAGGGACAATCGGGTTTACCGGACTGTGTGCATCAGATGGCCTGGTACCTCAGTCCCACAGGAGTATAGGGCTCTAGTAGATACCAGTGCATGGTGTACCCTGATGCCATCATACTATCAAGGAGAGGAAGCCATTCTTATTTCTGGAGTGACAAGAGGATCCCAAAGAGTTGACTGTACTGGAGGCTGAAATCAGCCTAACTGGGAAGGAGTGGCAAAAGCACCCTCTTGTGACTGATCCAGAGGCTGCATGCATCTTTCACATAGAGTATCTCAGGAGTGGGTATGTCAAAGAGCCAAAAGGGTACCGACGGGCTTCTGTCATAGCTGCCTTGGAGACGGAAGAAATTAAGCAGCTGGCCACCTTTCCTGGTCTCTCAGAGGATCCTTCTGTTGCATGGTTGCTGAAAGTCAAAGAAAAAAAGTGGTAATCGCCACCACGGTAGTGCGCCTGCGGCAATGCCGCAACAACCGACACTCCCTGATTCCCATCTATAAGCTGATCCGCAGACTGGAGAGCAAAGGAGTGATCACGGCTCAAATTTTAATTGCCCCTATGGCCAGTGCGGTGCGAAAGTCTAACGGAGACTGGAGAGCAGCAATAGGCTATTGTGGCCTGAACGAGGTCACACCACCATTGAGTTCTAATGGATATGATAAAGTGACTAACGGATATGCTAAAACTTCAATCTGAACTGGAGTCAAAGGCAGTCAAGTAGTATGCCACAACTGATAACGCCGACGCGTTTTTCTCAATTCCTTTTGAGTTCTCTGCTTGAATGCTGGCCGCAACTCACTTTTACTTGGAGGGGCGTCCAGTACACTTCGAAACGATTGCCCCAGGGGAGGAAACACGTCCCCCCTTCTGCCTTGGACTGATCCAGACCGCACTGGAAGAGGGGCAAGCTCCAGAACACCTACAATAAATTGATGACATTATCGTGTAGGGCTATAAAGTAGAAGTTTTTGAGAAAGGGAGGAAAATAATCCCAATCCTTCTGAAGGCTGGTTTTGCCATAAAACGGAGTAAGGTCAAGGGACCTACACAGGAGATTTAGTTCTTGGGAATAACCTGGCAAGCTAGATGTCTCCAGATTTCCACGGATGAGATCAACAAGATAACAGCAACGGCTCTCCCATCCAATAAAAAAGAAACACAAGCTTTCCTAGGTGTTGTGGGTTTCTGGAGAATGCACTTCCCTGATTAATTAGTAATTAATCCAATTGTAAGCCCTTTCAAATGGGGCCCTGAGCAACAACAAGCTTTAGAACAAATTAAATGAGAGATAGTTCATGCAGCCCTTGCAGCAGTCCGGACGGGGCTAGGTGTGAAAAATGTGATTTATACCGCAGTCGGGGACAATGCTCCCACCTGGAGCCTCGGGCAGAAAGCTGCAGCAGAGACCCAACATGGGCACTCGGTTTTTGGAGCCGTGGATATACAGAGGATCCGAGGCCAGCTAAATGCCAGCTGAAACCCCCCTATAAAGGGGTTCAAGCTGCTTCAGAAGTGACTGGCACTGAAGCTCTGCTCCTGCTGGCACCAAGGTCGCCCGTGGCTGGAAGATGTTCAAAGGCAGAGTCTCCTCTACACATCGTGCAACCGACGTACATGGAGAAACTGGGCTGCTCTAATTACACACTAATTACATGACGAGTTCGAATAGGAAATCCCAGTGGTCCAGTAATTCTAGAAGCCATCATGGACTGGCCAGAGGGCAAAGGTCATCAGAGGTCATCAAAGGAAGAAGTGACGCGTGCTGGAGAGGCTCTACCAAATAATAAACTGTCAGAAAGCGAGAAGCAGTATGCCTTGATGGCTGCTGCCTTATTGTGGGAAAGCATGGCAGATGGAAGGCAGCTGAATGGAGTCCACTATGAAAAGTTGCAGAAAATGCTGAAAGTGAGGGTGAATCGGGTCTGTTTGTAGAGGTGAAAGCCATCCAGCTGGACTTGGGCATTGCTGAGTGAGAAAAATGGCCACTACTTTATAGCTATAGTGACTCATGGATGGTGGCAAATGCCCTGTGTTGCTGGTTGCAGCAATGGAAGCCGAGCAAGTGGCAACGCAGATGGAAACCTATCTGGGTTGCTGCATTGTGACGAGGTATCGTTGCCTGGGTGCAGAACTTAGTGGTGAATAAATGCCATGTGGATGCTCATATACAAGAGTAGGGCCACAGACTCCCATAAACAAATATTTGTCTCAAGACAAAAAGCGATGGTATAGTGAAAAATATGGGATCTCAGCATGATGTGATTAGTTGGAATAAGGGATGGATACCGTCCTGGTTCAGCTGTGACTGTATTTTTCTCCTCAGTAGCTAGTGCAGTGCTGTGTTTTCAACTTTAGACTAAGAACATGGCTGGTAACATATCTGTATTTTTTGTTGTTGCTAAGTAATGCTTACTCTGATCAAGGAGTCTCATGTTCCACCACTGAGGAGGGGCATGGGAAGCAGGGAATAAGCAGAGACATGATACCTGACCCAGACTAGCCAAAGGTTTATTCCATACTACAGCATGTAGTGGCCAGTATATAAACTGATGGGGGAGTTAGAGGGAAGGACCAGATCGCTGCTCGAGTCGTGCAGGGTATCGGTCTGTTGGTGGTAAACAGCTGTATTGTACATCACTTGTGTTTATTGTTTTCCATTTCCCCTTTTAGTTTTATATTTTCTCCCCTTTTTCTTTCCCTTACCATTATTTTTAGTGTTTACTGGCTGGGCTTAAACCAATACAGTCACAATCTCTGGAGGTATTTAAAAGACATGCAGATGTGGCATTGTGGACATAGATTAGTGGTGGACTGCAGGTGCTCTACAGGCATTTGTAGGGCAGAACTGAGAACGTATTCCATGGGATGGGCTCTGGGAGCACCGACAGGGAGCAGAGGTGGGCATAAAGCAGATTCTCCTGGCAGGAAAAGATCGAGACGGCAGAGATACGAGAAGGGAGTGGAGGGAAACTGCAACCCAGCCCTGAGGAAGGTGCGTTCAGGCAGCTCTCTTGTTGTCTGGCACTGGAGGTGGCTGCTGGCCACTCTCTGCTGTTTATAGTCTCACCACGAGACCTCCATGATCTGCCCTTTGAAACCATGCTGCCTTGTTCTCATCTTCAGTATAGGTATTTGCAGAAGTTGTTAAGATCATTTTGTTTGTGAAGGCATGTTTTAGGTAGTGCGAGTGTAAGCACAGGGCAAATGGGAAGGGACTGATGGACATTGTGGCTCTCCTGGATGTACACTATTCTACAAAGAACTGAGACAATTTGCTTGTTTTAATGCTATTTTCAGTCGTACAATGAAGGATTTATACGTCCAGAGTGAAGCCTCAGCAGTGTTATGCTCGTCAATAAAGAGCACAGTCAAACTGATTCTAAGAATATGCTGAGCCTCTCTTTTGCAGTCCAGGCTCATCTGAGTCATGAATGCAAGTATTGGACTTTACAATAAATTTGGATATCTTCTGCCATCCCTTGTGAACATCAAAATTATTAAAGCCACTGCTTCAGAGCGAAGCTGATTCCATTGAAACACACTGGCAGAGGTCCTGCTCCTCGAAACACAGTCTCACAAACCAGCGAAAGGAAATGCATTTCTTTTGAGGGAAATAGTGTCTGTTTATTCAGAGGACCTGTCATAGTTTTTCCCCTGTCCTTACCTTGTTTGAAGAGGCTCCCATGCCCAGAGACAAAAGATGTCCAACAGCAGCTCAGACACGCGCGAGCTGCAACTCTAGCACTTCTGGCTCTTCCTGGGCTTCTCCCTAGCTGTGCTATGGCCACGGCCATGGCCTCATCATCATCACCACAAACTGCAACCAGCATCTCCACGCCCCCATGTACTTCTTCCTCATCAGCCTCTCCCTCTTAGACCTGTGCTCCACCACTCTCCCCAAATCCATGGCCTAATCCCTTCTCAGACACCAGGGTCTTCTACTGCACAGGTTGTGCTGCCCAATTACTGCAGTCCATCTTAGTTTAACAGAATTTTCTTTTCTCACTGTCATGTCCTCCAACAGGACTATGTGGACTTCTGCAAATCTCTGCACTACGAGACACTCCTGGGCAGCAGTGCTTGTGTCCACATGGCAGCAGCTGCTGGGGCAGTGAGTTTCTCAATGCTCTGCTGCACACTGCCAGCACATTTTCACTACCCCTCTACTGAGGCAATACAGTGGACAAGTTCTTCTTTGAAATCCCCCAGCTCCTCAAGCTCTCCTTCTCATGCTCCTAATTCAGGAAACCTGAGCTTCTTGTGGTTAGTGCCCTGATTGCTTTTGGCTGTTTTGTTTTCATGGTGCTGAATTATTTGCAGGTCTTTCGGTGCCGTGCTGAGCACCTGAGCAGAGAAGCCAGAAAGCCTTTTCGAATTGCCTCTCTCTCTGTTAATCACCCCTGGCATTTTTGCCTACTTGAAGCCCTCCTTCATCTTCTCCCCATCCCCGATCCTAGTGATGTCAGTGCCGTACTCGGTGGTGCCTCGAACAGTGATCCAGCTCAGCTATAGCATGAAGAACCTCAAGGATGCTCTGAGGAAGCTGGTGACTGGATGTGTCTCAGCAGACATACACTGCCTGCTTTCCTCTGCAAAAGACTCCCAGTGTAGGTCATGACAGGACAAGTCTATCTTCCCTTTAAAGTTTGGAATTTTTTCACTTGTGATGTTTTGGTCTTTCAGGATTCATCCCCTTCTACTTTAGTATCTGCCTATCATATCTGACCTACAGACTTTCTGTCAGTTGGGTTCTTTTGGTTTATTTAAACAAAATAAATGATCCTGCAGGAACTTCTTTTCTGTGACATGTCCTGAGCATAGCAGGAATGAAGGGGGAAAGAAATCAGCTTTCTGGCTGCTCCAGCTCTGGGATGGCTGCTCTGTGTTTGGAGCGGTAAGAGCTCTTGAGGACCCTAAGGCTAGGGGCAGTTCTGCTGGTGTGGGGAGGTGGCATGGCATGGGAGGCCTGCAGACATCTCAAGATATACTGGGGAGAAGAGCAGGGGACACAGGTGTTCCTGCAGGGGACAGGCTGTGTAATGGGCCACGGGAAACCAGGCAAAAGAGAGACAAGATACCTGACTCAAACTAGCCAAAAGGCTATTCCATACCACAGCACATCATGCCCAGTCTATAATCTGGGGGGAGTTACGTGGAAGGCCAAGATTGGTGCTCTGGTTGTTCTGTTTATCAGTCGGTTTGTGGTAAGCAACTGTGTTGTGCAGCACTTGTGTTTATTGTTTTCTTTTCCTTTTCCTTTTTTTAGTTTTATAGTCTCTACCCTTGTTTTTATTTCCTTTATTATTATTGGTGGTAGTCATAGCGGTATTGTATTATACCTTAGTTACTGGACTGTTCTTCTCTCAAGCCGAAATTCTTTCAATTCTCCTGCCCATTCATCCAGGAGGAGGTGGAAAATTAGAGGGGAATATACCAGCAGCTGCGTGGTTCTGAGTTACCGAGTGGGCTTGGCTCCCAATGTGGGGCACAAAGTGTTAAGATGTGTATGTGTATGTATATGTATTTGTATTTGTATATGGTGTATATGTGTATGTATATGATGTATACGTATATGTATGAGGCAAAAGCGATGGTATATGAAAGATGTGAGATCTGAGCATGACGTGAATGGTACTGAATAAGGGGTGGATACTGTCCTGGATTCAGCAGTAGCAGGTGCAGTGCTGTGCCTTCGACATTAGCCTGAGATAACATAGCCATGTTATCAGAATGCTGATAACACACCAATATTTTTAGTTCTTGCTAAGTAATATTTATTCTGACCAAGGACTTTTCAGTCTCATGCTCTGCCAGTGACAAGGGGAAGCAGGGAGGAAGCAGAGACAGGACACCTGACCCAAACTAGCCAAAGGGCTATTCCATACCACAGCACATCAAGCCCAGTATGTAAACTGGGGGGAGTTACCTGGAAGACCCAGATCGCTGCTCAGGTCAGGCTGGGTAGTGGTCGCCAGGTGGTGAGCAATTGTATTCTCCCCCCTTGTTACTTCCCTTATCATTATTATTTTTGGTGGTAGCAGTAGTAGCTTTTTATTATACATTAGTTACTGGACTGTTATTATCTCATCCCGTGGGGTTTACATTCTGTCAAGTCTCCTCCCCATCCACCCATCACAAAGAATCAATCACACGTAGCAGTCAATGAGACTCTTCAGCCGGTATTCTTTTATTGTAGCTCTGGAGTTGCACCGGGATCTCTCCTCGCAAGTGCTCCCCAGAAATAGCCTATCTTTCCAAGACTTTCCTAAACTTTCCAAGAATTAGGTAGTATGTCCCCTCATTTCCAAGAACTGGGTACACAGTCATGGAGTTCGTTATTTCATAATCTCTGCTGCCATCTATTGACCTATTACTGGAACTTCAGTCCCTCTGGTGGTCGTTTACTTCCTCAGGTGGTCTTTCCTTCTTCATCACTTGTCCTTTAGTTACCTTTTAGCTTAAGCGTGCACAGTTTCTGTTCTGGTTATTTAAGCTTTTTGGACTAGCTTCAACATTTGTTGCAGTTTTGTCATTTTCCGACAAAGAGACTATTTTACAATGTGGTTACATCCATCCTATTCTAGCAATGTGGTTACATTTCACAGGCCTTGCTTACAATAGATTAGATAGGTGAACAGCCAAGCGAATTGAGCAACCTGATATTGACACGATTTAACAGTTTCAGTGGAAAAATATTAATCTCTCGTTTCAACTCCCTCCTTTCTATAAACTTGAAAATTCTTTTGCAGCCTTATAACATCCCTCTATATTTGTCCCCTGCCCTTGAAAAAAGCTGGAAAACCTGCAAATCTATTCCCTTGTCTGAAAATATACTTTTTCTGTTACAGGATCCCAAAGGACACAGAGAAACTGCAAAAGCTGGAGAACCATCCAAAAGTTCCTGTGACAGCACAGTTACCCAAAAGGAGGAAGAGCACCCAGGAAGCAGAAGCTTGTCTGTGGTGCGGGGCAGGAGCGTATGGGGCTTATGGATTGGCCCACACATTGGGGAGCTATGGGGCGCAGGGAACACCAATATTGAGGGGCTATGGGGCAGCAGGACCCACCTATTGGGGCACTGTAGGGCAGGATGAACCTGCCCCCTGGCCGCAGCTCACGGGCAGCCCTGGGGCTGCGGGTAGGGGCCTCCTCTGAGTGGAAGGGCCTTTGAGAGACCACGCCCCACCCCCGACATTCACACCGCGCCCCCCACCCGGGACCCAATGATTCCTGCTGCCCAGACCCTGCCCCCTCCCTTCTCCAATCATTGGCCCCTCCCCCACCCCTTGTTCCCCCCTTAGACCTCTCCCTCCACCCCCATCCTAAAGCCCCACCCCAGCCTCCCCCGGGACCTCCTTAAGAACTAGGGGAAATAGGGCAAAAAAGGATGTGGAGCACTTATGGGGCCAGGAGGAAATGAAGACACTTGTGGGTGAGGAAGGCCCCTCCCCGCCATGCACACTAATGAGCGGAGCCTCGGTGGGGAGGGGGCGGGGCTTCAGCCCTCTCTATGAGGCGGGGCTGGATCTGTGTCGTGTCCCCCCCCTCCCCTTACCCACATGGGCCGGGGTCGAAGTCCCACGGCAGCTCGACCTCGGTGACTGCCTGGAATGGGGGGTAGGTAGGAAGGGTCAATAGGGTGGGGGTGGGGCACCCCTCCCCCATTGTCGTTACCTGAGTGCAGAGGAATTGGGGGGCAGCCTCAAAGAGTAGGGGAGGTGTGACCCCACGGGGAGGGGGGGGGGGTAAAAGAGAGACCAGGCAGGGCGCTGGGGAGGGGGGAGGTGCACCCCCAGCACCACACCCTATCACATCCCTCATGTCCCAGCTCCCAAGTGGTACCTGGATGCTGGGGGGGCTCCGAGGGCTGCGCTGAGAGCAGGAGCAGGCAGGAGTGAGGCTACCACTGGGCAGCAGCACCAGGATCTCCAGCAGTGTGGGGCAGAGCTGTGGGTCAGTGCTATGGTGCAGGAGGGGGATGTGGGGCAGAGTGGGCTGGTTGTGAGGCTCACCATATAGCAATGCTGCAGCATCTTGCTTTGGGGGTCGCAGGAGGTGAAGTTGAGGTAGGGGGTGGAGGCATCGTCCTGTGTGGGGCAGGGACATCAGTGGAGCACTGGTGGGGCTGGGGGAGGGAGTTTCCATGGGCAGGAATGTGTGGGGCTCACCAGGTGACCACAAGGCTGAGGGTGAAGTGGACAGGGATGTCTCAAGAGGCCACGTTATCTCCCATGGTACCATGGGGATCGTTGTTGCTATGGGGGCAGGAGGGACACACGGGGGTGGGTCACCCCTGCATCATAGAGCCCCCATACCCACGCCCTGTCTCTCTCCCCCATAGACCCCACCTGCTGGCAGCTGCTCTTGGCCCCATGGATTCCCCCCCATGAAGCGTTTGGGTGGATGTGGAACATCAGCTCCACCATCACCTGATGTGGTGCAGGGTGTGGGAGGGAATGATTTATGGGGCACCAGCCCAGTAGGGCTGAGCCTCCAAATGGGGACACACTATTCAAATCCTGGTGGACTAAGAGCCAGACGGTGACAACAGTGACTGTGATGCCAGAACAATCAGCCCCCTGGGGTGGGATCTGCTGGGGGTGAAAAGCCATCTCAGGGATGATGGAAAGCATGGGGTGGCACCATCATGGAGGAGCCATGGGGGGTGACATCACTGGCTTTGACCTTATTCCATGTCCTCAGAACCTTCCCATTCCACCTCCCATGTCCCTGTTGCCATGTCCTTTTCCTCAACCCTGCCCTAACCCCCATAGGCCCATTCCCCCATCCCTACGTCCACATCCAACATCCCCATCCCAAGTTCCTGTCCCCATGCTCACCTGCCCATCTCCATGTCTCCCCATCTCCATGTCTTTAGATCCATCCTTGCGACCCCAACCCTGTCCACGCATCCCCACTTCCACATACACCCATCCAGTCATGCATCCATCCAACTATCCATCCATCCATCCATCATCCCTCAACCAACCATGCACCCAACTATCCATCCACTCAAATAATCATCCATCCACAGATCTATCCATCCATCATCCAACCACCCACCCAACCATCCATCCATCCACTCACCCAATCATCCATCCGCCCATCCATCCGTTCAGTGATCCATCCATTCATCCATCCACACACCCATCCATCATCCGTCCACCTAAACATCACCATTCATCCACCCATCCGTCCATCCAGCCATACATCCACCAATCAACCCATCCATCATTCACCCATCCATTAATCAACCCACCCACCCATCGACACATCCATTTCATCCATCATCTGTTCATCCAACCATCCACACATCAACTCATGCATCATCCAACCATCTACTCATCCATCCATACACCCATCCATCCACACAACCATCTATACATCTATCCATCCATCCATCATCTACCATTCATCCGTCCATCCATCCATCCATCCATATACCCACCCAACTATCCATCCACACATCCATCCAATCATCTTTCCATCTACTCACCCATCAATCCATCCACACAACCATCCATCCATCCATCCATCATCCCTCCCTCCGCTGCCCCATGCCCTTACCTACATAGGTGTCCATCACATTCTCCACAAATCCCAAATCTCCTGGCAGGGGCCAAAAGTCATCTCAGGGGTGATGGACAGCACAGGGCAGGACCGTAGGGGGTGGGGCCATGCGGGTGATGTCACCAGGGGCACCGGCTTTGACCTCATCCCTTGTCCTCAGAACCTTCCCTTTTCCACCTCCCATGTCCCTGTCCCCATGTCATTTTCCTCAACCCTGCCCTCACCGCCATAGCCCCATCCCTACGTCCACATCCAGCATCCCCATCCCATGTTCCTGTCCCCATACCAACGTGTCCATCTCCATGTGTCCCCATCTCCATTCCATGTTCCCATCCCCACATCCCCACTCTGTGTCCATGTCCCCATGTGAGCACCACAACATGTCCTCCCGTCCATACTGCCAAGTCCCACAGCCGGCCCCTGTTCAGGTCCATGCCACCAGCAAGCACCTGCCCAATGAACTGCAGCCCTGGGGACACCTCCTTCCCCTTTATCCGCTGTGGGGGGACAATGACAGCGATGGTGTCACCCAACGCTCTTCCAGGACTTCCCCAACCCCATATGCCCAGCATCCCACCTGGCTGTAGAGGGTTTGCAGCCCCTCGGGACACCAGAAGAAGATGTAGGACACCCCTAGCTCTTCATCCTCCGTGGGGGCCCCAGCAGCCACCTTGGGACGCTTGTCCCGAACATCACTCAACAAGCTCAAAGAGGCCCCAGAACAACCCCGGAGCACCCCAAACCTCCTCAGTCACCTCTAGAGGCTCCTGTGGGGACAAGGATGGGGACAGATGGGGCCACCATGGATGGAGACACCTTGGTCACCCAATGTCCTTGGAACAAGGGTCACCTTGGCAACCCCATCCCACGGTCCACAGGTTGGAGTCACCGTGATCACCCCACGTCCCTGGGTTGGGGTCTTTTTGGTCACCCCCATCCCATGCTCCTCAGCTTGGGGTCATCCCATTCACCACATTCTCCCCCCTTCATTTGGTGTCCCATGGGTGGTTGGTGACCCCATGGTTTAGTGCCCCCATCGGGAGTTGTGGTCTCTGCATGTTGGTGGTGATGACCCATGGAGTTGGTGTCCCCATGGTGGTAGTGTCCCGATGGGTTGATGCCTCCATGGTGGTATCCCCATGGTGGTGTCCCCTCACCTCCTGCTACCAGTGGAGCTTCGCGGCGCACATCGAAGTGGTTGGGGTCTCCCACCATCCCCCCGCCCTGCTCAAGGGCACAGTGGGTGGCCCCAAAGTACAACCCCACCTCTGGGTGAGTGCTGTGGGGTGGGTGGGACACGAACAACCCCATTACCTGCTCCCTGGGGAGGGTCTGCATCACCCGCCACCTCCTGGCAGCCTTGGGCACCTCGAAGTGGATGATCGCACCAACGTGACAGTGTTGGGGGGCACCCGCAGCCACCAGCACCCAGCCGGGGACCTGCAGCCCAGCCAACGCAAAGCCTGGGGGGGACCAGGTTAACCCAGGCACCAGCATGGGGCCATGTGGGCACCCCATTTCTATGAGATGGGGTCACCACAGTCAACCTGCTCCCAAGATTAAGGTCATCACGGTCAATCCAATCAACTTGGACCTTGGGATGGTCACCACCATCCATATCCATCTATCATCCATCCATCCATTCATCCACCCACCCAGCCAGGCAGCCAGGCAGCCACCCAACCATCTATCCCGAATGCATCCGTCATCCACACACACATCCATCCATCCATCCATCCACCCAGCCAGCCAGCCAGCCAGCCCACCAACCATCCATCCATCATCCTTCCAACCATCCACAAACACATCCATCCATGTATGCACCCATCCATCATCCATTCATCCATCCATCCATCCATCCTTCCACCCACCCATCCTTCATCCAGCCATGCAGGCATGCATGCATCCATCCATCCACCCAACCACCCATCCACACATCCATCAATCATCCATCCATACACTCATCCATCCATCCACACAACCATCCATCCATCCATCATCCAACCATGCATGCATACATACACCCATATTTCATCCACCCACCCATCCATCATCCATCCCTCCATCCATCCATCCATCCATCCATCCATCCATCCATCCATCAATGCATCCATGCATCCATTCACCCTTCCATCCATCCTTCCATTCATCCATCCATCCATCCATCCACTCACCCATCTGTTATCCATACATGCGTCCATCATCCATCCATGCATCCATTCATCCTTCCATCCATTCACCAATCCATTTTCAATCCATCCATCCATCCATCCATTCATCCATCCTTCCATCCATCCATGTATCCCGCCAGCCAGCCAGCCAGCCACGCATCCATCCACTCACCCACCTATCCATCATCCACCCACCATCACCCCTCTCTCCACTCCCCCATGCCCTTACCTAGATAGGTGTCCATCACGTTCTCCACAAATCCCAAATCTCCTGCCGAGGATCAACGGTCACCTCAGGGGTGATGAACAGAACAGGGCAGGACTCTAGGGTGAGGCACCATGGGGGTGATGTCACCAGGGGCACCTGCTTTGACCTCATCCCATGTCCTCAGAACCTTCCCTTTTCCACCTCCCATGTCCCTGTCCCCATGTCATTTTCCTCAACCCTGCCCTCACCCCATAGCCCTATCCCTCAGCCCTATGTCCACATCCAGTGTCGCCATCCCATATTCCTGTCCCCATGCCCATGTGCCCGTCTCCATGTGTACCCATCTCCATGTCTTTATCCCCTTCCTCATGTCCCCAACCCTGTCCCCACCTCAATGTCCCCATCTGACGTCTCCATTACCATCACCACATCCCCACCTCTGCCCCCATTCCCCATCTCCATTCCATGTTCCCATCCCCAAATCCCCACTCTGTGTCCCCTGTCCCCATGTGAGCACCACAACATGTCCTCCCGTCCATACTGCCAAGTCCCACAGCCGGCCCCTGTTCAGGTCCATGCCACCAGCAAGCACCTGCCCAATGAACTGCAGCCCTGGGGACACCTCCTTCCCCTTTATCCGCTGTGGGGGGACAATGACAGCGATGGTGTCATCCAACGCTCCTCCAGGACTTCCCCAACCCCATATGCCCAGCATCCCACCTGGCTGTAGAGGGTTTGCAGCCCTTCGGGACACCAGGAGAAGATGTAGGACACCCTTCGCTCTTCATCCTCCATGAGGGCCCCAGCGGCCACCTTGGGAAGGTTGCCCCCAACGACATCACTCAACAAGCTCAAAGAGGCCCCAAAACAATCCTGGGGCACCCCAAACCTCCTCAGTCACCTCTAGAGGCTCCTGTGGGGACAAGGATGGGGGCGGATGGGGTCACCATGGGTGGAGACACCTTGGTCACCCTATGTTCTTCCATCCATCCATTAATTCATCCATCCATCCACCCACCAAACCATCCATGCACGCACCCATCCATCCATCCATCCATCCATCCATCCATCCATGCATCCATCCATCCATCTTCCCTGCAACCCATCATCCATCCACCAACCTACCATCCATCCACCCATCCATCCATCCACCCACCCACCATCCATCCACGCATCCATCCATCCACCCACCCATCTGTCCGCCCACGCACCCAGCCATCCATCCACGCATCCATCCATCCATCCATCATGTGTCAATCCATCATCCATCCACCCACCCATCCATCCACCCAACCATCATCATCCATCCATCCATCCATGCATCCATCCACACATCCACCTATCCATCATCCACCATCCCTCTCTCCACTCCCCCATGCCCTTACCTAAGTAGGTGTCTGTCATGTTGTCTTCCAGTGCAGGGCTGCCCTATTAACCAGGCAGTTCCCTAGCACTGGGGCTATTCCCTAGCAATAGGGGTGGTTCCCTAGTACCATAGGCACCTTCACTGCAAGAGGATGGTGGCCTCCAGGGAGTGTGGTCACTGCTGCATCGTCTCACATACAGGACAGCGAACAGCGCTACAAAGCTGCAGTATTGGAGGTGGCCACAGGGGAGAGGTTCAGTGGAACAGTCACAGGCTGGGAGCTTAGAGCAGTTCTACAGCTGCACAACATGGAGCTGGTCACACACCGACTCGTGCTGTTTGCAAAGGAGCCGCCAAATGGATCAGCCACTGGTCAGCCAACAACCGGCGGGTGAACAGTCGCAGTCTGGAAAACTCCAAAACCATGGAGTCATGGAATCAACCAGGCTGGAAAAGACCTTCAAGATCATCAGGTCCAACCATTCCCCAGCACTGCCAAGGCCACCACTAAACCATGTCAATGAGGGCCTACACGGTTTGGGAATGCTTCCAGGGACAGTGACTCCACCACTGCCCTGGGCAGCCTTTGGAACCGGGCAGTTCCAATGCCTGGCCACCCTTTGGGGGAAGGAATTGTTCCTAATATCCAGCCTAAACCTCTCCTGGCGCTGCTTGAGGCCTTTTCATCTTGTCCTATCCCTTGTTCCTAGGGAGCAGAGACCAACCACCTCCTAGCTCCATCCTCCTTTCAGGTAGTTGCAGAGAGCAATAAGGTCCCCCCTGAGCCTTCTCTTCTCCAGGCTAAACCCCCCCAGTTCCCTCACCTGTTCCTCATCACACTTGTGCTCCAGGCCCTGCACCAGCTCTGTTGCTGCTCATGTTCAGCTTGATCAATCAGCAGTTGGAATTAAGCAGTTATAGCTGGAAGCAGTTGCTAGAGACAGGAGAAAAGAAGCATTGGACATTGGTTGGGTGAAAGCTCATGATCAATCTAATCCAATCACTGCTCAGGTTAATCAGCAGGTGGACAGCCTGACATAGCTGCAGGAGATCCAGCTCATGAATGAGAACCAGGAATGGGAACACCTGCTCCGCTGGTTACGTGTTCATAGAATCACAAAGTCACGGCATGGGTTGAGTTAGAAGGGACTTAAAAGCTCACCCAGTTCCAACCCCCTGCCACGGGCAGGGGCACCTTCCACTAGACAAGGCTGCTCCAAGCCCCTGTGTCCAACCTGGCCTTGAACACTGCCAGGGATGGGGCAGCCACAGCTTCTCTGGGCACCCTGTGCCAGTGTCCCACCACCCTCACAGGGCAGAACTTCTTCACAAGATGTCATCTCAACCTCCCCTCTCTGTCAGGTTAAAGTTGTTCCCCCTTGTCCCGTCCCCACAGGCCCTTGTTCTCCCTTTAAAAAATTAGGTCCTCAAGAGTCTTGGGGGGAATCCTTGGGGTGTACTCCAGGGGTGCCATGGAGGGGTTCCTGGGATCCTATGGGGGCTCTGGAGGGGTCCATGGGGTGCTCCAGGCCTTCCCTAGGATTTTCTAGCAGTGTTCCGAAGATGCTCTGTGGGTCCTGATGATGCTCTGGGCATGCTTTAGGGGTTACCGCGGCCAAAATCCAGCCCAAATCTGGCAAATGTGTGGGTTTATCGGGTTTTATTATTCTAATCTTGCCACAAGCAGGGAGCATTTTCGCAGTCCTGACCCTTATTAAATAGAATTTCTCTCCTTTCCAGCAAATCTATATTAAATCAGTGGTAAATCCAGGCAGCGCCGCCTCTCTGCATTCCTTGAACCAGGAACAGACCCGCTGCGGGACAGATACTGAGGCGGGGGCTCCTCCTGTCCTGGGCTTATCCCAACTTTATTCCCTTATTTGTCATGAGCACTCAGGAATTAACGGGAGAAACGAGCCGGTGGCACCTGAAGGATGGAGATTTGGGGGGGTCTGCAGGGAACCCCCGTCAGGGGATGTTGGGGCTCAGGCGCGATCCCGGGCTCCGTGCCCAGGGCCGGGCTTTTGGGGTGCGATGGGGGCTGGGCCCTGGCGCGGGGGGCGCGCTGTATGCAAATGAGGGGCGGGAGGGGCGTGGCCAGGCTCCGGCACGAGGGGTCGCTGCAGGAGTCAAAGCCCGGCTCAGAGTCACCCGCCCCTTCTGCCCCCTCCTGGGTGCCGGGGATCGGCTGCCCCAGCAGCACCTGCCCCCCCCGGGGAAACAGCCCCTAGAGCCCCCCACAACAGCCCCGCTCCATCCCCCGGGCCGTGCGGCCGGGGCGGGCAGGGAAAGGTGCTGGACCCCCACAGCTCCCAACCTGCCAGGAACAGGGTCAGAGCAAGTGGTTCAAGGCTTGATTCAGTCCCACTTGGAAAACCCCAAGGCCAGAGACTGCACAGCCTCTCTGGGGGACCTGATGCAGCACTTGCCTGAGCCTATGGGGAAAAAGGTTTCTTTATGTCCTGGCTCAATCTCTCCTCTGTCACTATCCCCCATTGCCTTTTGTCCTCCCACCAGGCACCATGGTGAGGAGCCTGGCTCTGGATTCTCTGTGTCCTCCTTGCCGGTACAGGCAGCCAGACCCCGACAGCCTTCCCTTCCCAAGATCTCAGGTCCTCATCAGCCTTCCCTTCTCCAGGCTGGACAAGCGCAGCTCCCCCAGCCTCTCCCCACAGGCAACGTGCTCCAGTCCCTGCCTGTCCTGAGGGCCCCTTGCTAAACCCACTCCTGCTTGCCAATATCTTTCCTGAATTGGGCAATTAAAACCTGGATGGAGTATTGCAGAGCATCCCTTCCCTTGTTCTCCTGCCGTGCTCCTGGTCGTACAGCCCGGGATGCTGCTGTCCTCCCTTGCTGCCAGGGCACACGCTGCCTCCTGTCCAGCTCCTGCCCACCCAGACCTTTGCCATGGGCTGCTCCCAGCCAGGCAGCCCCAGCCTGTGCCAGTGCAGGTGAGTCCCCTGCAGGGACACCTGTGTCCCCTGCACCTTCCCAGGACACCCTGAGAGGTCTGCAGCGTGCCCATGCCATCCCATCTCCCCACAGCAGCACAACTGCCCCGGCCCTTGGGGTCCTCAAGAGCTCTTACTGTTCCAGGCACAGAGCAGCCATCCCAGAGATGGAGCAGACAGAAAGCTGTTTTCATTTCCCCTTCATTCCTGCTATGCTGAGGACGTATCACAGAGAAGAAGTTGCTGCAGGATCATTGATTTCCCTTACATACAATGAGAGACCCCCACTGACATCCAGAGGGACCTTGACACGCTTGTGAGGTGGGCCGATGCCAACCTTATGAAGTTTAACCAAGCCAAGTGCAAGGTCCTACACCTGGGTCAGGACAATCCCAGGCACAGCTACAGGTTGGGCGGAGAAGAGATTCAGAGCAACCCTGCAGAGAAGGACTTGGGGGTGTTGGTTGATGAAAAGCTTAACATGAGCCGGCTTCAGTGTGCACCTGCAGCCCAGAAAGCCAACCGTATCCTGGGCTGCATCAAAAGAAGCGTGACCAGCAGGTCAAAGGAGGTGATCCTGCCCCTCTACTCTGCTCTGGTGAGACCCCACTTGGAGTACTGTGTACAGTTCTGGTGTCCTCAACATAAAAAGGACATGGAGCTGTTGGAGCGAGTCCAGAGGAGGGCCACGAGGATGATAAGAGGGCTGGAGCACCTCCCATATGAAGACAGGCTGAGGGAGTTGGGGCTGTTCAGCTTGGAGAAGAGAAGGCTGCGTGGAGACCTCATAGCAGCCTTCCAGTATCTGAAGGGGGCCTACAAGGCTGCTGGGGAGGGACTCTTCCTTAGGGACTGTAGTGGTCGGACAAGGGGTAATGGGTTCAAACGTAAACAGGGGAAATTTAGATTAGATATGAGGAAGAAGTTCTTTACAGTGAGGGTGGTGAAGCACTGGAATGGGTTGCCCAGGGAGGTTGCGGATGCTCCATCCCTGGTGGTGTTCAAGGCCAGGTTGGACAGAGCCTTGGACCACGTGGTTTAAGGCAAGGTGTCCCTGCCCATGGCAGGGGGGTTGGAACTAGATGATCTTAAGGTCCTTTCCAACCCTTACTATTCTATGATTCTATGATTCTATGACACAAAGTCTGTGGCTCAGACAAGGGGGGCAGATAGATACTGAAGTAGCAGGGGATGAATACTGACATGTCTCTGAAGACAACAACATCACAAGTGTTGTCGTGCGACAACAAAAAACCCAACTGTAAAGTAGGAAAGACACACTTGGCCTGCCATGACCTATATTGGGAGCCATTCGCAGAGGAAAGCAGGCAGTGTATGGCTGCTGAAACACATCCAGCCACCAGCTTCCTCAGAGCATCCTTGAGCTCCTGGTTTCTCATGCTATAGATAAGGGGGTTCACTGCTGGAGGCACCACCGAGTACAGCACTGACACCACCAGATCCAGGGAAGGGGAAGAAATGGCGCGGCGCTTCAGGTGGGCAAATGCGCTGGTACTCATAAACAGGGAGACTACAGCCAGGTGAGGGAGACACGTGGAAAAGGCTTTGTGGCATCCCTGCTCAGATCCTCAGCACAGCCTTGAAGATCTGCACATAGGACAGCACCATGAAAACAAAACAGCCAAAAGCAATCAGGGCACTAACCACAAGAAGCTCAGATTCCCTGAGGTAGGAATGTGAGCAGGAGAGCTTGAGGAGCTTGGGGATTTCACAGGAGAACTTGTCCACAGCATTGCCTTGGCAGAGGGGTAGTGAAAATGTGCTGGCAGTGTGCAGCAGAGCAGGGAGAAACCCAGTGCCCCAGGCAGCTGCTGCCATGTGGGCACAAGCTCTGCTGCCCAGGAGGGTCCCGTAGTGCAGGGATTTGCAGACGGCCATGTAGCGGTCATAGGACATGACAGTGAGAAGATAATACTCTGCTGAACCAGAAAAGATGGACAGAAATACTTGGACAGCACAACCCAGATAGGAGATGGCCCTGGTGGCCCAGAGGGAATTGGCCATGGATTTCAGGAGAGTAGTAGAGGTGGAGCCCAGGTCCAGGAGGGAGAGGTTGAGCAGGAAGAAGTACATGGGAGTGTGGAGGTGCTGCTTGCAGGCTGTAGAGGTAATGATGAGGCCATGGCCCAGGAGCACAGCCAGGGAGGTGCCCAGGAAGAGCCAGAAGTGCCAGAGCTGCAGCTCCCGTGTGCCTGCGAATGGCAGGAGGAGGAACTGGGTGATGGAGCTGCCGTTGGACATCTGCTGCCCTAACTTAGGAAAAAAGACTGTGAGAAGCTAGGGAAGACCGACCCTAACATCCGCACTCCCAGTGCTAGGGAATAGAAATGGCAAAGGCACTTTATCAGCTCTAGTATGTAAAAAAGAGGTTTCTACAATTCCCCACCATCTCCCATGGTGAGTATTCTTGGATGTCAGAAGCCCTCAGCATTTCTGCTGCCCACAGGGAGAACAAAGCGAATTCTGCAAGGCAAGAGGATTGTCTGTGGTTTAGTGCAGAGTGAGGGGAGATGCTCTGTCCCTCTGTCTAGGTCCCAGTTTCTCTGGGCTTGTACCTTTCTGAGATGGAGGGTCATCACACTCCCATGGGCCCCTGAAAAGCCACCAGACAATGCTGAGATCAGAGAGATCCAGTGTGGACCACTAAATGTCTCACCCTTTCTCAAGGTCTCAGCACGCCACTTCTAGCCCAGGACACACATGGCTCATGTCACAAGCACAATGGCATTTGCTCTGTCGTGGCATTTCTGTGTTTCTATGTGGGGCTTTCAGATAACACAGGGATGCTCTAGGGCAGTTTTGAATCATGGAGGGAAGCTCACAGCTTGGAAGGAAACCTCAGGGAGAGAGCCAAGTGTCTCAGTGATGGCATTTACTAAGGGATATGCGGCTCATTCCCTAGACGCACAAACTGCATTGCCCACAGCCCCACAGATGAGGAAAGCTGGGATGCTTTTTCCCATGGATACACCTGCATTTAAGGACCCAGGCGATCCATGTGTGACTCTGCAGCTGAAACTCCTGTCCCAGTGAGCCTGACAGCAAGAACAAGACAACAGCGCTGACACAGCCAAGTGGAGAACAAAGGCAAAACGGAGCGAGGGCCTGGCTGAGAGAGGCCCGGGCAGAGCAGCCGGCTCTCAGGACAGCGTTCCCCTGCCCGAGCCGTGCAGCCACCTCCCAGCACCAGCACTGCCGGGCAGCTGCTCCCAGCCCCGGGGCTCTGCAGAGGGCACTGGGCACGTGGCTGCAGAGCGGCACCACGGCTCTGCGGGAGCTCTGCCTGCAGGGGGGGGGGGTCACGCCTTGGACCCCCGGCCCTGAGGGCAGAGCTGTGCTGGGAGGCAGAGGAGCCAAGGGGGCTTGCTCAGAGGAGGGGCTCTGCATACAAGAGCTCACACAGATAGTTCTGAATTCTCCCTGCCACAGCAGTTCTGTGTTTAGTTTTCTCCCATTCCCAGATCATATCCCTGCTACCTGGAGATTTTCCTGCTGGGAGGCATTTCCCTGTCCCATGTCTTTACCTGTGGGTGCTCACAGACCTCATGTGAACCTCTCTGCACTCACCTTCGTCCTCCTGAAACCTGCCTGTTTTAAGGGAACTGGCTGGGCACGTGTTCCTGTATGCAGGTGGAGAAGCGCAGGTCAGACCAAGCCTGATGGATGATGCTGGTGCTGTCCATAGGCAGAGGAGTGGCTGAAGGTACTTCAGGATGCTCATACCAGACCTGCTGGTCACTCCAAGTAACACCTCAGGAGTCTCAGAGACTTCTTCAAGCCTGAGAGCTCCTTTTCATTTCTAACCCAAAATTAATCAAAAATAGGAAACTGAGAACACAGGCTCAGAAAAGCTCTTTGTCTTTATGTGTTGGCTTGCCTCGAGCTTCCCCTTGGAAAGTCCCCTTTGAAATGTCCTGTAGTGACCTGGAGCTGTGAGCAGCCCTGACCCACACAGCACCCTCTTTCCAGCAGCAGCACCCTTCGTTGCCCTGCTGGGGTCAATCCTCCCCCCCCAGCTTCTCCCCCAGCGCCGTGGGGAGCTCCCAGGCAGGCTGAGTGCTGACCCTGGCACAGGGTGCAGGGACACTGCTCGGAAGGACAGCGCTGGGCACCCCTGGCTGCACACCGACACTCACACCCCGCAGCCAGCCCCGGGACAAGGGACCTGTCTTGTTCTATCCCTCGCATGGTGCAGAGGGAAGCCCTGCTCTGCAGCACAATCCTCCTCCTTATCTACATAGAGAAACTGAGAGAGTCCTCCTGACAGATCCCATGGACTGTCTGAAGCAGCAGCTTTAGGAGATCCCTCCAGGAACTGCAGTTGCATTGCCGTGCACCAGGAGCCTTACCTCGCACAGGGCTGGGAAGGTTTCTCCTGCAGGGAGCTCCCGAGTGTTGCTGGGGCTGGGGCAGTGCTTGCCAAGGGCGGGGGGGGCCCAGCAACAGCTTTCCGTCCTGGCACTGTTGCTGTAGGAGCACAGGGGCTCCTGCGGGCATTGCCGCAGTCAGGATTGCGCAGGTGTGGCCAGAGCCCACCAGCTCCTTCTCACCTTCTGGAATGCCTGGTGGGTGTTTGCAGGCATTGGCAGTACCTGCCAGGGCCTCCTCCTCCTTACACAATGTCCAACGCTCTTCCCAGGGCCTTGCCAGAGCCCAAACGTTACCCTGTTGTCTGCCAGAATTCCCGGTGGGCATCCACGGGCTTTGCCTTAGTTCGTGAGGGACACTACTGCCTTCCGCAGTGCCTGGACGGCTTCCATTGCTGGAACCCAACAGCTAGCATGTTGCCTTCTGGAATGCCCAGCACAGGGATCACTAGGACCTGATGGGACCCCGCCACCTTCCGCAATGCCCGGTGGGCTTCTGGGCTGTGCCTGCGCCTGCCAGGGCCTTTGTCACCTTCCAGAATGCATTGCCAGAGCCCAGCAGAGCACTGGAGCCTTCCACAATGCCTGGTGCTGGCCTGGGCTTTAGAGAGCCCACCAGGACCCCTCCTGCCTTCTGCAATGCCCAGTGGGCTTCTGCGCGCATTGCTGGAGCCAGGCAGGTCCCCTTGTGCTGAGCTCCCAGGGACAGCACCAGCAGCTGCACTGCCCAGGGGCTGCTCCTGCCCTCACACCTTCTCAGCACCTCTCACACCAGCAGCTCCTGCACACACAAGGCTCCTGCTTCGCCCCCAGCACCTCTGCAGCCAGAGCTGAGCTCCAAGCACATGAGCAAGCCCAGGGCCTCCTCCTCACCTCTCCCCTGCTCCTCCAGCTGGGATGGCACCAGCACATCTCCTGACAGCTTCTCCTCCCTTTAGAGCACGCACCCACAACGTGTTTAGAGCGAACACTAAAGTAGGATTGAAAAGTCAAAGAACACGTACCTGGATGCGCAGGGCAGCCCGGGGAGATGCAGCCTCCCCAGGAAGGGGTCTCCTCTGCACTGGTTAACTCCAGGGCTCTCGCTCCTTAAATAGCCCACGCTCACCGTGGGGGCCCCTGTCACAATGGACGTCTCCACAGCGACCGCCACGGCTTTGTGATGGCGGCAGCATCGTGCCCATGGCCACTGGGCACCCAGGGGTGCTCCGTGAGTCGCCGCGGGGGGACCAGCCTCTGCCCAGCCGGCTCGGGGAGGTCCCTCACAGGCTGCTCTTCCTCAGTGCCTTTCATCCGGAGCTGGAGCACACGAGGGTCACAGCTCAACCTGGGCAATGGAACAGGGCATCACATCCACCTACGAGAAGTGGAGAGTGACTGACATTTGCATATCGGAGAATCATGGAATCCCAGACTGGTTTGGGTTGGAAGAGACCTTAAAGTTTGTCCAGTTCCAACCCCCTGCCACGGGCAGGGACATCTTCCACTAGAGCAAATTGCTCCAGGCCCCGTCCGACCTGGCCTTGAACACTGCCAGGGATGGGGCAGCCACAGCTTCTCTGGGCACCCTGTGCCAGCGCCTCACCACCCTCACAGGGAAGAGCTTCTTCCTAAGATCTCATCTCAATCTACCTTTGTGTAGATCTATTTGTTGGTAAAAGTGTCAGCACCAATGACTGAAACATGAAGACTTTCTTTCAATGGGGACACTCCATCATTTGTAATTAAACCACAGAGAAAAAAGAAACTCAATGCCCATTGCAGTGAAAAAATAATTTATTGAGGATTGCTGCAATGCTGCTGCCTGAGCAGAGGAGAAAAGAACATCCTCGAGGTAAAACAAACCCCACCCAGTTCCTGTTAACAAGAATAGAGCTAAAAACGTCTGATCACAGAAGTTACTTATTTCTATGTATGACCCACATGTGACAACTGAAAGTGCCGCACTGCAGGAGATCCAGCTTTAGAATCTTTATAATTAGCATATTAAACATTTCTAGTACAAATATTTCATCACGTGACATCAATACAAAGCACAGCTATTCAAACTTTCACATCTACTATAGCTATAAACACAGAAGATGAAAAGAGCAAAAATTATTTGGAAGACCTATTTAAACCAAAGTTCTAAACCAACAAATATGTTAGCATTGCAGAAACCATCAGAATCAAAAGAGAATTGTTAAAACAGTCAAATTCTGCACTGATGTAGAAGATTGGCTTTTATTACTCACAGGTAGAAAATACAGAGAATTTAACGGACAAGCAGTGAAAACTGGAGCGACTCATTCTCTCCAGAGCTCAGCTGAAAGCCAGATCTGACCCCATCACCGCTGCACTTGTCCAGTTTTATCAAAGTTCATTCTTCGTTAACGTGGTGATAAGGGAGTCAGGTTCAGATCCTCAAATCCGGAGCAGTTAGGACAGTTGCCATGAGATATTCCATGCAGTGGTGGGTATTTAGCTGAATATTACACAGCATCATACAGTTCAATTCACTGGCTATTTTCACCCAAAATCAGATCTCCTTCAGGTACACACCGGAATTCCCCATCCTCGTGCAGTACCCACCAAGTGCACCTAGGTCCTTGAGCAAAAGCAATCCCACAAGTGTGTTTGCCTTTGCCCAAGGCAGGAATAACTTAGACTCCTTTCCCCAGTAGATTCTTTGTGTGCACCACAGGAACTTTATCCCCCTCTATAGTACATAAAAGTTCTGATTGGGCTGGGCCAGCCCTGTTGGCAGATCCTCTAGTGTTGACTAACTAGGTGGCCTTTGCTAAATGTGTATCCCAATGTTTGAAAGTCCCACCACCCATTGCTCTCAGTGTGGTTTTCAACAGCCCTTTGTAACGTTCAATTTTCCCAGAGTGGCTATATCCACTCAATGCCATGCTCTTTGGCCCAGGTGTCTATGGGGTTGTTCTGGAAATGAGTCCCATTGTCTGACTCAATTCTCTCTGGGGTGCCGTGTCGCCACAAGACTTGTTTCTCAAGGCCCAGGATAGTGTTCCGGGCAGTGGCGTGGGACACAGCGTATGTTTCCAGCCAGCTGGTGGCTGCTTCCACCATGGTAAGCACATGGCGCTTGCCTTGGCGAGTTGGTGGGAGTGTGATATAGTCAATCTGCCAGGCCTCCCCATACTTGTACTTCAGCCATCGTCCTCCATACCAGAGAGGCTTTAACCGCTTGGCTTGCTTAACTGCAGCACATGTTTCACATTCGTGAATAACCTGGGCAATAGTGTCCATTGTTAGGTCCACCCCTTGATCACAAGCACATCTATATGTTGTATCTCTGCCTTGATGGCCTGAGGTGTCATGGGCCCACCGGGCTAAAAATAATTCACCCTTATGTTTCCAATCTAAATCCATCTGAGCCACTTCAATCTTAGCAGCTTTATGTACCTGTTGGTTGTTCTGGTGTTCTTCAGTGGCCCAACTCTTGGGTACATGAGCATCTACGTGGCGTACCTTTGTAGGAGAGGATGGAAACTATTTGATTATTGCCAAAGAGAAGTAACTGCTTGGCTGGATAAGAGTTAAAGAAGCAGCAAAGTACACTGTGTGATTAAGCAGAGCAACCCAGGTGGACAGGAGTAAGAGAACAGAAAGATAAGGAACTAGTTATTTTGGGACTGTTTGTGAAACGATGAAGAATGTTGAAAAAACAAAACTGTAAACCAGGAACTAAACATGATGTGCTAAAACTAGCTTGGTATAAAAGGTAGAGCAATAGGCTAAAAATATCTTTTGCTAGAATGGTATAAAAGCTAGAGCAATAGGCAATAAAGTGATTCGCTGCATGAAGATGCTCCGGGAACAATACACTGGAGCCACCATGCTTCCACTCCATGGCTTCTACACCATGAGCAAAGGACAGAAAATACCAGAATTTGTGCATAAAATGGAGTTCCATTTCCTTTCATTATCCTTGACTCATTCTCAAGTGAATAACACTGTAAGGAACTGTTAAAAGAAATCTGATGGGACGTCTTTGCAACATTGCCATTATCATCGCTTCCACAGGGGGGTAAAATGAGTGACACCAATGCTAAATTTCTGATCTAACTGTAGTTACTGAGTAAATAAGTTCACAAACAACAAAAAAGAAAACCTTCATACCAAAATACTTTTTACTGGCAAGAGTATTTTCAGCACAGAGGAAGTGAGTGGCTTTCACTGTTTGCATGAGGGACCCCCACAGTGTGCTGATACAATACAAAATTTCTTGGAATCACTAAACCTGAGATTGCAGAAGAAAAAAGAAAACAAAAAACCAAGATGAAAATAAACCACAAAACTGCTCAGGAAACAGAATTTTCAATATCATGAAAATATTGGGGGTTTGTTGTTTTGTTTTGGGGTGTTTTTTTAGCATACCAGGAAGTTGTTTAACAACTCTACAAATACACAGAACAGTGTAAAACTAAATCAGATCTGCACATCTTGGCCATGGGTTTGTTCTTCTCTAAGGCTGTGATACCCGGTACCTGCCTTATATTACATGGCATTTCAAAATGTCCACAGAACTTGGCAAAGAGTACCAGTTGCATCCTGCTACACAGAGTAGTGCTTATTGCCAGAATTTTAAATAAAAAATGGAAAGAAGTGTTTGCTGGTTTTCTTTAAGTGCTCCAATTTGTTTTACCTTAAGAAATTAGTCATTTACACAATTATCCTGTTGCCCTGGAGGCTTGTATGGACATATCACTGTCTATTGGTATTTCACAAGTTTATTTCCTTCTTTCTTGATTGAGGGATTATCGAGATCACTGGAATTTGTGGGTGTAATGAAGGAGAGAGCCCACTGCAGGCTTTTATCTTACGGTCTGTGAATCATCTTGAGTCTAGTGCTGGGATGGGAAAGATGAAGAGTGGGCTGGAAGCCAGGATTTGGCTATTTGTATTGCAGCTTTCATTCTTAGAGAACTGACTGGTCTGACAAACTCAATCACATATTTCAAGAGACACTAAGAACCTACTTCTCTGACAAGAAGCCAGCTTAACCATGGAGCCAAGTATTTCAGGATCAGAATGTATCTGTATATGTGTCTCTGGGATGATACAGATGAGGCAGGGAGGGCAGTAGCCCTCCAGGCCAGGCAGCTCATGCTGCCTAACCTTCCTGTGAGAACTGGACAAATTTCTCTCAGGAGTGACTTGGAAATAAAAAAGATCTTCTGCCTAAAACAGCCCCAAAGCCTATGGTTGGAGAAAACTGGGGCAAGGAAATTACTGCTATTGCAAATAATTGCAAAGGAAGATAATGTCTGATGCTTCTGGAAAGATCTTTGGTCATCTTTCTGATCAGACTGACCCAATTTCTTCATTTTGTTGTTCAAATAAAGCAGCATAGTGCCTGAACAGGTAATGCTCCTTCACTCACAGAATCACTTAGGTTGGAAAACACCTTTAAGATGATCAAGTCCAACCATTCCTCCAGCACTGCCAAGGCCACCATTAACCCATGTCACTGACAGCCTCAGCTACATGATTTTTGAACACTTCCAGGGATGGTGATTCCACCACTGCCCTGGGCAGCCTGTTCTGATGTCTGATGTTCTTGCCATTTAACATAGTCAAGGGCAAAACTGCCTTGTTCTTCTGCAAGAAGAACCAACACGTGCCAGTGAGACTTAGGAAATAGGCATGCCCTTACCTGAAAGTTTTAACGCAGACAGGGAGGTGGTACCACCACCTCATGAACGTTGTGTGACTGACTCCTGGTTGCATATTTGGTTCTTCACTGAATGTTTCTCCATCTGTTTACACCAAAGCAGTAAAGTTTTTTATTCTGAGATCCGTTTGAAGTATTTGCATGCTTATGATACTGGTGCATTACTGAGATCATGCTTTTATTTCCCGTAGTATCTGAAAATGCACTCTCCAAAGGAAAAGTGAAGAGTGTCCCCGCCCTAAGAATGTACAGTCTGCGTGTATTAAGGTGATATGGCCACCAGTTACATTTTAGCCTGACTTTCCCCTCACTTTGCAGAAGTAATTCATTGTTTTGTGGTCTTTTAGCAGTTACTGTGGAAGTTAGAAATACAGGATAGAGACACAATGCAGTAGGAAAGTACACGTATGCAAGACTGGTATGAGTCATCCCAGCAGACTTACTGTGAAGTCTTGGACAAGTCAGTGTCCCTAGTCAGAATTTAGCAGACAGATCTAGGTGGCCAGGATAAAGCCCTATAACTGTCACTTCCTGGGACCGGTTTCACTAGCCGATCTCTGAAATGAGAAGTCTGCCACCTGGTTGGACTGAGAGCGCTCAACAGAGAGGCAGTACATAGGTGGAGTTTTAGATGGCAAAGCAAGGGTGGATTGCCATGTTGGTGGCATTGTTTTGAAGGTCACCATGTGTAGGTGATGCCCAGAACCAGCTTTCTATCCTGGCACCTCAGCCGTGCGAGCAGGGGCTGCTCATTTGAGCTCTGGGAGCTGGTTTCAGGGGCTCCTGAGAGCACTGCCCAGAGAGGCAGAACATGGACTTTTAGGTGGTATTAATTTTACACAGCTTAGTACAAAGTACATCTTTTCCTATAAACACCCTGGAATGTGAAGCGTAACTGCACAGCTGGTCCCCTCAGCAATGCAACAGTCATATCTACAGGAAAAAGGCAGGTGTTGCTCCTTTGAAGACAACTTGCTTTCTTGGTTTTTCTCTTCCCCAGCCATAAGTATCCTGCAGATGAGCAAATGTGCAGCAACTGCTCTGGCTGCCTTTATCCCAGGTGATGGTTTTCCCCACTCCTTTCATTAGGGATTGTGGGAGGGGGGTTGGGCCCGGTGTACCTGAGGTACAGCTGCTTGTCAGGGAGGCATTCAGCTCTTGCGCTCTGCTGGGGTCAGCCCTCTGCTGTTCCTTCAGTTTTTTTATGGCTTTGAGCTCTCAGAGCTTTTTGTTTTCACCTTTTACATTTAAAGCAGCTGAGGTTTCTCCAGTGAGAGTTTCTGGACAGGCTCAGGCTCAGCAGCACCTATATCAGTAAGTATCTCTACATGAAACCTTTTAATTTCAGGTCAGCAGTTTTGCATTGGTTGTTTAGGCAGGGTGAGTGGGGCTAGACGTGTGTACTGAGGGAGCTGATTTCTGGGATGTCTGAGCATGCTGCCCAGAGAGACGGTACACAGATGGACTTTTATGTGTCTAAGCAAGGGTGGATTGCCATGTTGGTGGCACTGCTTTGAAAGTCACCATGTGTAGGCGATGCATAGCTCCAGCTTTCTGTCCTGGCATGTCAGACTTAAAATCATAGAAGCATAGAATCATAGAATCAACTCGGTTGGAAATTACCTTTAAGATCAACTCCCCAGCACTGCCAGGGCCACCACTAACCCATGTCACTGAGGGCCTCATCTACACAGTGCATGAACACTTGCAGGGACGGTGACGCCACCTCTGCCCTGGGCAGCCTGTTCCAATGCCTGAGCACCCTTTTCAGTAAAGAATTTTTTCCTAATGTTAGATATATAGAGTAATTAGACTTGTGAGTTGCTTTAGAGTAATTAGACTTGTGAGTTGCTTTAAAGTAATTAGACTTGTGAGTTGCTTGATTTATGTTCCGTTAAGCCTGTTGCTAACAGTCCAGAGAAGTTTGGTAACTAGGATGTGGAGATAAATATATGAGACTATCCAAGCGAAGCAGTACTCCCCAGGTTACTTCAAAGCAGAACCTTTAAGATAAGAAACGAAGATGCATACCAGTACCAGTCAGAAAGAGATAAGAAGAATGCTGGTGAAAGCATCATCGTTGGAACCTATCCAGGACTCAAAAGGTGAAAAGTACACAGCGAGGAAGACGTCTTACTTCATCTGAGGAAGACTACTTACTTCATCTTGAGACCCCTGCCCACGACCACCAGGAGGCACTGCGCAAGCGCAGAACATATGGAAATGACTTTTGTACTCATTATAATACGAAGCGGGGATAGGTCATGAATATGTATCAGCATAGTGGGAAAGGTGATGCATATGTAATACTTTACAGGATAAATTGTGAGCACGTTGTAACGGTCTTCGGAACCAGATTTGGGTGGGTACCCCTGGTTCCCGGGGCCTCGGAATAAAGCACCACATATAACCTCCTTAGAGTGGTTATGTGTTCTTCTCTCGGCTAACACTAATATCCAGTCTAAAGCTTCCCTGGCACAGCTTGAGGCCGTTTCCTCTTGTCCTGTCCCTTCTTACTTGGGAGAAGAGACCGACCCCACCTTACTACAACCTCCTTTCAGGCAGTTATAGAGAGCGACAAGGTGCCTCCTGAGCCGCCTGCCCCGCACAGCTTCACCTACATCGCGGGCCCCGCACCGCCGTTACCGCCGTACGCTGCCTTAAGTGGCATGAAGCTGCTGTGGGCCCCGCCGCTTCCCGTATCCGCTGCATCATCAGCGTGCGGCGGCGGAGACACAGCGCCCTTCTGCGCAGGGGCGGTGGCGTTGTCATGGCGGAGCCGCTGCCGGCGCGGTACGTCCTGGGACGCGCCGAGAGGAGCGGGCGGCTCATGGCGGTGCTCGCCGCGGCTGTGTCGTGCCCGGGGCACAGGGCACATCAGCTGTACCGCTGGCGGCGCATTACCGCAGGGGCCAGAGCGAAGGTAACGGAGGGGACGCGGCGGGGGGCGCTTTCTCGAGTGAGGGGCCGCGCGCCGCCGCCACGGTTTAAAACACCTCCAACGGTTTAAACGGCGGCGGCGGGGAGAGGGCGTTGGGTTCGGCCGAGGGTTGTCTCAGCCTTGGCGGCCCCGCGGGAGGTTCCAACAGCAGGGTCAGGCTCAGCGAAGGGTTTCTCCGGCCCTGTGAGAGGGCTGCAGCAACGGCCATTTGATTTGGCGGCGATGGGACGTCCACGCTGTGCTTGCATGAATGGCACTAAACTTGTCAGCATTAAACTCTGGTTCAACAAGAGACAGGTGGTTGCAACAATATTTATTTTTATTATTTTTTAAATCTTATTTCCAGCCGAGGTTTGACTCTGATAATGTGGAACACTGGGTCAGGGTGAAGTAACTTGCACAGTGCTCGCTTAAGTGTAAGGTACCTTGATGCAATAGGTAAAACACGAGCCGCACAGAGAACTTGCTGTTGAGCAGTGCTGCAGGTTGTGTGGGCAAGTAATACAAGAGGTTCACACCAAAGCACCATCTCTTGAATCTAGAACCACCTGAGATCAAGGAAAATGATTTCTAAGGTGACCTGTTGGAGGAAGTCCAGAGGAGGCCATGAAGATGATCGGGGGCTGGAGCACCTCTGCTATGGAGCCAGGCTGAGAGAGCTGTGCTCGTTCAGCCTGGAGAAGAGAAGACTGGGGAGACCTTAGAGCAGCTCCAGTGCCTAAAGGGGCTACAAGAAACCTGGACTTTTGGAGAGGGACTTTTGGCAAGGGCATTTAGTGAAAGGACAAGGGAGAATGGCTTTAAACTGGCAGAGAGGAGATTGAGATTAGATAGAAAGAAGTTCTTCCCTGTGAGGGTGGTGAGGCGTTGGCACAGGGTGCCCAGAGGAGCTGTGGCTGCCCCATCCCTGGCAGTGTTCAAGGCCAGGTTGGATGGGGTCCCTGCCTGTGGCAGGGGGTTGGAACTATTCACTTTAAGGTCCTTTCCAACCCAAATCACTCTGTGATTCTATGATTGCTGTCTTTAAAGCTGAAGTTATACCTCTTTAACCTACTGCTGCAGGGTTGCTACCTGTTGGGTTGAAAACCTGTTTGGTTTCAAGCACATACACACATTGAATATCCAGTATGTATTTTTAAAGTGTTACTTTACAAAGGAGAACATTTTCAGAAGTCATCCTGATGACAGCAATGTGAAAAATGTTAAATATTTTTTGGGGGTATTTTCTTCTCAAGTGTAATCAATGCCGGGGGGCCTACAAGGATGCCAGGGAGGGACTGTAGTGATAGGACAGGTGGAAATGGGTTTAGACTGAAACAGGGGAAGTTCAGGCTAGATATAAAGAAGAAGTTCTTTACTGTGAGCGTGGTGAGGCTGTGGAAGAGGCTGCCCAAAGAAGTGGTAAATGCTCCATCCCTAGCAGTGTTCAAGGCCAGGCTGGACAGAGCCTTGGGTGACATGGTCTAGGGTGAGGCGCCCCTGCCCATCGCAGGGGGTTGGAACTGGATGGTCTTAAGGTCCTTTCCAGCCCTAACCATTCTATGATTCTATGGTGTGCTTTGTCTTGATGCCCAGTACTTTCTAATGGTGCTTTAGTTACTGACTTGTCAAGTCTATTTAGAAAGAGATTACCAATTTACAGGAATTAACAAGTCTCACTGTAGAATACATAATAAGTCTTACATTTCTTCCACCTAGTCAGGGTTTTTCCCTTGGTAATCTTTAGACATCTCTTTTTCTTTCCTAGTTAAACACACTGCATTGCAAAATCCAGGTGTGATTCATGGCAGGGAGTTAAGGTCCTTTCCAACCCTGACCATTCTATGATTCTACGATTCCATGATCTCATATTTCCTGAAAGGGAACAGCACTCTTAAGCTAGCGGTTAGAGAAGATTTTTTCTAGAGAAGTGGCTTGGTTCAGGAGAGAAATGAGAGTTGTTATGAGAGTGGGATTTCCCAAGATTACGAAACCCTCAGGGGTAGAGAGAAGATTAGAAGGGGAAATACATGTAACCACAGATCAGGATATCAAGGCTTGTGTAAGAATTCAATCTTAATCTTGAAAACCACACTGTAATGATTTTAGCTGTTAATTTATCAGAAACTTTCGGAGTAAACTTGTAAAAGTGCCATTCTGCTACTTGTAAATCATAGTAATCTTGTACTGTAATAAAGTTTTTTTTTTTAATTTATTTTTAATTAATTTTCACTTATTTAATTAATTTTCACTTATGTATCACTTATGTATCTTTTTTCTACTTGAATACATGGCCAGCCTTGAGTGTTTTTTAATACCTGGCAGACTGTGGGCTCCACCAAAAGCATCAGGGTTCATTCAAGAGGTACTACTCCAACAGTCTTGAGCACTAGGGGGGGACAAGCCAAGTCCTGAAGAGGCAGTGCCAGCATCTTCCACTGGTTTGTGTAAGGCACTTTCAAAGCAGGTAACTCTGAATTTTGGTGTGAGAAGAAGTGTATCCTTGTGAGAAAAGCAGTGGCCATAACAATATGCAGCCAAGTGGAATGAGCAGTTGCTGAACTTCAGGTGTCTCACATCTGTTTGTGATAGTGCACCTGCAACTCAGAGTCACCTTGGAGGATTTACCTGACAGTGGTATGTCAGTAGAAACTACAGTGTAAATGGTAACAGTAGTTGAAATCTGTGAATTTCCAACTGGCATAAGTGCCACTGTTGGTGGACAAAGTCCCCTTGCCATACAACAGAGTCCAGCAGGCACTAGTTCAACATCCTGATTGATACTGCAAAAAAACTTTCTGGGTGTTGATTTAGTAAGGGAGTCCTTTCCTGACACTGATTTCAGAGGGCTTTAAAACTGTTTCATGGGTCATATATGGGTGGTACTGTACATTACTTACATGTGAGCTGGGCTTACTGGTTTTCAGTTCAAGAGGGAACTTAACATTTCTTTTCTTCTCCCTATTCATGTGTAAATGAGCAAGTGTTAGCAATTTATTCACATCTAGTGGCATTATGTATATGTGAAGGTACATATGTAAGATTTTCTTCTAAGATCAGGTGATTGGTCTTGGAGAAGTGTGGTAGATGTTTTACTAGGGGTATTACCAGTTCAATTTTACTGGTGTTGAGTTCTCCATGCTTTAACTTGTATATGAATGAGTACTGCATATTGGGTGCACACTGAGGCTGCCTAACTGGTGGTTGCTTGGGTGCACTTAGTTTTTCTTGTAACAATAATCTGTATTGAAAGATTGGAAGGAGAGAGTCTAATTGTCACTATACCATTACTTGTTCTAAGTAACATGTAGGGCTGTGCTTTTATTATAACAGTTGGACAAAGTGTCAAAGATTTGAGATGAAAAGGGAATACAAAGGAATAACAAGAGCTGCCTTAGCAAACTTTAGTCAGAATAGGGTGACAAATTTGAAAAACGAAAGCAAAAACATTTGCTTTCAATAAATTTGCTTCAATTTTGCAATAAAAGATTGCTGGTTAAGCTGAGTTGATTTTCGTATGAGTAGCTGTACTGCATCTTCTTGTAGCTGCATTGACAGTGAAAAAGCCTCTGAAGAGACCTCCCATCTGCTGCAGAAGGTTGTGTAGCACACAGCTTTGTTGAGCTGCTCAGAATCATAAAACCAGCTGAAGAGACCGACCGCTTAAAAGTAATGAAACACACACACTTTACTGTTATGGTAAGAAAAGAGGCAGACCTAGACCTTAGGCTTAGAAGCACTGGGAAGCATACACTACACAAAAACATTTCTGGCATGTGTCTGCCTCACACTTGAGTGGTTATGGTATGTTTTTCTTACTCCTGCAGTGGAAATAATTGGGGGCCAGATATAGGCAAACTGGGCATCCAGACTTCTCATTTGAATAATGCAGAGTTTATCTGCCTCTTTGCTTCACTTTGAACTCCAAGAAACTGAACTGGTTTATAAATAAATGAGTTTCACAAAAATAAATGTTTCTTCATCGATTTTGTAGTTGGGAACACAGAGGGAATGAATGAAGTGACATACTCAAAACATCCAGCAAGACAGTGTTTGGGTGAGGTTTATGGGACTCTGAGCTCCGTCTCTCTCCCATATAAGGATGCCACAGACCTCTGGATTTAGCCTAGACAATGACGCCTTGGAAAAAACTCAGAAGATAACTGAGATAACATCGATTGCTTCCATGTAAATCTACTGATAGGCAGAGAGGGAAATAGATTAAAACCAGTTCCAACCCTTTAAGAGCAGAAACCACCCTATCTACCGAATTTATTCAATAGGAGGAGTCATGAATTGCAGAAGCTTGTATACAGCTTTGCTTTCTCCTTCCTACTCTGCATGTCACTTACTTCATTAGTGACATTCAGCTGGGTTAGAAATCTAGCATGCTATGAGGAAACATGCGATTTGCCACTTCTCTGTGGATTTTACCTATCACTTTTCTCCGTTTCCACATGCTGAAATTGTGTTTCTTCATCTGTTTGATATCCTGGGTGAAATCAGGTAAGAACCATTAGCGTATTCTTTGTGATGCAGTGTCTTGCCTTTATTCAAGCATTAGAAAAAAGAATATTCCTTCATTTAAGCTGGCCAAAGTATTAAACCTTGTGAATTATGCCTAATGGAGCAGACAATTAGTAAACAGAATTTGATCACTTTGAAACTGAGACGTAGGTTTTCATTTTAAGGTAAATAGAACAAAGCCTGATACTTTATCTCTGGCTGTACTTTGCACCCAGACACGCTCAGGTATGTGCACTTTGTACAAAGTAAAGAGGTAACTGTGAAATAGTTTTAGCACAGTAACATAAGTTTATTGTTTCCTGCTGATTTGATAGGTTGACAGGTATTCAAGCTATGTGTTATGTTTTAAATAGTAAAATCTAGTTACAAAAAAGTCAGTCTGCACTTAAGATTTTTCCCTTTCAACCACAGAAGATACTTATAACACTTACAAACATACGCAGGAAAGTTAAAGTTGTATTAACTTGTAATAAATTGAGTTAAACTGCACATGTGACAGCCCAATGCCTATCTATATGTTCTGATTGCACAGAAAAGTGTATGTGAGTACTCCCACAAGTGTGCACAAAGGGCAGCTGGGTATTCCTTCCGGTAATCAATCAGAAATATGAGTTTGAAAACCTCCCCTTAATGACTTCTCACTAAACTATTCAAAGTATTAAATATAGAAAGCTACTTACAGTACTTACCTAATTCCACAGTAAAGACATCATCTTTTCTTGTTTTGTCTATTTACTTTCACAGAATAACTGCTGTCATTTCACAGTCATAAGTAAATGAGTTGTTTCCCTTTGATGTTTGCCAGCTGGTAAATAGGTTTCATCAGTTAAATTATTTCCTTGTAATAGATTTCTCAGTTCCATGGACAAAACTGTTTTATGTCACTGTCATTGCACTGCCTTTAGAAGAATTAATTCTTATTTCTACCAATCAAATGATAAGAATTCAAAACATTTAAATGGATATGGTCGACATTATCTTAGCATGACTCTTTTGTATGTTAGATATGTAGGAGACAATTGTATGGATCAGTGATTAAACTTGGATTTAAGAACAATATTAGGCAAAAATGAGTTTCATGTTGTAGCTTGAATCTGAATAGCAAAAATGTAATCATAGAATCATAGAATAGTTAGGGTTGGAAAGGACCTTAAGATCATCTATCGAGTAGCTGGTTTTTATTTCACCTATGTATATGACATTTGCGTAATAGAATTTGTATTCTAGTTTTATCATTGTATGTCATTATACAAAAACTAGAGATTAAGTGTGATACATTCTATAACACCTCAGTATCATGTCATATGTATGATATTTTGCCAGGTTCTTAAATATTATTTTTGTTAAATTCAAGGAAACTGTAGCTGATAAGCTTTCAGTTTCAGAACTTCTGCTTGGATTTAAACTGAAAGTGGATATATTTAGATTAAACACAAGGAAGAATTTCTTCCCTGTGAGGGTGCTGAGGCGCTGGCACAGGGTGCCCAGAGAAGCTGTGGCTGCCCCATCCCTGGCAGTGTTCAAGGCCAGGTTGGACACAGGGGCTTGGAGCAACCTTCTCTAGTGGAAGGTGTCCCTGCCCATGGCAGGGAGATGGAAGTGGATGATCTTTGAGGTCCCTTCTAACCCAAATATTTCTGTGGTTCTATGAGAAGTCCGATCAATGAAATGAGTTGCCTTCCTGTATCACTAGTCAGTTAATAACCTTCCCAGTAATTTCAGTCAAAATTACTTAAATTATTCAGTGTCTAAATGAAGAGAACAGTGATACTTACATTGAAATATAATTAAGTCTAACTTTTCCCACATATAATAATTTTAGCTATTGTCATAAGGTGATGAAAATAAGGCATGAAACTTTTGCCTGGTTGATTTGAGACAGAAAGTTTCAGGCTCTTTCTAACACTCTCTAACTTCAACCCTGCTCCTGTTTCCAAATATCCATTATTTTTTGTGTTGTCTACTCCAGAGGTAGCCGGTCTAATTGTTTGACATATATGGTTTGGCCTAGAGGTGATTGGTCTAGTTCCCTAAGTGAATTAGTGTTTCTAGTGTCTTTCCTGCATCTTTACTGCATGTTAGGTACTATAATTCACATTGTTTTGTTTTGTATAGGTTTGATTAGATCTGTGCTATAGTATCAAATACATTTTTCGGATACCTTGTAAACCCACACACTCACGCTTGCCTTTCACAGCTTTATCAACTGGTGAGAGCTTGCTGGCTACTCGGATGTGCAAATGTTGTGGCTTTGATTCTTCCTGCTTGCTGCTTGCTGAGAAAAGGAGAAGAGCTAGATCTGCCTCTCCTTGACCTCAAAAATTCTGAGAAATTCAGTTTATTTTAAAATTATTTTTTAAGGAACTGAGTAGGTACTATTTCTACTTTTGCTGTCTAGAAGTTTACTTGTTTTACAAAGTCGTTAATGACAGAAGAATTGAGAAAGGTGTCATCACATATCAGACAAAAGCCTTGTGCAAGGTAGCCTAGCCAAGAAGTCAAGAGATGGGTCCGTATTTCTTTGGACATAAACCAGCTGACACCATAACGAAGGTGAATAGGCCATACAAAAGAGCTGTGACAGGTGTCAGCATTGTGCCTAGAATCCTGAAGTGGATTTTTCTTGTGCCAGTATGTACATTTACCTTGCAGATTCTTATTTATTCAAACTCAGAACAGGATTTTTTTTTTTTTTCTTCTTTCTTTGTTTCTTGATAATAGTGTCCTTACAATGATCCAAAACTAGGGAAGGGGTCTGGGTCATCCCCGTACTGTCAGGCAACTGTTTCTTATTGCTAGATCAAACAATGAGGCTAAGGATTGGCAGCTTATCTACCCTGGCTGAAGGAGGAAAAAACAACCACAACTGTCTTCCTGTTGAAACAACACACACTAGTTGTGAAAAAGTTCTGAGAACCTGAACTTGGTGGTTAAGCAAAGGATCTTACTAACACTAACTGCTAATTCATATTAGTTATGGAGAAAATATTGTTCAGGAATAATTAGAAAGGTTGATTTTGTATTTGAAGGGTTCAGAGAAGCATAGTGATATCTGCAGAGTCAGTAGTTAAACTGCGTGCTCCTTGCTGTTCAGTGCACATGCTGGTACCTCATTCCAAAGGTCTAGTGTGAAGAAAATGGAAGCTCTTCACTTTTAGTGGAAAAATGTGGAAGGAAAAGTGAAGAGGTGGTATTTCAGGTGCTATTTCAGGTGGTCTAATTCATCAAATGACTGTCCAACATTTTCATCTTTTTCAGATGAGAAAATATGTCCCGAATTTACAGATCTTAATATAGGCAATGCTCTATCTGGAACAGAACTCCAAGTCCAGTTACTGCTGTACACAAGGGAAAATCCAAATTGTTCTGAGAGGCTCATTGAACATGATGTAGCTGCATCTGAATACCTTAATACTTCCAAGAAATTTGTCTTTGTTATTCATGGCTTCAGACCAACGGGATCTCCACCAGCATGGCTAGGTGACATAAAGGAGCTTTTACTGTCTTCAGAGGATATTAATCTCATTATAGTTGATTGGAATCGTGGTGCCACAACTGTGAACTACGTAACTGCTGTTGAAAACTGCAGAAAAGTTGCAGAAATACTGAAGAACTATGTTGACCAGATGCTGGTAAGGCAGAGAGTTGCATCTGTTCTGAACAACTTTAAATAGAAGAGTTTGACTGGGAATGGATATGTAAAATATCTCTAAAGAGAAGCCCAGTGAGCAATATCAAGTGACATTTCTTTACCAAAGTATTTGCAAAGTTTGCATATAGTTATTACTGCATATCTTTAACTTCACCTGAGTTCTTATCTCCCTTTCAGTGAAGTATGCCTCTGGTTTCTTTAGCTGACCTGGAAGTTTTAGGTCTTCTGGAAAGAGCAAATGCACCAGTGGGGAGGTGAAGTGAGAGATGTCCACATAGTATGCAACATTAAAATTTTACAAAAGCATTGCTTTTTTTACTATTAAACTACTATAATTAAAGATTTTAAATGAAAAAGAAATCACTGACAGATATAAATATTTGTTCTCAAATGGTATAAACTTCGTGATTCTAAAGGGAGTTGCTGAAACAATTGTTGATGCCAGTGTTGTTAAGTGGGCTTTGGTTTCACTGCTTAATCAAACGAACAAAACTCATTTATGTCATTGTTAGATTTATCACTTGATTTTTCTTCTGTTCTCACCACTTCTTTTCCAGCCATTCTCAGAAATTTTGAATGCCGTGCAATAAGAAAATATTCATTTGGAATTTGAGTTAAAAAAAAAAATAGTGTTTTGAGAAAGGCTGAGGTGAAAGAAGGGAAAGCCTGTCAGAATCTGTCCTCTGGGACTAGATATAATGATAACAATTTGTAATATGTAAATTTATTGTTAAAGAATAGAAAAATGAAACAGGACTAAAAGAATAGTCTCCAATCCAGAGTGGGTTGAAAAAGTATATTTAGCAGTTGTGCAAGTTATCAAAGTGATGGTGGTGGGGTATGTTGTCTCCCACAGCTATCAGTTGCATACCTGCAAGCTGTCAGATGCCTTTGTTAATTCATTCTGAGACACATTAATGTACCAAATCCCACATAGCATCCCATCACTTTGCAGACATTCCAACAGGTCTGCTGACAATGTTTCAGAGTTCTTCAGTAGTTTTGATTTTGTTCTGTTTTGTTTTTTAAGTACTGCCTGCTTTGCAGAATGGGCATCCTAAGGCATTCCTGCAGGTATGCATTTGGCACCATTATTCTGCAGTTCTGTGCCATAAGTCTTTGTTAATGGTATTATGGGTTTAATCTATTTTATTGGGAGGATAAGGCAGAAGGAGATTATTTATTTATTTTTTTTTTCCTAGTTTATAGTTTTGGTTCATCTTTCTCATATCTGGTAAATGTCTTCCCCTTCTCTCCCCTGCTCCCCTTCTAATATCTAGGGTGATATTTTGGAAGAAATGTGACTCAAGCTTCCTTTTTACATGTTTCTAGTCAAAGAATTTCATAACTACTGAACTGCTTAACTAGTGCAGAATGGCAAATTGACGAGAACTTTGTAATTTTCATTTGTTTCTAAAGTAAGAGAAATAACTTAGAGTTCTGATGGAAAGTGAAAACTAAACCAGTCTACTGATGTCTATTCACTTAACTGTGTGTGGTTATGGCTTTGTTTGGTAGTTGTTTTTTTTTCTCTGATAGGTGGATGGAGCTTCTCTTTACTCTATGTATATGATTGGAGTTAGTCTTGGGGCTCATATAGCTGGTTTTGTTGGCCAGAAGTATAATGGCAAGCTTGGCAGGATTACAGGTAAGGCTTTTAATCCTGATATATGTATTCTAATGTACCTTGTATCGTTGTCATAGCTGCAAATCACATAGATGCTAGCACTGAAATATCAACAAATGAGAACTATCTAGTTATATATGTGAGGGAAAATGTATCCCTGAAACAAGTTCAGAAAATTGAGGAAGTCTGCCTTTAGAACATAAATTGCAGCTGAAATTTTACAGCCTGTTTACCTCTGGTCTCTCAAATGAAAATTGAGTGCTACATCCAAATGCCACTTAAATGATACGTCTAGTTGACAGAGCAAGTCAGGTCCCTCTGAAGGGAAGTTCAGAAGCTCTTGGTCAGACCACAGGAATCAGGCACAAGGATTTAGTTTCAGTTTGAAGTATCTGAACATGGTGTAGGCTTTAGTACGTTGAGCTATCTTGTATGGGGAGCTTAGATGAGGTGTGAAACCTGTGAATGGATACTACAAATTTTACCTCATACTTGTTGCATCATCAGCATGGCCATCTGCAGGGTTGGTGCTGTTGTGGTTTAACTCCAGCCAGCAACCAAACCCCAGCCAGCCATTCACTCATTCCCCCCACAGTGGGATAGGGAAGAGAACCGGAAGAGAAAAAGTGAGAAAACCCATGGTTTGAGATAAAACTAGTTTAATAGGTAAAGCAAAAGATGTGCGCACAAGCAAAGCAAAACAAGAAATTCATTCACCACTTCCCATGGCAGGCACGTGTTCAACCATCTCCAGGACAGCAGGGCTCCATCACGCATAACAGTGACTTGCGAAGACAAATGCCATCACTCTGAAAGTCCCCCCACTTTCTCCTCCTTCTTCCCGCAGCTTTATATGCTGAGCATGACACCATATGGTCTGGGACATCCCTTTGGTCAGCTGGGGTCAGCTGTGTCCCCTCCCAACTCCTTGTGCACCCCCAGGCTACTCGCTATTGGAGTGAGGAGCAGAAAAGAGCTTGGCTCTGTGCAAGCGCTGCTCAGCAGTAACTAAAACATCCCTGTGTTATAAACACTGTTTTCAGCACAATTCCAAAACACAGCCCCATCCTAGCTACTGTGGAGAAAACTAACTTTACCCCAGCTAAAAGTAGCACAGGTGCCTACAGTGAACACTGGAGTACCCTCAGTGTGGGTACATCTTTCAGGACTGCACGAAGTTTAGGTTTAACTTTTAGGTTCTGGTTCCTAGGGCAGAAGCCATAATGCTGACTTGAGTGCACTTAAGGCTCCAGATACTTCTTGCAGTGAAAGAGCAAAACTCACTGCAGCTAGTGTGTTGAGGGGGAAACTGACTAAGCTAACTATCAGAAAAGATGCTAAGGGGAGAAGAGACTGTTGGATTCTGATAGTGTTTAGGATTTAAGAAAGCAGCTGTTTTCAGGCTGAAAGGAGGCAATTACCTCTCCTTGAGATTTATAGCTCCAAACCCTCTCTTCAGAGTACTTAAGTAATTTGTTTCCAAAAACGTAAGAAGAGCCAGAAGCAAGCATTAAGAAAGGGCATTAGAGACTCCTCACCTCTTTGTACAGTAATCTGAAAATTAGGGCATTTTCTAAGAGTGTGATAGGCTCCAGCTATATTCCATTGGTTAAGAATACCCAGTTATGCTTTATACAATTCCCTAGAGTTTGTTTGCATCACTGGTTGAGGGCAGACTTGACTGCAATGCTAGGCTAGCAGGTCTGTGTCCTCTCTGTACAATAAGTAGATCCATGTAATTTCTGAACTCAGATGCTCACAGGTAAATGGAATTATATGAGATGTTTCAATCACCTTCTTATAATTACAGATATGGATAAATAAAGGCAAAGATTGAGTAGTCTGAACACACAAGGCTTTATAACCTCTTATGAGGCTGTTCTGATACTACTTCTTTCAAACAAGTTTAGCCAGTGGCCCAAACTATTGGAAATGTTGGAAAAATGAGATTTAAAAAAAAAAAGAAGAAAAAGTTATTTTCTTCCTCACTGTTGGGAGGTTTTGAAAATATAAAACTGATTAGTGGACTAAACCAATGACCTTTGTCATCTGGGGTACTATGAATGCAAATTCCTGGCATTCCATGATCCTTTGTGGTAGTTTGGGTCTTGGTTATCTTGATCTTGAGAGAGAACCTTTCTAGACTAGTTCTTAAAGCACATCTGGCAGTTAAATTATAATATAAATTTAGATAATCTAAGGTCATACATTGTCCCTGTCCCTTCATCAGTGAGAATGTAATTAAGAGTCATTGAAGTGTAGGAATCTGCTTTGCCTTGACAGTTTCATTTTCGATCCTTGTTGCTTTTTCTTTTCCTCTCTTTGTCTGTGCTTTTGTTGTCAAGAAAATAGGAGCAGAGCAAACCTCAGCTAACAATTTCAGTTTTCTGTGAAGGACAGAAATTACCATCTTGAAATTTACCAGGCTTCAGGGCTGCACAACAATAATTCCCTATCCCCTAAAATGAATGAAAATCCACAGTGTTTATACTTTGAATACTTTGCCACCCAAATCCCGTCCTCCTTGATATAAAGTGCTTTTTGTGGACCTCAGTTGGAATCTCTTTTGTCATAGTTGAGTTTTGATTTGAGTATAACATTCCCAAACCACCTTCAGGTGAAAATGTGGTCGAAATCCAGTATTTCACTTCATCATATATAACAATTGTTTTTCTATAAGTAATTTCAACACCAGCTGATAAAATGAGTGAGGCATGTCCATCCAAGATTTCTTCATCTTGTGTTCTAGTTATAGTGTGTGTTTCAGTTTCATGAAATACATAAAAGGTACGGTATTTTCATGGGGAAAAGGACAAAATTAATTCTCGATATTTTATCTCTAGTGCTGTTGGCTTATCTTCATCTGGGGAAGTGGGAGATAAGCACAACAAATTAGGGAGAGAGAGAAATTCAAAGAGATGGGTTGATCAGTCTTGTTTTAGGAACCCTCCCTTTGCTTAGCAAGTTGAAGAATGGAAATGAGAAGAACTGTACTGGATTTTATTTTTATTATTATCCCAGGAAAATGAAGAGTCATTGATGAATAGTGCTTAAATAGGATCGTAGAATGTTGGTCTTGTATATATCTGTAGAACCAGACCCCAGGATTTGTAATGCTAGTGTTATTTTTATTTAGGTCTTGATCCAGCAGGACCTTTGTTCACTCGAGAACCACCAGAAGGGAGACTTGATCGTACTGATGCACAGTTTGTTGATGTAATCCATTCAGATACTGATGGTAATGACTGATGGTAATAGCTTTCCTATTTCAATTTGAGGAAAGTCAGGAAAGCAAAAGAGAAAGGATGTTTCAGTAACATATTTTGTGTTATCAGGTAGATTGCTATGCTGTTGCTTTCTAACAATGTCTATACTTTTGAAATCATACTGTATGTTATTATGCCTATTCATCAAGAAATTGAAACTCAGCTTTGCTAGTAACTTAAGCAGTGATGAGCTGTTTTGTTCAGTTCTCACAGAAGTAGCTAGGTTATTGAGTAAGTGAAGCTTACCTGAAAATATTGAAATAACTTTTATGTCTAACAGCTAACTGAAGGCATATGTAGATAACCAGATAGTCAGGAGTCTATTTAACGTCATGCAAAAGTAGCGACAACACCAGTCATTTATGTCTTGTTTGTTATAGTATATTCCTTCTGAATATGAAAAGAACAAGTCCGCACATTGAGTAAAGCATGCCTATTGCAGTGATTTATGATACTGCCACTTCCAAAATAGCTCAGCATTAGCATTTTTTTGCTGTGCTAGTGTGTATGAACATAGCAGTTGTAAGCATGTGATTATCACTGAATTAGTCCTTTCTGAGGCAGCCAGTCTCAGCTGTATCATGTTAGTACACTACAGGTCCAGTGCTCAAAATTGTAAAACACATTATTGTAATGTTAAAACAAAGAATACTGTAAAGTCTGCCTCATCCATGCTATAATCTGGTTTAATGTTTTCCTCAGAACTATAAGTAAACCTTTCAAACCTACCACTCTCATCCCATTATTTGTGTAGTTTCATACCAGTTTCTTTCATAATGTTAAAAATTATGCTTTTTACTATACTAATTTGTATCTGAAGCTGTAAAATACCTATTTTTTAATGTTCATATTATGTGTATAAAGATAATTTGTGGTAAAAAGGAAGATAGGTAAGATTGAGCTAAAGCTACTCATCGCCTTTTATGGGGCAGATACAGATTTTTCTGCATTGATATATTGCTTACATTAGTGTAGCTCAGAATCCAATGTTGTGTGCAAAAAAATGGAAGATCTTACTGTAATGAAAATTACATTGGGAAAGAATTTTGTTGCTGGAGAGAACATGAATTTCATCATTTTCTTTGTGCAAATAATGTCTGATACAGCACTGAATAGTTGTTGCTGTTTTTTCCTTTTGTGGCAGTAGAAATCTTACACAAATTTTTATACATTTGTGTACAGCATTTCACATGTGTATAATTTTCTTAAAAAGGAAAAAAAAACCCATGGATTTTAACTCATAACATGGCTTCCATTTACAGAACAAAAGAACAGTATAGTTGCAAAATTTTGCTTTAAGACCTCCATGTTATTTGTATGTAATGATAAATAATTGACTGGATAATTCTGTTTATGATTTTGATTCCTGATGTTTTTACTTTAGCACTAGGTTTCAAGAAACCTTTAGGAACCATTGATTTCTATCCAAATGGAGGAATGGATCAGCCTGGTTGTCCACAAACAGTATTCAGCGGTAAATATGGATGTGTTCAATTAATGAGAAAAGACTTTGAGATCAAATCAAAAGAAGTAAAACTGGATTCAATGGACTGCACATATTCATTAATATGGGAGCTGAGGCCGTTGTATTCTTTCTTTTCCACCCCCATTCAGTGAATGAGAAATAACAAAGATATTTGACATCTTTTTTTTTTTATATCTTCCTATTAGCATACATATTCCAGCATATCATTATTATTGGCATGATGGAATTATATTATTATATATACAATTAGAATATAGTGATCATTATTATTCTATGTTTATATATGGCTAGGCAGAGGGGAAGGTGTTTGTGTCCGAGTGGTTTGGACAGGATCACTTGCATATGACATGGAAGGCAAGGCTTTCAAGTCTTCACTGTGTCTGAGATTCCTCCTCATTGGCAATGATGAACAGGTCCTGCAGGCTCTAAGATGAAAGCAGTTTTATGACATGATCTTTTGCTGCAGAATTTTGCTTATTTCAGCCTACATAAATCTTAGGCAGGGCTGCTGACCATTGATTTTTTTTTTTTTTTTTTTTTTTTTTTTTTTACTCTTTTTGCATGTGTTTATGTGTGTCTGTGTTTCTATTGCTAATCTGCATAGTGGTGCTACAAATTAGAGCTGCTGCAAAAGCATAGGGCTTCCACTTGTATGTATGTGAGTTTGGGAGAATTCCTTAAGGCTCAGGATCATCTTCATCTGTACAGTTCTCATAGTTTGTTCTGCTGGGAGAGGAAGGAATTTATTACCTCCCAAAACAACCTAAAGAGGAGAATTTCTGAAGTATTCCTTACGGTAATTTTTCTGCCAAAATGTTCTGGGCTGGATGCAACAAGGCAAATTTTAACTCAGACTTGTGCTTTCTAACAAAAAAAAAATCTGTAAATCTGATAGGATTTAGGAGACTATTTCGTAAATATAAAACCTTTAGACTTTTCTCTGTACGTGTAATATTCAAAATAGTCTTCAATTTCTTCTTTTGTGTGTGTGTGACCATCCAGTTGGTGGTCAACTAACAAAAGAATAAAAGCAGGGCTAGCTAAGAATGACTCAGGTGAATGGGATACTTTGATAACACCTTTCATTTAATGAAAAAAAAAAAAGTATTCTTTGAGAATTTCATTTTTTCTTTCCTAAAGGGCTTCAGTATTTTAAGTGTGACCATCAAAGATCTGTCTTTCTCTTCTTATCATCTTTGAAAAGAAGATGCGACATAATAACATATCCTTGTGACTCTTACTTTGATTACAAGAGAGGAAAATGTGTGGATTGTGAAGCTTTCCAGCCAATGTCCTGTCCAGTACTGGGTAAGTGTTGTGAAATCTGCTCGGGGCTGGGTGAGAGTTTCCAGCAAATACAACCTAGCTCTTTCTGGGGCCACTCCAGAGATCTGTAGTACTGTGTTAAGGGATCTGTAGAGATTGATCACAGGCAAAGCTGAGTACTGTTTAAAGTAGTTTAAAGTTTATGGCTTTGCCTGCTTTACGGTTATCTCTGTTAGGCACAGGTGCTGAGTGTTCCTAATCTTTGATCATTATGCTTTCCAGTCTGAAATAGGTTCACAATGTATTTCCTTTCTACAGAGAAACTGCTGCTTCCTAGTTCATCACTTTAGGCTTTCAGAGTGTGTAATCATCCCTAGACTACCTGTGGATTTTATTAAAAAGTAATAACGTTTAAAGCAACTTCATGATTTCTCTGGCTCTTCTTTTGGAATCAAGCTTTTATTTGGAGGGGTTTTTAGTCTTTTGGGATTTTATTGCTTTTAGAGAGGATCTGGGGACAGTTTGAAGAGAGCTACAATAGTGTGAGCATTTCCTAGTTGACAGGGTTTTCTTAAGAATGAATTTTTAAAAATATTTCATTAGAAGTTAACTTTCAATACATACCTTGTGTTTTTTACATCTTTTTATTAGGATGTACATCCTATACTAGTTAGATCAGGTTTGAAGAAAAAGCATGGGCAGACACATCTGTGTGCTATTTAATAATAAAACACAACTGCAGTGGAACCTAATAGTAGGACAGAAGGATTCCAGGACTACTCTAGCATGGTCATTAGCCATGCCTGATGCGCTTACATCGAATGCCCAAGGAATATTTGAATGATGGAGGAATATTTGAACACTCAGGTGTCACCTGTTTTTCATTCCTTCTACTGCAAGCTTTCCTGCTTGCTGCCTTGCAGTGGCAGCTCTGCAGCCTGGAACTAGCCCTCTTTATTCAGTCTAGGTAAAGAAATTAAGAGGGAGAGAATAGGATCAGCCATTTTAGCAACAAGGACTGTTAACAAGCCCCAAAGAAAATAAGCATAGAATTATATAACCCAAAAGTTCTTTCTACATTATATTCATAAGGTAATGAGGCCTACAGACTACCTAACATTTTATTAAATAATAATCACAATTATAGACTAAAGGATTTAAGAATATTTCTTTAATGATTCAAAAAAGAAGGGAAGAAATTTTACCTAATGTGAAGCTGTTCTCTATCTGTTCTCTGCAAATATGTGGGGTACTTCTTGGGCTTTGTTTTTGTTACCTCTGCTGGAGTTTACAAGCACTATTTTTTTTAGTTAGTACTCTAGACTAAATAGATTCCAACTATTATATTATGACAATTTTAGTGACACTAAAATATTAGAAGAATGAAATACTTGCATACCAAATCCCATTATACTTGGGGGATTCCTGTATTTTCCAAGTCAATTTATTTTGTCAGAGAATATTTAGGAAAATGAAAGACAAATCTGTCACTTTGGGTGAGATTATTTTGTGTAATTATATGTGTATAATAATTTTGCTAAATGTCTGAAATTAAATATTTAAACTTTGGATTTCAGGTTATTATGCTGATAGATGGAAAAAACTGTTAATCCCAAACAGTTCACCAACGAAAGCTTTTTTTGATACCTCGGACCAAGACCCATTCTGCAGTGAGCGACTGAATACATACATAATTAACTCTTTATGAAATGGCTGTTATTTGTTAGCTGATCTAGAGCGAAAGCATGTTAGGAGTAGAAAGTTATTGTTAGCTGGTGTGTAAAATGGTTAATAAACCATGAGCTAAGTGTCAGTTCAAAGACTGGAGGAAGAAGAATGATTGTGGCAGAAGAGTAAGTAATAATTAAAACATTAAAAGCAGTGGGATGGACTGCCAAGAGGAGGAAGGAAGCCAGAAAATGAGAATCAAGTGACCAGGAAAAAGCTGGGCTGAGAGAACCTGCTTAGACTGGATCATTGCTGCCATTTTCAGAGGGCAAAAAATGGGAAGTGAGATTGCCCTGGGTGGGGGACAACAAAGAGGCATCTCTATGTTCCACCCCAGAAGGAGAGCACTCCACAGTCAACTAAAGCTAGTCCAGCTTTTAAAAACCCGTTTCTTCCTTGAAGTAAAACAGCGGAGGGAAAACTTAGCTTCAGGGTTATACTCTATGGGAATGAATTCTCATGGCATGGGCTTTAGCTGCATCAGTTTAGGTATCTACATATGCATGTAGAGGTCCAATTTAGATTTTCATCCAATTTCTTTTATTAGCAGACTCTACTACCATAGGCAAATGTTAGCACACTCTTCTAATTGGCTGTGTTTGAGGTTCATTGTTTTGAGGTATGGAGATAGGCTTATGGAGAATTCAAGTAAAATTAAGTTTTCACATTAGCTTCACATCTTCTTGGCAAGTTTTGTGATCAGGGACTGAATAACTCTTTTTGTAGTGATGAATCATGCTTACTTACATCACTGTTTCTTCCAAAGGGCCAAGGAGAGGTTAACAAAGATGTGATGGATCTTATATAAATCAACTCCTACTCCCAGTGCTCTTTCAGCTCAACCCAAACCTGCTACCACTGTTTTCCCCTGCTCCTGTCTGCTCGGACTTTGCCCTTACATACTCTCAAGGCTGCACAGGCCTATAGGTCTGTCTCTTTATTCATACTTCTAGCAGAAAAATATGGCTTTGAAGTAAAGAGTCACTATTCCTATCATCGACTAATGAATACTTTTAACAGGGTGATAATAGCAACTGTGTCCTGTTAAGGTCATTCCTTGAATCTTATTATTTCCTATTTCTTTTTACAGTGTATAACTACTTACTGGATATTACTACCTGGAATAAAAGCATTAGGAGAGGTTTCATTAAAGTTAAATTAACCGACCATGCTGGAAACACAGTAGAATCAGAGATGAATAGGTATGTTGTGCTTTGTCTCTGAATCTTTTTTTATCACTTTATAGGACTAATTTTCTAAGTTTCCTAAACCTTCTAACTTGTTAAGTTGTAAGTCCGAAAGTGTCATGAGGTTTTTAAGACTTTTCCACGGCTTCTTTACCTGGATATGACTCTGTGTCAGAGGCAATGGTCCTCACACTGAAATGATCCTTTTATGAACTAACCCAGGTCCTTGCATGGTGCTGGTTTGAATCCAGTTCTGGGTGTCCTTGTTCTGAATGCTCAAAGTTGATACATCTCACAAGATTTCTGAACTTAATAATAAATTCTTAGCAACAATGAATATTATTCAGCTAACACACCCCTGACTCAAAATATCATTTTTCTTTAGTGAAGCTTCAACATTTCAGCAATATAAAAGAGTCAAAATACTAACTGGATTTTACCAAGACCTTGACAAAATATCAAAAATGTCCTTGACCTTTTCTACGAAGACTTTAATAGGCCCAAAACACAAGCTTAGGGTTCTCCAGATGAGGCTGAAATCTCTCAATAATCCAGAAAGGTAAGTGTTTGTCACGTATGAAAATTGTGTATCAACTAAACTGCTCAGGATGTTTCCTCAGAGATGTGTATTTCTTTTATATTGACTTTTTTATTTTGATATTGACTTTTTTAATCGTGTATTCCTAGATGCATGAATATCCTTCTCATCCTACTAGGATCAAATTTATCATGTGGAAGAACGGCTCTGTACATTAGCATTTAGTGCACAGCACCCTTGTACATGTAGATGTCACGCATGCCACTTGTTACAGGAGGCTGCTGCTGCTCTCTGGTCACAGTGTGTTTACAAGGACCACTTATGTAGAGCAGCCTGACTTACGCCTGCACGGTTAAGTTCTCTTCCAAAAGATAAATTTTATTAAGCACTTTTTTTGACCTTAATCATGTGTTGGTACACAGCTTTCCACGCTCACATATAAAATAGAGCACTTCAGCTACTTGTGTTACTGGAATAGGTTTTTGGTCTTGTTGCTGGAAGTAAAGACCTTCAAAGACCAGAACAATCTATGCTTGCTTACACTTAAAATGAAAGAATCTGCATTTTTTAATAATTATGTGTCATTAATAAGTTTTTATTAATTATCTCTGGTTTTAGATATTTCAGCGATATTGCCATATGTTTATTACTTTAGATCTCCAGAGTTACTTGTACAATAGCACTACCAATTACATTTTATGTTTGCATCTTCAGAAAATAATATATTAGATGGAATAGGTAAGAAATATCCAGGAGTAGCAAGAGTACGTTATATTAGAATCTTACATCTATTTGCTTCATGTGAATGGCAGCTTCAAAAAGGTCAGAATTAAAAATAAAGCCTAATAGTGATTATCAAATAACTAATGAGTGGGAATAATATTACAATACAAGTAAGTCTTAAGCCAGTATATTTTGTTAACTTGAGAAATAACATTTATGGCTTTCTGATTTGGTATATGATAATAGTTTAGTAGGAATTGGGTATGATCCTTTGTAAACATTATGAAACCTTGTTAAATTAATCTACTATTGTGTATTTACTAGAAAAGAGGGGAAGATGGGTGGGAGAGACTTAGGAAGAAACAGAACACTATGTAATCAAAATAGTATCCCAGAATGAATAGGCATTAACATGTTGAAGACCATAAGTCTCAAGCTCTCAGGTGAACTGGCATGATTTTCTTGAAAAGCATGTGGTGATGAGAGATGATAAAAGCTCTAAATCATATTGCAATTTTTTTTCCCAACCCAATGGTGTTAAATCAGAAGATACATTTCATTTCAGCATTCAGGACTTTTTCAGATAATGACCTAGCAAATAAGGAAGATCTTCAGTCAACAGCCCTGATGGTTTTTGAGTTTCTATTCCTGTTACTCTGACTCTTGTTAGTTTTAAAGTAAGATGCACTTGATTTGCTTTAAAGTAGAAACCACTGAAGTCCTTCGTACAGAGCTTGCACAGATGCCGGTCAGATAAGCACATTAGGTACTTTTAGATGGTGATGGAAAATAGTGTTTTGAATCAGCTTGTGAAGATAATTTAAATGCAGATGTTACAACACTATTGGTTCATATAATTACATAATTGCTCATTGTAATTATAACTACCTATATTTACCTTATTTCATTACAGGTAATTACAACAGTTACTTGAATACAGGATAATCACCTAGAAACTGCATTTAAAATATTTAAATTATCCACATAACAAAGTAGTAGGTAAATCCAAGGGACTGGTGCAGGGATAAAAGACAATAGGAGTCTCAGGCTCCTCAGATCTAGGTTAATTGCAGACAGTGGGAGTTTGAGGAATATCACTGACCAATTGTCTACTGGGCTGGTCCATTATTCACACAGTGCGTGTGTGAATGTGGGAGTGCTAAAAGGTACATATAATTTTCAGACTCTTCTTCTGGTCCCTGGGATAAATCATTCCTGCTTGCCTATAAAGCCAGAAAGTTTTCCTAACTTCTGCATGTCCAGGTGTCAGTTGTCCCAAAAAGCTTTTGAACCTGTCAGTCACTTAACACTCAATTGATGGAGAAAGTGAAGGTCTCAACGGTACTTTGTCCAGCCACCTCTAGGTTTCTTTAACCAAAACAAAAACAGGAGTAATAAAAAAGATGACCTTATTAATACCTCTACTGAACAAGAGAGTGTGGCATGCCCTTGCTTTTTAGTAGACAGCAGATAAACCACATGGGCTGAGGGCCTGTGAAAGCCTCACATAACGCAAACTATTTGTGTTTTGCTCCTTGTCAGTGAACTGAAGAACATGATCCTCGTTCAGGGCTACTGTCCCATAAGGTATTCCTGGTACTAAGTAATCACAAGCTTAGATGGATTGCACTTCAAATGCAATACAGTGTGTCGGAAACCATGTTTTTCTTTCTAGTATTCATCACTATGGTTTGTCTAAGTACTGTGTCACCTGTGGTTAGATAAAGCCCTTCCCAGGTGATGACTGCTGTTGGAGAACTGGCTACATTAACACATTGTGCTGCTGTGTTGCAAATACTCTTGCAAATGTGCTAACATACAGCATCATATTGTTACGTGAGATATTGAAAGTCAACTCAAGAAATCGACGCATATAATAATCCTACGTTCTTATAGCTGGAAATTTGACCTGTGAATTTTTTCACAGTCTTTTACAAGGACTTTTAAAATGTTAGCAGTTTCTGTGCTTTTTGTCTTTTTTTCTTCCTGTACAAAAATAATATAATAGTAAACCATTGAATTAAAATCAAAACAAATTGTGGATGAAGGACTAGATGAAATTCTATGCTTTGCTTTTTAGTCATAAAATCTAGTCTTAGCTTTGTAGGGACCTTATAAAGTTTCAAATTCATATATAGAAATCCGACAGTCCTTTCACATAGACAGGTAGAGCCTTGACTTGTTGGAAATCTCACACTAATGGGCAACAACAGAAATGTCTGGCAGGATGTTCTTTCTCAGGCTTTGTCCTTTAGCTGTTTCACTGTACACTACATCCCAGTCCGAGGCGTATTATGTTCTATAACCTTATTGTGTGTTCAGAGCAATATAGATGACAATTTTAAGTAAGTATCATAGATAGTACAGTGTTAGATGTGCCGTCAGAGGGTACACTAGTCATTAGCCTGGTCAAACCAGCTCTCACCATCTATAGTAGCATATGAAGGGCAGAGCTGTGACCTGCTTCTGCCCTAAAAGGCAGAGCATCTATGTTGACCTCAAAAAGTAAGGTTCTGTGTGTGTGACTTCATCTGTATGTGCTCACGTAGTATTATGCAGTTCTGAGTTTTCTAGGTGTTTAGATGGCAAATTATTCTTTTGCATGGAACTTTCTTACGTGTGCTGTCATTGCAGCTGAGTGAGTTATATGATGTGGTTTTCTACTTTCCGCTGTGAAATGAAAGCAGAGAAACTTTCATACCTAGGGAACTCAAAATAAATTAATCAGGTCCAGTGTTAACACGAATTGGGCTGTCCTTGGACCATTGTTCTGAAGAATTAATTCGAATGCAGATTAATAGCTTTAATGGATGAAATATTGCATCTTCATATTTCAGACTACTGTGATACACTTCGTACTCATGCCACCTTGCACCATGCAGCTAATGTCCTGGTGGTTGTTCAGTCTGGCAAAACTACTCTAGAGATATGTAAAATAGGGTGTAAACTTAGACAAGAAGACATTTCTTCTTGTCCTGAGTACTGTTTCTGAGAGCTGACAAATACTGGAGATTTAATATTTCAAATACTGAAATATTTTCATATTAATGTTAACTTCTGTTGTGTACATTTTTTTTTTCTACTTTTTGTAGGCTGCAGCTGTGCAGATATGATTTTGTACTGATGGAGAACACTGAACTGACCTTCAAACCTATCCCTTGCCCAGAGAAGGCTACATGAAGAGAGCTTCTACTAACCTGATTTCTCTTGCAGCAGTGACATTTTGATTCTTCCTCAGGATAAAGACTGTAGTGAGAAAGGAAATGAGATAAGCTAGATTTATTTTCAGGATCCACCTGGTGTAATATGCATTACTTGCTTTGAACACCTTAGGGTAAAATGAATTTAAAAATTCAGGAATCTATGTATTTGGGAAATTTGAATAAAGTAAAGATATCATGGTGGAGAATGTGCAGTGGTCTATTCATTATTATTTGTTAGCAGTGAAGCTAACATATGAATTATCCATATGATCCTGGCACATTATTTGTCATTCATACATATATTTAATTATTTATTATTTGTAATGGCTTTTATATGGAAACATAATTATCTGTCTACAAAGTGAATTTAATATACTGTACATGTGATCTACAGATCTAATACACAACAGTTTTGCTGTGCTGTGCTGGTTGGGTAAATGAATTCACATTTTCTCATTATATAATGTCTGTCTCAGAACTGGAACAATAAGATTTGTGAGCACATATGTAATTTTTCTATTTAAATTAATTATATGATCTTTATGCGTATCGTAGATGAATATCATTGCAACCATTCAGATTTTTTTGTATCAAAGCTATGGACAGGACAGTGATGTTTCAGATATGAAGTAATTCTAAAAGTCTATTCTGAAAAGATTAACTTAAAGATTAAATAAATGCATTTTCATTCAATTTCCATTTGGGCCTTCTGGAATTATAGCTGCTGCTCAGGTTGAGAGTGATGACAGCTTTCACCTATTGGAATGTGAACAAGAATAAGCCCTACCTACCTACATAAAGATATCCTCCTCCAGTTAAAAAAAAAAAAAAGGTTTTCAATGCCATTTTGCCTTTCTTGATGCTACTGATTGAAGAACAGATGCGTGTATTTCTCATCTTACGTGTTTAACCTGGATTTCTTGTGTAAATGCATCCTGTGCATGCTTTTTCCTTTCTTTCCTATGCTGCTGCCATCCCTGCTCTTGACAGCAATCCTTGGTTGAACCTATTAACAAATTTTGTCTGAATGTCAATGGAGCGGGATGTCCAAAACCTATGAAATTTAAATTTTATTGGAAGTCAACAGCTGTGTTAGAAGGAAGATGGAAGATGATAGTGTCCTAAGGAAGGGAAAGCAAGTTACAACTTCCTCTTTTTGTTGCAAGAAGCAGCTCCACCATGCTGGTCAGTATGTGCAAAGCTTTGAACCAGCCATTGAACATACTTTTATATCTCTAGATGCAGCAAAAAAGATACAGAACTGCAGGTAGACTTGCTCATGGACTGACTGCTTTTTAAAGAAATTATTTATAGAAATAATGATTACATTACCATAGGTTTTCTCTGGTTATCATTTTATTATATGGTTCTTTGTTCCTTTCCTCTGAGGGAGTCATTAAGAGAAACACAGGTAAGGACATTTTTGTCTGCTTACATGCATGTGTATGGAAGGGTGGGTTTTATTTCTCTTTTTTTTTTTTTTCTTTTTTATTCTTTTAAACTGCTGATTTTCTGCTTGTTTTCTTTCTGCAGATTTTTGTCAAGCCTTGATCTCATCAGCCCTAGTTTCCTCTTTACAGGTCTCTGAGCCTCCTTTCTTTCATCACCTTGCTTCCAAATACCTGTTTGTTCTATCACTTTAAAAAAAGTGTAGAGACCTGAGAGTAAATTTTAAGTGTCTTGAACTAGAATCTTTCAATGGATGACATAGATGTTCAGGCAGAGAAATATATGAGATGGCCTCTTAAGTTTCCTTTTAATGCCGCTTTCTAAAACTTCTCTGCAGTTTTGTATTTTTATATGTTTGGTTTTTCTTTTTATTTTTGTTTTATGTCACCTCTTATATTCTCGGGGTTTTTTTTTTTTCACTGATTTTATGGCCTACTGCAAAGAACTAAAATACAGAGGTATAAGTATGATTTTTGACTGTAAACTTTTATTTTACTCGAGATATTCATTTACCAGTTAATATCTGGAAAAATTAATGAGATTTTATTAGCTCTAAATTGGCAGCATAAAGGGTTCATATGGCTCTTTCCAGTAATGGAACTGAGTGCTTGTCTATTACCACAGCTATTATTGATGTAGCTGTCAAACAAGGTTTTTTTCCCCCTGTTTTGTGGATTGTTTACCCACATGAGCTTGATTTTCAACAGCTTACTCTATTTAAAGAGAGAGACACATTAAAGTCCACCCATTTGCTGGGGTTGGCGTTTTCACTATGAACTATATCCTTTGCCATTTACTTACTCCCAAAATTAGGATAAAACGTTGGCAATGCAGCACTAATATATACTTCTAGGCAGTAATCATAACTCATATACAATGGCCTACTAGCCTCCTCCATCCTTTATCTATCACACAAATATACTGGCAAAATGGTGGCTACACAAACAGTTGTGATACATTGAGTTGTGACATAGAGCATAAGACACAAGCAAGAAAATGTGCAGAATTGAGGACTGAATTTTTCTGTTACAAATGCATGGAATAAATGTGAGGTAAGGTGGTGTTGAAAAGATATAAGGTGGCATACAGACGTGGCTGACAGTGTTGCACAGTGGCACAGTATAAAGGTAATGATAATATTTTCACACATTTTAAATATTAAAAGGGTAAGACAGGAATAGTGATTTGTTGCCTTGATTTGGGTAAACTTTGGGTAAAAAGGAAAGAAGCAGCAGGGTTGATAAGGATGTTACAATGAACAACATGAGATGGAAAGAAACTTCTTTCCCCCCCCCCCCCATTTTAGTTGGTAATTTTCATAAGAGGGACTGTCCCAGGCAGTGCATTTCCAGCACATAATTGCACTTCTCAAGTGGCTAAGCATTTGGACTGTAGCCTTGTGTCTCGCAGCACCAAGAAGAATGTGCTGTAATTGTTCAGAAATGCAGTGCTTTTTATGGCTCACTGCCACATGCTACTTCATACTAATTTTATCAGCTCCTTCAAGCTCAGCAGAGGTTGCCACAGTGAGGCAGAAAATGAAAATCTTCCAGGGAGTTCCCTGTTTTGAAGCAAGTGGTGATGGTGGTTTCAGTGGAGTGCACTTCTGCATCAGAGCTGAAGAGAGGTTGGACTCATTGCAGTGCTGTTTTGCATTCTCTGTCAAGAGTGCTAAATATCCACTAACATTCTTCATTTTACTACAAAAAGTTGTATGTGTGTTTTCACTGGGAAAATTCAGAATGAGCTGAAAGCCCCAAATCGATTTCCATTGAGAAAATCTAAAATGGAGAAGTAGGTCATTTCAGACTACTTTGACTTGGAACAAAATATTTGCTTTATACAACTACCCCAAATGTTCCAATTTTCTCTTGGTTTAAAATTTGGCAATAAGCACTGGCCTGCTGGGTGGCCTAGTGTCAGTATTGTGCTTTGATTTAATCACCTGTAAAATTGTCCAGTCAAGAAACACTTCCCAATTTGTAATGATAAATTTTGTTAACTTTATTGTAGAAGTTTGCTTGTATCTATTATGTTTAACCATAAGGAACAATCTCTATACACGTGAAGAAAGATATATCCCATGAGTAAATGTAGACTCTGTAATTAACCAGTATATTGTAGTAATACTGAAGGGATCTCGTTAGTATATACTTGTAGTGATGAACTCTTTAAGTTATTTCTATCAAATGCAACAAGCTTGGGAGAGGTAATGCAATATTTATATTTAGCATTTAGTCCCAGGGAGATGAAATTGTTAAGTGACAGGTTTATAAGACTAATATAAGATGGGTTTTTTTGTGTTTGTGTTAGACCTGGTTAGCATTTGATAAATTCATCTTTTAATTATACTATTTCAAATGAAATGACAATGAGGTTATGTTAAGAAACCCATTAAGCGGCAGTAGTCCTTGGAGTAAGCAGTAGCTTACTGAGATGAAAACCAATGTATAATCCAGATGTTTGCTACATCACTCTCTTAATTCACAATAGTTTGAAGTAGTCTAAATTAAAGATATGTAGAACAAGACTATTTGCTAATTTAATTTGGGATGGCTTTATTGATTTCAGTGATGCTATATACAGTTAAGCCTGTAGTTTATGATCTCTGTCTCAAATAAGGATAGACTTCACATTGGGATCACTTATTTGTATAAGGTGAAGTGCAGATATATGTTGGTGGAATTAATGGCTACACTTATATGCAGCTAAGTGGAAAGCAATTTAGTAATGAGATGCTGAAAGGAGATTGGGTATCTTTTTAGGAAAAAGAAAGTCCTGTAAAAACATCTGCTCTTCTTATGTGGATTTTGTAAATAGACTTACAGGTTACTTCTAAAGGAGTATTTCAGGGTAATTAATAATCATATGAGACATTAATGTCTGGATGGTAAGCAATGGACCAATACAACATAGCTGGTATGAGTGTGGAAGGAAGGGTTCAGACATGGGAACCTAAAGAGGTATTAAATCAAGATTTAGGCTAAATCCAGAGTCTGCATTTGACAGCTGCCACTGACAGCACTCAGTGGGTACCTGAAGTTATTTTTGCACTTTGAAGTTTCCAAGATTTCTGCTGAGCGTATCAGGATGTGAGTACCAGTCTTAGTGCTGAACAGTTTGACATGGTCTTCTAGCTAATCAATAGCTCAAGTCTAAGCATGCCTTCACCTCCCTCTTCAGTCTGATGGGCATGCCTGGTGCACATCTAATGCTTTGAACTGAGCTCCCTATAAAAAAAGTTGAGACAGAACCTGCCTTCTGTTAAAAAATCATAAGGAAGATGTTATGCTATTGCTGCCTCGCAGACCCAGTTCATGGTTAAGATACTCTGTTGGGGTACAAGTTACTCATCCATGGCATAAAGAAGATTTAGGTCTACATCTATGGATTCCCAAGGGACTGGTAGTGCCACCATGCTCTAAGCCATCCTGGACTGGGCCACTTTTCTTCCTCCTTTTGAAGGTGTGCTGGCATGCAAATGTGACTAAGATTGACTCGGATAGAGAAAGCATAGGTGAGCCCAGCAAAGGGAGTACTCAATAGGAGAGGGACTCTTGGGTTAAAGGCTTCAGGGGCTGCTAAGGAATTATTTACGTTAAATGGTCAGTATAAAAAGGGCTGACTCTTAAAGTCAGTTCTGAATTCCAACTGAACTGTCTGTCCTTTCTCACAAGGTGAAGAAGCGGCCTGTGTGCCTACTGACACAGAGCTCTGGATTTACCGCGGCTGTCAAAGAAGCTCTGCACTGTGACATCAAAATCCGGTTTTTCAGCCCTTGCATCCATCTGTGCACTGCAGGAGTGTAGGAGAGAAACACTGATCACCAGCTTTATGACCTATAAAGTAATGTGGTAGCTTTTAGACAAGCGCAGCTCTTAGGTCCCTGACCTTCTGTGACTTCAGTGCAGCTGGAGACAATGGTTGTAGACATCAAGTGGCAATGCCTAGGAGGAGAGGATTGGTAACCTTAACTGTTGATGTGAGACTTGATTGCACATCATATGCTCTAGCTCTAGTACTCAGACAAGTACCATTCTGGTCCCACTGACTGACTTTCCAGTACTTATCAGAGTGTATTAGGTGTGTTCTGGGAAAGCATCTTTCAATTTAATTTCGTTTGAAAGCAACCTACTCTCTGCATGCTCTGAGACTGCTCTACAATGCGAACTAGGATGTGGCGAGTCAGGATAGTCCTGATTCAGTCTAAAAGGCTTATGCAGATATTGTCAATATGCTGTGGATAAAGGTATCCGTACAATGGGTGTATCCAAAAAATGGGAAGATGACACCTGTTGAAAAAGTGGAAGCGTGATACCTGTGGCCATTAATTTTATGCCATATCTCAGAACACCAGACATCCACTTGCTTGACTGTTTGAATAATGGGGAGGTGGTGATTTTTATCATGTTTATCAGCTTCATGCAGTTTACACATTAATCATATAGTGTATTTAACCTTCTCATACTTATGTTTCTTATATTGTTCTGAGTAAAAGTGTAAGGAAAGGGCATAATGGTCCTGCAAAAACATCGTACAGAGAAACACAGGATAAACTATAAATAGAGATGAAAAAAATGTGTTAAGGTTTTAGAAGAAATGAAAAAGTTGTCAGAAGAGGGCAGCCTTTTCACATAAACTATATACCGACAATAAACCAGAAAACATCTGAAATTTTTCCTTTCGCTACAGTTAAGCATGCCAGTGTAGGGTTAACCTTGTTAAGGAAACTGCAACATGCACAGAATTTGATCACAACAAGAATGCTTCTCTTTTGTGCTACTCTCAAAAGACAGAGGCCTGGCTTTGTAGTAGTAGTCTTCTCCTGTTGTGTTCAGGCTATGGAGTTGGAAATGATTGTAAGATGAGTCAACAAAGGAAATGTGATCATCATGTATGTTTGTTTGGTTTTAGTTAAAGGCAAATGAACTTTGAATACTTTGTTATTAAGGGAAAAATACACTTGCTTAAATATATTGCAGAGAGATAAGCCAATATTTAGACTAAGAACTAACAAAGCATTAGCAAATTAAATGAATGATGCTTTATTAATGTATTCTTAATCATACCAATCTGTCTCAGTATTTATTCAAATACAATATGTAGTCATGAAGACTGTTTCAAATAGCGAAATTTATACCATAAGCAATTGGCAGACTACACTGGTTTTATAAAGAACTTGTTTCAGTCCGAGGATTACAGCTACAACTAGCCTGCAACTGTTCCAGTGAATATATCATAGAATCATAGAGTTATAGAATGGCTTGGGTTGGAAAGGACCTTAAGATCATCTAGTTCAAACCCCTGCCATGGGCAGGGACGCCTCACACTAGACCACGTCGCCCAAGGCTCTGTCTAACCTGGCCTTGAACACTGCCAAGGATGGAGCATTTACCACTTCAGTGAAAAAACAGAAAACTTAACATTTGAATTAACATCATTTGTGAGCTGATAGAAGAGATTATGAAGGTATGAATCCACTGATTCCTGAGTGGAAGGAGTAGCCTTGTGGCTGTGTCTTTTTGTGAGTAATTTAGCCTGGAGTAGGTCAGAGTAACAAAGCAGGAACTCCCAAACTGTCTAGGTAAGGCTGTATGAGAATCACCACCAGTGTAAGTAGGCATACTTCATAAAAATTTAACACAAACATGATAGTTCCATGTGTTATATATCAGTATCTATTGGAACTTTTCCACATAGGACCTTTCCTCAAATCTTAAATTACAATGTCCAGGATCTCATCAAAGTTTATTAACTCAGCCACTGTTGCCAAGTGACTTCAAGACTAGAGGCATCCCATGGCCAGCAGCTCAGAGCAGGAGCAGAGGATGCTCTTATCTCATCTACTTGTAGGTACTCAATCCACGGTCTGTGGGAAGAGTAAAATGTAAAAGACAGAGGACAAAGAGGAAGACTATAGTCAACTCTGTAGCTATACTTTAAATCAGCAGAGTTCTTTGAACATACAGAGATTTACACCAGTAAAAAGTAATCCAAGTTCCGAACACTGTATGCAGAAAATTTATCTGTTGTGTTCTAAGAATGGGACCCCAACTTGCTAGCTATGCGAGACAAGGCAATTGTAACACATTCTGCCTGTTAAAATAGGAGCGGCAAGAGAAGGGAAAAGGGAGGAAAGGTGTGGAGGAGTTAGTGCTTCTAACTCAGGTTGTTATTTCCTCTTAGTTGATATGTCTGTGCATTCCTGCAAGATGTAAGATAGCACAGCCACTTCTTTGACAAATCTTAGTGAATTAGATTTTGCAGCATTTTAACAAAATTAGGAGAATTAGGCTGCAGTGATTTTTTTTTTTTTTTCGTTTTTAAGAACTGGCAGGCAATAGCCCTTGCACAGGGTGGTATTAGTTTTTTTTCCTGTGTTTGAGAAGAATATATTGCACTTCCCACAGAAATAATTTCTTAGAATACACTTTTAAGTTGAACAAACTTGGAGTCTAATCGAACCAGCTTGATGTTAAAACTTTCTACCTTAGAATGTTTTCTTTGTCAATTAAGAGGAAAGCTTCATGACTCAAAGTAGATTCTTGTGGCTGCCTGATAAGCAAGAGGAAGCAGCAACTGATTTCTAAGAATGAATTAAAAAACCTTAGGTAGCCAAAACAAAGCAATGTATGATATCAAATCAAGGCTGGTTTGGCTTTCTCAGCATTTCTAAACAAATTCAGATGTTTGCCAAGCCAATGTGAGGGACCCCAAACCTCTCACTTGTAAAAATATATATCAGAAATATCTCCAGTGAAGGAAATTATAATCATAGTATCATAGAATCATAGAATAGTTAGGATTGGAAAGGACCTTAAGATCATCTAGTTCCAACCTTAGACTTACATTGTTGGAAAGGCAGTGGAAATGAAGGAGGTGAAATCAGAGGAATCATCAACCTTATTTATTGATGTATTGATGTATTGAATATTTATTGGTGTAATTCTGTAACTCCAAGTCTATTTTAGTATGTGTCAAATGTCAAAAAAGTCCCCAGATTTCCTTAAGGTTTGCAAATCTGAGTGGAAATTTGGGTCTAGGTACTTGGCTGAGTAAGAACTCGACTTTTTCAGCTAATGAAGTTTTTAGACTTTGATTCAGTAAAGCACTTAAACTCAAGGTGATTTAAGTGATTGGTTAAGATGAAAATGAAGTAAGCATTTAGAAAGGAGCTTACCTAATTACAGTCTCAAGTAGTTAGGGATTTTTTGTTCAAAGATCAAAGATTTTCTTAGCGCTCAAAACTATCATAAAATATTTAGTTTGTGTATAATATGCATATATGACCATCATAAAATATTTAGTTTGTGTATAATATGCAATTTGTTTGCAATTCCTTTGTTCCAATTAAGAAACAAATGCATAGCACAAGGAAGGAGCAAAGGGTGTCTAAAGGCTCTACCAATCTTTTTCCTCCCATCCATCTACTCCATGCTCCTTAATGCTTTTGGTCTGTGGTTTCCACCTTTCAGGCAAGTTGAAGGGGAAAGCAGAGAGTCAACCATAGCATAGCACACTGCTCAACATGAGGTGTGTGCATTGTCAGGTATCTGATGCCAAGACATGCCCCTATTCCTATAAAATATAGCAAGACATCTTCACTGTGGATGAAGAGCAGATGGAGCTTTAGCTTTTCAGTTCTTATTCAAAACAATTTTTTCACTTTAAAGGATTTGATTTCCAGCTGATTTCCCTTAAAGGAACAGAGGGCTGTATGAAAGGTGTCAGGAACTGTGCTTACGGTTTGAAGGTGTTGTGGTATATGTAATGCATATTATCCTATTTTAAGATAGCTGAATTTTGGATATTTTCCAATGTTTTGACTAGCAAAAACACGTGGATCCTGGTAAGTTCACGTTAATGAAGAGACACATACAAACTGGAAATTTTCCAGAAACAGTATGACTCTGCCTGTCTGTTAAGCTCTGTCTCCTTCTTAGCCTGGTTGAATTGAAGGTAGTAGATTTGTACGCTTGTCTGTGTATAAGCATGTGTGGTGGGTTAACCCTGGCTGGACCACAGGTGCCCACCAAAGCTGGTCTATCATCCCCCTCCTCAGCTGTACAGAGGAGAGAAAATACAACAAAAGGCTCATGGGTTGAGATAAGGACAGAGAGAGATCACTCACCAACTACCATCATGGGCAAAACAGACTCGACTTGGGGAAATTAGTTTAATTTATTATCAATCAAATCAGAGTAGGATGATGAGAAATAAAAAACAGATCTTAAAAACACCTTCCCTCACCCCTCCCTTCTTCTCAGGCTCAATTTTACTTCCGATTTTCCCTACCTCCTCTCCTCCAGCATTGCAGGGGTGTGGGGAATGGAGGTTGTGGTCAGTCCATCACCTGTTGTCTCTGCTGTTCCATCCTCCTCAGGGAGGAGGACTCATGCTCTTCTGCTCCAGCGTGGAGCAGAAGCAGCACACAGTCCCACAGCAGACAGTCCTCCATGAAATGCTCTAATGTGAGTCCTTCCCACAGGCTGCAGTTCTTCATGAACTGCTCCAGCCTGGGTCCCTTCCATGGGGTGCATCCTTCAGGAACAGGCTGAGGTGCTACCACCGTCGCCGATGGGCTCGGCCTTGGCCAGCAGTAAGTCCGTCTTGGAGCTGGCTGGCATTGGCTCTGTTGGGCATGGGGGAAGCTTCTAGCCCAGAAGCCACCCCTGTAGCCTCACTGCTACCAAAACCTTGCCACACAAACCCAATACAGTACAATAAAAGCTTCAGTTCTCATATAGGTTGTTAACTTATCAATAGGATTCTCAGGTGACCTTTGATTATCAATAGCTGGATGTAATTGAAAAAAGAAGGTGTTTTTTTTCCTTTCTCATTTTTGCATTCCTTTCTATCTGAGCTAAAAGAGGATGACTGTTCTGGTCAGCAAAATTGCCAGATTTACTTTGAAATCATATGTCCTTATCGTGGAAAGAATACTTTAAATAAATATAATAAACATATAATGATATAGTATATAGCTCTAGCAAGTGAAAAATGAATGCTGATCTATATTGTAGCTGGTTCACATACCCTAAATTCTGTTGCTGAATCTGTGCTGTTACAATCTTTCTGGTTGTTCTTTAAAGTACCTACATTCATATTTTATTACATATGATAAACAGGAAAGAAAAGGAATATATTTGGATGAAACAGGGCCAAGAGTTTCACCAACTGTTCAGCAGCCCACGCAAAAAGATTGTGGGTTGCTGGGTTTGTTTTGAGTGGGGAGGCTCGGAGAGGTCAGAGACATAGGGATATACAGATAAGCATCTTTACTGAAAGAAGAAAAAACCCAAGGCTCTAATATGTGCAAATAGGTGTCAAGACTTTAACAGAAGCCAGCTTCAAGCACTTCCTGAGGACTGATAGACAATGCAGAGCAAAGCAAAGTGATAAGTCACTGGGAGAACTGGCAAATCTCTGCTTCTAGCCCTTCAGACTTTTGCCTTTCCTGCAAATGGACTTGCTACCCCATCTGCCTCGCTGTGTTTTGATTGTTATCAAAGACCTCCTGTTTAAATTGCTTCATCTCAAGTGTGTCACCTTTATTGGGATAGGTTAGGAAACTTGTAGATTTGAGGGCATTGTAACTACCAGAAGGACAGTGGTAACAAGCCTCAAAGAATGCAACCAGAAAATAACATAAATCTTAAACCTGATCAGCAGGTTGAAGTGAGGGAAATAAAAATGTAGGAACTCTTTCAGAAGGAAAAACAGTCAAAATAACGACAAAAGCGAGCTCTGGAACATGCTCAGGAAAAAGGAGAGAGATTTTTGGGTGCAGTCTTATCTGGGAAAAGAATGAAGGGACCTGTCCACGGGGGAACTTTGTTCATTGAAACAGTTGCATCCCAGGCTGCATCCCCAAATTTGCATTCCCAAATGCAGTTTATTTAAGTCAGAGCTGGATCCTGAACTGTCTGTCAGCTGAAGAAGTGCTGCCTCCAGTAAGCGCTGCTCTCCACCTGGTACACTCTTCACTGGGAGCCATGCCACCCAAACTTGGCTCAGCAGTCAGCTCCTCCTTCCCCTGCCCACTCCGGCACAGAACATCCCTGGAACTGCCTGCGAGTCTGGCAGCTCACCCATTCCTGCACCTCCCTGCAGCAGCGATTTTTCTTCCCAGCAAAAACAACCCACAGGACCGCAAATGCCAGTTTACTGCTTGGTTCTTAGAGGTGATGCTCAGTGACAGAATAAGCTTTGTGCTTAAAAAATAGAAGTGTCCATCTCACAAAAGCAATCCCAATGAATAACAACATTGACATTCTTCAAAGCGCAAAAGCTGAAAGAGAAAAAACAAAGCATTATAATAATCTACCCCCAAATGACTTTCAGGTTTCAGTTGAAGGACTGGAGCAGTGTGATAGCTAGTGCCAGTACTCCTTTCTCCATGCCTTTTCTGCGTATTATGTAGGAAGCTCCAAGTTTGTTAGGTTGCGAGGTACTGTACTTCTCTCGTTTACTAGGTTTGAAGTACTCAGCAGAGCCAGTGGAAAGATTCCTGCTCATTGCAATGAAAAGAAGAAAACAGATTATATCATATATAAAGTCAATGAAAGGGGAAAAAAAATCTATAAAAACTTACCTACATGAGGCATGATGTTAATGAATCTTTATAAAAATAAATATAACTAGAGCTCTTCCAGTAGTTTTGTCCCATTATCTACAGGGCCATAAACATGGCACTTGGTTTCTGTCTCATGCGAGACTTTGAAGAAGAGAAAGTGTTTGCGGCATACAAATCACTAGAAAAAAGATCCAAGATTGAATAAAATGAGCTTGAAATGATTCTCTAGATCGAGATGCAGCTTCTGCCTACGGTGTTAATATATTACAGTTTGGCATCTCTAAAATATAGCTGTGAAGAATGCTGTGAACCTGCTAATTAATAAGAGTCTTTTCCTCAGACATTTCATTAACCTAAACTTTTTAGTTTGCAGTAGATTGAATGCATGCATGCCTGTTTTTAACCTTTGTACAATGGCTCCTGATATTATAATTAATTTATTCCCACAAGCAAGAGGAGAAATTGGATATTGAAGTAATTCAAAATGAGTCATGCGTAATTTATTCTGATGAATATTGCCAAGTATATTTTTATATTATATAAAATATATTATTTTATATTTTTTATTTTCTATTTTATAGAAATAATGTATTGTATAAAAATACAAAACTCTAACATTTAATTTCTCTTTTACCTTTAAACAATACACAAGCAAATGTTAAGAAAGGTCCAGAATAGACATGAACATAAATAGTTAAAAACACCTTGCATGCCCAGGTAAGATCTCTATTTACCCAGACTAAGCCTGACATCTTCTAACAGCATGCTATGTGGATGCCTCTTTTTTTATGTAGCACAAAAGCCAAGTCTGGGGCTTTCTGCGGAGAGGCCACTTCTTAATCCTTCTGTTGCACATCTGCCTGGAAGGTGAGAATAATCCACTGAATATGTTATCCAAGAACTGGAAAAAGTCACATTGTGCATGGTGAGGATGGAGTAACAACTACACCCAGTTCCTTTTTACTCTGATGCTCCACCACTGCTAAAGGCCAGCTTTACTCCTCACTTCCCCACCTATTTGATCAGGAGTGTATTTGACAACCCATGCTGAGGACTACTGCACTCTGCTAGGGATTGAAAGGGAGAAAGGAGGAAATTTTTCCTTCTTACTGGCCAAGTTTGTTTTTTTGTTCTGCTTTGTTTTTTCTCCAACTGTATCCATGGTCAAGGAAGAACCAGAAGGGTTTGGTTATCCAATAAACCAGGCTGGATATGCGCTGGCAGGAAGAAGGCAAAGGGCATCAAAATACCTGTTATTTGTAAGGCCAGAGGGTAACAAATAACAGTCATCAGCTCTCCTTTCATTTTCAGCCACGGAGGGACTGAAGGACTGCCACCGTGTCAGTGGGCAAATAGGCAGCCACCCAAATAGGTTGGGACAATGATGGGAGGAATGATTTACTGCTGAGAAACGATCCCAGATTTAATGGAACTGTAGCCTAATTAAACTATATTTCTTGCATCTTTTCCTCCTTCCCTTTCACCTTATTCTCTTCCTTCTTGGTGTTATTGTTGATGCCATCACTTTGCAGATCTCCAGGAGGAAAATTTGCCACTTCGTTGGCTACCAGAAATCACAGGCACCCAAAGGTTATATGTCATGTTGCAATGCTGATGCTAGTTGAAACGGAAGAAGTACTGTTCTGTAAATAACTCACCTGTGAAATGCCATCAGTTAGCTCACACGATCTTCATTAATGGTTAAGATGTTTTTCCTGTGTCAAATGCAGTACTAAATTTAACTAGCTGGGTACTTCTTCAGCACAGATACCAGTTGATGTGAATTATACTACTAATTTAATTCCTTGTGAAAATAAGTTTAAGTCCTTGTGAGAATGAGGCCTTTATGTAACAGGCAGAGGAGGCAAGAACTCTGCATGTTTGGGAAAATAAAAGACACTTCTATAGCACTAATCATTTTAGGTATCGTATTAGGAACTTAATATGTTAGGAACTTAATATGTTGGTAAAAATGAATGTGAAGGAGGTGGATTGGTACTGGTTAGGAAAAGGGTGCAGTAGCTGTTACTGCGGTCTGTTCCTCTCTATGTTTTGCATGCCTATGACCAGAAGAAGGACAGAAAGAATACTTCCAGTGAATCTCCATATGCAAAATAAATCCTACTCTTCTTGTTAATGTAGTAGATTAATGTTAAAGTATTTGGGTTCAGTCTTGGCAGTGAGCAGACATAAACCTCTTATTTGAAACATTTGTAGAGGCTCTTACTCTATTTTTCTTTTTTTCTGTAGCAACTTTTTTAAATTGATTTTTCAAGTAGTGTCTATATATTAATTTCATCACAGTTGGAGAATTTTATAACACGAATGTTGTTGTTATGGCATCTTTTACCCCCTTCTGCCCAATTTGGTACTAAATAGTTTTTCAGGTATTCAGTTACGTACAGACTGTTTTGAATTCATGGTATTTTTCAGTGTGCAGATGGCTTTGGGTTTTCTGCTTTAGTATTCATTTTGTTATTCCCCTTGTGATTGTTCTGGCTTACTTGGTGTTTATCGTATAGCAGTCTCCTAATTATATGCTTGCATATTGCAAAGTTTAGGGGTTTGAATGCCTATTATGTACCTATTCTGCTGCTCTTCATAAATTTCATTCGATATGCTTTGACACTGCAGTCGTTCCAGACAATATCATTAAAACTATCCTTAATGTCTTTTAACCTGTTACGGGTGACACTTCAATTTTGTTTTCTTTGTTATTCTTAGCCCGTATTTTCTTGCGTAGTATTTTGGCAAAGTGAAATGAAAATTGCAGAATGGTAAGAAGAGTAAGCAAGCCAGTAATTACCTACTTGATATGCTTCTGTTGTAAAGCATTCCATCCGGAGTGTTTCGAAGATTTATGGATGTGTGCTTATTCAGAAGCATGTAGGGTTACAAAATTTTTTCTCAAGAAATGGTTTTGTGCCTGCATCAATATGCTCAATTCAAGTCTTGTCTCACCTTTTTATTTCAGTAATGAAAAATGAAGGAAGCTGAAGCTCCTAAGTGATGCTCAAACTGTGGTTTCACTACGTGGCCGAATTGAATCAGGAAACAGGCTAGCTTGAAAATAAGATCAACAAAAGCAGAAAAGAGCTTTTATAGACCCAGCTTAGTTCCCAGATACAGCTCATAGCATACCCTCAGAAACAGTCATTCTAGCAGTCCCTAGCTGCTGTGGCTTGAGCTGCCTGTCCCAAAGCTTGCTAGTGTCAAGGTCATGCTACCTCAGCTGTAGAATGCACTGTAAGCCTCCTGGGAGTTGGGAAATCCCTGCTGCAGTGGAGCAATTTGCAGTCTTACCAGTTGAGTCAGGCTTTCTGCAGATCAGCCTCTTCAGCACCTAAGCTTTCTGGCCAGATGCTTTTCTTAAATTGAGAAGCTGATCTGAAACATCCTGTCCCCACTTCCTTTCCCCCCATTCCCTCATTGTGATTTATTGCTCTCTAATTTCTGCCAGCACAATGTTAAATGCGGGAACCAATCGATGGAAAAATCTGCGTGGTAAAAATAAGCTAAAAGACAACCCTGAAACATTTGTAACCCAGCAAATTACAGAAACATGTCTCATTGCACTGCCTTCCAACCACTTGTATGGGATAACTAAGGGAAGATTAAATGAAGCAGGAGTATAGAATGGTCTGGTTTTACTACAAGAAATAAACATTTTTTGAAGTACACTTTTAGTCCATATTTTAGGTTTTATTTGAAACCATTACAGCTAGATGGTAAATAGTCGGAGTTTTGTGAATCAATACAAAGATGTCTGGGTGTGTGCCTGTTGCGTTGGTTTCATTTCAGCATACACAGGAGGCATATTTCCAAAGAACATAATAAATCTTCTTGTCTTCAGAGGTGTCTATCCTGAATATTCTCACATTTTTTGGTTTTCCATCTGAAGATAGCATTCAATTGTTCATGTTGGTTTTAGAAAGACAATCTGAGTAACAGAATATTTCAGTTATTATGACATATCAGTAAGAGTTATTGCTATTCAGATGTTATGTAATAATCAGAAAAGAACATAAACTCACAAAGAAAACAATATAAGATTTTAATTTCTGTTTACCATGACATCTTAGAAATTGCTGGATCAAATTAAAAAATAATAGCCCCTTTGCAAGGGAGATGGAAAAATTAGCACCTTTCCCCTTGAAGGAACCTACACATGAGCTGGGATCTGACTCAGTCAAATCACTGATCAGGTACACTGATCCACAAAAGGAGGCAAACAGCTTACAGGTATTACATTTAGCTCTACACATGTATACCATTTCCTCATTAGTGAATACCTTTAGTGTCCAACAACAAATTCCAATTAAAAAAATTAAATCCATAGGAATTCTTATTGAAGCCAATATAATTATATAGAAATATTTGCTTACTCCAAATAGGTTTTTTTCAGCAAGAAAACTGCCACTTATATACTTGCTATAAGTAAACAAGAGCAATGATCTTGGAATTTTCCAGTTCACAATATAAATTGTTGTGCAGGTATCTATAATCAGTTGGGTTATCTATTAAAGCAATCTGGAAATCTAGATAAGTTATGGCCCCATGACATTTTTCCAAACCCAGGGCATTGCATCTTGTAGAGATGACAGTAGATCTACTTCTCCTCTTTTCAGTTGGATTCCTTATTAGGTGCTTTATTTGTCGATAAATAGCCTCCATTCCCACGTCCATGCTTTCCATATATGAAAGCTTTCAGTATAAAAGTGCTCCCCCCTTCTGCAAAACTCTATTAAAACAAGTAGGAATTGTGACTGATTGCAAAATATTGGGAAGAGCCTTATCTGAATGCTGCATAACAGCTTTTCTTATCTTTCAGGCTTCCCAGATCGCATCGCTCTGCAAGAGTTTTCTTTTTTAAGTTAAAACTGAGCACATAATTTTCATTTTTCAATTATCTGTAATACATTGGAGGAGTTTTAATTTCTGGAGAAGAATAAAGCAGAAAACACTCTTTTTTTCCAAGTAGGCATTCCTTTTATCTTATTAGAGCCATACAGACTGTTAAAACAAAAGAATCAGAAAATATAAAACAAATTCCAAGAGACTGATCATTATAATCAGGTTTTTTTGAAGTTGAAGTGCTAAAATTATCAATGCAAGCAATGAATAGCTCTGATTACATCCACTTGCATTAAGAATTCATAACCAGTACAGGTTTATGCACATGAACAGTTTAAGTAAAGAAGTTCATGTCAGAAGTAATGTAGTTGATTCATTACATTTATATGCTTTTATTTTGCCTAATAGAAAGACAGGCTTTTAGAAATATAATATTTTAACCTACAGACGAGGAGTATAGATGATAAAGAATGCAGTAGAGCTGGAGAAGAGATCAGAATTTGGGAGTGTAGGAAAAATAAGATCTATGCAGATACATTGTAAGTATATATGTATATGTGTCTGTGGAAAATAGCATTCAGTAGAAAATGCTGCAGGAAAAGGCAGTTGAAAAGTCAGTGTTTCATTTGTGTAATCTTCTTGTATTATTTCCTTCTATAGAGGAAAAAAATCTCCTATACTCTGGAATGAAGCAGTATGTGTTTGGAAGGAGGAAAGAATTCAGGCTCATTTACAGAAGGCCAAGGCAAAAAAAAAAAGGAACATATTTTGATTTTCCCTTGCTGCTGCCAAGTTTCCTTTGATACTGATGGCTTAAGACAGTAGGGCCATGGAAACCATAAGTAACTAAGGGTTTATAGCATTTTCTACAGGCTGCTCCACAGAACAGTTTTGTGGCACATCCTGCAGAACGAATGTCTCTTGGCTCTGTTCCCTCCTCATGGTGACATCTGTCAGCAGCCAAAAAATGATGTGATTTTGAGGTGCTGAGACACCTCTTGTTGCAAGAACTGTTGTATTATGGGATCAGGATGACTGCAGGGAAAAGAGACAAGGACACTAAAGGTGTTCACTATTGAGGAAACGCTATACATTTGTATAGCTAAATGTAATACCTATAAGCTGTTCGTCTCCTTTTGTGGATCAGTGTACCTGATCAGTGATTTGACTGAGTCAGATCCCAGGTCATGTATTGTCCCTTCAAGGGGAAAGGTGCTGTATTTTCCATCTCCCTTGCAAAGGTGCTATTGTGGTTTATAGCATTAGTGCCAGGGTGCCTACATGCTGTCTCCCATTATCTTCATATGGTCTGTTATGCATTACTGTAGAAGATATGTGTATTTGGTAAAAGCATGAAGTCTTCCTGGTTTCAGGTCCTATTTTCATACAATAGTTATCATATCAAGAGTAACTTATTCCATCAAGCTAATAATATACCTAAAAAAATCAGGTGTATAGATGATATACCTATGTATAAGCAAAAGAGTCTGCAGGGGTACAGTTACAAATAAAACTAAAATTTATGTTGCGTATGGGTGAAAGATAGGCTTCTATTTGTCAGCCCATGTCGAAGCATAGGCCTCTGTTAACCTATGTAGACCTATAGCAAGGCTTTGGTAGCCATTTATCTGTTTTAAGGAGTGCTTATACTTGTTTGCCAGTGCTGAGAAAAGATTTTCACCCTCCTAGTGCTGTATCCTTGTTTCCAACAGTTGCTCTACCTGGCTGAGTGAGGAGACTAGATCAAAACCATGTTCAAGAGGTACCTTATTGCTCTATATCATTGCTGCTACTTTTTTGTCTTGGGAACCACATCAAATGTCATAATTTCCAGAACAGGCTCCTCTGCTCTAGGCCAGGATGATAAGAAGCAGAAACACCTGAAAGCAATTCAGGAGTTAATTAGTAGTTTAATTAGTACTACATTATCTCCTAGTCTTTTTAAGGAGTGGGGGAGAGCTCACTTTTGGTTTTCCAAGGAAGGAGGTAAGGACATTCTACCTTTTGTTTTTAACATAATGTTATTGATGATTCTATCTAGGACTATCGATAGGTGAGGGGAAAATGTAAAATGTGATAGAAAGCATTGTCCAGTATTTAGGGCAGTGGCCTAGGAATCCAGATATGAAGATTCAAGCTGATGACTACAGTGAAAGTGTTCCCCTTCCTCTGCCTCACCTCTCCATCTGTAAAATGAAAGATAATGGTATGCCTCTACATGCCAGAAATGGTACAAATGCACTGAGGTTTGTAAAGCGCTTGCTATTTAGTGATGGGAATGCAAAAATATAGAAGATGGAGTTCCTTGTGAAAAAAGCTTTTTGCTGTTAAGGAATTCTCCATAGCATTTATTTTACTACTAACAATCAGTTTTAGCTGACAGTGGTTTAGTATGAGAGCTTTCAGACATATCTGCTTTTATTTCATTTTTCTTTTTATTACAAGTGCCATCAAAACTTCTAAGTAAGACCAAGCTGTGCTAGCCTCGATGTCAAATTAAGATCTTTACCTTACAAGATTCCTCTGCATTCTTTGCCTTTTGCAGTGATGAAGTTTATAATGTGTCTGGACATAGATGTCTTTAACCTGAAACAGTCTTACACCTGAAAAGGCTTGACCATCTGTAATCACTACAGTGTGGATTTAACATCTTCTTTCGCATTGTTCTTAGCAATTAATAGAAGTAGTAATTTAGGGTTAGTTCTTTGCTGCTGCTGGTGTAACTTCGATTGTAATTTTTGCTACATGGCATTGTTAATGGGGAAATCTCCCATCTCAGAGGAGAGAGAGGCTGGACTCAAACCAGCCCTGCCACCTCTGCTCATTGAGTGCTGGTGTTAAGCTGCCATGGACAACTCAGAATCAAAGCTTTAAAAGCCTCATAAAATACTATACATCAGCTGGTTCAACTTGGACAGAAAATCAGTGTCCAGGCCCCAAGTTCTTTGAGGGAGGCCATCAACACTGCCCCTGGGCCCTGCTGGCCTGGGTACCACCCTAAACCCATCCCCTCCCGGGGGCTGCTTTCCTGGCCATGCCAGGGCCTGCCATGATGCCTGGGGATGGCTGGGCTGTGGCCAGCCCCAGTCACCATCCCTGGCCCATCTGGCCTCACTGGAGGCTGAGGGAGGTGGCTGCCTGGGGAGGGAAGGGAAGGCACTGCACTGCAGGCTCTGCCCCCATCTTGCCTGGCACAGTTTTATCCACTGTGGTTTATACTCTTCCCATGAACTGTAATGTCACAGACTCCTTGCAAGTAATGTTCCCAAGGGTTTGCTGATTTCAGGAGGATGCATTCCTAGGTAACGATGTCTAGATGTCTTTTTTTAATATATTTTCACATAGTGGGGAGACAGCAGGTAACAAACAGCTCCCTCGGCCCTCTGCACCCATGGTGCCAGGAGAGAGGTGAAGTTCCTGCCATGAGGCACCTGAGCCAGGAACAGCACACCACAAGGTGCGAACAGCCTGGCTGTGAGCTGTGGCTGACACTTAGCAGCCAAGAGTGAGACCATCTCAGCTACTTGCCGTGATAGCACTTTGTGGCACGTTCACTTTCCAAATCCTTTTGTGAAGAAATACTCTCTACGCAGAATACAACTGGAAGCAAGAATGTTTCTGCACCTCTGTGAGATTACACAGCTGCTTCTGTAAACAGGGGCAGCAGAAATAATTTCTGATGCTTGCAGGATTTGATAAGTGCTCTGACGGCCTCTCACATGAAATCTTCGTGATGGGACGTTCTCCATCAGGAATACTGAATGAGTAAAGCTGTCCGGGTTCAGTCTGGTACCATGGGGATTTAAAGTCTAAATCGTACAATCGAATAATGGCTTAAGGCAGGAGGAATTGTTTTGGGCTGTGGAGCCTAGTTTATTTTTGTCTCATGTTTTCAGATTGTTTGGTAAACTATTTCACATACATGAGACTTTGTACTGCAATGGGCACCTGGCATATTGTTTATATGATTAGTTAAATAGATCAGAGATCCAAATATGTTGAAATGCTTCTCTAAATAGTATGCAGTTTAATACTTCCTGTGGAATTAAATAAATGTAAGCTTGCCACTTGAAATACATGGAAATCTCTTGACTTTAGTGATACAATTGCAAGACTTTCCTACAGCCGCCAAGCACACAACTATCTGGAGTGAGTCTTTGAAGTGCAAATTGTAAATTTCCCACCAAACACTTGAAGTAAAAGATGGGAAACATCAATTCACACTACTGAGGAAAAAAGACTTCAGTTTGTCACGAGAAGAAAGGTTTTAAATTTGCAATTTTCATGTATAAGATAAGGTGTTAATGAATTTTATATTTTATCCAGATGGGTATGTAAATGTCTTCTGAACTTTGTTACAGAGCATCTATTGTGCAACTACTGTAAAGTTGGGTGGAGTCTGTAGTGAGTTGAAGGGGAAAACATATAATTTACCATGTTATGAGGTTTTTTTTCTAGTTCTTTAATGGATTTTGACATGGGAGCCTGGTCCAGTTCTGTGATTGAAATCAGTGGAACTACTGATGAAGCCAGTGTTGGGAGAGGCAGAATATCTCCTTTTGAGTTTAGTCAGAGTAGTCCAGCACTCTTACCAATTCAGTTTTCTTTAGATAATAAACCATGTTCAATAAATTAGAAAGCATTTCTTGGGAACGGGTGGAGGGTTCTATATAAATTATCTTGATCCTGTGATCCACCAATGAATGCTCATTTAGCTTCTCTGTAGAAGCAGAACAAGAGCTGTAGAACAGGAGTTAAATTTCTAAAGACAGATCTATTTTAACAACAAATAAACCCAAACTGTTGAACTATGACGTACAAAAGACTTTGTTATAAGGTCTGACTTCTACAGAAGTTGAAATACTGCTCTACAACAAGAGTAGCTGAGTATTTTGCAACAACCTAATCAGCATCTTAAACTATCCACAGTTAGAGGTTTCCACTTATGTTTGAGTGGAATATCCTGTATTTTAATTTGAGCTGCATGTTGCCTCTTGTCGTGTCACTGGATACTCCTGAGGAGAGTCTGGCTCTGTTGTCTTTACACTCATAATGCCTGTGTAATTATGATGAAAGTGTGTTAAGTATTTCCATCTCCAGATTAAAGTGACCAACTGACTTTTATCTGGATTTATTCCATTTCCTTCTTCAACTCTGTCTCTTAGGTTATGACTTTTGTTTTGATGAATGAAGTTGTACAGATACAGGAATTACGCGACATGAAGTCAAAGCCTTTGTTAAAGTGCAAGGAGCAATCAGCTTTACAGAACTCTTGCCTACAGCTAAGTCCTGAGAACTATTTCATATCTGAAATACATACACTTTAAGTCATAGGTGGCTGCATACATCTAGCTCTTCATAACAATGCAATCCATGAAACATTTCAAACATTTTGCTCTGGAAACACTCTTCAAACATGAATTCTATCTCCAATTACTAGGAATTTTTCAAGTACAGACCATCTTCTAAGTGCAGAATTGAGTCTAACCGAGATCTCTCTCATCTATGGAATAAATCACTGGGATGAAATTCATGCTTGGCTACAGCAGCATAAATGTAAAGTAGATTCATTGAAGTTAACTGGGTAACTGCAGATTTATGCTGCCATTAGTGTGAAGTGATTTGCTGGAAATGTTTGCTTTTTCATTCCCTCATTGCTACAGTTTCTATACCAGTAAAATGTGCGATAGTTATTTGGTCTTAGTAGCATTCTAACAATTAAATTTCAAAGAGGTAAAACTTGTCCAAATCAGGCCTAAACAGTTATTTTAAGTGCTTCCTTCTGGTAGGTAGTAGGAAACCTGAGTTAAACCATGACAGTTTCCTAAGGAGGATGTAGGTTATGGTGTCAGGCTGCTTCTTTGTCCATTCATTAGAAGGTTAACGTTTCTGTTAACAAAGGTACTATGGTCTTAGAGACACTAGCTTTTGAATTTTGTAACAGTAGGTGCTGCAGAAGGGGCAGATAGATACTACTAGCTCAACACGAGGGAAAAAAAGGCTGTGGGGTGGACTTAATTCTTACGAAGTGCCAGAGAAGCCAGAGGGAGAAAGATGTTACTGATGCCCCTCTTGCAGGAAGACTTTGTTCAGAATTCAGATGTAGTTACTACAAATCAGAGAGCTCAAATGTGAATCAACATCATAACACTTGGTTTCATGAGCTTCGTTGTTGCTGTAAATCAGTAACTCGCTAAATAGTAGCTTCTCTGAGTTAATATTATCTTCTTTGTGTAGCCAGGGGAAAACAAGAGCATACCAGAGACACTGTGGATCATTGCAAGTTGCAAAAGGACTGTTTGGGTAATCCATTCTTGCAAAATTATTCCCCCTGTTCTAATACTATGCACAAACAGTAGGTCTCCCAGCTGCCAGCAGCACTGGATTTGGGTGTCTGTTGCAGGATGGGGTAGTGGGGTAAGCATCCTAAGAAACTGCAGCCTTCACCTCTTTAAGGCCCATGTTTATGGCGGTGCCCATTAATGAGTCCATTGGAAAAAAAGGGCAGTGGAAAAATGCCCCCAGCATTAATTCAGCAGGTTGCTAGAGTACTTTAATTTATTGCAATCTTACTGGTCTGCAGTGTATGTCTGCCCTCGTGGCTACCTTCTCTTCTTTGGGAAAACCCTTTCCATCTAGCAGTTTATTACCCAACACACTTCTTAAAATGTCATATAAAATTGAATTTTAGTAGACACAGTTGGTAATAACCAATGACCTTTTAGGAGATATTGTACCAATAAGTGGTTACAGGCTATATTGCCTGAAATATCTGCAATGATCCTACTCTTTCTCCAAATAGATGAACAATTGCTCAGGAATTCAACAAAAACTTTACAGGCTAGTAGATGGGACAATAGTCTTCCTTGCCTTGTGACTGTGGTCTCTGAAAAGAAGGTTTTTGCAAACCGAGCAAATGAGTAGACTAAATCATGAAAGACCATATACAGAGTGATCATATCTAACATATATTGTGGCTGCACTGAGGTTTTTTAAGTGAATTTCCCTTACCCCAGCCAGTAGGTTTGTCTGGCTACACTGAGTGGAGCTACAGGTTTGCCTGGCAGAGCACCTCCCCTGAGGTCACAGGTAAGCTAATACAGCTAAAGCTTAAGTCTGCTCTGCTGTGGTTAGATTGCTGCAAATACCCAAATTAACTAAAGTTACATGCGGTGCAATTACTCTTTGGATTGTGTTTCAGGCAGACACTGAAAGAAGGATTCAGCTATGGCTGGCTGTACTACAAATATCAGATTATGTAAGTGGAACTAATTGTGTGAATTTAGCAGTGGGTAACTAACTGCCTCTCTCAGGGAAACAATTCCATTAGTTTAAAAACTGTTTTCTAAAAAGGTGGCACTAGGATCAGCTGATATCATAAGCTGTAAAATACTAAGATTCATTGAAGTTCGGTGTCCTGTGTAGCACATTTGACTTATTTGCATGGTGTACTATAAGACAACTTAAGAGGCAATTGTTCTCCATATGATGTCCTTTAGTTAGTTCCCTAAGCAGCTTGGATGAGCCTGGGGAACAGGTTGCTAGACAGGCAAGAGAGGAAAAGAGAAAATACATAGAATAACTTAGTAGGTTGACCCCAGCCAGCCACCAAGCACCCACACTACTGCTCACTCACTCTCCCTCTCCTCACAGTGGCATATGGGAGTGAATGGGAAGAGGAAGAAGTGAGAAAACTCATGGTTGAACATAAAGCCAGTTTAATAGGTGAAGGAAAGGGCAGGTGGGGACAAACAAAATGATGAAAAAGCTGTCATGTACCACCTCCTCCTGGCAGACTGATGCCCAGACAACCTGTGAGCTATGGCCACCTTGAAAGACAACTCTCTTCATCTTCTGTCTCTCCACCCCTTCATCCTGATGTTATGGGACATGGAATACTCTTTCGGCCAGTTCAGGTCAGCTGTCCCAGCCATGTCCTCCCTCCCAACTTCTTGCCCATTCCCAGCTTACTCACTGTGGGGAAAAAGGCTTGACTCTGTGGAAGCCCTGCCCAACAATAACCAAAATAGTAGTGTGTTATCAACACTGTTTTAGTCACAAATCCAAAGCACAGCACCACACAGGTTGCTGTCAAGAACGTTAACTCTGTCCCAGCCAGACCCAGTACAGCAAGAAAGTATGGTCAGGGTAAAAAGAAAAGATGGGTATCTATTTTGAGTTTGTGATATTCCTTGAGTAGGAGAAACTCAGTTATATTTGTCCCTAATTAACTGCCATACGAATGAAAAAGTTCAATGCCCAGTTCTTGATGTTTTCTAACTCAAAGAAACATCAGAAGACAGAATTTTAATTGGCAAATGATCGAGCGAAGATCTCTTATTGAAAAGCACCTGCAAGATGCTTTTGGAAAGAGTTTTAATACTTTTCTGAATATTTTTAGGTTCTACCCATGGATATCATTCTTCATGTTCAATATAAAGTAAAACATTAGCTACAGACACAAACCATTAAGAAGTATGGCTTATCCTGCCTATGAGGGTAAAGATTTGTTTTAAAGGGAACAGTCAGGTTTATAACAATATGTGCAAGTCCAGAAAAAAGTGCCCCAAATCCTTTTTACATAGGACATGCAGGTTATCTATTCAGGATTGTGCAACAAATTCTTCAGTGCAAAAGATGGCCAGTATCTTTATTGCTGTTTAGTCACAAAATGTGTTTCTAGTGCTACCTCCAGTACGTATGACAGTCTAGCACAAATACTTGTGTGATAATTAATGGCTTGCTAAAAAGCTTGGGGTTTTGGTTTTGGGGTTTTTTTTGGTGGTGTTTTTTTTTTTTGTTTTTTGTTTGTTTGTTTTTCTTTTTCTTTTTGTTTTGTTTTTTTGTTTAACAAAAGTCTGTCCAAAGGGAATTTTAAGCAGGCACTTTCACTGCTGAATTGAAAGTGTATTTTGGCAGACACTATTTATCTGACCCATTACTTGAGATATAATGAACAAAGTTTGATGCACTGCAGTGAGAGAATTGGAAAGGAAGCGCAAAACACTAAATGGAAGTATGAAAATGCACTGAACTCAGCAAAATGCATTGAAATACATCATACTACCAATAAGGTGAGAGTGGAGGGAGGGTTTCCTAAACCAGCAGTAATACATTTGTAGCCAATGGAATACCAATTTTTCTGCTGGAGACATAATCATGCATTTTAGGAGAGCAATATAAAACCAAATGAGACTCTTTTCTAAACATAGACACTTCTGAATAAGGGGGGTGAGGTGGTGATGGTGTCTAAATACTCTGAATGTTAAGCCCTTTCAGTTATTTTTTTAATGCAGTTAAATCTTGGTGTAGAGTTGAGGTTACTTAATGAAATAACATTGAAGTTTAAGGACTCTATCAAGTTATATTTGATATGCAAGGTAGCCATGACCTGCCAGTAATGTATTGGTCCTGCAGCCCACAGAGTGAATACATTTCTCTCAGTTTAGTTACAATGAAGGATAAAAAGAATTAGCCGGATCAGTTCAGTCTATCTCTTTTTTATAGGTATAAACTTCTGGACTTCTGCCTTTTGGGTCAATTTTATTCATGAAAGTGGGCTAACAAGTACCTAATAAAATTCAACAAGGACAAGTGTAAGGTCTTGCACCTGGGAAAATATAATCCACGATTGCACCACAGGCTGGGATTGACCCAGCAGGGGAGCAGCTCTCTGGGAAGAGACTTGGGGTCCCGGTGGAGAGGAAGCTCAAAATGAGTGAACAGCGTGCAGCTGTGACAAAGAAAGCCAACAGGATGTGGGGTTACATCAACAAGGGCATCATCAGCGGAGGTAAAGATGTCATTATCCCACTCTACTTAGAGCTTGACAGGTCACACCTGGAATACTGTTGTTCAGTTTTGGTCCCTGCAATACAAAAAAGCTGTGGACAGGCTGGAGATGGTCCAGAGAAGGTCCACAAGGGTGATCTGGGAAGCCTGTCATCTAAGGAAAGGCTGAGAGAACTGGGTTTGTTCAGCTTTGAGAAAAGAAGGCTTAGGGGACACCTTATCACCATGTTGCAGTATTTAAAGGGTGGCTACAAAGAAAATAGAGGTTCCCTACCTGTGGCAGGGGACTTGGAGCTAGATGGTCTTTAAGGTCCCTTCCAAACCAAATCATTCTATGATGCATTATATGTTTACAAGGAATCACATAGAAAAGAGGAGGGGTAATGGGCACAAGTTATAGCTGGGGAGATTCCAGATGGACACAAGAGGAAAATTTTTCACAATGAGAACAATCAGCCATTGGAATAATTTCCCCAGGGAAGTGGTGGATTCCCCAATGTTGGACACTTTTAAGATTCCACTGGAGAGGGTGCTGGGACATCTAGTCTTTTGCCAAAAAAGGTTGAACCAGATAACCCTTCAGGGCCCTTCCAACGTGGTATTCTATGATTGATTCTGTGATACCATGACTGACAACTGGAGAATGTCCTCCTTTGTTTTCTCCATTTTGTTCAGATCAATTGCTGTTTGTTAAGTGGCAGATTAGTTATTAGGAATTCCATGTTCCATGACAGCTTCCGCTATTATTTGGGTTAGTTTGTTTGTCTGTTTGTTTTTAATCCTTACCTTTCAGTGTAACTCAGCAGCTCTGTATTTCGTTTTCTTGCTTAATAACACACATCGTTCAGGACTGTTGTAAGGTTGAAAGCATTGTGTTACATCAGTAAAATCATGGAAATTATTTTACGTTATTATAATAATGAAAGTAATGGCATCATAGAAGTATCATTATTTGCTGGGACTCAGATTAATCAGCATATCCATTAGGCTTTTTGAGTTTAAAAATCTGACCAAAATTCTTTTCCTTTATTCAACCGTATCAACCCTTCAGAGCTCAGTTTCCTGATTTAAGGTGTGAATTCCTCATTGTTTGGTAAAATGTAAGAAATTTTAGAGGAGGTGTGGATGGTGGGATGGTTCCTGAGTGTTTGGAAAGAGCTGAGGCAGTCTATATTTGACCCTCATATATATGAAACTGAATTAATTATCACAGTCAGAGGAACTGAAACTGAATATGAAAGTGCTAGACAAGTTGCTTAACAAACATCTCTCTTTGATTCTGCCTTCTTTAACAGCAGAGAGATAGCAAAGTGAAAGACAAACTGCTGCTAGGAGTGTAAAATTTAAATTGCACCACTCTTCAAGAAAAGGACCAAAAAATTTAAAATACTATCATGTGTTTTCTATAAAAAATTGTAATAGGTTTCTTTTTCCAGTATGTACTAACATAGATGCAAATAATAGAAATAATGGTTACTTCCTCCACTGCTGGCTTAATTATATTTTTTCTTTTAATAATACATTAATGTGCATAAGCAATATGGACACTGCTATACCCACTGTAGTAAGTGGTGGATACTTGGTGAACTGCAATTAATTTGTACCACCTCACTCCGTTGCATTTTCTACCAATGATTTTACTTTGTTTCTCTTACTAGCTGTAGCTTTCAGCAGATGCTTTCCTTGCATGGCCTTCACTTTTTCAAAACTGCACTAAAGACTTGCAGAAAAGAACTCTGTGTGCATACTTGCTACTAAAGCCCATAACTCTTTAAAATTTTTGTTAAATACAAGCAGTGAGAGTAAAAGAGCATACTTCAGTCAACCTGAGTTAATAATGCTTCAGAAGAGGCAGAAGTTAAAGTTGAATACAGACTTTGGGAAGTCTTATGTGTCTTCTATGTACCTGTGCTACAAACCCAAGTGTTCCTGTCTCCTGCTTCTGCTTTGTATCATTTTCACACTTTCATTTGTCTTGGAAATAGTGATGTCCATCCACATGCTCCTACCATTGCTGTGATTTATACAGCAAAATAGGGACTTAGGCATGGTTTTGGACATAAATAGCAAAACTACTGTGGCAGTTTTTGTGCAGCTGAGAGAGTTGCACCAGCCTGTCTAATCTAATTTCAGAGTTCCAGCTGCTCTGAGGTCAAGGAGGATGGAGAGTGAGATGGAAACAACAACAGCAGCAGCAGAAAGTAGGAAACTATTAACTAATTGGAAGAGAGGTGTCCATCCTTTGGTCAGAGAGAAACCCTAATTAAAATATATCAAGGGTACAGCTGAGCAGTTGTTGAGAAAAGGAGAATAAAATGTCTTCTCAAATGCTGTGATGTGAAAGGGAAGGTTAGAAAAATTGCCTGAGGCAGTACAGAGTTATTTTTGGCACAAGAGGAGGCAATATTGTAGGCTTATACGATGTACCTGAATACTAGCTATACACAGTGATATTAGTGTAGGTATAGGCCATTGTTAGAAGATGAAAAGAAGCTGTGAGAGTAGCTTGCATAGTGGATTAAAGACCTGGGGAAATAGTATTTGTATTTTCCCTGCTCTGTCTGGAAATCTGCTGCTATTTTCATAAGGTTCCCATGAAGATTCCTCTGGCTTTGATCTTTCGTGAGTATATACTCAGAAGAAGGAAGGGTAAAGTCTAAAGATCCTGTGGTTCTTCTCTTTGCTTGTCCGGAACCTTTTCTTGATGAAAAGTGAATGGAATAAACTCAAGCCTCTCAAAAATACACTGAGTGGTTTATGAGGTACCATTTGGTTCAAACCTAAGTGGCTGCTGGGTAGGGCTGAGGATATGAGCGACAAAGAAGAGCAGAGGATGGACATTAGTTCATTCTCTGAATTTTTCACAGTTATGTTCTGCCCTTTTCCCAGAGCAAAATGTGAACTTCCAGTTCTGCTTCCTTCAAGGATTAAACAGCCATATAAAAGAAAAAGGAGGTCAGCAAAGAAAGAGAAAATTCAGGAAGAGAAAGATAGAGCTGTCATCCATATAACATGGATATGTCCTCCAAACTGGAATTTTTGAAAAGGTACAGATATTATGACCCCATGGTACTTTCCATGGTGAGTGTGTTCTCATTTTTCCTTTTGGAGGCTTCCCTGTCTAGTGTAACTTAAACTGCTCAAATTACAGCATATTATAATAGACCCTGGAGGCTACTATGCCAGGCAAGGACTGCTGGAGAGCAGTTTGTTCCAGACTAAAAGTTTCTAGATGCAGCATCAGTACCTAGGGAATCCCAGTTAGTTGTTTATATCTGCGGCTGTCCAGCTCATTTGGACAGAGTATAGGTGCTGCAGGGACAAAGTCTAGCTTGGGACATCATTGTTCAGGTAGCCTGTCTGGTAGTCTTGTCACACCTCTCCTGGCAGTAGACTAGTTCAAGACCAGATGAGCACGCTGCCTTTGTTAACATGAAGGCAAGGGTCAAGACACCATATGTCCTGTAACAGTCATTTTTCTCCTTAGTAACTGGTGCAGTGCTGTGTTTTTGAGTTTAGCCTGAGGACAACGCTGGTAACAATGATGTTTTGAGTTGTTGCTATGTAATGTTTACTCCAATCAAGGGCTTTCTCAGTCTCATGCTCTGCCAGTGAGGAAGGGCACAAGAAGCCGGGAGGAAGCAGAGACAGGACACCTGACCCAAACCAGCCAAAGGGGTATTCCATACCAGAGCACATCATGCCCAGTATAGAAACTGGGGGGAGTTACCTGGAAGGCCCAAATTGCTGCTCAGGTCGGGCTGGGTATCAGTCAGTGCATGGTCAGCACTGGTATTCTCTCCTCTTGTTATTTCCCTTATCATTATTATTATTGGCGGTAGCAGTAGTGGTTTTGTATTGTACCTTAGTTACTGGACTGTTCTTATCTCAACCCATGGGAGTCACATTCTTTGGATTCTCCTCCCCATTCCTCCAGGAGCAGGGGGGAAGAAAGAGGGGAGTGAGCGAGCGGCTGCATGGTTCTGATTTACCAGATGGGCTTAAACCACGACACCATGGCACAGAAACCAAGGTCATTAAAGTGATTTTTACTTACATTTCATGGTCCTTTGATGTGCAGCAGTAGGAAACTTTCAGAAAAATTGTTGTTTGTATGTGCTTTTTAACATGAACTCACAAGAACATGTAAAAGAGGAGTTTAAGAAAAAACAAAAAAACCCACTCTTATTAAATCCCTTTAGATAAATCCATTCCCTGGAACTTATATCTATTTAAAACTTTATTAGCAACACATGGAATCTTCTCTTCCATGCTAGCTGTATGTCCTATAAGACACAAATGTAATCAAGAACAGGAACAAACTGATAGGACAACTCTTCATAAAATAGTGATCAGTTTTTCTTAGGGATCTTTCTTCTGAGCTATGCAATGGGAGGTACTTGCTTGGTCAGATCTAAGGAAAGCAAAACAACTGGTCTCCTCCTTATTCTAAGCTCCCTAACCCATATATTCATGCTCTGTGGTAGAAATTCCCTCTGGAATTTGAAGGAGTTATAAAACTTTCTGGGAAGTTGCATAAAAGGAACAATGATGAATCATCATTTCTAAATCAGAAAGTGATTCAGTAGCTTTCTGGCTAGTTATGTCTCAACATGTTGTTTTCAACGATGCACTTGCACTGATTGGTAAAAATATAGTTAACAAGTATGGAAATTATAGCTTTTATTACTGTCTTGCTTTGATTTAAAAGGAGGTACACTTTTAAGTTGTGGGCAGTTTGTAGGTAATAAGCTATATTTAATGTAGAGAATCAAATAAGTGCTTTCTAAGCTGCACAAAATTCCACTTAAGTGAGATGTAACTTCTCTGCAGCCAGGTTCTTCCTATCAAGGTCATTACAAAGTGTTACGGGATGTGGTGATGTTTTCTGTTTCATGATGACTGGTTCCATTGGTTTTGTCTGCCATACACAAAACATTCATCTTCTGGACTATATATTAATCTATTCCTATGGTATCTTCTTCAAAGCTTACTATTGATTTATGCTTTTCATCTGTCATTTACAAGTAACTGTTTCAGCCCTTGTGATTTTTTTTTTTTTTTTTTTAGTCTATTCCCCAGATTCCTTTTGCTATTGATCTTTTTTTTTCTACTTTTGTGAGCTATTTTCCAGCATTAATCCTTTTTGCAGCTTTTCCTTTTTTTCAGTATGTATAATAAGAAAATCTGGAGTAGTCACTTGTCTGTCCAATAAAAGACATAACCAATATCTGTGGTGGTATATTTCCATCTCTCCACCTTTCAAAAAGATATTAATGACTTTTGAGTACATCTATTATAGAACAGTAGCAAAAGGAATTGAGGTTTCTTTGTACGTACTAGCTTATTCTCTTTGTAGCCTTGACTTAAAAAAAAAAGTGTATAAAAATAATTGAAAAGCTAGTTTCACTTTTTCAGGGGGGATTCCCACCACACACACCTCACCCCATTTCTATTCCCTTCCTCCTCTTATTTGCCCTTTGAAATGCCGATTTTTACTTTTTCTTTTTTTTTTTTTTTTTTTTAATTCTGCAACAGGCTAGTGGCCTGCAGGATCTGTAACAGAAAAATCACACTTAAAATCTGTGCATAATATGCCAGCAAAGACAATTGCATCTCTGTAAGGATCTGAGTGAGTGGCAGGGGTTTTGGTGGTTTAAAAGCCAACAGAAATACTTCAGAAATGCCTCATAAATTGGTTCTTTGTTAAGTTAGGTAAATTGGAACAATAATTATAACTTTTATTTTCCACTAAAGCTCAAGCAATGCTGAGGAACAGAGCACTATACTCATCTGTGCTCTGAAATGCAACAAAGTTTTTTCTCTTCATACACAGCAAACAAAAAGACTTTTTTTGGCAATCTATGAGGCGTACAAACATTATTACTTCATATCCTTGAAAGGAGGCAGCTAGCATACAGGTACATGACTTGCCCTGCACCAAAGGAAGAAAGTCGACTTACATAACCTAACACCAAAACCAAATAACCCTCAATCTCCTATAAATGTGTTTTTGCATATCTGGAAGTTTAAGCAGGGCATCTAACAATAGTCTGAAATAAAATGAGGAGGGGAGGTTTATTTCAACTTTTCTTACTGAGTTTTCTAATTGTCCTTACATTCTTATGTATGTGAATCTAGTCCTAGCAATATTGCTGAGGTTTCAAAACTTCCCTTTGAGAATAAAGAGGAGTGGAAAACCAGATTTTGTTGTTGTTTGTAATAAACATTATGTGCCAGAAGCTCCATCACTATTTTTGGAGTGATTTAGTTTTCCTAATACATTTCCAATTGGGTCACCACATACCCAGTAAATAATTGCCTTCATTGAGTGCTTCCTAGCGGAAAGTGTCAGAAATAACACTGCTTCCTCTCTTACTCTTGATGCATCTTCATTTTCTCATTTCTCCTTCCACTACTGTAAGGGCGTAATATTTGCCCAAACCACCCTTTTATTAGGTGTGACCATGTCTTTTCAATGATGATTTTCCCCACCTGTCCATCTGTTCCCTGCAATGTGTTTTCCCAGCACAACATGACCTCCACGGCTGGGGAAGCCCTGAGGTTCTCTCTCTTGCAGCGCAGCAGCCATTTGCATTTGCTCCAGCACTGTGCTCTGCTACTCAACCTGCGGAGGCCATACTGGTGTCAGTCATGCTCTGAAGAAGGCATGGGAGGGGTATTCCTTTAAAAGGAGCCAAAGGCTTGCTTTGTTCTTTGCTGCTCAAAGTTTTTTGCCTCTGAAGCAGTAGAGGAAGTGTTTGAGGTTTGGGTTGTTTTGTTGGTTTTTTGGGTTTTTTTTTTCATTTTAAAGAAAAATGTATCTAAATATTCATTTAGTCACTGTGTAGTTTTACGGTCAGACTACTGGCTGATACAAAAAGCAGAACTGACATTTGATTTCTTAAGGAATTTTGCTACTAAAGAGCTGAAAAGGTGAGCAAAAGCTTTCAATTCAGTTGGCAGAGCACTCATTGTTTTCAGGGAATGGGAAGCGAGAAATAAATCTTATTTATGAATGCTACTGGTCAAAAGAGATAAAACTAAACCTTTGTTATTAGTAAATTCTCAAGGAAATCTTACATACTGACTCATTTGAAGTTATGAACAAAGTGTTCAAAAGCAACAAAAGACAGGTAGATGCTGTGATATCCCCCTGGAAATAAGATTCCCTCAAGCATCAAAATGCTTTTAATGCTCATCAGTGGGGGGTTGATGTGGAAAGTGCTTTTTCATGGCAGAGGGAAAAAAATCCACAATCTCAACTTCACATTTAACAGCCTTGCTTTTGGTATGAAAGGCATTTGACAAGTGAACCCATTACGATAATCAGGAGTGCTACTGTAACAACTGCTGTCAGGGGAAGAGCTTCTGTTCTGTCTGTCTCCTCTTTTCCTACATCTTTACTTAACAGCTAAATTCAGCTGAATGTGCTCAAGCTGTAACTAAATAATTCTTTAATACTTTGGGTGCTGGCTTTCAACTTCTACACTTTTCTGTCCTTTCTGAAATATAAGAAAAGGTAATTATTTTCAATTCTGATTTTGCATGTGGCTACATGAATAAAAAAGCCATTACTGCTAAACGTAAGTTTACTGCTTTAAATGCCAGGATACAGTAGGGTGGAAAATGACAGCCCATAGTTCAAGTTCTCATGGTAACGAAATAAGGGGGCCTACAAGGTTGCCGGAGAGGGACTCTTCATCAGGGATGCAATAGGACAAGGGGTAGTGGGTTTAAACTTAAAGAGCAGAAGTTCAGGTTAGATATAAGGAAGAAGTTCTTTACTGTCAGGGTGGTGGGACACTGGAACAGGTTGCCCAGAGAAGTGGTGAATGCCCCATCCCTGGCAGTGTTCAAGGCCAGGTTGGACAGAGCCTTGGGTGACACGGTCTATTGTGAGGTGTCCCTGCCCATGGCAGGGGGGTTGGAAATAGATGATCTTAAGGTCTTTTCCAACCCTAACTATTCTACAATTCTATAATGTGTTGCATGTGTATTTTTTAGGCTTATACAAGACAAGCAGTATGCTAATACAACTATTTTGGCAAGAAAAAAAGATGCTCTTACCAAAACAGTTGGGCTGCTCTAATAAGTATATAGAGATTCACTCACGTATGTCAACTCTGTCCATTTACAGATTATTGGGTTATTCAACATGTGGTTTTTGGTTAAGCACTTATTCTAAAATTGGTAGTTGTGAGAGTAATTAAGATCATTATCTTACTACTGAACATTTTCAAAACAATGTAATCAAGACCAAAATTTGATTTCTTTATTTCCTGCAGTTTTATTTGTGGTTTTGCTTTCCATTTGGAAGTGGAGCCAAGGTCACAGAATATTTCAATAACCTCCAGTTGATGGCTGCTAAATGTCATTCCCTTGAATACAATTACAACCTTAAAAAATAAAAGTGCATTGTCCATTTACTCCAAATGCATCCTTGATGTATGCTTCTGTACCTTTGTGATAGATTTTTTTCCCCCTCCCCTCCTCTATAACTCAATTGGATGTTGTAATAATCAATGGTGATATAAAATCAATTAGAAATTGGTCTGGCATTATGAAACTGAGATTCCCGGTCAGATTCTAAGTACAAAATAATCAAAGTGCTTAACCTTCTACACTATAGAGGGTTCAAATGCATGATTATATTTGTAATTAGACAGTACTGTTATTGGTAGTATAACAGCTTTTGACACACCTCAGATCAAATTATCAATCAAAGTCTTAACTGTTAAGCTGAGTAACTGGAAAAAGGTAAGTGACCTCTTAGTCCATCCTGATAATCCAATACTTTATTTTGTACTGATGTGACTGATACCACAATGATGATTTTTCTTTTATTTGTCCCATCAGTTTTCTGTCAGACATGTCAGATGCTCTTGAAAATGGGCACTGCCTTTGGGCAAGTAGAGTAAATCTGGCTTTTAAGTTGATGGTAACTAGGGGGAAAGAAAGGGGTTAATACATGGACAGAGTCTTAGGTGACATGGTCTAGGGTGAGGTGTCCAGGCCCATGGCAGTGGGGTTGGAAATAGATGATCTTAAGGTCCTTTCCAACCCTAACTATTCTTTGATTCTATGATTCTATGTGCTTCTAAAACAAAAATGTGAATCATGGCAGTGATGGTAGTGATTTTGATATATTTCTCTATAGGTTTAATTAGAGATGGCCTAGTCTCCATCCTCCTTTTGTTGTGTTGACACGTCCCTATTTCATGCCTACTAAAAATTGTTTAATAAAACTCTGATCCTACTGAAATCACTGCCAAAATACCAATTCATTTCAATGTGCCGAATGTTCATACATGAAATTCAGGCTTTATGATATTTATACAGATAGACATGCATTAGTTATTGAGAGGAAAGACAGTTGCTTTAACTTATCTTCCTATTTTGACTACAGGAGGCGATTTCCTGCTCTTTTCGCTACTTATCAGTAACACTAATATCTTAAAAAAATCCACCCCCTCCAAAAAAAAAAAAAGGAAAAAAAAAAACCCCAACAACAACCAAAAAACCACCCAAACAACCCAACCCAAGCCAAAACAACCAACCTGCCCAAAAATGATAACCTGTCTAGAAAGATATACTTTACATCAGAACTAGGATGACTCTTAAAAGAATGTTCTTGAATAGGCTATATGTGTTTTAAAAAGACCACATAGCACACAATTGATACATAAAGGTGAGCATTTCCTCTTTGCTCTGACCAGTCAGCTGTTGATACCTATCACATTCAGACCTTTATCCTCTGACACCAATAAATGTTACTGATCCTGAGTGGCTGGGCCACAATGATAGCAACTATCTAAATTTTATTTCCCTCTCCCTCTGTTTCGTGTATTTCCGGTTCTATTTTGCTTCAGCACAATAAAAACCCCCAAAACAAAAAAAAGAGATGCAAGCCATCTACGTAACACCTTAACACTGTTTAGATGACACAATTAGAAACATAAACTTCCTGTAGAGTTGATGGAGAGTTTTTCCGAGGCAGTAATTCAGATGACGCTGGTTAGAAGGCATGAATAACCAGATTCCTTTACTGAAACACCTAGAGAAAGAAATTCATTGTGCCCTACAGTAATTAATAATTTTGAGCCTGGATTACTACTGGGAACATGCTATAAAGTTGGTATTGTTTGGAGCATATTTTTAGGAGGGAAGCTGGTATGCTTGTATGAGTGGACAAATAGCTGCATTACTTTGGTATGGTATCATTCCCCCCCCCCCCCCCTTTTTTCTTGTTTTGTTTTGTTTGCATTCAAATCTTTTGCATCTGCTTATATCATCCCAAAACATTTATTTATTCTTGGCTTTCCCACCAATCTGCTTAACCATTTATTAAGTGTCTATCACAGCAGTGTCTTTCTTACCCTGTACACATATTAGGAATCATTCGCTTTGTCACTAGAGGATAAGCATCAGCATGGAAAAGCTCTGTAATGCACACAAGGTGCAGTCTATTGACATTACATCATATGCCTTGTTACATTACCAAAAAGATTAAGTTATCTGAGTATCAACACCGCATGTACACATCACATCATTTTTAAATCCAAGCACTCAGAAGCAAAGAAATTAATAATTAAGAACACATAAAACTTAGGCTGCCCACACAGTAAGTACATTATTCTTATCAAGGCTTTTACCTTCCTAGACTATAAGCTTTTCCATGAAGGAAGACTTTTTGCTGTTGCTGTTCCATACTTGCCTACTGGCTAACACAAAAGGACCCTGTCTGCTCTATAGCAAATGCGGAGGAAACCGCTTGACTTAAAAATAGTATCCAGTTTATGTAGTAATTTTAATTCAGATATGAGCTGATAATTATTGATTCCTCAACAGTTTCTAAGTATAACTGCTTGGCTGTTGTTTAACTTTGATTTTTGACTACCTGAGCAAAATTTTTCTCTTATGGAAACTGCGCTGAAAACATAGTTGCCAAGAACTCATGCCATATTAGAGCAATCTTTCCTGCTCTGCTAATGTTAACCAAAAGGATGCTTTTGGTCATCCTGTAAAATGAGCATACCAAACTGGTCACTAAACGAGCCTCCTGACTGACTGGGAATTAGTGGTTAGCACAGGGAAGGACAGAAACTCTTCTATGCCACAGCAGAGTAAGCCAAACATTGCTTCGTGCAGTTGGTCCCATTCAGATCATGACTTCTGCCACTAGCATTTTAGCTTTCTTCTTCCATGCTTCATGTCTCAGACCATCTGTATAGCAAGGTGACTTACGAGTCTGAAGCCACAGCAGCCTGGATTTTGACACAATCATATCCATAGTCATGTACCAGTACTGGATATGCTCCAAGATGCTTTCACTAAAGAGGCCTGTGCCTTCACTGTACAATCTGTGATGAGCCTAATTGGCACACCTGCTTTCAGGCTGTTGTTGGGAAAACTTGCATGACGTGATTTTAAACTTGTTACTACTCTGAAACCCTTTTTCTAAGCTTATGTTACTGTCTACCTTTCAAATCCTGAGATTTACAAATTTTTTTCCTCTGGTTTTACTCCATTTTTCAAAATCTTGTAAATGCCTGGCATTATGGTTTTGTTATATGTGTATAAGTGTGTGTATGTATGTCTATATATAATTTCTTGGCTAACAAAAAGAATCTCAGTAGAAAAAAACTTTTTAGAACAAACTTTAAACAGTAAAAATCTTGGGAAGACTGAGGAATTGCATATATAATAAAAATAATAAAAATGCATATATATATAATTGCATATATAATAAACATAACCTAAATAAACCTGCTCAGCTGTTCAGTTATGATAATCCCTGTAAGATTAGGCAGAAAGAGGGGGAACTATCACAGTTTACTAGTTATTGAGAAGTTTGTGGTGGTGTTTTTTTCTTGGAATTACCATCCATTCATCCTTCCATACTCCATTTCCACATTTGTTCCCACAGCTGTAACTTATCTTCTCATGTCATACATGTGTTTAGAAAAGGCATGCACATAAATACATCATATAAGTGTTGATGAACTGAAAAGTCATGCAGTATTGCTTTTAAAACTCTTCTCTGTCTTGATCATTGATGAACTTTCCCCAAGCCTGCCTTTAATTTTTTCCAATCCCTAAACTATTTCCAACAACCAGCAAGAAGTGGGTTCCTTTTGTTTACTCTTTATACGAATTATTAGTAATGAAAATTTCCTTTCTCACTGTAATATATCAACATTTTTTTCCAAATTAACTTAGCTCTTCTCCTGTAGCAACACTTATTCTACAATGCTGAAACAAAGCTTGTTTGTTGTCCTGGAATGCTTATTTAATATTTCATCAACTCTGGACACAATAACAAGAATTATTTAATTTCTGGAAAATTTTGTTTGCTGAGATGTACAAAACCTGAATTCTTTCCCTTCTGCTTGAGAGACCCTAAAGTGTGAATTCTTATTTCACTTGTTAACACTCATCTTTGGGTAGGTAAAAGGTCTACTTCTATTTTCATGCTCTTTATGACTGTTCCTCACAAAATCATGCTGCTTTGTTTTGCGGTATTACATTGTCAAAGTGTACATCCACAATGACAACTTTCTGAATTTGGAGGACCTCAAATCATATTTCAGGGCTGGGGTGAGGTCTATAAAAGCTTCCAGAGGTGATGGCCAAGCTATTGCTTTTCATGCCACTGAGGCACCTCACACCTAAGCAGCAAGGAGAAGGGAAAGAAATGATCTGAGGAGGAAGACCACCCCACAGGTTAGTTACACTCAGATCTGGAGTCATGCAGGAATCTGGCTCTACGTATGTAGCCTCAATTGTTTCTTAATCTCTCTGTCCCAATGTCCTCAGCTGCAGAAGGGCATTAATAATATTTCCCAGCCAGTGGCTGTGGATCACTGACCAGTCAGAATACATGCAATAAAACATAATTTATGTGTGTTGGTAAGACAGTAGTGATTCTTTAGGCAATCACGACCTGATGCCTGTTTTCAGCTGGTGATGGCTGGCAGAAGCCACTTACCCCATTCCTAGGAGGGATAGCTAACACGCAGCCTTCAAAGGGTGCTAACAATTTACTATCGGAATAGTTTGCCTATAAGGTGCACAGTCGGTTTTCCGTCACTGAGGAGTATTTCCGTCCGGAACGGTTGTTTTTGCCAAGTGTGTGTGTGGGGGGGTATATGTGACAGCCGGAGCCCCCCTTCGCTGCCCTCGGCAGCGGGACTCCTCGGTCCCCCTCCGTCCCCTCGCCGCGGCGGGTGCCGCTGTCCGTGGTACTGAAGCGCTCCTCCCCGCCGGGGCGCCGCAAGTTCCCGACTCCGCCCGGTAGTGCGTCCATTCGGGCACATTTCCCGGGAGCGCGGCCTGTAATTAAGCTAACTCCTCCCTTCAGCTGCGCTAATTGCACCGCCGGAGCCCGTCGGAAGGGGTGCCTTCCCCGCGCTCTCCACGCTCCCCCTTCCTCTTTTTTTTCGCTTTTATTCCCTCCTCCCCTCCTTAACAGCGCAAACAAGCTCCCTCCGCCTGGACCGTGCAAACTACCGACCGGGGGCTTTACATCCAGCGGGACCTACCCGCCGCCCTTCCCCGACAAACTTGGGGCACGTCTCCCGGGACCGCGTTTCAGGGCTGCCGGTGCCCAGGTGAGAGCCGGGGGGGCTTTGCCCGGGCGGGGCGCGGCCCGGCCCGGGGGGCGGGCGGGCGAGCGCTGAGCGGGGCGGAGCGGAGCAGAGCAGAGCAGGGGCCTGGGGTGTCGGCGGAGCGGCCGCCTCCTTCCGGGCTGCCTCCGCGGGCGCGGCGGCGCCGGCTCCCGCAGCGCCCCTCCGGTGGCAGGGGTTCACCTGGTGGCACCTCCCGACGGGAGTAGGTAACTTCCCCAAGTTTTGCCGCTGGAGGGGGGGAGTGGGATCTGCCTCGTGGATGGGGGGGTGTGCACAACGCATCCCGGTGCACAACGCATCCCGGTGCACGTGGTGCTTTTTCCAGTTAGGGTTGTGCTGGGCGTCCCTCGAAATGTAAGTGCCAAAGCTAAAGGAGGAATCGGTGAAGTACTGTCGTGAAGGGAGGGTGTAGGAGTTCTGCTCTTTTAAACCTACGCTTTAATGCATAAAAATGCCGAAGTCTTTTTATTTCAAATGATGGATTGCAAAATACAAAGCAGTTTAGCGCATAAAGAGTGTTAGAGTGTAGTATGTAAATTGGAAGTTGCAGGCCTCCTTTAATAATTTAGATCTAGCATAATATATTCGATTTTGTTGGTGTGAATAGTAAGAAAAAAATTAGGCAGTAAAAATAGTTGTAGTCAGCTTTGGGAGAAGTAATACAAATGCAAATGACTTTGATGGCACGTTGAACCAAGGAATGCCCAGTATTATAAACTTAAGCTCTCTGCAGTCAGCACAGCAGGAAGCCTTTCTTTTGCAGTTTTCATAACTTTGGATAAGACGAAATACGTCAATTGCCTACCTATATGTATAGATGAAGAATTTATGGTCAAAAGGAACATTAATACTTAAGATGGGTCCTTACATAGGCCTTTAGTCTCTAATTTTATTGTTAAAAACTTGGGTCAAGAATAGCCAGGGTACCAGCTATAAATCAGGGAAAATAACTATCCTGCCAGCCAAAGATATGGCTTGTTATTTAAAGTCGTTGATACTGGGTCACTTATTTCAGATTTAACCTACCATGCATATACTTCATGAAATAAAATGGAAAATCCGATGCAAGTAGGAGGTGATCTACTTGTTGCTCCTGATCTACGTGTTGCTCATGCCCCTGACAGGCAGCTTCCGGTGTGCTGTTTCTCTGAGTAGTTGTGAATTCCAGAATGAATGGAAAAATATCTGTGCTATATCAGTATAGCTCTTGAAATCAATACAGAAAAGTGCTTATATTGAGGGCTCCTTTATTCCAAAATTCCTAAATTAAGCTGGTTGTAAACAGACATCAGAATAAATCCCACCAATCCTATAACCAATCATACAGAAATGATGAGGAAAAGAAATAATTATGGATGAAAGACATCTCTCAGTATGTTTTAAAATTCAGTAGGAGGTATATTTTTGTGCAGGTTCAAGCACTAGGTGGTTGCTGTTACCTTCACTTGTCTCTCACTACTTCCTGTTTGTGCTAAAATAAAGTTACCCAACTGTGAGAGGTCATCAGGCTTTTTCACAAGTAGCAATTGAAATTGCTTAGCATGCCTACAGAACTGGAAGCTGAGTCATCTGTTTAAAGAATGTTTTGAACTGGTGTTTGTCAGTTGTCTGAATAGCAGAGAAACAGTTTATCTAACATCAATTCCCTTGGAATATCTGGGGTTTTCTGTGGAATAACTGATCTTATTCCTGATTCCCCTAATGAACATGGGGAACTGCCATCAGATTAAATCTTTATCCGTAGTTCAGCTCATTGAAAACATTTGGGAGTGCCTTTAGCTCAAGGGTTTTGCCTTTAAATGGTGAAGGTAGAGAACCTGTTACAGGGTCAGCAAGAAATTTATAAGGATCAACAAATGACTTCTTGTGAAGTCTCTAGTGATAAAATAGTAGTGTGAAGAGAAAGCAGTTTGCACCTTTGGGGTGGGGGGAACACTGGAGCCTGAATACCTGTTTATCATGGTAAACAATATCATGTATAACAGTATCGTGGTCACGTTATTTAGATACTCTGAGATACTGCTGATGTGTATTTAGCTTACTATGAGTGAGAGGAAACTCTTTGCAGAAAACATAACAGTAGTAGCCTTTATGAAAGAGAGAAACAAGTGATGTGGCTACAGTTTGAGCTGAGGCAGAAGCCACTCATAGTGGGCAACGCAGGAAAGCATAACTTGATGTCAGGGTTTAACCTTGGTGAAAGTGGAAAATTAATGGTAGTCTTTGCCCCCAAAAATCTTCACTCAAGGTGATGTCAAAATGAGATACTGCTTTTATTACACCGTACTGATGCTCAGGCATTGATTTTTTTTCTTTTATATGCTGGTTTGCTTGACAGTCAGCAGGATTTCTTCATCAGCTCTACCTGGCACCTCACAACTTCATGGGGTTTGCCTGTGAGTTGGGGCTGGGCCTCTGGATGGTTACATGCTCTTGGCTATGGGGAAACCAATATTAAATACAATGTTGATTTTTCATAGTATAATTTCTTCTCCTTTTCTTACGTGTTTTATACCATGATGTGGAAAGTAGCTTTGCTTTCTTCACTGGGACAGCTTCTAAAACCCACAGCCTCCAAGAATGCTAGTTTTATTTTTAAACAGAAGACAAATACCCTACAGCAACAAATCCAAATGAACAGCTGCAGAAGCACTTCCTTCCCTGTTCACCCCTTAAACAAGAAATTTCTGTCACAGAAATACCCTAGCTAAAGCCTAGAATCAGTGGTAAAAAATACTGGATGAATGATGGATGATGCGTTCTCAGGAAGCTTGGTCAGAGTAATGACCTCTTCAGCTCACAGACAGCAAGTGTCTGCCCTCAAAGTTAGATGTTTCTAGCCCTGGGGATCAGGTCTTTTAAATCACTTGATACAACATTGCTATATATAGGAAAGTTAGTCAAAGCATTTCTTGAGGATTTCAAATTTACTAGCTATCATGCTGCTTGTAGTAGAAGCCCAGACAGCTAAACTCTGGAGAGATCCTTCAAGATATGTAAGTGTCATTCCAATAAATATTAAAAACTGCTAGACTACTCTCAAAACACTTTTTGGTAAATTATGCACTCTCTGAAAATATAAAGGTATGATTACTGGTAACAGGTGGAACATTAACTGTCTCATTCCCCTGGTGTTTATGACTACTTGGGTTTTACCTACTCAGAGTAACAGGAAAAAACTTAACCAACTGTTGCTACCTTTGCTGGTACTCCCACTCAAAAAAATTACGTGAATTTTTAACCTTTCCCATTCTTCAGAATTATTCTGTCGTGGATTCTTTTTTTTTTTTTTTTTTTTTTTTTTTTTTTTTTTGAAGTCCATCAAGATTATTTTAGATTAGGCTGGAGGGATTTACAGGAATAACTATGCCAGTGTTCCTTTGTAGCAGCAATCATCTAAAAATATGTAGTGTATAAACAACACTAATAAGTTATTAAATCATGATCACATCTCTTAACTACACTATGTGATGCCTCACTGGAATGTATTCAATAGATCAATTCCCAGCTAATTCAGTTTTTCTAAACAGTCCTGTACCATATTATCATGTACGTTTGTAACTGCACAAAAAAAACCCCAAAAGCCGGCAGGCACTAAACTTGCTCTCAGGGACGTTTGGAAATCCTGTGCATATCAAATAGCACAGCTGGAACTTATGTATTCATATGTTGGTGGTTAGGAAAAGTGGCAGTCTCTGAACCTACTCAGACTTTATTGTGCTGCTTGTATGCACCTGAGCTGATCCACAAATCAGACCGCTATATCCTGTCCCTTAGCCACTCTTCATTAAGACTTGCAAGTCTATTGACTGCTGAATAATTGATTTCTGCAGCCGTGCTCCCATATTGGGGAACCTGGAGCATGGTTCTGCTTCTTTGCTCAGAGGCTGTCTGGGTTCCCAAGCAAGTTCCAGCAGCAATTTACTGTTCCTGTTTGTGTATGGCACATCCAGGTATTTCAGAGTGGTTTCAAATCATTAAATGTATATTGTGACACTCACGCAGATAGTTATCATGCCCATTCTTCTGCTGGGAGTAGGGATTTTTTTTTTTTCCTTATATTTTCTTGTTGAGTCAGAGTGAAGGGTGCACCCTGAAAGTTCCCCTGCTAAATTCCACCTCTGAAGAGATGAAGTTAGTGTTAGAGCTTGTTAGCTGAGCTTGTAACTGTCTTCATCCTCCTAGGCAGCAGGCTAAAATGTGTCAGCATAAGCATGCTCACACTGAAGCATCTTTATGTTATTTGGGTCACCTTAGTGGGCTTGAAAGCCCTGCTTCTGGTCTCACCAGACCAAAAGGCACCAGTGGAGTGTCTCCATGCCAAATCTGCTTCCTATCTCCAGTAAAAAAAGTGAAGAGAGATGCTTTAGCCAAAATGTTTAAGGACCCAGGAGGAAACAAACATAAGTTACATCAACCTCTGTGTGCTTCTGACTTGTATTAGAGACAAAACAGACTACAGCAGCATGTCCAAGGCATGAAAGGTGGGCAGATGATACCTGTCACCGTTTATTCCTTCTTTTTACAGAAATTTAATTATCTAGTGTAACAAAAGAAAACACATCTTAAACTTCACCACTTTCTAATGTAAATATAGAGTGGGGAAAAGAAATCAGAATAATGGACTCTTCAGAAAAGTGCTTGTGTTTAAGCAGTGCATTTGGTCCCTACTCCTTTTTCTCTGCTCTTTGTGGACCCTCATCTTAGAAATTAGTATTTCTCACAGGTTTGTTGTTTTTTTTTTCCTAACCTTTCAGTATTTTCTCCATGTCTGTCTGAGGTCAAAATTATTATCATGTGAATTTAATTTAGTACACCTTTCTCTGTGTGATGGGCTGCTGTTTTGGAGAGTACAATGCCAGTATTAATCATCATGAAAAAAATGCATGAAAACGGTCCAAAATATGTCAAGCATTTCAGTGTGATGGATGCACAGTAGATGGCACCATTATTATCACTCAGCAACTTGAAAACTTTTGGTCCTCACATTTTCTCCTTTTCAAACATCATTAACTTGTTCATGGGATCCAATACTTTTTGAAAAATATATTACTCATCTACTTTCTTTTTCCTCATCCTTCATGCTGTACTGACAGAGCCAGTTACCTGAAACTTCTTAATGTATTGTAAGTTTACTTCTCAGTGTATGAGATAGCAAAGAAAACCAAAACAAATGGTTCTATGGAACAAAAGTCAATTATATTGATTTTGATTTGTTAATGCAAAATCAGATTGTATGAATGATTGTAATTAGGAAACTTACATTTATTGGTGTTAGTTTTATTTACTCGTTGGTTTTGTTCTCTTTCGTGAATCAGAAAGATTTAGAGACTACAATGTCATAGTATTAATTGATGTTGGTAATACTCTTAGGATTGTTACAAGAGTGATGCACCGTCAGTTTTCAGCAAAGCTTACAATGCTTGGAATAAACTGGATCAAATTGGGGTGGAGTGTATGTTACAGCTGATGAGAAATGTGAATATAGCGGCAGAAACGACATATGCTTAGGTGTATACTTACAGCATTCAAGTACCTGCTGGCAAATGGTTTTACCTGATTATGGATGTTGTCCGGTAATAGGTAATGATAGCTGTATTCCGGTTTCAGTAGGGGGTGAGCCGATGTGGAATGCAGTCCAGTGCAGAATGGGAAGGGCTGTGAGACTTTGGAGGCCTTCTCATGTGCCAGGCAATGCAAACTGTATCAGGTGCAGCTGATGGTGGCTGGAAAACTTGCTCTTTTTGTGAACAGTCTGGTTTATTTAGTCCTAGAGTAAACCTGCATGAAGCGGTATACATATGGAAGGTGTACTAAGAAGGCAGCTTTCCTTATACATCGGCAGCGTAGCAATACTTGCTTTCTACCCCTCTGAAAAGCCAGCTGCCAGAGTCTTGCTAGAAGACCTATGAGCTACACACTGTATGTGCCTGGAGCCTTTAAAAGACTTGGTGTTTCACTATTACAACCATGATACCACAGCTCCTTCCCATTTGTGCAACCCAATCTGCACATGAACAACATCTGTCTATCCCTGGTGTCGACATCTAGTGAAACAGACCACAGCTGAGATCCCCAGGTGAGATCATTCACTGATGTATTTGAACCATAACCTGCAGGAGACTGTATGGAGGGATGTGTGTTGAATTTGGAGATTGAGGACTATAAATAGGCTTACAAGCAAGACTTCTGGAAGTTTGGTGTAGTTGGCTGGTTCAAACTTACTCAAAGCCTGTTGCTATTGTATTAAATGTTAGATACATATGTTTGAAAGATTTGTATTTTTTTGGTTGGGGAAAAGAATAAAGGGAGTGAAGTCAGATGTTCACATTTTACCAAGCTGCATTTTATTTTCTCGCAAGAAGGAACATACCTGATTTAAGATTTCTTTTTGTTTCTTTATGAGATCTTTGATATTTTGTTTATTTTCTAAAGCATTGGTTTAAGGATAAATGCCTTGCTTAGGAATCTTCGCTTTTGAGATTGAATTTTCCTGCTGTTTTGTGAGAGGATTGAAGGCAGCAACTCCAAAAGACAAACAAAAATTGATTTTTATTTGGTCATTTGTGAAGTAAAACATTTCTGAGTGGTGAGTGGCAACACAACTGCTTTCAACCATGTATTATAGGTTCCACAACTATCTTCCATATAGTGATACAGCCAGTTCCTTTATGAGATACTATCATCTGAACAACTGTAAGAAAAAAGTTAAAAGCTAAAGTCATCCAATAATTAAACTTTCTACTGCAAAGAAATTTTTTACATTTTGGAAAAAAGCCCTTTCCAGTCTCAACGAAATTGCCATGAAGGTCCATAGTGTTTCGTAAAAGTGAAATTGGTAAGTTTCAATACACAAAAGAACAGAAGAAACGATCTTTCTAAAGGCTAAATACCTAGGTGAAAACATACTGGCCTTCATTCAGGTACCATTAATTCACAGTTACAGTATACCTGTAGGTAACTTTTATTTCTCTTAGCGCTACACGTGTTGTTTTCTTTATAGCATTAATCTGATGTTAAAAAAATTCCATTTAAAAAATATTACAACTCTTACATTGTTCACTTTAAAATTTAATCAAAAAGCATGGGAGAATCAATAGTTACTTAAATTTAGAAAGGTTCTGAAAGCAAACCTGATTATAAGTTAGAGAATTAATGATTTAGTACATTACTGAATAATCAATAATTGCTAGTTGATGTTCTGAATCGCTCTTACTAAATGTTTTGGAAAGTTTGTAATTGCACCACGTAAGTTTCTGGCAGGCACGCCGAACTGAAGAAGTCATCATGACAGAGAGGCACATATTCTGGTATCATGAGAAGCTGTGTTCCAAGAACAGATGAAGGAATGTGCTTCAGTGGAGAGCTGGAGAGGAAGAGGTGTCTGTATGAGCATGACTATGCATCTTAGCCTATTTTATACTTCAGCTGGGGGCAAGCTCTCTGACCTCCTGCCGTAGCCAGAGGAGAACACTGCAGCGAATCTCAGCTGGAGTCTGATTTTGGTGTTTTCCAGTGTCCTCCCAGGGCGTCCCCTTTCTCTTCACTGGCTATAGAGCAGGCATAGGAAGACTTGCCATAGGAGCCTCATGTTGGTGGTAAGGTTTGCTCCATCCTTCCCAACCCATTCAAAACTAAGAATTCCCTCATGTTCATGAATCTGTTGTATGGTTAGGAAGGGGGAGAAAGCTCTGGCATGCCCTGCTGTCTCATGTACTCCAAGCCCACTTTTGCAGGAAGGAAGGAAGGTGACTCTCCTTCGCATGCCATAGCAAGGTATGCTTGCAAGGTAGGTGGCTTGTGAACCCTTTTTGATACCTAACATGAGCCACAGCTGCTTCCATACAGACAGGAGTATCAGGTTATGTGTTCTGTTTCCCTCTACCTGGGCTTTTATAGATCTTGGGTGGGAGTTCGTGACTTCTCACCTTCTGTGCACAAAGGCAGTGGATGCCAGCCAACAGTGACGATCAGGAGTGCTCTGGCCCACGAAGAGCAGCACTGAAAACTTCTGGTGTATTATGGATATTGTTATGCTGCTCTAGTATTGCTTCTGAGTTTAAATAGGAAAAATCTAATCATTACTGTTCATTACACTGCATAAACAATCCTGATACTGCAGGGAGGTCCTCATCGGATAGTATCTCATGCCACAGATGGCCCTCTGAGGGATCCTGTATTTATAATGTCTTTGGTAATGCACTAACAGAAATGAGGTTAAAAAATAGAGTCTTTGTAACAGGCAAAGTAAGACATCAGTGATAAATTCAATTATTTTAAATGCATCAGACCAGATTCTGATTTCAGTAAGATGGATATAAACAGGCCTGCTGGTACCATAGGTTTTTGTGCACGTAAGGCAGATCACAGTCTGGGTTCAGGGATGTAGATTCTTACTCAGTAAAACGCATCTAGTTTAGACTTTGCAATCTGTATTAGCAAAAGTTTAGCCTGTCCTTGGCATTTCCTGAGACATCAGTGATTCCCAATGATTATGACATTAAAGATACTTTAAAGGATGTTTTGTGGTTTTGGAGGTTTGTTGTTTTCCCTTTTATTTTTGCTTGGCTATATATCTCCAAGCATTTCACATACCTGCTAAAACTCTTGCATCAGATTTCCATTTCAGAGAGATCCAGCTGATGGGACACATGACCTATCAGCTCTTTGATGACCACCACTGAGAACATAGTTAATGGTGTTGGGCTTTTCTTTTTTGTTGTTGTTCCATCTATTTCAAATCTATTTTATGAAAGCAGTTAGCAATATCCTGAGTACCATATAGGCTTTTTCTTTAGATATATATTTGCTAATACTTTCTTCCTTTTATTAGGCACCGTCGCAAATTTCAAGTGTACAAGAATTCTTGAAGGAGAAGGAAGAGTGGGGTTACTTTCTAAACCAAAGCACAAGAAATTGCAGTAGGGCAAAATAGAGGTTTCAACATCATGCACATATGTGAGTCTTCAGACTGCGGCGTGAGCTAGGAATTACCGTAGTACATGGTGTAGCAATTTGCCTCACTTGATCTGACGTAAGATTTTTCTGAAGATGACTTTTCAAAGAGTATCTTTATAGCCATATAAGCTATAGTGTGTGCCACAGAGTGGTAGCAAGAAGATACAATGATTATTTCAGTATTTTTTGTAAATAAACGGATAACTTTTTAATGCATGAGTGATAGGTATATACAGGGAAGCTGTCTGTATTAACAGTAGCTGGAGAAGCCATTTATCCCTTCTAACTGTCTATACCAGGTATTTCATTGGTGCTGTATGGAAAGGAAAACTGTCCTTTAAATATAGAGTTAAGTGACTAAATTCTACTTCATTTGCAACAGCAACTTTCACTGTTATGAGGCAAGTAGTGACAAGATTCACCAGAAAGCTGGCGTATTTTTGCTTGCCATTTATCAAATATTAACCAAGTCTATATTTGCATATAGTTTTAAAAAATTGTAACTTTGTAAAGAAATTTATAAATATACTAAAAAGAGTATTTTAAGTCTATATAGTTGGTATACTCAGTGATTCAGACAAGACAAAAGCAGTAACAGAAGGAAAGCAAAATAGATGCAAGCAAATGCGACCCCCAAATCAAATTCTGCACAGCCTATGGATTTTAATGGATCAAGCCACCGAGATAACAAGTCTCTGGTAATGCAACTGAAAGCCTCCTAGCTTTTCATGCCAACATTACTTCATCAAAACTCTCATCTAAACCAAACTTCAAGCTTTGTTACAATCCTTTATGTGACAGATTTATCCATGTTAGCTGATTTCCTGCCAACTCACTGCACCTGGTTCACTCTAAATTAGTTGCAGTTAATTGGCAATAAATGGGAAGAAGGTCCCATTGCCATTTTCTCTTGGCTGTGAAGCTGGTGAGTGTAGTTCTTGTAGCTGTTTTTCAGGTAGAGTATTGTTAAATGCATAAGTTTGGGGAGGGCGGGTAAATAAATTTTTAATTCATGAGTGAAATAAGAGTAAAATACATAGTGGTGATTGATTGTTTTTGTTATTTTTCTCTGCACTTTTTGGGGCAGGACATGTGTGAGAGCAGCTGCATTGAGTTATGTTGAGGAGCTTGTTAGTTCAGCTGAGCCCTGACTGGGGAGACTAAAATGGTGTGGGGTTGGGTAGTTTTTTTCACTCCACCTGTGAAGGGTTCATTTAGAAGGAATAGGGAGGAGGAAGCTCTTATAGGTAAGGTTTTGTATCTCTGTTTGCTGGTGTTTTTCTCCCTCTGATACTTTTCCAGCAGGTTTGGGGGGGGGAATAAAAATAGTTTTTCCTTGGAGAGTTAGAGTGATTAATGAGATTTTTGTCTCTTGGAGGATGTGATTTATATCTCTCTTGGCTTTCCTTCAGTAAGTCTTGCAACAACAAAAAGTTAAGTATGCTTTTAAAATTTTTCTTTTTTGTAATCTATTTTGTCACTTCTTTCACAAGATAGCTGTAGATACCCTTTATCTCTCCTGAGCTATTGCACTTGCTGTTCCTGTTAATTCAGTATACTTATGATTTAATTCTTTCCCTGGTCATTTTACTCCTGTGTTAAAAGGGCCGAACCAACACTGGTGTGTAAACCTGAATCATATAAAGGTGGTTACAGGCTTGGCAGTTTAGCTTTTTCACAGCAGCATAGCCTCTCCTGGAACAATTGTTCTTTAATTAAGAAATGTGTTTGCTTGAGATAAACATGTTTCCCTGCACCTATTGTGTGATATGCGAGGCTCAGGATTGTGAGATTTTATGTTTTGGGTTCCGAGTCAGTTTTCCGCTTCTGTAATGACAGCCTCCTGTTGCATTTTCCTTGACAAATGGAAGCTCTAGTTTGAACTTTTGGTTACGTATGTGGCAGTGGCTTTTCTTTGCTTCTTTTCCTTTACAAATAGTCTCATAGAAGACAAGAAATATGACAGGAATAGTATCTATCAGGCTTAGATTCCCCCCTCTCTCTGCAGTCCTGTGGTGTTGTGAAATGGGCAGCTCCACCCCTGCCCTGCAGTCACTTTTGCCTTGCTCTTTGTCCATCTTCCAGAGGTGGTTGCTGCAGTGTGAAGAAAACGTTTCTCATATCCAAAATGAACACTCAAAATTTTTGCTGTTTCTGTTCTCATTTTGACTACTATGTATGTTGACAGAAGTCTTACTAGGAGGAAACTTAAAGGTCATCTTCCCCTGTTTGCAAGTCAGGAACGTTCAAGTGAAAACGCCACCTTAAAAGTTAGATGTTGCCTTGTGAGTTTCAGATAAGGCATCTGAATGCTTTCTTAGTTGTGTATTTATATTACAACTAGCAGGGCTGTAGATACACATGCCAGATTTTTATGGAGCTCTAGCTTTCTGTAGACATAGTGAAAACAAGAATTATCTTGGAGATTTTAATTAATAGTAAAGTAGGTAAATAACTAATCGAATACCATCTGTTTGCTTACACTGAGAATCAAAAATGTCTGTTAGTTTGGGGAAAGAATATTCATGAAACAGAATCTCTCTTTTCCAAGACACAGTTTTTATTTGACCTGCTGGAGGTAAAATATATATATTTTTAGGGCACTTATTCATTGTTCTACACTTTTGCTTTGGGCCTACCATTTTCAGTCATTTGCTTCTCCTTTTCTCTTGGTGTTAAAAAGCCCAGAAAAGGCCAGGCAAAACAAACAAACACAGCATTGTAGCATCTCTTCCTCTCTTCCCTCCATATGCCTGCCTGAGAGGGGACGATGGGGAGGAACTGCCGAGTGCTGGCTGGGGCGGGCACTGTTTTGCTGAAATAACAACTGTTCTAGTGGAGCCTGGAACAAACTCTGAATGAGAAAGTCAAGGTGTTTGCTGCGCTGAGGAGGTTTTCTGTGCAAAAAGTCTGGTTTCCATTACCAGTTTTGAAGCAAAAGGCAGCTTTCTCTCGGAACAGCTACATGAAGTACGTAGAGAGGTACTTGGTGATCTGGGCCAGTAGTTAGAGCACTGATTAAATGAAAGAGTGAAAGGTTGAGTGTTACAGCAAACAGGAAAAACTAACTCTCACCCCCTGCAACCAGGCAAGCAAGAAAACTCTTGTAGTTCCCATAGCCCGCCTTCCCTCTGTATATGGGGGGAGGTGGGAAAGGTGGAAAATGAAGTGTAGTGTGCTTCTGCATGACAGACTGTAGAATTTTGTTGCATAGATAATACTATGGGTTTTTTTAATTGCTTAAAGCAGAGATACTTGTTTATCAGAGATTATAGATCAGAATTGAGGACTGGGGATTAGTGAGTATAATTTCAGTTGAATCTTCTGCTATGGATGGCTTCTGCATCAATGGGTTTATAAAATACTTTTGTGTTGGTGCTTTGTTGTTTTGTGGGTTTCTTTTTTGTGTTTTTGTGGGTTTTTTTTTGTTTTTAGTGAAACTTACTATAATAGCAATATTAAAAGTATGTTTAATCAGCCAATATATAAACATTCCCTTCTGTTACTATTTTTCCTGTTTGGTGGGGTTTTTTTTTTGGTGGGTTTTTTTTTGTTTTGTTTGGGTTTTTTTGTTTGTTTGTTTGTTTGTTTTTGTTTGGTTTTGTTTTTTTTCCCAATTCCTACAACACTGTTCACAATTTTATACAAGTTTATAATCGAAAAACACAAGAAGTTTTTACAATACCATCATTTTTCAAACTACTTGAGGAATTGTTGCAAGATTTTCTACATGCTGGGCAAATTACCTAACTGTTCATATACCAATTTATGTGATATTTGCCTGTGATTTAGGCTACAAATTACAACATAATTTTTTTTTAGCCAGGGCCCAGCCAGGCTCATGTCATTAGTACAGTTCTGACAAATCAGAATTTGATTAAACAGATCTTCTGAAGAAGCAGACCTGAGTCAGAGCGCTAAAAAACTGTGGGTAGGGTGAGGGAGGGTGGGATAGGGGTAATAAATAGGTAAACGTTGCATACGTCAGTGGTGTGGAAGCTGTGACCAGTGGAAGATGTAGCTGGTCCAGGAAAGCCCACAATGAAATACAACTGTTAGTACAACTCGGTATGAAAACTCCAAAGTTTTAAAAAATTCAAGTGAAATGCTGTCTGAGGGGCTTTGCCTCAGGAAATTTTCTGTACTATACAGCAAATCTTAAGTGACTCAATGAAGTGCTGCTGTTCAGGACTCCTGAGCCTGGCTGGATTGGAAACTAATTTTTTGTGAAAGTTGGGACCTCTGTATGAAAAATAATTTCAAACATTTTCAAAGCCATCTCCATTTCATAGTAGCCTGTGAGGCAACCTTGAGCAAACAGAGTCAGGAAGGTTCTGAATGAAACAGCGTTTTTACCCATTTTTATTGAAGTAGAGCAATTGATGTTTACTGAGGGAATTTGTGGGGATTTTGTTTTGTGTTCTTCCACCCAAAGCCATATTTCCAAACAGTTAAAACTAAAACAGTCAATAATATTTCTCTGTATAGTATCCGATAATGCAATGGCTGGAAGACAAGGAAGCAGCCGAGTAACTGGGCGGATGCACTGGATATTGGCAGCAATTCTGATGCTGTGGAGTCACCAGATCAGTGGACAGGGACAAGGTAAGTGAAGATCTTTTACTTTAGTTTTCCATTTGCTCGATATTGCATATCATTGGTTGGAGAAACGAGAGTGTGTCGTGAAGTGCTGAACTTGTGTGAACTGCTGACAAGAAAGGAGAATATCAGAATGTGAAGTACTTCAGCTGAAAAGTCAAATGCTCTTTGAAAGATGGTGTCTTGATGTGTTAAAGGATTATCCAGATGCCTGAATCTGTTTTCTTGTGCTCTGTGGTTGGAGAGTGTTTTGAAATACATCTCCCAATGTTACCTGTTGTTGACTCTCCTGGTGTGGAGAAGTAGCTGTTTAAGAGACTAGACATGGACACTTTGCATTACTTAGCTTTGATAATCTGCAGTGAACATGCAGTATTCAGAATGGCTTTTGTTGCGGTGCTGTATTTTTCCATGTTGTGATCCTGTCTTCACTGATGGTGGTGCATAATAACATCCGTGAGAATGCAGACAGGCAGAAAAGGTCTAGCTTGTTACATTTTTTGTTTGAAAAATGAAGCATTATTGCATTTCTGATCTGAAGACTGTACCTAAGGGCTGATAACAAGCTATCATATTTTTTTGATATATATTTAGTATAAGAAATGTTTGCTTGTTGTGTTAAATTGGGGGAAATCTGTAAGTGGTAACTTTGGGGCTTTGAAATTAAAGGGAAGTGGATACACATTCGTTTCTGAGCTATGTCAGGCCAACTTTAGGAAATATATGTTCCAGGTGAGCTGAGATTTCCACATCCTTAACTGACTCAAGTGGGGAAAATGATGTGCTTTTTCCAACTACAGGCTCTATATTACTCTTGTCAATGACTAACAGCATGATGCTGGCTAGCTTATGTAGCCTGTGGTAGGTTCACTCTGCTGTGCAGTTTGGGCACAAGTAGCAGTTCTTGGCTGTTGGAATGATAATGGTGTTTACTTTTGCTTGGTGCAGTTGTAGGTGTATAAATTGGATGTAAACAGTGTGCTGCAATTCTGCAGAACTTAACGTTGCCTCTGCAGATACTAAATGCCGACCTTACTGCCTATAGATCACTTCTGTGCAGTAAGGGTTGTGAACACTTTGCAGCTGTCACCAGACATGAAGAGGAGTTTTTCCGTAATATTAACTTTGTACAGAAAGGTGAGCTGGTTTTTAAGATAAAAAACCCTTCCATTTTGACATCATAGTTTTTGACTTGGAAAAACAGATATATTTGAACACTTGCTTTTTGTAGTATTTTGGTAAAATGTAACGGGTATGTTAGATTTTTGTGATTTATGAAGTGCTGATGAATGGTATTGGAAAGAACTTGAAGTTCTTAGAGTTATTTACTTGAAGGAATTTGTTTTCAAAGTGGACAACATGAGGATACTTGTGCTGTGAAATATGCTTTTCATTGAAAACTACTTGAGTTTCTGTCTGATGAGAAGTATTGAATATTGCAGTCTTCATCTGTGACCTGATCTTTTGGTCATGTAGTTCTGTATGTTTCTGTTTTCTATTACCAAAATATAACTTAGGAACAGGAAACCTTTATAGTGTGTTGAAATATTACATTCTCTTTGAATATAAAATGTCTTCCTAAAATTTGCAGTAACTCTGACTAGAAAAGAGATACGAACTTCCATTGTACTATTTTGCTTTAATCGTAAATACTTTTGCTAGGTTGCTATGCAGCTTTTGAATATTTCTTAAATACTTTAAAGCAGGCCCAGTGTACTAAAACTGGTTGCGTTTCAGTCTTGGTAGACTTTTTACTCTGCTTTGATGGAAGTTTAGTAGGCTTTTAAGCATACCTAGTTATTGCAACTGCTGATGACTGCTTAAACCTTTATTTGAGAAATGTGAATTTTTAATCCTCTGACAATGAAGTAGTAAATTAAAACCAAATAACGAATATTTTCTTGGTATAATTATGTACACAGGGTATTTGGAAAATGTGAAATCTCTTTAAGTTGTCAGATATGTCCTAATTTTGCTGTGGATTATTATTATCTTTTTCTATCAAAGTAAAAAACAAAGCCCTATGGGTGTGACTTGGAGGAACCTGAGAAACATTAAGGAGAACTCAAGTAATCTGAGCAAAATTTAAAGTTTGAGTATTCAGAGTCTATCAGGACAATAAAATGAAGAAATAATTATTCTGTGTCTGGGCGTCGAACCAAAAGGGTTTAAAAGCCATATGGCTGCATTTAAAGAAAACAGCTTCTGAGTCACATAACTTCAGTGTGAGTGGGTTGCTATGGAAGTTAGAAAGAAACCAACATTTGTTCCATTTCCATTTCCCATCTGAATAGTAAACTCAAAATCCCTTTGTTTTTCAACAGCTATTCCTATCTGTGTCTTTTACACTTTAACCCAAGCTATTCTGTCTTTTGAGGTCCGTGGAGCTGCGTCTTGTTCTATTTGTGTATTGCTTACCATTAGCTACTTCAGTGCACCCAGAGTAAGCGTCAAGTGGAGACTGGAGTATGGAAGAAACTGTGCCTTGTTCTATTCTGAGCTCTTGCACTTTAGTTAAATGTGTAATTTTTAGTTTTGTACCCATTCTGCTTTTCTTACCTGAATATTACAGGTTCATTTTTCTATCTCCGAAACAACCTTGGCCTGTATTTTATACTTATAAGTAACTTTTGAAAACTATTTCATATCTCTTTAACGTTGAGCCACAAGTAATCTGAAGAACGTTTTGAAACAGTTACGCTTGTTTTTTGGTGAACTTAGAGAAATCATATAGTTGGAAGTCTTTAAGTTACTTGAATGGTGAGCAGACATGTACTGTTCTGTGATGTTCTCCAACAGGGTTAATGATGGTATTTAATTTTAAGACAGAAGATGAATAAGGAGTCCTGGAATCTGATAATTGTCAGACTTATGACGTTTCATAATATGTGAATTTTATCGCTGTATAGAGGAAGCAGGTGCTGCCTTTGAAACTCTGGAGATGCTAGATAAAAGTGTGTCTGCTGTCTGAAGAACTCAGTAGTAATGCTCGTGTTCTTGGATGCATGCTTCCTATGGAAGAAGATCCTTCAAATCTCTTTTTTTCCAGAGCTGTCAGCATACAGCGTGGCAGGTTGCTTGCTTTAATGATCAAGCAGAAAGGTTGTGCAATGTGCTACAGGCAAGAGGATTCAGAGCTCAAACTGAACATGCTAGAAAGCAGTGGGTGTTGCTGACTTGAGCTCTGACCCCTGTCTGCAGGAACTTTTTTCCCCCCAACGCAGGCCTATTCAGAGAAAATCGTCTGACCTTTTGAATTGTTTTTCAGTTGTAGTAGGGGATACTTGTGTTTTCTTTTTGCATTTGGTGACTTTAACCAATGATAAAGCAGGCTATGCTTAGCTAGCATTACAACTAACTTGGAATATACAGGAGTACAGATCAATATACCTTCAGAAACAGTAAAGGGGAGTCTTTGCTGGACTTCAGAGAATCATGAGGTTGATGCTTATAGCTGAAGACAAGCATTCAAATTACTTCTCCCTTTTTTTGTCTGTGTTGCTGAGGAAAAACCAATGTGTCCAAAAATGTGCTCCGAAACCAATGCATAACAGTATCTTTTCTCGGTCCTGAAATCCTGAGATTACTTTGGCTTGTTAGTGGTGGGAAGGCGGGAAGATAGAAGACACCTAGGATTTCTTCACAAACCTACCCATAGTAACTTGTTTTGAATATGGATAGAATGCTGAAATATCGAGATAATTCTAACTGTTTAGCAGTTCAAAGTCTAAGCTTTGGTATCTCTTTCTAAGGACTACACATGCTGTGGGCTAAAGCAGCTGTGTGTAAGTAGCTTAGCTCTCGCTCAGCTGTTTGCTTGTCTGACATAGAAAGGAAAGAAATATTTTATATATATATGGGGTGCGTGTATACAGTTGTACAACACTAATTTTATAAATTACTAGTGATTGTGGCTTAAGAAAACCACCTAAACCACTGGAGTCAAATCATTACATAGAAAGCGAGTGTCTCAGCTGGTTACAGTTTCACACCTTGGCGAATCCTCATGCCATAAGTGGGTGCTGTGGTGCCATGGCAAAAATCTGCAAAGCCACAGGTAATCTATAAATGCTTTTCAAAGTGTATGATGTAGATCTAATGCAGTGTAATAGCCATGTCGGCTTAAGTGGTGAGTGCAGCTCAAGGGCACCAAAATCAAAGATTCATGGCAGCAATGGTCATGAGGTGCAGCAAGGAAAATCATAATCTAAGACAAGGAGAGGATTATTCTCTGTGTGTGTGGTGAAGCACGACCCACATTACCCAGAGAGGTTCAGGAATCACTATCCTTGGAGATGTTCGGGACTTGATAGGACAAGTCCCTGGGCAACCTGATCCAAATTGGAATTTGGCCCAGCTTTGAGCAGGAGGTTGGATCCATGTGCCTTCAGAGGTCCCTTCCAACCTCATCTTTTTCCATGATTATATGAAAATGTTTATCTACAGAATAACTGCTTTTTTAAAAATAAGATCAATTATATGGTTCCTAACAAACCAGCAGTATAATACAACTCCTAGCAACAACAAAGTTCCTGATTCCCGTAAAATCTTTGCCCAATAACTGTCTGGAAGAAGTTACATTTTATGTTTCTTTAAGAAGCAGACATATCAAAGAAGTTTTTGCAATTTACAGGAAGGTCATCAGATTAGTAAATTAGAGAATCAGCTGCTGGGTGAGTTTTTGCTTAACATTGCTCACCATCTTCCCTTGAAAGGTTTATCACACCTTGATTGTTTCTAGGAGACCTTTTGATATTCCACATTTCCTCAAACTACACCTGTGTGTGTGTCCCATGTGAAATCCAGGCCAGAATTTGCTGATAAGAAGAGCTTGATGCAATTTGCACTATCAGCAGGACTGTAGTAGCAGTAGATTGCATCTGGCAGATACGGGAAGAGCAGCTATCCTTGGAGCTGGTCTGCTGATCCTTCCCTAGTAGCGCAGTGAGAAGGCAATGCCCTACTGTGGTCATGCGGAGGGGGGAAAACAAAAGTTCTGTTGCAGTTCCTCTTGAATGTCTGGGTAGCTTCAATTCCTGTAATTAGAAGCAACAAATACAATATAAACACCTTCAGATATTGGGGAGAGGAGGAAGGGGCAAAAAAAGACTGAACAGGCTTGCAGGCTGCCTGGACCAGGTCAAGCTGAATTGTTGTTCCTAGTTCGAGTCACTCCGATGGTGCTCTGAAATATAAAACTTCTCTTTTTGGCTAGCAGTGTAAATGGGGACAGTTGCAGTTGTTTTGTTACTTAAAAATCATATGTGCACTTGCAGACATATTAGAACATGTCTTCTATGCATATGTAATATGTGTATTAGAAATCTAATGCATTTTGGAGAGTACATGTAGTAGGGTATATTTCATGTGGTTAATCTGGTATTAGGGGACTACCGCAAAGAAGAGAGACAAGTCACTGCCCACAAAAGCCCAAACAAAATGGGAGTCCTAACACTGTGTTCTTTGTTACTTATGCTGTAAAGAATTCTTTTCTGGAAAGCAAATATGTGAGATAGGAGAACTAGGGAGAGAGGGGTATTTCGTGCAAGAACTCCTGTACCCATTTCTGAATCACTCTGTAGTTCCCAGCTCGTACCCCAAACTCTACTTAAATATACTGTAAAATTTTCATTTAAAGGAAATAATCACCTAAAATTCATACCTTTATAGGTAGATAGATACCAATGAAATATATATGTACTTTTAAAGTCTCTCCAGTGATTACTGGGATATGGTGTAGAATGCATTAAGTTGTTTTAAAGTAATCAGTTCATACCCACAAATGAAACTGAAGCTCATTGCAGCAAAATAAAACTAATCTGTATTGCTCTCCTGTGAAGCATCTGATTGCAGAGAGCTGTTGAGCACTCATTTGGGATTCTGCACTGAGTCTCTGATAGACTGTTCTTTGACCCAAATTTAGATTAAACCCAGATGACAAAGGTTTAGCAATCTTTGCATGTGCGCTACCACCTGTTATATATTCAGGTGGTGCAGTAAGAAGAGTTGGGATAGAACAACCAAAGCTCTCCAGGCATGTTGTGATACACTGCAGTTACATTGAGGTAGTGATGAAGTAACTTGGGGATGATGAGGCTACATGTGTCTTCTGTATCCTCATCATAGGCATGTAGAGGCATTTAGAGACATTTGAGTGATTTCTGTGGAAACAACAAGCCCAAAGCCTTTGTTCTTGAGACCAAGGTGTCCCATGCTGGAAAGAATAGTAGGCAGGTGTGTGAATGATACGCCTAAACCTCATGTTCTCACTTCTGCCTCTGCAAATTTGATGTTACTTTTTATAGGTGGAAGGGAAAGGTGGTTTGTATATGTCTGTGTAAAAGAAAAAATTCTTGAACTGCGAATAGATACTTTATTTCTGATTTGGCAGTCGGTATTGGGCAGGGAGGGCATGTTAGCTTTAATGAAAGAAGCTTCAGCCTTAATACAAATGACTGCTGCCTGTCTCACAGTAAAGTTTTCAAAATACATTTGAAAACACACTATCAGCATGTACCTTTACACTGTCAAAGTACCAGTGGTTTTCTAAAGCAGTTGAACATGATTTAGTAGTTAACCTTTATCTCTTGTACATAATACAGCTTTGCTAATGGATAACAATACTGTATTTTGAAGGGAGGATTTGTTTTGTTTTTAATGGAATGATTAATCTTAACCACTTTAAAATTGGCAAGTAGCCTTTATATAAAAAAAGATGACTGTTAACCAATAGTATGTTACATTTTTGAAAAGAGATCTGGTTGTCTTCATTTGTTCAGGCAACACCCTTTGCAGAAACTCTTGATGGAAAAAGAAATCAATAGTGTTTCTTTAAGGTATTCTCTCCTTATGTGTGTTGCTTCCTCATGTATTGGGTAATTGTGAAGTGAAATGTTCGCTGCCTGCTTCAATTTAGTCACAGTATTAAAAAAAGGCAGTTGCACATAACATTTTGGAATGCAGCTGAACTCCTACATGAGCTGTGGAATTTAAATTTGATCAGAAAGCATGCTTTGCTTTCGTTCAATTATAGTTCCATTTGTCATAAGTCCTTGTAGGCAAAGACAGCGTGCAAAATTAATGCAATCTATAAATATTGCATTTTTCTTTAGAATGAATCTTCATTGACTTCCACAACAAGTATAAGATACTAAGCATGCAGACATTCCACTTTGTGGCCTGTAGTCAGAAAATATTTCATGTCATGCTTATTTCAGAGAGGTTCAAGATAAGCTAAACAATACATAATGAAACATAACACGTATCATTAAAAGTTCCACTACAATGTAATTTTCAGAAATCACACAACTGAATGTAAGAATAATTTTGGCATGTAAGAATAATTTTAGTATTAAGTGCAGGAGGAGATAACTTGAGCAGAATACCTATTATTAATGAGGAAGTAGAAAATCTGTGGTAACAGTTTATGAAACTAGCAGGTGCTAACCTAGCAGCTGAGGACAAAAGGGTTCTTATTACTGAAGTGGCAAAAACATAATGGTTTTATGATGGTAATAAAAGGGCTTAAACTCTAATGAAAACTGTGTGATCTATCTAAACTTAAACTTAGCTTTTCCTTATGAATGTTGCATAAATTTGTCTAAGGCTATTTGCATTACTGTTTTACAGCCTGAAAAGTGTCTGTGTTTTCTGGTGACTGCATTTTCTGTAGCTGTTTTCCCAAGGATTGTTAGTCTGCATCTTCGAGGGGTGAAAAACCTGCTTTCCCTGAAAGGGCTTTATAGGGAAGAAGAAATTAATTGTTACATGTTGGGCAACAGTATATAGGAGACTATAGATGATGTAGGAGTTGAGACGTTATATTCTTCAGGTACTGTGTTCATCTTCCATATACAAAGAGTGCGGGTATTGCGCAGGTGTTCTGTTGGTCTTCAGTTCTCCTAGGTTAGCAAACCAAAGAGTGATGAGGCACACGAGAGGTAAAGGAGAGCAGTTAATGGTATAGTTTTGCCTTCTTAGTAGGACTTGTGTTGCAAAAGTACACATTCCATTTTTATTACATGAAAAGAGAAACTTAAGACAATCACACTGTTAAACTCTGGAATTAATGGTCTAATACAATTGAAGATCTAGGATATTTTTGAACATGAAGGAAAACAAAAAGATTAATTACGCTATATAGCAAGTAGCTATATAGGAAGAATGCTTCTGAGTGCAGGTGTGTGGTCTGTGTGGGGTGGTTGGCTGGTTTGTTTTATGTAAAAGGTTCAGTTTTTGCAATCTGTAATAGTTTAAATCCTTGGGAATTAATTTCCAGGAAGGTTTAGTTTTGAATAATGAGAACTTTCTAATGAATGTATATGTAACTAAGAACCTCTGATGTCATCATCTGGAAACAAGCTTTGATGATGCAGATATCTGTTGGTGCTGCTGTGGCGCCTGTTGCCCTAGGTGTGCCAGAACTTGCCTGCCATCATCCAGGAATTAAAAATGATCCCATTATCATAGCAGTAAAATGAAAACCAATTTCTGTACTCTTTCACAAAAGGTAAATTTACTTACTAGAAAGCAGGATATGAATAAAGCCACCACTTGATACAATTAAGAAAAAAGTTTCACTTGATATCATTGAAAGTAAATCTTTCATTTTTGAAAATATGGTGTTCTCGATGTTTTACCAGAATGTCTGAGATTTCAAAAATGTTCTTGGCAGTCACCGTGGGAGTAAGCTTCATAAAAAATAATAAAAATTGGCAGTAAAGAGAAAGATACAATGCATGTAGTATAAAACACTTAATCCTGGAACCTGTACAAGTACTAAGTGTCCTAATGTATATTTACTGAGATACAGCTTGCGTTTTTATTTATGTTGCATAGTAAAGTATTTCGGGATTCAGTTATCTGTCCTTTTTGTATACACTTTATTTTAAAAAGCTATCATACCCATAAACTCTCAGCTCTTGATGAGTTGAAATGAATCTCTAAAAGGCTATTCTGGCAAGAAGCTCACAGTTCAAACAAGCTTGTTTATTATGTTGAGTAGCTGAAATGGATTTGTTTTTAAGCAAGGTTTCTTTTACTTATCTGCTGCTGCTCGGGGTTCACTTCTTCCAGCGATGGGGGGGGGGAAAAACCCAAGTAAACCCAAAAACAAAGTCATTTTAGCCTTTTTTAAAAACAGAACTCATAAAAAAAAAAAGTGCTGTGAAACCTTTGTTAGAGTGAAAATACCAAGCCTGGGTTCCAGCATTAATAGCTACTTTGCTACAAGTTCACCATTTACCCATCTTCACACTGGCAGCTCCTATGCTGACTGAGTGACTCTGGAATATTAATTTTTCCCTTCTGCCACTTGCTCTTCTGTGTTTAGATCCTCACTTCTGCAGGAGGAGTACAGCCCAGCAAAGGCTTTGGTATGGCAAACCTTGAGTGAAAAAAGCCAACAAAAGTACCTCAAGAGTTGTCTTGACTACTGGTAACCGGTAAACTAATCTCAACTTCCAAAAGAAAAAATCTGGAAAAACTGTCAAAGTATATCTGCATAAGTAATGATCAGTAACAAATGAATTGTGCCAAGATACAGAACAGGCAGGGAGAGGGAGGAGAATTGGCAAGAAGGCGTCCTTAGCATGAAGAGTGAAACAAGGTTGAAAGGTCATCAGTAGTCCTTCTAGCTCTGTTTTGAACAAAATTGATAAACTAAAGACTATTTAATTGCAGGCATGTAGTATTATAAAGGCAGGGTGTCCTATGCAGAGCCTTGCATGTAAATCAGTTAATTGAAATTTGTGCTGAGTCCCACTTAGACCATTTCAGTGCTCTCTCTGGAGGTGAATTATTTATCGAAGTTCTTGAATCTTTCTGTATCTCAATACCAGTTATGGAATCTATCCAGTGATGGCTAAGATATATCTATTTTTAAAGAAAATAATATTGTTTGGTTATACTTATTAGGTGACATTTTATTGAATTGGGGACCTTCTCATTAACACTCTGCTCAGTGAAAGTGGTCTTCAAAGGATTATCTCAAATGTATTAGATGAAAGTGCTCAATGATTTGCAATTTCACTACAGTCTTTCATTCACAGTTTAAAAATTGCCAGCAAATGCACAATTAATTACATAACAATTTAACTTTGACGGCTTATTTCTGGATCAGATAGAATAAGTCACAGCTGTCTCATCTTTTTAAATGATGTTTCAGTGCTTTGTGATTATGCTTCATAGTTGTAGGGTCATATCATTAAAAATACATGGGTACGAGTGTTGTTTCCATTATCCTAATATCTAGTAGAAAATGCAGATTATTTCTTGTCTATTTGTTACTGTGACAGTGAATGTTTCAATTTCCTCAGTCTGCATTAAAAGTAGGAATAAATAGCATCTACTATATTATTTTTTATTGCTAAAGTTCAGGCAGATAGTATCAGACATACATCTTTCAACTATGTAAGTTGAAAAGCTTATTGAAAAGAATTAAAGCTTTATTTTGCTGCTAGGAGATACTGTATTGTATAGTTGAAGTCTAAAGTATGCTATCCTCTCTATGTTCTATCTGCAATCTGTGTTTCTTTCAAAAACTCTGGCATTGATCATTACCAGTAATAATTCCTGTGAATTTTCTTTATTATAGAAAAGTAACCTAGGGGTATTTTTATCATGTATATTGTAATACTGTGGATACATATGTGTATGTGCCAAGCACTTGTTCCTGCTGCTTGCTGGTTTGATTTGCTACAATTTATTATTTAATAATTTGAAATGAATGAATAATCCTATTTACATGGGATGTTCTCTTCCTGAAATGCACATTGGAAATTTGTCTTCCATAATAACACTCATATATCACCTGGTATAAAACTTGTAGGGTTTTTTTGCTTTGTAGTAGCGTAAAGTTCCCAAGGGAACTTTGAGAAATGTGAGACTTCATCTTTCGCGATGTTTATGATTAGCACTGTCCACCTGAATTTAAAGGTTCAGGAATACTGTGTGAAAGATACTTCACATATTTTCCTTAATCTCAGTTGAAGCAACAAAATGTAGAAGATATTTACTTGTATGTAGAAAGTGGTCAGGTATTCTCAGAATGGCTGGAATTGAAAGGGTCCTCTCAAGGTATTCTGTGCCACCACCCTGTCCAGCGTGGGCTTAGCTAGCACAAGCTGCCCAGGACCATACACAAACACTTATGCTGTACGAATATTTTGGAGAAGTAGAATTATTATTGCTCTCTACATTATGTTAAAAAGATGAGGGGGAAGATGTTTTCTAGATATAATTTTGTGTATTAATTTGTGTGTGTGTGTGACAGGCAAGCTCAGCCTCTGTTGATTGTTTCACTGGGCTGTCCGTCAACTCTCAAATGAGTTTAATAGATGTGTTCACTCTTGTACAAATTGGAAAGCAGATGCTGTGCTTGAAGTGCCACTGTACATAGCATGAGCTTATACGTGGCCATTAAGAAAAATAAACACAAGTATGACACGTTTTCATGTGAAACTGCTAGCTTCATCTGGCACGTCACATTGTCATTATCTCTGACTTGAAATGGCAGCATTGTTACCTCCCCACTCTTCCAAGTATTTCTCTCTTATACACACTGCATATCAGAGTAAGATGCTTGTTGTGAGGAATCCTTTGTTTTAGCTTCCAATGCACTTAAATGTGCTGAATTGGTAACACATAGAGCCTGCCCCTGCTTTTATCTTTGCTCTTGATTGCATGTGGCTTTGTTAAGGGTTACTAATTTTCATGGCATAAGTATTAAATCCAGCTTCAATAATCATTAACATTTGCATGCAGTTGATGTGCTTAATTCTCCTAAGGAAAATAACTATCATTTTGGCTACTTGATTTGTCTTGTCTTTTTACATGAGAAATTCTGCTTTCCTTCATCCAAGCCCTTTTAAAGAGCTGATTTCATGATTCTGTCATGGTTCTGTGTTTTCAAGTTCAAAATGAATGATCTGCAGGGTAAATGTGATGTATGGCATCATGTACACAGGCAATGTGTATCTGAATGCCTGCAAGCTTCAGTTTTACATGAACTCTCAAATAAGATGGTCAGCTTCGCTTTTATTCTCAAAGCAAGCAAATAAATGCTAAATGTTAAAAAACGGCTACATGTCTGATAAAAAATACAATCCAATAGAGAAACATTTGACCACTTTTGGGCCCTGTCTGTTATGCACATGGTCTGAGTGCACATCAGCTCTGAGTGAAAGTAGTGTTGTGATTTATGCGCTCTGCCACAGCTGGCTCATAAATCTTGCCATTCTTGGATCCTGTCTGATAGTTTCTTTGGTCCTTTACAAGGCCAGCCACTGAGAAGGCCTATGACTTTCTGATGGCAGATTCCACGTGTTTGAAGTATCCTTTTTTCCTCAAAAAAAAAAAAACAACAAACAAACAAACAAAAAAAACAAAAAAAACCACCAAAAAAACCCCAAACAAACAAAAAAAAAAAACCAAAAAAAAAAACCAAAACTCTGCATATTCCTCTGTATTTTCTAGATCTGATACATAGAACACTTCCAGAATCAACATAAAAATAGTAGCATTTAGCAGATTTCTGCAGGACTGTCTATATTTTAAAGTATATGTTATTTGGGATGTAGGGGTTTTTGGCTAACTTGGATACAAATCATCTAAATTCATTAGTATGGTGAAAATGCTACTAAGCAGTTTTTAGAACAGGCAGTTCTCGCTAAGGAGGTAGTGCATTCTAATTAAATTCCAGATCAAAATCCAGAAAGCATTTCTGTGAGGACACTTGACAAGCTGACTGAAGGCAGTAGTCTCGCAGTAAAAAGCAGGAAATCAAATGGTTCTAATTCTTTGTGTTTTCACAGTCATAACTGTCATAAGTTAAAATAGGTATTTTCATTAAAGCACTTCTATTAGGTTATCTTAGCTTATTGAGAGGTAATAATGACTTTCCTCCAAGGCTGAGGAGGAAAATAATATCAAAGGAAGCTGCAAGTACTTTGTGAGTAAACAAAGACAGAATTTGGTCAAGTATGCAGTAGAAATCTGTATATTAAGGATGGTGAAATTTGTGTTTTGTTTTTTATTAAAAAAAACCCCTTTTTCATCAATAAAATACAACTTCAGCCTTCCTCACTACCTTGATGCCAACATATTCTAGGCTTTGGTTTGCCCTGCAATCCTATATTGACTTTTAATTAAATCTCCTATGATACCTACCAACCTGTTGATGTGTAGATGTGAGCAGATGGATACAACCAGTAAGTTGTGCAAACAGCTACTATCATTCCTACATGCTGTATAAGAAACTGCTGGGGGATTTTCCTTCCTTAGAGAGCAAAAGGAGTTCTGTTGCTATGGTAACACAAAGTTTAACGCTATTTTTTGCTTGGGGAGTAATTGTTTGGATTATAAACTGAAAGAAGTAGTGACATGCTGTTTGGAGACTGGCTGCAGGCCCCCTCTGGAGAGAGACTTTTCTTTGCGTCATGCAGAGAAATCCCACATACAAAAAACCACTATTCATTGTATTGCATTGCACACATGCCTGGAGTTATCAATACCATTTACAGCAACACTTTATGTATTCATCTTCCTCCATCAGTGTGTGATGTGTAATGAATACAGTGGGAAGAATTTACTTACCCTTCAACTGAAATAAGAGGCAAGTATGTGTTATGTGGACAGTGAGATTGAGTACACCCTCAGCAAGTTTGCCAACACCACCAAGCTGTGTTGTGTGGTCAACACCCTGAAGGAAAGGGATGCCATCCAGAGGGACCTTGGCAGGCTTGAGAGGTGGGCCAGTGCAAACCTCATGATGTTCAGCAAGGCCAAGTGCAAGGACCTGCATGTAGATGAAGGCAATCCCAAGCACAACTACAGGCTGGGCAGAGAATGGATTGAGAGCAGTCTTGAGGAGAAGGACTTGGGGAGTGTTAGTTCATGAGAAGCTCAGCTTGACCCAGGAACGTGTGCTTGCAGCCCAGAGACCCAGCATCAAAAGGAATGTGGACAGCAGGTCGAGGGAGGTGATCCTACCCCTCCACTCTGCTCTCCTGAGATCCCACCTTGGAGTACTGCCTTCACCTCTGAGGCTGCCAATGTAAGGACATAAACCTGTTGGAGCAAGTCCAGAGGAGGCCACAAAGATACTCAGAGGGCTGGAGCACTTCTACTATGGAGATGGGCTGAGATAGTTGGGCTTGTTCAGCCTGGAGAAGAGAAGGCTCTGAGGAAATCTTATCACAGCCTTCCAGCACCTAAAGGGGGCCTACAGGAAATCTGGAGAGGGACTTCTTACAAGGACATGTAGTGACAGGATAAGGGGGAATGGTTTTAAACTGACAGAGTGGAGATTTAGATTAGGTATTGGGAAGAAGTTCTTCCCTGTGAGGGTGGTGAGAACACTGGCACAGGGTGCCCAGAGAAGCTGTGGCTGCCCCATCCCTGGCAGCGTTCAAGGCCAGATTGGACACAGGGGCTTGGAGCAACCTGGTGTAGTGGAAAGTGTCCCTAGCCATGGCAGGGGGTTAGAACTGGATTTGCTTTAAACTCCCTTCCAACCCAAACTCTTCTAGGATTCTGTGACTTTTATTCAGTAAAGTTAGGGTGAAAATTAAAAAAAGAGTACTAGTAATGGTCTTGCTCATGTTTCTGGGAAGATCCTAAATGCTATCTGCTGCCTTCCAAATGCACAGTGTGTTGTGGATGGAGTGATGCACTTCAGTTGTAAAAGAGAAATAGCAATATGTTTATTGATATAAACCAGTGATTTAACAAAGTTTGGCAGTAAATGCAACAATGGTTTAACAACTTGATGGGAAGGGACACTTGAGTATTTACTGTATAGAGGGCAGGGTCAGACAAAACTGTCAGGGAGACCCTCCCATTGAGTTACGAGGTGCAGAAAGAATCCCCTTGCCTTCTAAAATCCCTCTCAGAGAGGAGTGTAGGTGTCCGTAGATCCAGACTTCGACTCAGACTTGGTCAATGGTTTATGGCTAAGGGATTATAGGTGCACAATCAATTCTTTTCATCACTTAGCAAAGATTTCAAAGTTTAGCATGCTATAAATCACTTACTGAGAATCTGTTGCAGCTGGGAATCTCTCAACCTTGAGGAGTAACCTTGAGAGGTATCCCTATTCAAGGGGAGATCCTGGCATGGAGCCCACTGCTGTGCAGGAGAGCTCAATGGGACCTGGGCTGTCCACTATTTACGGAATGAGATAATTGACTCAGAGGGTCATAGTAGTAGGGGATTCTACTTTGAAAGGCACAGAGGCGCTCATCTGCCGGCCTGATCCAGTCTCAAGGGAGGTGTGTTGCCTGCCGGGGGCTCGGATCAGGGATGTTGCTGAGAGGCTGCCTGCTCTAGTAAGTCCTGCTGACTATTACCCCCTTCTAGTCGTCCATGTGGGTGCTAGAGATATAGACAGCAGTTGCCTGGAGGACATTAAGAAGGACTACAGAGCCCTGGGAGAGGTGGTTAGGGGCTCTGGAGCTCAGATAGTTTTTTCATCGATTCTCCAGGACAAAGGGGAGGACCTTAAAAAAGCTAGGCGTGTCTGGCAGGTTAATAAATGGTTAGAACAGTGGTGCCATAGTCAGGGGTTTGGCTATTTAGAACATGGGGCTCCATTTGGGAGGCCAGATCTACTGGAGGCTGGTGGAGCTGGTCTGACAAAGAAGGGGAAGAGCTGTTTTGGTAGGAGGCTTGCCAGGCTGGTCAGGAAAGCTTTAAACTAGATGTGTTGGGGGAGGGGAGCATTGATCCATCCCAACATTCCTGGTCAGTTGCCAGCACCTGTAATAAGTGCTTGGAGAGATGTAGAGATGTTCCAGCTGCCCCAGCCATTGAGTCGGCTTCATTTGGAGCTCGGCTAAGGTGCCTCTATACAAACGCCCGTAGTATGGGGAACAAGCAAGAGGAATTAGAGATGTGTGCAAGGTTACGGGAATATGATGTCATTGGTATCACAGAAACATGGTGGGATGGCTCCTATGACTGGAATGTCGGAATGGAAGGTTACAGGCTGTTTAGAAAAGACAGGCCAGGCAGACGGGGAGGGGGCGTTGCTATCTATGTCAGTGATAGGCTGGAGAGTATGGAACTCTGTCTGGGGATGGGTGATGAGGTAACAGAGTGTTTGTGGGTCAGGATCAAAGGGAAAACAGCAACGGGGGACATTACGGTGGGGATCTGTTACAGGCCGCCTGATCAAGAGGACTCTGTGGATGAAGCGCTCTACAGACAGATAGGAGCAGCCTCACGCTCGCAGGCCCTGGTCCTCATGGGGGACTTCAACCATCCTGACATCTGTTGGAGGGACGGTACGGCCCGGCACAAGCAATCCAGGAGGTTCCTTAATTGTGTGGAAGACAACTTCCTCTTTCAAGCAGTAGAGGAGCCGACGAGGAGAGGTGCCATGCTGGACCTTGTGCTCACCAACAGGGAGGGACTAGTTGGAAATGTAACGCTCCAGGGCAGCCTTGGCTCTAGTGATCACGAGATGGTTGAGTTTGAGATCCTCAGGACAGTGAGAAGAGCGTGCAGCAAGCTCACTGCCCTGGACTTCAAGAAAGCAGACTTTGACCTCTTCAGGAGCCTCCTTAGTAAGGTTTCATGGGATACAGTCCTAGAGGGCAGGGGGGCCCAAGACTGCTGGTCGGTATTCAAGGATCACCTGCTACGTGCTCAAGAGTGTTGCATCCCGACTAGAAGAAAGTGCAGCAGGAGGGCCAGGAGACCTCCATGGATGGACAAGGAGCTGCTGAGGAAACTTAGAGGGAAAAAAGAAGCTTATAGAAGGTGGAAGCAAGGACAGGCGGCCTGGGAAGAATACAGGAGCATTGCCCGAGAAGCTAGGGACCAGGTTAGGAAAGCTAAGGCCCAGCTAGAATTAAGTTTGGCAAGGGATGTAAAAGATAACAGGAAAGGATTCTATAGGTACGTGGCAAATAAAAGACAGGCTAGGGACAATGTAGGCCCTCTCCAGAAGCTATCAGGAGAACTGGCTACCATGGATTTGGAGAAGGCTGAGGTTCTTAATGACTTCTTTGCCTCAGTCTTCACCAGCAAATGCTCTGACCACACAACCCAAGTCTTGGAAAGCAAATGCAGGGACTGTGAGAACGAAGACCTTAGGCCCACTGTAGGAGAGGATCAGGTTCGAGACCATCTTAAGAACCTGAACGTGCACAAGTCCATGGGACCTGATGAAATCCATCCACGGGTCCTGAAGGAGCTGGCGAATGAAGTTGCTAAGCCACTGTCCATCATATTCGAAAAATCCTGGCAGTCAGGTGAAGTTCCCAATGACTGGAAGAAGGGTAATATAACCCCCATTTTCAAGAAGGGGAAGGTGGAAGACCCGGGGAACTACAGACCAGTCAGTCTCACCTCTGTGCCTGGCAAAATCTTGGAACAGTTTCTCCTGGAAAACATGCTAAGGCACATGAAAAACAATGAGGTGGTTGGTGACAGCCAACATGGCTTCACTAAGGGGAAATCCTGCCTGACCAATTTGGTGGCCTTCTATGATGGAGCCACGGAACTGATGGACAGGGGCAGAGCAGTTGATGTCATCTACCTGGACTTGTGCAAAGCATTCGACACTGTCCCACATGACATCCTTGTCTCTAAATTGGAGAGACATCAATTTGATAGATGGACCACTCGGTGGATAAAAAACTGGCTCGATGGCCGCACGCAAAGAGTTGTGGTAAATGGCTCGATGTCCAGTTGGAAACCTGTAACGAGTGGTGTCCCTCAGGGATCGGTGTTGGGACCGGTCCTGTTCAGCATCTTTGTCGGCGACATGGACAGTGGGATTGAGTGCGCCCTCAGCAAGTTTGCCGATGACACCAAGCTGTGTGGTTCGGTTGATACGCTGGAGAGAAGGGATGCCATCCAGAGGGACCTCGACACGCTTGTGAGGTGGGCTGATGCCAACCTTATGAAGTTTAACCAAGCCAAGTGCAAGGTCCTACACCTGGGTCAGGGCAACCCCAGGCACTGCTACAGGCTGGGCAGAGAAGAGATTCAGAGCAGCCCTGCAGAAAAGGACTTGGGGGTGTTGGTTGACGAGAAGCTTAACATGAGCCGGCAGTGTGCACTTGCAGCCCAGAAAGCCAACCGTATCCTGGGCTGCATCAAAAGAAGCGTGACCAGCAGGTCGAAGGAGGTGATCTTGCCCCTCTACTCTGCTCTGGTGAGACCCCACTTGGAGTACTGTGTACAGTTCTGGTGTCCTCAACATAAAAAGGACATGGAGCTGTTGGAGCGAGTCCAGAGGAGGGCCACGAGGATGATAAGAGGGCTGGAGCACCTCCCATATGAAGACAGGCTGAGAAAGTTGGGGCTGTTCAGCCTGGAGAAGAGAAGGCTGCGTGGTGACCTCATAGCAGCCTTCCAGTATCTGAAGGGGGTCTACAAGGATGCTGGGGAGGGACTCTTCCTTAGGGACTGTAGTGGTAGGACAAGGGGTAATGGGTTCAAACTTAAACAGAGGAAGTTTAGATTAGATATAAGGAAGAAGTTCTTTACAGTGAGGGTGGTGAAGCACTGGAATGGGTTGCCCAGGGAGGTTGTGGATGCTCCATCCCTGGCGGTGTTCAAGGCCAGGTTGGACAGAGCCTTGAGCCACATGGTTTAGGGCAAGGTGTCCCTGCCCATGGCAGGGGGGTTGGAACTAGATGATCTTAAGGTCCTTTCCAACCCTTACGATTCTATGAGTTACCTTTTCATATCAACTGCAGAACTTTAGTCTTTATTTCAGACTTCGCTTGAGTCAGAACCTTGGGCAGCACTCTGGCTGGGGGGGCACACGCTGCTCAGATTAGCCCTTGACTACTGTGTTATCTGTCTCTCCAGGATCTGGTTTGGCTTAGATATGTTGCAACTGGTTGTTATCACTTTACAGAAAATAAAGGAGGGGGGTGTGTGTCACACAGCCATGCAGTATTAGTGCAGACTAGAGAAATGATATTGCCTAAGCAAGCTGCTGTTGTAACAACTTGCCCCAGTTGCAAATAAGGCACAGCATTTGTGTCACATCAGGCATTCAAACCAAATCTGTGTGAAAGTAGTGGCTCCTAGCCTTGGGTGCCAAAGACAGTCTCCTTAAGTAGAAGCATCTTGCTTGGTGCCTTCTGTTGTGGCTGAGACCAGGATGTCACTGTTGCTTCTTGTTGCTGGCATCTCTAGCCATTACATATGTCTCTCCTCCTTTCTTGGCAGCATGGGCTTCTTGCTTCATTTTGAGGGAGTAGAGAGGTGTAAAAGTATTAAAGATTTTTTTTGCTCAACTACAGCAGCATCCCTCTGGCAGCAGTCTGAAGCTACGTCTCCCTGAAGAGACCGGAGCTTGCATGGCAGTGCATCTGCCTTCCCAGTTCCTAATGCATGTACGTAGGTTTTCCCTAGGGATAGCATGGGGCTGCTGGCGCTGTGGGGTTGATGTGATGTTGTGCATCCCTCCCTCCCTGGAGTTTCCTAACCTCTCTCATTCACATATGTGTGTCTTGAAAGTGTGTATTGATGTTTAATTCATAAGCTGAAGCTTGTGATGAGGGGGAAGTAGCTGCCTCAGATTTGGAGCTGGAGGATCTGCTATATCAATTTATATACCTAAGTTAGGCAGGAACTTTCCATCAAGTGTTTTGGCAGGGAACCAGCTAAGCATTACTGTCGCATTTGATTCTTTATTAGGCACTGTAAGTGGATATTGGAGTTGAGAGAAAATAAGATCAGGAAAAAACTGGCTTAATTTGTGTATGTTGAATGGGTTTACACCAAGCTTTGGCTTGTTTACTTTAAATTAGATACAGTATGGAAAAAGATTTATGTGATAATCCATACTAAAGGGCCAGTTACTGATGAAGACTTGGGTAATTCTATGAGTAATTAAATTTCATCTCAGTTAATTACTGAGATATTCTAATTCAGAAGCCTCTAGCCACAAATATTGAAAATCCATTTATTTAACTCAGCTTTTACTTAGCTTGTCACACTAGTTGATAATGCACATTCGATTCTAAAGCATTTCCCTGGGGCGTCCTCCTCCCTTTCTTGCTGTGGGTGTGTGTCTGCAGATACTTCCTTTCTGTTTTAAATACAGTAGAAAATGGTCTTCTCTACATCCAAGTCCACAACAAAGCAAGTCAGAATCCAGTGAGGTTTTATATCTTTGACTAGAACGATAACTGTTTTGAAGAGAATTGACTCCATATATCGCAAATCTTATTTTGTCAGTCGTTATCTCTCCAGATATATCGCAATATGTAAAGCTTGTTCCAGTACGTTCTATAATGTGGGCTTACATAACTAGAGCTGATCGCAGAATCTAATGGGAAAGGAAGCTTGACCTATTTATAATCAATTCAGAATTTGGCTGGAGTGAACTTAATGAAAAATCTTAAATAGCTAAAGACCTGATTCAACTTGCATATGAGCAAAACTTATAGAGATGTTATTATACTTCTTGATGTCATAATTATCATGATTCATTTTTCCTCTCTATTCCTTTTGCAAAATAAGGCTGTACTTAGTCTTGGGAACAAAATGGACAATGTACCTGTGTGCTAATTTTCATTCTCAGATGAAGAGCCTTACTAGAAATTCTCTTTTATAAGCTCTCCGTAAAGGATTTTATTTACAGGCAGTACCTGCAACTGTTTTTCCAGTAATTTATGTTATTAGAATAGCAATTAAACTTTGCTATGTTTTGAATGCTTGATTAAAAATTGCTTGCTATATGTTCTATAAATGGCAGTACTTTCTTACGTGTGGTTCTAATTTATCAGCATCACCAACAATACTCTCTGGAGAATAGCTGTTCTCACTTTAAAAAAGCCCAACGAAACTTTTACAGTGGTTTCTTGATTGATTGATACAATGTTTAAAATTCCCCCCTTTTTTTTTTTTTTTTTTAACTTCACAAAAGTGTGTTTTAGTATTCACCATTATTATTCAAACTACTTCATAGACATCTGTGGTTAAATCTTGCCTCGAAGTTGAGCCTTGACAGAACTGAAAGGGACTTCTGTAATCCATTTGCAAAGTAATATTGACCCACGCACATCCTCTTTTTAACTATGTTCTCCCCTTTTTAGTCTGTCTAATAATTTACCTACTGTTTTGTCTCACTACCATTTTCTTTAAGTTCTTTGTTTTCTGTAAAGGGTAGTGTGTGTGCTTGTGTATATATTTAGTACTGTATATATGATGAGCATCTGTCCTATCACATTTCTGTTATTCCCATAGCATTTTGCAGCCTGCAACAGTATTTCAGGTTCCACAATTTTCATTACCTAATATAAATAAATTGTAGTGAATTCAACTTCTGATAGGTCATGACTTACTTCCTAATTAATTTAGGCTCTATATTTCTCTACCATCACCAGATGATTGTTTTACTTACTATAGAATGCTTGCTTTTTTCTTTTTGTCTACGTTCTTTTCCCATTCAGAGAAGTATTTTTAGGGGGAGATTACATACTTCATCCCTGCAGCTGTCTCATCAAGGAGGCGATTTTTTTAGATTCTCCTTCTTGCATCCTTGACAGGTATCCTAAGCACCTGACTATTAAGACAAAGGCAGTGTGTTGTCTTCCTTTTTATGAATTGCGACTAAGTCTACATTTTGTTTCCCTTTGCTAAACAATCAAACTCAAAATGAAACACTTGTACAAAACAAAATTCAATAAATCCTGTCAGTTTAAGCTATTAAGATATTCCCTATTGTTGTGGGTGTTGTTTTTTTTTTTCATTGGTTTTACTGCCACATTGGGAAACTGGGTATTTGGTCAGCCTGATGGGGTGGGGACAGACCATTTATCATTTTGACTATGGGACGTATTGCTGCTGAGGAAATAGACTATACATGAAGATGTTTGACTATATTTTTGCACTCTATGATCTTTCTGTAAAAAGCACCAGGTATTTCAGAAGTATGCCAAGACTCAGAAACTGAAGCATCGTTGAATCAAGTAAACAAAATGAGTACTAAAACAGTGAATAAAAACCGAAGTATTGAAACAGGTTTTCTTTAATAAATACTAAGCACAATGTTACACAGGATATTTTAAGCAAAGCCTGCGTTTTCTTCAAACTAGTAATGGTATTTTTAGGTAGTACGCTTCTTGAAAATGTTCTCTTACAAAGGTGATGCGTAAGAAATATTATTGCTTTGTCATGTTTGTCTAGTCTCAATTGGAAGGAAGTGTGTGTTTTCAAAAACTAGAAAGTCTTAAGATCTGGTTTTCAAAACACATTGAAATCATCCTTAGCGTTACTGATCCGTAATTTCCATCAGCAGTGCAATTGGAGTCCCTGAAAGCTCTGCTAGGAGCTACTGCACCTGATGTAGACCCCCAAGGATCTCTGTGGATCCATCTTCCCCAGCAGCTGTGCAATGAGGCATCCTCTTGCCTTGGTCATAACTTGGGGTACCTCTGTCCTGGTCTAGGAATTGTACACAACTCTAATGCCAAATGGATTGTTTTGTGTATGTATTTTGTTTGGCATTAGAGCTGCAGGATGTCTGTGTGAGAAGGTTGCTTTGATGGAAAGGTAGGCTTGAACTTGAATTGTGAAAATTGCCGACCATGTTCATTTTGCAAGTTAAAAAGAAGTGCTACGCATTTGCTATGCTACTTTTCATAAATAACTCAGAATCTGGAATTTCAGTTTTCAGACTTCTTGAACACATCTACCCATTTATTCAACTTTCATCCCCTTTAAAAATACAATCAGGTTAAAAGCATTTTAATGCACTTCTAATATGTGTATTACCTGGGATTTTAGATTAAAGTAGAAAATGGATCCTTGTGACTGTTGTAAGTGATGTTCAAGGGTTACTTTAGGAATGATAAAATTTGTTCCATTTAGTGTGTGTTGTGATTGAAATACTTTCCAATTTAAAAACACATACTCCAAAGATCACCTTCAGTGCTGGAAAGTTTATATACCATATGCTATGACATAATCTGGCGACAGTTAAGTCACACCAAATTGTTTTACTACTAGTAATCATGAAGACCACAGCTCAGTACCTTTTAACAGAAGGCTGGTTCATAGTAATTGTGCAGTGAATATGGCTTGTGTGATCTCTGCAGTGCTCAGTTGTTTTATATGTGGCAGGTAATTTTCTCATGCTACTACTTGTTCTCCTAAAATGTTTACAGTATTTCACAAAAGCCTGAGGGTGAGAGAAGTCTTTTTTCCTACTTCATTAGTGATTGTCTTGCTCTGCTTTTCTCTACTGGATGCTTGAAGTTGACACTAGTATTAGAACAGAGCTGTGCGAAATACGTCCGCCACAGTCATTGCTACAACTGAAATATAAACACAGCAAAATTGTACTTCCAAATGGTTACATTAGTTGTGTGGTCTGATGTACTTACTGTTACCTCTAAGATAGGTCTGTGCCTTTCAGGTAGGTAATTCAAATATCTGAATAATTGCATTGTACAGGAATAAGGTCATACCCTTTGAAGAGCCGTGATGATTTTTTTTTTTTCATATGCATGGGTGACAAATGGTGAGCTGCTGTAAATATTTGAATAGAACTGTGATATCATCAGCACTGGCAAACAACACCAGAAATTGCCATTTTAGAGTTCAATTTTATTTGAAAATTTAGCTATTTCTACTTTGGCTCTTTGAAATGCACAGAGAATGGAACATTTCATTGAAAGCAAAACCTTTTGCTTGAATTAATATCCATAAAAACTAGCAGATAGGTAGTAAGTGTCAGATGAGTTGTAACAACCTTTTCAGACAAAACCGAAACCTAAAGAATGCAGTAGCATGAACATCAGAATTGTTTTAATTTCTTTTCTGTGTCTCTGGATCTTATTCCTTTTTTCCATGTCTCTCTTCATCTTATTCTGTTGCATGCATAGTTTGCAACTTCTAGTTGTTATTAAAATAGGTTTGAATGTGCAAAGTACATACTTTGCATATCTTGGAAGAAAATTAATTTTCATCTGTTCAGTAAATAATGTTTACTTTTCTCTGGGCTAAGACTTTCAGCTTCAGTCCACATTGGCAAGCAATTGGTAAGGTGTATTACAATAGTATTTTGTTCAAAGACTTCTTCAGATCATATCTTTCTCCACTTTCACAAGCCAATACTGTCTGGAGACTTCACAAAATGTGGTGTTATTTATTCACTGTGAAAATAAACAACTGTGCACAGCTATTATACAGAAATTAATGTGTCTGGAGGATATTGCTACTATTTAATAGCAAAAAAATCTACAAAATTATTCCATTTTGAGAGGATAGAAAATAAGCTGCTAAAATCAGTGCTTTAATTGATCTTTGAACAAATTTGGGTTTCACAGCCTCTTCTGCTGGGATGGCTGTGGGCTTTTGCCTCCCTCAGCCCTCACGGTTTAAAACATAACATTTAAGTTGAACTGAAGCTAGTATAGTTCACCTTGAATGCTTGAGGTATAAACAAATGTGAAAATGTGGGGGCTGTTTCATGAGCCCATTTGCTCTGCAAAGAGGGGGGACAGATGGGAGAATTGACCCCATCAGTCATCTCAGCCATGTTGTCCCTCTTGGCAAGTGAGAGCCTTTGCTTTCCTTCTATATTTAGTTTGTAAATGTACCAAGTCGCCACCATTCACAGCTCAGAAAAGGTGAAATAGTTAAAGATTCAGTGGCAATTAACCTTTGAGAGCTGTCTATGTAATTCCCATTTATGTCTTTAAAAAAACTTCAGAAGTTTTTATACATCTCATTAATTGGTTCAGTTGCTTGTATTCAAAATGATGAAAATGTATCTGAGTGCATGCCTCCAGAAATCTGTTGGACAGTTCAATTTTGCATGTATTTTGCAACCAGCCTACAGTCTTCCATGAAAGTCATAAATTGAGAGCCTTATGAACACACAAGTCAATATGCTGTAGTTGGATGGTGGGAGGATAATCCCACTAGTTAAGGCACTCACAGACTCTTTGCAGTTCTGTTCTGCTTTTCAAGTTTTTTGTGTTTGGCTTTCATCACTAATTCCCAAAAATTAATTGTAACAGAGGTAAAGCTGTGAAAATAAAATACTTCCTCCAATATATTCCATTTATACAAAAAGGTTTAGGTACTTTGCACATGTAATTATAATACCAGACTGTCACAAATTTCACAAGACTCCAGTAAGATGGTGAAGTACAGTGCAACCCATTTTGCCATGGAGGACTGAGAAACTAAAGCTATGTTGACGCTTGTTTTAGAAGCATGTCTTCCGTACTGTGATATGTTGATACTGTTGGTGCTGCTAAGCCCAAAACTGAAGCCGCTTGAGACTGCTTTAGATACAGTCTGGTTTTCTCTGTGAGCCCTAAACCCCTCCTCTCTCATTATGTTAAGAAAGTAATCTTAGAAATGATGGGACTATTTCAAAGATTGAGGTTTTTGCTTTTTAATTTATTATTTAATCGCAGTTTTCTCCCACCATAGAATCTGTTGCTTTATGCTACTGATTTGTTCAGTCTCTAAGTACAGAACTTGTGGTCTTTGACAATTCTGTTCATGTGTAATTCATGTACAGTTCATCTGCCTCAGTTTGACCTCAACTTACACAGCAGAAGGGAAAGCTGTGTTTAGGAATATACTGATAATACCTTCAAAGAAATTACAGTATCTTTTTCTACATAAGGGTCTGCTTAGGTTGCTTGCAAAATTTCCTTTGTACGTGTAACTTCATTGGTTTGTTTCCTGCCTTCAGATCTTCTGTAAGTTTGGTTGCTTACCAAAGTGGATTGAGGCTGGGGTCTAAAGGTCTTTTATGTATATAGTCCCAAGGCAGCATGTGAGGAGTTGTGTGACATAGGAGGAGTTTCACTTGAAGTCAGTGAAGTCAGATGTTGACCTTTGGATGTGTTACGCTGCCAATTATCTGGTTCTGGTTTTTTTCCCCTTCCACTTGCATGCAATCAATAGCACAAACATGTCTTGAGTACACAGTTTTGCCTGCATACTAGCTTTAATGTTGGCAGAAATATATGGATTTTTCCACCCACAGTGCATATAAAAATATGCTATAGGTATCCATTTATTTTGTGCTAGAGACAAATTCAAACGTGTAAAGGGGAGAAGTGCAGGTTTCTATGCCAGCACTTTTGAAGAAACTGAATTTTGTGAAATATTATATTAACACCTCCTCTTTAAGAAACAGGCACAAGCAGTTTGAGATAGCTGTATTCCTTACACTTGTTTATAGAAAATATGCAAAGTTTATTTAAAAGACAAAGCCAGAATAATTTACTTTCCATTAAGAAATATTTGTTATATGTACATAATAAGAAATGAAATTCAAACCAGAGAAATTATCTAAAATTCTGTAACCTGCTTTTTTGTACTACGTTACTTCAAATTATTTGTGCATAATTGCTACTTTTTTGTATACATTTCAGTGAGTTTACAAAGCATCTACAATGAATCGTTCCCTTTTGAATTTCAGATGGCATCCAAGCTTGGTAACAGAAGGTACAAGGGATTAATATTTTGCAGCAAAACAACAGTTTGAGCAGGTGGTACTTGATGCTATTACACATATAGGTCACTTGGGAGAGTGCTTAATCACTGAACTGAATATTAATTAGGACAGTTTTCTCAGCCAATTTCTTTTAAAAGGAGTACTTCTTGGGGAGGCGGGGAACACCAAACCTACCAAAGTCTGGAATTTTAAAAATTAAGCTTATTATTCTTAAAACTTGCTATAGAAATGGGGATTAATTTTTTTCAGATGGACTAGGTTTGTAAGAAATAGGAGCCACTGCAAACTTGAACTATAATCTGCATGTGAACCCAGTCTGTCTTCTTAATTTCTCTTCCTGAACTTTCTGCACTTACCTGCCTGGCTTTCGGACTGTCCTGTTAAATGCCTGACGAAAAATGCTTGGTGAGTTGAAGCTGTAGGTTTTCATAGTTACAAAGGAATACGTTATGAACTTTTTGGCTTGAAATCCTGAAAAGAAATATGGCATTAATGTATCTGAGTTTAAAAACTAAACTTGGTGAAAGCAGAAGAGAGAAACCGCTGACTTCATTGCATGAGTTGCAGAACATTAAATCTACTTTCTTTGAGTTGGTTCTCTGTACCAAGTCACTCTTCAAATAGAATCATAGAATTGTAACTTCTGAATTATTCAGGATTTTGTTTTAAAAGGTATAAGGTATGTTTGCAAGATAGTTGGATGATCTGAAACATAATATTAATCTCTCTTTGTCATGTCTGGTACTTCTGTGGATTAAGTCATCTGAAATTCAGAAATCCACTGGAAGAGCTGATGGAGTTGCCTGAAGGTAATGCTAGCTATTGCTTCTGCAGTGCCCACAGTAAGGCAGTTGGCATTGATATGCTGTATCGACACGCCTTTAGCTGCACTGTCTGAAACTCCTTTAGGAGCCTTGATTTTTCCCGGGGCTCTCTTTGGCTGTCACAGCTGGCTGTCACAGCTGTGCAACTGTGATGAGCAGCAGGATTTTCCCCCTGCCTCTGGCAGGAGTACAGGGACTACACATCTGTCTCTGGAGTTGGCATTTGGAGGTTCTTCCACTGAGGAGGCGAGGCATTTCACTTGGAAAATGGCCTTAGACATAGAGGAAGCGAGAGTGGTCCTGGGGGAGGTCAGGAGCTGGGACCTAACAGAGGAGAAAGCTGTCCTCAGGCCTGCTTACCTTTGTCGCCCAGTGTAGGGAAGAGAAATGGCCTTTCAGGTGAGACAACTTTTTCTTACCCACTACCTTCTCAGTTCAAAGCCCTACTCCTGTTTCCCCCCTGGCTCCCACCAGCTACTAAGCATTGCACATTCTATCCTTTAATGAAAGCTTTTGGAATAGTGTCTTGTGCCTGCATTTTAAAGCTGATTCCTGTGTTCAGGTAGTGCATCTGTGATTTCACCTGGGGCGGAAAGTTCACATTAACTGCCTTGAAATGCTGTTGAGAAGGTTGGGTGTTCAGAGAAAGCAATAGATGCCTGATGAGATGCTGCATGGTTTTTTTGCTTTAATATCATCTTCCTTCTGAGGTCTGGTTTAGCACCATGAAATGATGAAATACTGTGAATACTACTGCTTTAATGTTTCCAGCTGCATTTGGCATAAAGTGTAATGGCATATTATGGTTACTACCATGTAAATGGGTCCTCATCTTTTCTCTGTAGTAGGCCACTCCCTGAGTCTCAGTGTTCCCTCATTGAAAGTTACCAGTAAAATTCAGGTTTTACAGGTATTGGTAGTATGGTCCTGTGAATATGAACATGTTTCCATTTTGAAAGCTTATCTTTTTAAGTTTATTTTGTATTCGTTAAATATGGTTAGGAGGGGGAAATTTCTCTTTTTTTTTTCAGTTTGAAGATGAAGTTAAATATATTATTAAATATTGAAGATAAAAATAATAGTTGACTTCAGTTCTTATCTAGGAAAGTTTTTCTTTATTGTCTGCTACTGTAAACACCTAGCAATGTGTGAGATTATCTCAAGCTGAATGTGGACTAGAGGAAACAGACCTAGGGGAAGGAAAAGAAAAGCTGGGGTAGAAATGAGTTTGAAATTGACTCTGATTTGGATCCTATGTATACATAAAGAATGGCGGCCGGATGGCGCTCTGTCAAAGATACCAGGGATAAGAAGGTAATGCAATGACATAGGACGTGGGGAAAAGAGGAAGTATGTCTCCAGAAATTTCAGTGTACGTCTGGATAAATGTGAACACTTGGAAGACTGAGGCTAGAATTATTGATTCTCAGAGTAAGTGCCAAAGTTAGCTGGTGCCTAGCAAAAAAGCACAGATATCGTTGGAGATTAAAATGATGGTTATAACATGGTAGCCTGAGGAATGCAGAATAGGGAACTAAAAAATTAATAGAGCAACTAGGTGATGTAGGTCAAAAGAGTGAGATGAGGTTAGATAGTCTAGAAGCAGATTCTGAATTTTTAACAAGAAGAGAATTAGAAAACTTGAGATTTAGGAAGTGGAGAAAAAACCATATTAGCAATGTAGATTTGAGTTATGGGGTGGAAGACAAAGTTTACTGGGGGGAGTTGAATGGTTTGAAAAATCTGTTGCCGAAGGAGGATGTTTTCTTCCAGAGCCCACAGTGACACTCCATGTTCTTGACTCTTGTCAGCAAATGTGTGAAAACTGGCCAATTCTATCCTCCAAAACCCACAGCATAATAACTGTTGCCACTTAGTCCCCCAGCTCAAGGGGGAGAGTTTGTTGGGAGTTTCAAACATTATGAATGGACATAGTCATAAGAGACATAGGATTTGGTTTTAATTCTGAAGCAGCAAACAAGGATGTTGCATGCAATTAAAAAACATACTAAAAGAGAAATTTATAGAGAAGTTTATAGTCAAGTATGGTTGTGATTCTTGCAACAGAATGCTATACAACAAGGACAACTGTGTGCTGTACAGTAGTCCTTAATTATGTTATCCCATGCTATTTTTTTTCCAAAGTCTTCTTGCCTTCTTCAGTTTGTGAGATGGACACGGTTGTTTAATGAACAGATGTTCACTATTTTGTACAATGTGTGGCCTCAGGCCTTATTTCCTGCATTTTATTCAGAACCTTACTCTGAAGTCAAAATGATTCTCTTCCTCAGGGGCTTTTCATGATGCTCATCACTCTAATATCTGAATAGCTTCTTCCAAAACAATTAATTTACCTTTGCAACACCCTTGAGCTGTGCAAGTTTTATCTATCTTTTACAAACAAGTAATAAAGGCAGAATGAGCTCAAGATCAAATGTCTCCTCTATTTTCAGAATGCTGAATCTGAGACATCCAAGACACTGTCAGGATGGGTACTTTTTGTCAGTTTCTATTTAGGCACAAAATATTAAACTTTGAGCCATTATTTCCAAATTTTAGAATTTGGAAATGCTTGTGAATTCACAGGACATTAAATTGGGGAACCTGAAGGGGAGAAAGCCGGATTTTCTCACTGTCTCTCAACATTTAGTTTGTGTGATTTGCTTAGCATCTGAAACATCTGGCAAGATCAGAATCTGGGCCTTAAAGTAGCAGTTGCCCTGACACAACCTGGGGCTTTTTCCTTTCTCTCATACTGTTAAACGTGTACAAGAAATTGGAGAGGTATTCCACAAATGAGCATAATCTTTGGTTACTCTTTGTATCTGAAGTGGACTGGATCTGTATCAAAGGCGGCATCTTCTATGGAAAGAATCATAAATAACAACATCATTTACCAGCCTGCTTATGCAGTGTGGAGGGGCTAAACTCAGGTTAAGGTTATAAGCTTTGGGCCACTATTGTTTGGGTTTATTAGCACTAGTCTTTGAAGCTGTAATTCTCTCCCTTGTATTGCAGACTTTTTGTAATATATGTTCCTCTGGAAACAAAGGTTATAATCTAGAAAATGTGCAATTATAAGGGAATAAAAATGAGTGCTCCCCAGTCTCAGGTAGATTATAATACAGTATATTGCCAGTTTTCAAGTTCTGATATGAAAGAAAAAAAAAGTGGAACTTGTCATGTCTCTCTCAAGTAGTTAAATTAAGCAATTAGAGAATGATTGTAAAATATCAGTATGAACAGAAGTTAGTTTTTAGTGACATAAATACAGCAACTGTCCAGAAGAAGCCCTGATTAGAGGAAGCATTTCTTAAAAAAATGCTTCTCCTGATGTTGACAGGAAGGATTTTGTTTTTAATCCAAGAATATAGAGAAATCAAATTATGATGCTTGTAACTGAAAGGTTAACTATTCCAACTATTGTATTCCAAGAGCATCTTGGAATATCTGCTTTGTTCTTGATAGGATGGTGCCTTTCTGTACTGTGTGGAGTTCACTGCCTGATAAATCTGAACTATCTGTTTGCCTTACCGTGCCAATTCCTTACTTAACCCATCAATAAATCATATTTGGAAGTAACCCCTTTATGCACCTATCAGAACATATTGAGTTACATTTTTAAATTAAAACATCAACATTTATATACAACATTATAAATGGTTAAACTTCAAGCTTGGTTGACAGAAGGCTTATTGATCATCTCCAGTCAAAAGGAGCCCAGAGTTCACTTGCTCCTCTTGTATTACTTGTATGCACCAAAAATGTTACCTCTCACAGGGTGTTGCTCCAGGAAGGCTCTGTAATTAATTACCCCATGTGTAGGCCTCTGAAAGCTGTTCTACTTTACATAAAGGAATTTAAAAATATTAACTGAGCTGTGAATAAAGATAATAAGCTGTATGGCTTGCGCTTCTCCTCCTTGTTAGGAAACCTAGGGTTTCAGTCTTTGTTTCAAGCACTGTTTTGTTCATGTTTACGGTGTTTCATCCAGTGCTGATAGTATTATTTAATATCCCTCCCTCCTTCTCCCCCTGCATATGTATTTAAAGGCTTTGCACTTTCTTTAAGCTTTTGAAGCAAGTGCTTTTATGCCTAATTTCAGAGAAGGGCCCATGGTTACAGGTAAAGGTTCGCTCCTGTAAGTCAGAGTTGCAGAAAGAGGTTGTGGGAGTTAACATCTGGAGAGGTCAAAACCTGCTTATTATAGGTTCCTATTAGCTAAGTCTGTTAGCATCCTGCTCAGGGTAGTTGAAGTCTTTATCTCTGTTGCTTTTTGACTGTCCTATTTCAGGGCTGTGTCTAGGCTACAAGGTACCCAAATACTAAGGGTCAACACTGAGAATTCTAATTAATGTGTTCTTTGTGGATGCAGCTTTAATGTTTCTGTGCCTAACAGTAGAGATATTTGTGTGTCACATGTAGCTGTGAAATGGTAAGATGCCCAGATACTAGGCTGGGGATGTGGTGAGGAGAGAGAAGATGGAAAGCAAACTTGGGGGAGCCTGTGTGGTGCCTGCCATTTGCAGAGAAACCAGACCCGGTATCCCAGAGCCATGGGGGGACCTCGGAGGCTCAGAGTGAACTGGGACATAAAAGTCTGTGTCATAGCAGCTCCTCCTACAGGGATAGGCTCCTGGCAGGATAATGTAGGTCCTGAGGTGATCCTCCTTCAATTCCAAAATTTAGGAATGGCCTCCTTGCAACCACCTTGTTGGATGGGATTTAGGGTATAGAGGTAGGCTTTATCAGAGGGATCAGGCTATAATCCCAGTCAGGCTGCTAACCCTGGAGAAGACAATAACTATTAAGTTTTTTAATGGCTTTTGTGGTACAGTTTTGTTCCTTCAGCAGTTGAGCCTGCTCTCTGCCTCTCCCTGCTGCTAAGCCTGCACTGCTACACTCCTCCCAGTGGCTGAACTTGGCAAATCTTTCTCAAATCAAAAAGTTACACTGAACTTTGTCCAGCAACCTTGATTTTTTTTCCCTATTTTAGACTGTTGTACCTCCTAGTGTAAAATACAGAATGATGGGTAGCCTCTGGGACATAGTTTGCAATTAGCGTCAGACTAATTGCAGACTGTTCATTTGGTAGTTATCTTTTGAAAGAAATACTTGCAGGCTTCTTATAAGTCATGCAGAAGCTGTCACTGCTCAGAAAGTTGAGCTGCTGCTATAAAAGCACCAGTGCTAGCACCATTATAGTCTTTGGGAAACTTTGCTTGCTAATCTTTGATTGGGGAAATGGCTTTTAAGGCTAGTGGCAGGGTTTATAGGGAGAAATGAGTGTGAAAAAAGCTTTATTCATAATTCAGTCTCTGATTGGATTGTAAGGATTTCAACTCAAAACTGTGGAAGAAAAGGGGAGGAGAGGGAGAAAGATGAATGGCACCATAGGGGTTGCTGGAATACAGAAGATCAGTTGTGTGTGGGAAGCATTGTGCCTATTTAATAACAAAGACACTATGTCTGTGCCAGTACGTAAGGAACATGAAAATAGCAGCTCACATTCTGCTTTTTCCCTAACTGAAGCTGCCTTTTGAATGACTGTATTTGACAAGGTTGTGATCTGTGTGTCTTGTGAATTTGACTGATCTGAATGACGTGAAGCAGGGCAAGCAGAAACTGTCACTGTCAGAGGGAGGTTATCCAGAACACCAGGAAGAGTTAGTGGAATCTAATATTTATGAATGAAGTGGTGAAAGTGGCCAGCACGACACAAAAACTTGCAGTGTGCTACTTGAGCCTGTAGAAGGTGGTATGGCTGCTGTGCCTCATCATCTGCTCCTGCTCTGTATTTCTAGTTTGTGGGTAATTCAGCAAAATCCATCAGTTCTTTTTGTGACTGTTACCTGTGTATGAGTGTGTGTATGAGAAATACTTGCTCTTTCTTTTAAGATGCCCAGTAGACTTCACTGACATGTTTGTTGCTTTTTTTCCAAATGCTGAAGGAACAGTGGGTCAATGATGACAGAAAATGGGTATTTTTTCCCCCCAGTTGTATCTGTGCTACAGAAGCTGCTGTCAGTCATCTGTGACCAATGCATCTGGAGCTGACACTTTCAGCTGAAACATTTGGGGGACATAAACAATGCTGAAAGCTCCTAGGAGAGAGTCCTTTGTCTGTGCTTTTGCGTTTTTTAGCATAGTGAGCCCTGGATCCTCTCAATGCTGCATGTTACAAAAAATAGGAAAAAAGATTTTTGAAACTGCATTTTTTATAATCTCATATAAAGCATTAATTTTTGTATTAAGAAATTAAGTATATTTTTTATGTTGTGTTATGATTTCAAAATGCTAGTAACAGGTAAACATGGTTTTCTATTTGTACAATACATATAATTGAAGATATTTCACAATTTTGCTCCAGTAATGCTAATATATTATTAAGCACTTAGCATGTGAATTCAGCAAGTCACTTCTGCTTTTTCCCGTGCTGTTAGGGCATTTTTACAATTAGTTCAGTGCAAAGATTTCTTTGTGTTTTACTTTCTGATCTTCCATCTGCAATGCTGGAGATAACCACTGGATGGAACCATTACATTTTACTTAATATGGTCATGCAAAACCTTACTGTATGTGGCTGAAATACGTGCTCCTAAGAAAAAAGCTTTTGTTAAATAATGATGTTACGGTTCATGCTTGATTTTTAAAAAAATGTATAAAAACTGTAAAGGAAGCAGATTTTAAGTAGTGCTTCTATGAATTTGGAATGATCAAGAAAGGCTATTTTCTCTTTTGCAACCTGCAGTTATTTTATTTGGAATATTCAGAGTTGAAAACTAAGCAGAATTTAAATTACACTTTTTGAAGTCATGAGGGCTTATAAGAAAAAATACTGTGTACACTGCACAGTAGTATTAGCCAGCAGATTATACAGCCAGAAGTTTCTCAAGACTTCATGTTGTTTGGCAGATAGCAAAAAGCTTCCACTGTGGGAGGTGTTAAGCAAGAGGCTTTTAAATCATGCTTCAATTATTCTGGTTAATTAAAAAGAAAGTCTGCAATTAAGGGAGTAGTTGTTCCTTTTCTTTTCCATATGAAGTTCAAAGTTAATTTAGAGCTAAGAAATGGGATTTATTCTTTCACTTTGAGTGGATGAACATGATGGTTACTGTCATAACATTGTGTGCTGCATGTGGGACCTCCAGAGATGAACATTTGACTTGATCGGCAGTTTGAATGTAAAGAACTAGCTCCCCTATATTTGGAAACTTTAACAGATTCGTGTAGTTTCAGATCCATACCAAGATATTCTTTGCATGATGGTGAATATGGTAGCAGGAAAGGATTACAGTAGAAAGCTACTTTTCTGATTTGCTAATAAGGCATTTTGTTTAAATACAAATAATTAACTTCTCTGTATTGTGGTGGTAAACCAGACCCTTTTTTGCCCCTCTTGAAGATGAAAATATGGTAATAGCCACTCATTATGGTATCATCCCCTAGGTAGTGGACAGCAGGCAACTTTCTGCGACCCAAGCTCTGTGTACTCACACCGGAGTCCTGAAATCTTTATCTTGCCAGTGTGTCAGGAGGTGTTATGGAGGGAGACTGCGTTCATGGGTGGTTAACATCTGTCACAGGGCAGGTTAACAACATGCAGAGACTTCTTTTTCTCCTTTTCTGTCCTGTGTTGTAGTGGTGGGTTTGGAAAAAAAGGAACAGCCTCCTTAGTCTGTAGAACCATTTAAATCATCTGATATTTACCTCTTTATTTAACGAAAGGCACATTACATATATGATACAATATAAACGTTTTAATCTTTTTTGTGTTTGGGGGTTATACTTGTTTAATAAGGCTAAACAGCACTGATAAATTTGACTCTGAAATTGTAAGACTGCCCATACTCTTTCTACCTTATGGAGCACAAACGGAAGTTGTTCAGATAGATGATTGCAGTTCTATTTAATGTTTGAATCCTTTGCAGATATTGCTGGGGTTCATTAGTCCAGTGGTTCTAAGGATTTGCACATGAACTACTGAAATCCTGATTGTATTACAAAGTATTTACCAAATTTGTAAAATTATGCCTAAGTTAGGCTAAATATTTAGACCCATTCCTTCCTTTGAAAGAGAAGGAAAGAGCAACTTAAAATAGCCTTCATTTGTTAGGATGCTGGAGGTAATCCAGTTCTTACAGGGGGAAGAAGACACGTCTAAATTGCAGCATGAAGCAAAGGAATGATTAGAGCAAACTATTTGCTTCAGTGTTTTTCAGCCTTACTTTTCAGATTGCTAAAACCCAACAGAGAACAGCTGTGTTTCCCAGCTAGATTGACTAAACCTGCTGCTTTGTCTCCTTTGCTACGACTTGAGCGTGAAGTGGTGGCAGAGCTCTTTTTTCCCACTCATGCTAGTAGTTATCTTTCAATTAATTTTAAAAACAGAATAGGTTTCACAAACCAAGAATCACCTTGTTTGAATATTTTACAAAGAAAGATGACTATTCAAGTCATACGTGGAAACACAAATATCTTATTTTCCTGATAATTAGCCTTTTCGTAATGTTTCACACTTGTATTCGTTTGCCCTTACTCTGACTTCCACTGCAAAAATGTGTCCCACCTCAAATGAGAGATACTTGTCATATTGTGGTTATCTCTGGCTAGATAACTCTACCTACTTCTGGTTGTGAAGGATTTTCTTACATAGCTGTTGATTTAATAAATAAAACACAAAATAAAGCTGGGGGCTAAACCTGGGTGTAGCTTTCCTTTAAGAAAAGTGAAAATTAATTCTGCTGTATCATTATCAGTGATAATGTTGACATCTGCCTGTTGTTTCACAGCACCTCCCAGATGCTGAAGTTTCCAGTCTCCCCAACTTCATAGCTCCTTACCTGCCTTGCTCCTCGCAACTAGACTACTGCAGTGTAACTGAGAATTTCAGGCTGCACAAACATCGGATGAGGATTGTTGTTGGGTTTGTGTTTTTTTTTTTTTTTTTTTTTTTTTTTTTTGTTAAAGCCTATTAACTGTTAACTTGTTAATTGGTGAAAATTCCTACATCAGAGATCAGAAGTTTGTGCTGCTAATTAACATGATCTGGTATGTGAAATTGTGCTGGCATTGGCAATATTGGCAGACTGAAATAATTAGAACTAGAGAAGCAAAACCAGAGTACTTATAATCTGATTGATTTAATGGAAGATATTCAGTTTCTTGTTGCCCATCCTGGCCTCGATAATAATAAGAATAGTGTATGAGCTGATACGCATATTGGAAGCTTGACCAGTATCTGAGCATATAATAAATGTATAAATTAGTGTAAAAGACTCTCTTAAAGGTATATATGAGTTTGCATAATATTTAAAAGGGCAGCCAGAGCAGATTGTTTTTGAACTTTTGGCTTCTGGGAGTTACATGTCATGGTTGGGTCAGCACAGCAGCATGGTGCTGCTCACATGGTGAGTGACAACTGTGATGGTGCCCCAGGCTGGTGGCTGGAGTGGCCAAAGAAGTTTGTTGGTCAGTGTCAGGTCTCTCAGGGAGAGCCAGCAGTGTACAGTAAGAGGGCAAATCAAATAACAAGTAACAGAGAAGTGGTGGATGCCTCATCTCTGGCAGAGCTCAGGCCCAGGTTGGATGAGGCTTTGAGCAACCTGGTGTAGTGGAGGGTGTCTCTGCCCATGGCAGGGGATTGGAACTAGATGATCTCTAAGGTCCCTTCCAACCCAAACCATTCTATAATTCCATGATTCTATGAATCTAAAATAGTGTCTGAAGACCCAGAGTTTTCATTAGCATTAGATACTGCAATAGCTTGGGTGCCCATATGTTTGGTGGTGTTATGACCAATTTTTAAATATATAATCCAAAGTGTTTTAGAACTATTCGTTTCTACACTTTTTCCTATGGAATTAAGGTGGTGTGGGGGTTTTGGTTTTGTGGGGGGTTTTGTTGGTCTGTTTTTGATTTTAAGGTGAAAACATGTTCTACTTGTAGATTGATATTACTGAGCATGTTATCTATTTCTTGCCTTTCTGTTGTATTCTTTATATTCAAGGTTATGTATTTTTCTTCTCTTTGCTTTCTTGTGCTCTTCTACTTCCTGATGCAGTATCATCTTTGCATCACAAGTGGCAGTGGGGAGAAGTCTGCTCCTGCCCATATAGTCACCACAGTGTAGCTGGGCACTTAGTGAGTGCAGCAGAGATGTCACACCAACACTTTGTAGACAGGTGGATGCTGGCACCTGAATGGTAGCTATGATCTGTTTTGGTCTTCTCTTAGTAATATAAAGAATTAGAGCTGAAGTTCATGAGAGGAATGTTGGCAGGATGTTTGCAGCGCTGGGCGAAATCAAAGAGGATAAAACAATGTAAAGGAGGAATGCAGAAGGGAAATAGAAAGTGTTGAAAGATGAGTTAATGGCCACCCACGGATGTCATAGAGCAATAAACCCAGTATGAGTGGAAGGGGGAGGACCCTTCCTGCTGGAGCCAGTGGTGGAAGTGGCCATGTTCAGCAGGGGTAGGAGCAGCAGACCCCATCTCCCCCAGGCTCAGCTTCACCTCTCTCCTCTTCCCATTACCGCTACTAGGACAACTTCTCCACTCGCACCAGTTATCTGCCCGAGTCTTGCAGTTAGGGGAGTGCCTTGGCAGGGTTTGGTTTCTTCTTCACTAAGCTGGAGTCAGGAGCTTTCTCAGGAGCATCGCCAGGCAGGCATTTTTTAGCCTCCCAGGAAAATGTGGTCACTACTTTTCAAATGCCAGCCTCTGCTGAAAGAGGATTTTCTGCTTCCTTGGTAGAAAATCACAGTTCTTCTCCTTTCTTCTACATTGCAAATTGTCCTTGTAAGTTCTGGAGTTCCTTGGGTTTGAAAGAGCTGAAGACCTGGTATATACCTGAGCTGAGTCATCTTCCTCTCCTGAAGTCTTGTCAGCTCCTGCAGGTTAAACCCAAGAAAACCAGACCCTCACAGCTCCTCCTATGCCAGTCTTAGCATTCAAATGGTTTCCTGCAAATCAAAGGACTTAGTTCAAATGCATCCTCATACTCTGTCCTCCTCTAACCAGCTGGGTATTTAAAACTCTGTAGAAAATACAGTGGTTTAGTAAAGAAAATTATTTTGGTGTAAATGCGCATTTTATTAAAAAGACTATTTCTTCATTAGTATGAGTTAGTTTTTTCACAGAAAACCTTTGGGAGGGGGAAGAACCTTACAGTAGCTGATAGGTTGACCACTATGGCATGCGTTGGGTCAGTGAGGTTGAAGTCCCTGATTTGAACTGAAGCATGTACTCCTCTGGTGTGTGTGTTCTGTTTGCACAATGCTTTAAAAAAACCCAACCAAACAAAACCCACAAAAAATACTCCAAAACCACACACAAAACTAAAGTTTTGTGTGACCTTTGATCGTTATATACAGCTCTTGTTACACCTCAAAGTATCATACCAAGAATCAACTTTGTGTGAATTCTTGAATTCAGCTGTTCCCTTTCAAAAGTTTTGAGGTCTCTTCCTGTAAATACTTGAAAACTGCATACTGATTAAAAAAAAAAAAAAAAAAAAACCAAACAAAAAACCAAAAACCACCCCAAAAAAAACCTATCTAAAATACATGGAACATGATACAGCCTGTCAGTCATCTGTCACTTGTTCGGAGTTTTTTCTCTTGGAGACAGAAGACGAGGTTATTTATGAGCATGCACATTCGTAGTTTTGGCTGCATGTTTTATATAGTACGATCTTAGTGCCTGTGTATAGTAATGTGACCTGTAATTCTCAGACTTCAGGTCCCCAGGTAAATGACTGCCATGGGACTGATGAACAAGGACATTTCAATTAACATTTTCTGAAGTTAAACTGACAGGTTAGGGTCATTCTGTGAGTATACTGTCCCATAATACCCAGAGAGCATGCAGTAGGATCAAGCAGTAGTTTAAAATGAACTAATCCCAGTGAAAGTCTGTACATCCTTTATTTCAATTTTTTTCAGAAAGAAAGTGAGAATCTAAGAAAATGCCTCTGATTTTTTTTTTTTTTTTTTTAATGGCTATTGTTCTGCTTGTTACATTGTTGTGGTGGGGGAAGATTCTTTCTCTCCTACCCCCCCAAATTATTATGGCCTTGAATATATGTAGGTGACTATGCCAACAGCATCCCAACTGAGATGTGGATTGGTTTTTTAACAGGTCTAAAAGAGGAGAATGCAGAAATACATGGGATTTCTGCCAATGTATTTATGTTAAGGAGGTATAAAGCATAAAATGTTTTAGTAGGTATTCTGGAATAGCCTGCCTTTGTTTCCTAAGATTGCGAAAGAAAGAAGTTGGCTAATATTTTGGAATATAAACATGCATCCTACAGTTTGATCTTGGTGAGTCTGCTGGAGAATCACTACTGTGGTGATGCTGGCTTATTCTGTTGCAGCTCGCTCAGCCTCTGAGTTTCTGCATGGGTCCACATCCTATAGAAAAGGGTCACTGGAGTGTGATGCCCAGGATTGCCAGAAATGAAAGCAGTAAGTAGAAGGCCCAAAACATAAATGTGAATGCTGCTTTCAGCTTCTTTTGAAGCCTTCAGTTGGCTGAAGGCGAGTTCTGATGGTGTTTCATCCATCAGATACATTGACCATGTGACAGTGAGTGTATAATGCAGAGCTACTTGATGTTTTAGTACAGAAATAAAATCTTAAAAGCTTCCTGAAAAATCACAGATAGGATTTTTATAGTAGCATAGTGAAGTTGCAAGGTAAAATTTGTGGAATTACCTAATGTTTTAACCCAGTGCACGTGTGCAATAGAACAAGCAAAGCAAATTTTCATTGTTTTCAGGATATGTTTTAAGTCCTTTATAACAAAAATGAGTGACCAACAACCTGTGCCTTTTTTGAGTATTTCTATATATTTAGTCTGAAAACAGTGAAAATATTTCTAATAAATAGAAGTCATAAAATAGTGTGCTATAAAAGTGCAATTTATTTTATACTTGTTATTGCAGGATGCAGTAGAGTAACACTAAATAAAATTTAATGCAGTGAATTTGGCAGAGTACTAGCTGTACATTTAGATGATTGCACTATTAACCTCTTCCACATACCCTCTCTAGTTTGTGGGCTACCTTTTATTACAGTAATAAGTGATAAAGACTATTATTAGCATTATGAGATGAATAGTGGCCCCCCAATTCAATTTTCTCACCCAAACTGTTATGAAAATGACCTATATAGTCCTTTAAGATGAAATTAATTTTTATTTTAGAGGGCCAGCATATGGCTTATGATTCCCTCAAGTCCTACTGAAGCCTTACTTTGATGTTTTATTTAGTTTATCTTGTATAACAATTAAGCTCAGACTAGAATATTGTATTAGAGGTTTGCCCTGTTTGTTTTCTGAAGTGCTGTTTTAACCTTAGAAAAAGTTGTTCAAAGAATATTACATTTATATAGTTTGGTGGTATCAAGCCAGATGCTGCCCATTGCATAGTCCTCAAGTGTGCTTCTTCAGGTATGCATATCAAGATTTATTCTTGAATTAGGTGGGCATACATTCTGTAATAAAACATTCTTGCAGTTTAAATCAATTTTTGTAGAATATGGCACATAACGCAATTATTTTTTATTTTTTTTTTTAATCTGTCAGCTTCATTAATGAAACTTCTAAAATTATGGTTAGTTTTAGTCTGGACAGTGGTAGAATACTCAAAGCAAAACTACAAGTTTTGTGGAAAAGTATTTTTATAAAAAAGAAACAAGTTTCTCAAGGGTAAAGCTTCAGTGTAATCTCACTTCTTGCTAAAACCCACAGAATTTGCCAGGAAAGATTATATGAATGTACCAAACCCCAGAAAAGTGTGAAATACTTTGTATGCTGTAAACCAAAGAATCTATTCCTCTGTTAAGGGTTCTCCTCACTTTGATTTTTCTGATAACTAACATGGGGTGAGTTGATGCTAAAAAGTAAATGGACGCTACTGACTGTGGAGACAAAAAAAGTGAACACTTTATAAATCCATTGAAAACTCTGTGGTGTTCTTGTATAAGCTAATGCATATGTCTCTTTCATGGGAGTATGAACTGTGAAAGTCTTTAATTCCATACTTCTTTTTGGTAATTTTTTTCCCCTTTAATATACTTGTGCCTTCATTTTAATGGTTGGGGGAATCTTGAAGGCAAGGAGACTGGATAACGGCACACATCAAAATACAAATTCCAAACGCGTAATTTAGTCTTAGAAATTCATTTTAGGAAAACAAGGTACAGACTAATCCTAAATTCAGTCATAGGTCGTGTGAGACTGTTCTGACATTTAGAATGGTCCTCAGCACGGCAAGCTTTCAGGGTGACATTTAGATGGAACTTTATAGAAATATATCACATTCTCAGGAAAGTGCTGTGGAGCAGAGCAGATTTATAGAGCAGGGAGCCTATTGCGCAGAACTGTAGATCACTGCTGTCTACCAATAAGGCTAGCTTTTTGCTAATATTCACTAAGTGTCCTTTGCCTTTCTTCTCTCCTTGTTGAAGTAGCAATTCAATTTGATAGTGTTCTTTTAAAATATTTTTGCTGGGAACACTAAACTTCTGTCTTTCGTCTAATCACCTGCTCAATCTACCAGCCACTTTAACTGTTTCTTGCATTTCGCTTTAAGCTGCCTGTTTACTCCTAAGATCAATGCATTGTACGTATAATAATACAGCTAGGTTCTGGAGAGGACATCTACAATATTCTTGTTTACTGTATATATACAACTACAATGATAAAATCGATGAAAAATAATTTCTAGAATGCAGTGTTACTATGTGGAGTACACTGTTACCCTGAGACAAACGTACTATGCAGAAAGTAGAGAAACATTAAAAGAAAAAAAAAAGAAGGGGGGGGGCAGGGGAGAGGATAGGAGGACATAAAATGATTGCAGTTACCTGGTGCCAAATTTTGTGAAATTACCATTATAGCACTCTTTCAGAGTTCTGTAAATTGCATAGAATTTTCTACAGAAATATTTCCTAGAAATCTATAACCATAATGTTTGAAGAATGTCTTTTTTTTTTTTGATAAATCTATGACGACTAAGCACTTCTCTCTGGGCTCTGTGTTGTGCTTCTTAATCTGCTGGCAACGTAACTGAATTTTGATCATCGGGGTTCAGAGGCCCAAATCCATGAAGCTTTTACTCATGCATCCTCTTTCGTGTGTATCCAATTTATTCAGTTGTATGGCGTAGAGGCTTGGCTGGCTGTTCATTTTGATTCACTAACTGGCTTAGTTGGCCTTACACCATAGGTACTCTCCATCAGTGTTTTGAATGAGGGTTTCTATTACCTATCAATGGAAAGGGCTGATGAAATAGGTAGAAATAACAGATGAGTTATGAATGCAATGCACTGAATGAACTCAGAGGCCACATCTGATTTTGAGTATCAGAATGCTCTTTAGCGATGGTATTACAGAAATGAGCAATGGAAATTTTAAAGATGTGATATTATAACAGTGAAAGAGCAGTTGTTTTGTGTGGGTTTTAGGTTAATTAAAAAAGTCCTTTTTACTAGTTTTCTGTCACATCGTCTCCTTTTTCTATGTTCTCATTTATATTGCTTTTATATTCTACTGCTGTGGAAGCGTATTCTAATTAAGTTTTTCACGGTCTAGTGTAATTGAAGTTACAGCTTGGTAAAGCTGAGGGTCAGTGCACCTTCATGATGACTGGAGGATTAGGAAGATATTTAAAAATTTACAGTTGATAAAAATGCATGGGAGGAGAGCCAGTTATTAACCTGATTTCAGTTAAAAAGACATCTGCTATTGCTTTCACAATGTTAAGAGTCCTGATTTTGAAAAGCTCACTGCCGCCTTTCTATGCAGATTTCCTAAAATTATGTGAACTTGTGGTCGTGCAAAATGTAGGGTACTCAAGTGGTCGAGCTATACAGATGGAATTAGATGTTTTTCCCTTAATGAAGAAAGGGAAGTATTTGACATTTCATTATTTCATTTAATGATCTACATCCTCATAGAGAGATTTACAAATGAAATACAGAAGACTGTCATTCACTTAACTCTGTAGAACTTGTGAAGATAGAACTAGCAGAGAATATTCATGCAGAGTTTCATTCAAGCTGTAAGAATAATTCACTTGTCAGTTCAACAGGTAGATAGAAAACTTTAAAAATGATCAGGTCAAGTCAGGCTGAAATAAATGTGTCTGTGTACAGTATGCGAGTATCAGCTGTTCTTCCCACACCCCTAAAAAGCATAGTCCTAAAACAGTGGTATGTTGTTACTGAAACATTTCAGAGAGAAACAAAGGAAACTAAGGCATGGATTTAAATGGCTTTATTCCAGTTTTGCTTGGCAAGGGAATAAAGTGTTTAGAGCACTCATGCAGGGATGTGCAGCACAAGCTCAGTGGTCTCCTTGCCTGATTGTCCTCCCATCCTATAGGTGAATGGCCTAATCCTTAGACTGAAAGGTATTTTAGGGTTGCTTCTGTTCCTCTTGGGGAAGCACAATTCTCCCATGCTTAGGAGGAATTTACTGGCTATCAGGGCGCTCATTTTCTAAATAACTACACTTTAAGAATGCTCCAAAACTACAAAAGAGCAAAATATAATTACTGAACTCAGCTTTCTGCATTAGACTTTTTACAGAGATCGAGAGAGTAGATAGGATGTTGCTGGTTTTATTTATTCTCACACAGTTACTGGAGTGTTCCTGTGAATAACTTCTTGTGATGCAGGTTCAGGATGTTGCTGCATCTAAGATGAAGAAACAGAAGACTTGATTGAAGTCAATGCATAAGATTCCGACAGAACTACAGAAAATTAAATGGCTTTTCTGAAATCATGGGATTGCCCACATAACTTTCAGATAAAGCTTTATTTTTTAGATTCTTAAACTACAAAGGGTTTCTCTTTAAATTCCCAACATGGTTCAGTGGTGGACTTGCAGTCCTGGGGTAATGAGTGGACCTGATGATCATCAGGGTGGACCTGATTATCTTAAGCCAACCTAGTTGGCTCTATGATTCCCTAGTATTTTTCTTGGAGAACAGTTTTGTCTTTGCCATGAACGACCACAGGGTGGCAACATTAAAAAATGAAACCCCAAAGCGTGAGCCCCTGTTGAACAGATATACGGGTAAAGCGAGGGTTGGGTCTTGTGTAGATTTAGCTTGTGCCAGGAGAGGACAAGTACAAGTGGGTGTATGTGTGTCTGAGAATATGGCTCAACCTTAGATTTTTATATCGAGGCTAACAGCTTAAGAGCTGATGGTTACAGCTGCTGGCTTTGCTTAGGGATGTAGGAAGAGAAACCTGATTCAGAATGAAACATTTTTAGTCTTTACTGTGGCCCACAAAATGTTGTGTGACAGAAGGTAGTATTTTATTCCAATAACCCAAAGTGAAGAGTTACTGATCTGCTGAAAGCATTGAGGACAGAGCTGGCTGTCAGTTGGCATGATCCACAAAAATACCACAGTGTTACTGTGATGAAGAAATAGGACAAGGAGCCAACCTGCTGCTAATAGTAATACTCATCTGAAATTTTAGAGTTAGTAAAATTAATACATGCAGCAAATTTATTTTGGAATTCTCAGTTGCATTTAAAATATATATATTTTATCTTCTTTCCAGTATGATCAATATCTTTATTTTTTAAAAAGCATAGTTTTTCTCAGTGTCATTTCCCAACTGGTTTATGGGTTTTTTCCGATAATTTTTAAAATAGTAACATCTAAAATTTTATTATTTAATAATAAACATCTTGACGTATGTACAGCTAACACCTGTTTGAGTATTGCAATGTGCTTATAAACGTGAATATTACATGTCATTCTAGGAATTGGTTCAGGGAAGGTGTAATCGTTTTTTTAATTGTTGTAGTCTAATGAAGTGGGATGAGGCAAATTTAGGCTTTGTTGACTATGAATGGGCTGTAATTTGTTTTTCAAAAGGAGTTTGGGGGGTGGGGATTGCGTCTCTAATTCACATGGTTTGCTTTCTGCTCCTTTATTGGATGTCCTGATTTTTAATAAGTAGGAAGAGATTCTGAATGAATCACTGGAACTTTGAACTCCTCCAGGAGACAATTAGGAGAACGTTTAATAATAAAAGATTTAGTCCTTGGGCTGAATAATGGTAAGATCTACAAAGTCATCTTCCATTTATAAAAGTATTTCAGTGAATCTGAGATGCAGTCTGCCTTAGTTGCTTGTACAAAACTGAGAAAGAAGAAAAAAGTACCAGCTGGATGTCAGACTTGATAATAACTTATTAAGCATATCTACAGCAAATAATAGTGTGTTTGCATGTGTAGACATCTACATCTAGCCTCATAACCAGTTCCTACAACTGTCATCTAATATAATACATATGAATATAGATTTATTTCCAGACTTGTAAGTAAATGATGTGCACCCTTTTCTACATGCTTTCCATTTTCTTTCCAGTCAAACATTTATTAACAAACCAAAATATTTTTACTTGTATGACAATAGGATAACAGTGATAGAGTATTAGCTCTATCTGGCAGAAGAAAATTGAGGAACAATAGTAGTACAAAAGTATGTTTAAAAATGGCTAAATCGGTAATTTGAAGCCTGTTTAAGAAGGAAATGCACCCAATAAATCTATAAATATAGGTCTACTCTATACTACTGAATTTCCATGCATTTGAATTCTACACTAAATGGCATCCGGGCAGGAGTGGTATGCATTACTAGAGGGAAGACTGGTGTGCAGCTAGACGTATAAGTTTAATATTTTCTATTGTGCTTTTTCTGTATAGTAGCTCCAAGTTGCGATTTACACCTTTGCTTTCTGTGAAGAGAATGTGCAGGCTTTTTCTTTTAAGGTGGTGACAGCCCCTGCAGATGTCACAATTTATCACTTGCCTTTAACACAAATGTGACATGATCTCATTAAATTTCTGCCACAAGATTTTATTGCTTTAATAATCTGTTGCAATATTTATAGAATAATATGATGAATTGTATTGAATTTATCGTATTATCCAATAAATAACATGACAGAACAATAAATCATATTTCAAAAAGTGTTAAAATTGCATCGTCTAAAATTCTAGATCCAAGCATAATGAGGGCTTCTCTGAAAATAAAAGGGAAATTTATTAACTGGAACTCTTTCATAGTAAACTAATTTGTTTGGGTCTTGATCAAAAATGCCTTAAGCTATTCTCTGGTAGCTGGCAACTTAACTTTTTAATATAGAGTACTTTGGCAATGAGTATTGCCTTCTCCAGGAATAGTTGCATAGGCTGAATGCAGGAGCAGAGAATAAACGATCACTTGAGGCCTTCAGTTGAAATGGTTTATTTTCAATGCTGACTTATCTCTTAATTTTGTTCAATAGTAGTGGCACTATCACTAGAACTAAAGGAGCAGGAAGGAAAACACATGAACAGGGAGCAGAGTAACTTGTAACAACCCCTTCTTTTTGTCTTAACCACCTTGTGAAGGAATCAGTTGCTAATTCAAGGTATCTATGAAGCTTGGAGGAGAGCTGGGCTGCATGAAATGCAGGTATTCTGGAGTACCTGAAATTATACACCAATAGCTGTTAAGTAGTGAGATTGTTAATGCTGTATGTAGTAAAGGAAGGTGAAATAAAAGCTTAAATGAATGACAAAAGCAGTCACAGGTTATTATTTAATCTTTCACGTTACTAATTTTTTTACCTAAAGTATGCTCTATATGTCCAGCCTCTTCATCCTCATACATTATGATGTCTAAAATTGCAGTTATTACTTGTGTGAACTCCTGTAATCCAAAGAATCCAAAACAGGAAGCAGGATACCAGTGTGATGACAATTACACAACTACATGCAGAAACTCCCCAAACACCACCAGATCCTTGGCCTAAGTTATCTGCCTTGGAAGTATATGGTGAGAATAGGGAAGGATGCAGACAGATGAGGAAGTACAAAGAAATAGCTGAACAGAGGTATCTATTTGACTCAGCCCATCAGCAGCCTTGTCAAATTAAGGTTTCTTACAGAAGTAGATTTTTAAGGATCAGAAGAATTATATTAAGATTGATTTTGTGAATGCATACAGTATTCCATTCAAGCATAACACATAGTATTGTGCTTGTTTTGTAATGCAAAAGAAAAAATACATAGGGACCAAAATTGGAGTCTTCGTTAAAAAGGGGGAGAAATTTAAGAGGCCAAAGCAATAATTGGGATTTCTATGGCAGCCTGAGGTTAAAAAATTAAACATTAAATTATGAAAGAAAAATACATCTTCCTATTAATGTGAATCTTCAACATTCTCAGATGAGTCAAACATTTTGCATTGTCAAAATGAAACATTTCATCTTTTGTATATGGAACTGGAGGTATGTTGTTGCAGTTCAGTTCTACTTATAAATATTTCTACCTCTGGTATAAGGATACTGCTTTTTTCCTTCTTGCATGTGTGGCCCTTTTATCAGTATGTGCAGTCATGTACTTCCATAAAGCGCTGCTTTATGTAGTTTGAACAGACATCAGGGGAAATGTAGCTAGACCTGGAAGCATAGCTGAGGCAGAACAGAGATGGGAAGTCTAACTCTCCCTTCCTCAAAACTAACGAGACACATTAAGTGGAGTCAAAGCAATAGGGAGTTTCCAGAAAATGACACAACTTTTCATTTAGCATAATGAGGTGTTTTGATTTAGTTTTCTCCATTTTGAAAGGAAGTGGCTTCTTTTGCCTTTCCTAAGGTAAAAGTGAAATTTATTTTATTTTTGTATTCTATCATTACTCTGTCATCTTGTTAGATACTTGGAAATTTTGGTGGGCAGGAGATTGACACTGCTAGGTCAAATAAGAGCACTTCAAATCAAAATATCCCAAGGGATGTTACTGGAGTGACTGTCTGAACAATGAGAAGTTTTAGTGCCAGATCTAAATCCAGAGGAACGATCATGAAGTTTGGTATTCCACATCACAGTACCAACTAAACCAGGTTCAGAATGTATCTTCCTGATGTGGAACAAGGAAACATTTTGCATCATGTCTGATTGCTGGGACAGAAAGGCATTCTTACTTGAACTTCGTATATAAAGAAAAACACTTTAATTCATGCTGCTTTTTCTTAGTTTTACTTACTGGTCACCACACTGAACAGCTAACTCTCAGAAAAGAGAAAGAAAACACCCCAAGGAAACAGAAGAGCACTTGATTGATTTTACTAACCCAGATACTGCCCTAGTGGAGGCAGATATTACCGGAGATAACCAGTTAATATCCTTCTTAGTTATTGCTACAAACATCCTGTGACTGAACACAGTATTGGTGTGTATTAAAAGCAGCCATCAGTATTCTAATGACTGCTTTTAAGTTTTCAGTGTGTTTAATTCACTTGAACATACCCCACCCCCAACAACCCCCCAAATGGTTTTGGTCAACTACTCTTTCCAGCATCATTGTATCGTGTATTAGTCTTGACATCTATTAAGATAAACTTATCTTGCCTCAAAAATCAAGTAATGTCTTAATATCTCAATTTAGCTAGTTTACTGTTGTTTTAGAAATGGTCTTACTAAGTTTGTACTCTTACAGTCATATCAGGATGTTAGCTATTCCTTTTTACTGCAGAATTTGTCAAAGCTCCTTTTAAGCCTGATTCTGAATGGGTAACAGGACTTGAGGTGAGTTCATATACTCGCGTTCAGCTGCTGCTTTCCATGCGCTGGTGTGGCCCAGCGCTGACCCAGAGGCACAGCTCTTGAGCTGAACTTTCCCCTGCCATCTTCCTCCATCTTTCCCCCACTGATGCTTGGGAAGCAGGGAGAAAGAGTTGGCACGGCTTGAATACAAAAGGCTGCTTCAAATGAGTGTGACAGAGAATCAGCAGAGAAAACAAGCCTTCAACTTAGTTGGTACTTGAAAGATTTTAAATTGTTTGCAATTTTATTTTGAAGAATCAATGAAATAAGACAATATTTGCGGTACTTTCATAGAAATATCTGGCAAAATAATGACTGCTCAATCCTTTTAGAAACGGCAGCTGAGCTAAAAGTTTGCTTGGACTCTGGATGTTTCTGCTACATAGCTATTATTGTCAGACTGTATCATGCTTCTCTGAACTGTGGATACATTATCATCTCTAGGATATACCTGATTTCTTTGTCTGGGCAAAGAAGGTTAGTACGTTTGCCCTTCTTTTGTTGCTGCTGCTTTTCTGTCTTAATCTGTCTGATCTTAAATGTAAGGTTCCTTATGGTTAGCAATAATGTGTTTTATCTACCTTAACTTGCATAGTTTTGTTTCCCTTTTGCTTCATTTTGAAGAGCAAATGGACAGTAATTTTGTGACTTCCTTCTAATGCAGTCAGCAATTGTGATTTCCACCTATTTTCTTAATGAGGATAAATGAGATGTGGTAGCACTAATTTAATTGGAAGTATAGGAAGTCTTCTAAGTGTCTTCTAAGTTTCTTCTAAGATTTACCATCAAGAGTATCCTTTCATTCTCTCTTCCCCTCACACTCCAAGGCCTGCATTGAGGCAGGCATTTAGCACTACACGAGATAGGCATGTTTTATGTATGGTTTTATATTTTGAGAAAATAGTTCCACTGGAAATAATGACATTTGAGTGAATAATACTGATAATGATTCAAAGTATCTTGGGTTTTTCTGAATAATTTTTTCAGGCATGACTAAATTTCAAGTTCAGATGAAGTCCCAGTTCACTGAGGATTTTTGATATTTCAACTTGAGTGTTAGATTTAAAAAGGATGAAGGCAGTGGATCCCTAATGGATCTGATCTCCCTAGGGAACTGGCAAGGGGAATAGCTGTGCTGGCTTCAACACCATACCACTGCAAGCACTGGAATTTGTATGTGCACGGTTTAGTAATTATGTGCTTCTACCTTTCAAAGAGGCCCTTTTAGTGGTGTTACCAAGAACTGTAATAAGGAAGTTAGTTCTCTTGCATTAAACTGAGATCTAATTGAGAAGCCATTGGAAATGCTTGAATACTTTGATTTTTTTAAAATAGTAAGTTTTACAAACTTACATTAATGCTTTATGTTATCAAAGCAGTACTGATTTTTCTGTGTGATCTGTGTTTTTATTTTTCATAGAATGGTCATTTTAGAGGCAAATGATTCCATAGGACCTTGAAAGAAAAAGGTCATTTAATGGAGAATGTGCATCTGTACAATTTATACACCAGTTAATATCCTGAATCATGGCAGACAACTGAGTTAAAAATCACTATGGTTTCATGCCAAAATCTATAACATACCATTCATTTTTCTCTGCATAATATGATTTTATTTGGAGAGCATATTTGATGACTAGATGAAGACATCAGAATGTCTTGGATGAGAGTCTGGCAGTAATCCCATATATTTGCTATCATTATATTATACAGTTCTCACCGTGTCTAGGATTCAAAAAAACCAAACCCTTCCTTTGGAAGGCTTCCTTTGCCGTCCTGTGACTTCCCTGGGGAGAATTTAATCATTCTGGAAGAATATAAATGCAGTTAGGTTAAAAAATTTATATACAAGTTGGGAACTGCTCAAGCAGTTTCCTGAAGGACTCAAGTCTTTCCTAGATTGAAAAACCCTGGGGCTTCATACAGTTGGAGCTGGGATACAGTGGACATAGAGTATGTAGGGAAGTGATGCAACTCTTGCAAACCTTTATGTTGATTATTGCTGTGCTGTACCGTAACAGTTTAAGGATTTTAATTTAACATACTGACTCTTCCCTTTCCAGATTGTAAGAACATCTTCTTGTAGCCTTAAAGAAAGTAAGTGTATGTGTAATATGAAACATGGGAAGAAAAATTAATAATAAAAATGAACAGTTTGCGTGCTAATAAGTAGCCATTTGAATTCCCTATGCATGTTGGTTTAAATAAGAGTTATGCCCCCAAAGTATCAAAGGATTTCTGAAAATCTAATTCAAGCGGCATAAGCTAATAGTATTCTATAAATGTTTCAAACTATGAAAAAAATAAAAAGGTGCCCAGACTGATCAGTAGCCTAATGCATTTACCCTTGGGAATCCTAGAGTATCATTTTAAGTAATGGGAAAAGAGCTTAATCTCTTACAGCTTGTGTACGAGTAAGGATGATTGCCAGCTTTGCTGCTCTTTTGAGAATAGGAAATTAAAACAGTTCATCGTAAACTTAGATTTGTAGTCCTGTCCTGAACAAATATGCTCATAAATATATGGGAAGTTGAAGAAGAGAACAATTTGTCATATCTTGAGAGAAAACTATTACCTTTTTTAAGAACTAATGCATCAATTTACGAAAGATCTGTCAGCAGAGTGAGATGAGCTCCAGGATAGCACCAGCTGTAATTTCTCCTCAGGAGTTGTTCTGCTTGAGTATTTGTATCTGCTGAAGACACAGTGTACAGACAGACTGTGCCACGTGCTTCTGTGGCTCCAAGCCCACCTTGTAGCTCTCAGCACTCCAACTCTGGGCTGTACCTTGGGAAATATCCTGCCTAGATGTGTAGTGGCTACTCAAGGAAATGAATACTCTTGTAATGCCCAGTGGTGATGAAGGCAGATCTCATGGTTTTCCCAACTTTCTTTTGTGGTAGTTGATCTGATGCCTGAAGCAAATTTCCTTCATGAAATGTGAAAGCAGGTCAGTGTGGTGTTGGGAGGGATCCTTACTTGAGGATCCTCTTGGTCATTTTTATGTTTGCTAATACATGTTTTATGCTTTGCTTTTTCTTCCATTTGGTTTGCAACTTGTCTGCATCCAGATTTACTATTTATAGTGCATTTTTATGCACGATAGACATGTGAGCTTACTTTTCTTTGTTATGCTGGAAAACCAGTTCTGCCCAGCAAAAGTAAAACCAATTAGTCATAGCCAGCTGATCATTAGAGGAATTGCTGTTTATATCCAAATTGTGCAAACCCAAAGCTTCCATGCAAGTGAAGGCACATTTAAACAAAGCAAGCCTAGAAAGCTTCAGTCAGGAGCCCTTGGGAGCACTGTACAAAGCCTGTAGCTTGTTACTAGCAGTGGCAATACTCGGTGTCAGGGTTGCCAGTGCTGCGCAATTACAGCATTTCAGGGTTACGCAATCTGAAGTACTTTAGTTTTATATACTATCTGTTACACATACATGAAAGCCTACTTGGAGAAGTGCTAAAAGCAGTCGAACCTTGCAAGAGAGCTTACACTGAGACTTGCCACAATATCTGTGTTTGCCATTGCCGTATGATACCTGAAATCCTGTTGTGTGTTCTTTTGTGCAAGGAGCTTACTAAATACACAAGTCTGACCATGCTTGTTTGGGAGCTTAAGTGCTACATTATCGCACCTTGCTGTGCTTTGTACACATAACTGAAAGGTGGGGAGAAGTATACAGTAGTGGAGAAAATCCACCCAAGAATAAATCCTCACTTTCTCAGGGGCAGTGACTGTGCCTGGAGTGGAGCATCCTGGTCCTGACCCTCAGGCTCTGACCCAGTGTGCTACAGCATCAAGAGAAAAACTGACTGCTAGCACAGCATGGATGTTCACTAATAATCTCATCAAACCAAATAATTTTGTAGCTATCACCAGGTGGTGCTGGTGTGCATAGCTGTTGCATTTTAATCTGTGTCATGGCTCATTCCTGGAGAGGCTTGCTATAGCGGTGTTATCTTCAGGTGCTATGTTATTTTTGGTGTAATAAAAGCTAGGAGGTGTTGCTACATTAAATGCAGGGCAGTTATCTTCAGAGCCTAGAACTGGCCTGTGTTTAAAATAGAGCCTTGGGGCAGAGATGCTTCTTGAAGATAAGTGGACAAAGGTTCTTGGAAAGCTTGTGAATCTCCAGAGGGTGTGATTTCCATGGGAATATATGTGAAACCAAGGAAAGCTGCACTTTAAATATAATTAGGTTCCTATTCATTGTGTTGTCCTCCACTGTGAAGCTGACTTGCAAAGCCTTGCAATGATTTTGCTCAGAAAAGAGGTGGCAATGGCTTCAACAAAAAGGGCGATGGGAGGTGGTGGTGGAGTTTTCAGTTGGGACAGGGGCCTCTTCCCCCTTCCTGCTCACAGACATCTGCATGCTCGTATACAAATATCATTAATAGAGAGTGTAATTGATCTGTTAATGCAGAGGTTGGTTGTGATTTGTGTCTTGCATATTTCAGAACTAGTTTCAAATGTTGCTATTGTGGAAAACAGTCTTTATCATAATTGTTTCATGATATTAGCTGTTTTAGTCACTAGTAAAAATAAATGCAGTTGAAAAAGGAGAGGATATTACAGAATTCTTTTTAGCCCTTGAATAGGAGAAGGGAGCAAGTATAATTTTACAATAAGCAAGAGAGAAATTGGTATACTTGCTCAAAAATCAAACTTTTCATATCTAACTAATTGAACAGCCTTAGCAAAAAAAATGTGTGGGGATTCAAACTGTTTAATAAAGATCTTTATGGAGAGAAAGGTTGCAGGTGATTAAAAATGCCCTAAATTAATTTTTCACTGTAAATCTTGCACCTTTGAAATTTCATTTGATGGATAAATTATTCTGGGCAAGGGGCCAAAAGGAAGCAGCCAAATGACAGCAATTTGGTAAGGGAATGAGAATGTATTGTAGCCAAAAGGATGTAGGTGCAGTTTTTAAAGTCCTTTGAGTGAGTAACAACCTTGTTGAACTTATTGAATATATTTATAAGCAATTTTTGAGACACTTGTTGAGTTTAAACAATTTAATGAAATCATCTAGGACTGATATTTTTCAAATAGTTAATAATATCCGTGTTGGCCGCTGCTATAAAGTTTTATTTCATTGGTTTTGTAACTTAGTAATTTAGTTAGAATTTCAAAACCATTACCACAGACTTGTATATTTGACTTTGATTTAATTTAAATGATTGAGAGAAGCACTCAAAGGAGGAAGAGCTCAAACAAATGACTCTGCTGTATAAAAAAAAATCTGAAACAAAGTACTTATTCATAATACAATAGATCACAAATTTGCATGTCAAAGATAATCAAGAATTTGAGACTGTGAGGAAAATTTACTGGTTTCACGTGTAAGTTAAGTAATTATTTCCTAGTTCTAAGAAGAGTATGAAGAATTAAAAATGCCTTAAAGTCAGAGGAAAAGAAAACATGGGGTTAATTGATTAAAAACCTCAGAAAGAGAAAGAACCTAATAAATACTTCACAGTATTTGTCAGGTATATTTTCAGGTAATGTCCATCCATGTGGATAGGTCTTAGAGGACTCTTACTTTCCACACTGTATTCTACTCCCAGTGTCTCATGGATGCAGAACTGAAATGCTATTTCATTGCTCTTCTGCATACATACCCAGATACCCAAGCACGGGATATGTATGAACACATATGTAAGGACTGTTCCTGTTGTCCCTCCTTGTCTCTCAATACAGATCAACTAGAGTTTGGAGATCAGATGCCCAAGTATCTTTGAATTGGACAGGCTTCTTTAACTAGTTTTCAGCTGCTTAAGGTTACCGAGCTTTCCCTTGTGCCATTATGTCACTCTCCTTGTAGAGTAATGACCATTTCCGTTGTGTTAAGTAGTGCCAGAGCTAGCAACTTTTAATGTGATTTGACTGTGTTTGACTTTGAAACAAGGAACCACGTTAGTGGCAATAATGCAAAGATATTACACCAGTCATTCGGCTGCAACAAAATCATACCTTCTGGATGGTCTAAAAGAAAAATGGGCTGGGTTTTATGTTATGGCTAAAGTACGCTTAGAAACCACAATTTAGAACACTATAGAAGATGCTTATATAAACTGTTTATGTCATAAAATATTATATGTTCACTTAGTTAACCTAACAATTTATTAAATCTGAGGCCATAAAAGGCAAGTATTTCCAAAGCTTCCTTTAATGAAAATAATTCTTTTCTCTATGCAGGAAGGTATTTTTTTTGTTGTTGTTGACACAATCCAGTTCAGGTATAATGAAAAGAACATTAAATGTTAAACTAAATCCGATTCTGAAATATAGAACCACATATAAGTTAGTATAGGAAAATTGTTTTCATAAATGAGTTGATTGAATAATATCCATTGTGTTGTAGGAACAAACCTTAAAATAACCTAGAAAAAGTATGCATGTTGAATTAACCATAAATCCACGGTTCAAGTGCTAGGGCCCATCATTATGCAGTTCAATGGCATGTGATTTCGAGATGAATTAATACTCGGTTCTTATTTTGGAGGTTCAAGAGCTGGATAAAAAGAACCCCAAAACCCAATAACTTTTTAATCATGTTTGAAACAAAATGTTCCTGAGGGAAAACCTCATTCTCTCTAAAGGGGGTGGAGAGGTGGAAATAATTCAGCATACGCAAACTGATGTAAAGACCAAAAAGACACTGTGTACCATTTATGAAACTTAATAGTTTCAGGTCCTCCTAACAGCCATGTAAGCCATCCAAGGCATGGAGGACCTAGGGTTATAGCTCTGCTTTTGAATGTAATAGAGAATTTATTAGTGTTTTGTCTACATTTCAGAAGAACTTGGCAACTAGTGGGATAAAGTCTTCCTAATGTTGCCTTTGATGTCTGAGCTGTCCCATTTCATGCTAAGTATACAAACATTACTGAGAAAACAGGAGGTTTTTTTCATAGCCAAAGGCTGCTACCATAATCTGAGACGTGATCTGTGAATTTCTGCTACAGTGACGTTTTCATATTTACATCGAATAATATTTGCTATTTATACGAAACAGAACAGGATTTACAAATAACTGCCAAAACATTTTCTACTTTATAATGTTGTGTACCAGGGTGGTCAGATTGTGGAGACTTCAGTCTTAAAAATACCCCAAACCCAATTGGACATTGCCTTGGGCAACCAGGTCCATCCTCAAACCCAGTTTCGCAGACTGCATAGCCTGGCAGGATGGTTTTTTTCCTCTGCCTCCTTCCTTTCAACCTTGCTCAAGAGGCTTAGGTAGATCTGAACACTGATGACCACTTAGTGTATTACAGTATAACATACAGAAGGCATGCTGTAAAGAACTGTAAAGGCATTTCACAGTGTATGCATTCTTTTTATAGGGGAATACGCCATTTAAACATTCAGTTGAACAAAATTTAGGTAGTAATTAAAAGTGTTTAACCCACATAAAAAAATTATGTGGGCTATACTATTAATTTTATTACAGAAATTGCATTTAGCTTAAGAATCGATGACCTTATCTTAATGCACTAATGTATTTTTCATTAAAATGAAACATCCTGTTAGCCAGGCAATAACCAGCAAGAAATGAAGAGATGGAAAAGGTCCACAATATACCATGTACAACATCTGTCTTAAAGAAAAAAAATAGCCAGTAATGCAGCATTTTTCAATTTATTACTGTGTCATATTGGAAAGTTTAAACTGTAATTAAATGGATGGGAACTATTCATACACTGTCATTTTACAACTTGGATAGCTTCTGCTGGCGAGCTGTCCTACCTCCTTCAGTAAATTATAGCTGTTGCTTGGTCTTTTATGCAAGCTTTTGCGCGTGGGATATATTAATCATCAGGGAAGATTACTGAATGCATTTCCAGACAGAGGAACAGCTAATATTTCTTCTGTCAAATCCAGCTTCCACCTGTTTGCTAACAATGCTATGTGTGTTGTTAGAGGTTTCTTGTATTTGTGTTGTACATCAGTAACAACATGCATCTTGGCAGATGAAGTTATCTAAATTAGCCTAGATAAATCTGTGGAAGAGTGAATATGTGAATAACACTGGTTTTGCTATTATGAGATGGTTTCTGAAATACAGCAAATAGAAGTATTATGATATGGTTTTAGGAGCAAACAATATTTTTAGCCAAGACTATACTATAGCAGGGGAATTCCTCATATGTAACAAGCGAGTAATGTTCATGGATTGGGTATAGAACCTTGGAATCATAGAACAGTTAGGGTTGGAAAGGACCTTGAAATCGTCCAGTTCCAACCCCCCTGCCATGGGCAGGGACACCTCGCACTAAACCATGTCGCCCAAGGCTCTTACTCAGACAAGGCCATGTACTACTAACTAGTGTACAAGCACAGGCTAATGGGGTTAAGACTAAACATAAAGGAAATGGGGTTTCCTTTATCTCAGAGAAATCAGATTGTTAAACTGGTTTTGATGTGAGGCAAAAGTTCAGAAAAAAAAATTTCTAAGGCTTTTTCATTACTTGTTGTTTTGGAGAAACATGTTTTTTTTAATCAGCTTATGATTCTTATTAACACATTGGTGGATCTGATCCTGCACACACACACACAAAAACCCTCAAACAAACAAAACCAAAGAAACAAACCCCCCACCCCCCAGAAGAAAAAAAAACCAAACTCAAACCAATCAATCAAACAGAATAACCAACAGCCAAGGTGGGGGGGGGGGGAAGGGAATCAAGCAAACCTGAAAATATTAAGAATAGAGGTTGCAACCGTGAAGAACTTTCTCTGGTTTTGGGTGAGAAGATCGTTTATTCACTTTGGAGAAAGAAAAATTTTCTGTTGGCTAATTTTAGGTATTCAATCTGTTACGAAGGTGGCCTCAATAGATGACATTCTCAAGGGCAGTGATGTACAGCAAGAACAGTCTGCTCTTTACTTGATAGATAGCTTGATAGGCTTTATAGTTTCTTATGCTTAGCTGCTAATAGTGCCCATTCTTTAAGTGAAGAGAGAGAAATTTTCTGTAAATGTACTTTTTGAGTACTGTGATTGTAGAAAACTGGAAAAAAAAAAGTACTGTTTCTGTTCAGAATTAGTGAAAATACTCTGTGCTTCTATAGCTTTTTATAAGTATGAACCACAGAAGACGCTTCTGTGTACATGACTGCTGGACTAATCATCTTAGTGCAGCAGTTAAATGCTTTGAATGAGAAAGTTAACATATCTTTCAGATATGATTTCTTGAATCTCGGTGGAGCTTACTTTCATTTTTGCTAGGTGTTTTTAGGGTATTTCATGTGGTGGGGTGTGTGCATGTGCGTTTGCTTTACTTTAATTGATGGGTGATATCAGGATGTTAGAAAGAGAGTAAACTGAGACGGATAACAATGCAGTATGAGTTTGATTTTTTTGAGGCAGGAAGGCACCTCTGGACATCATCAAGTTGTGAGGAACATAGGAGTGATTCGTGTCAACAAATAGGAAATCTTAGTGATCATTATGTGTAAAAGAATATGATAAATGTCCCTGTCGACATCACAGTAAGAGGGAAGAAGGGATAAGGGAATAATTCCTTGGTTAATCACACAATTGCTGAAAGAAATGTTTTGTTCCTTGTTTGGTTGCTTAGATGCTTTTAAGGGGTTAGGAAATGTATTCTGTTATAGAATGTTGTGGAACCGAACCATATAAAAATGGAATGTGTGAGGGCTAAGATGGTGATAAGGCTCGTGATGGACATCTGTAATGTATGTAGTTCCTATGTTTGCAAGGTCTTTTGCAAGGTCGTTTGGCAGGCATTGCAGCATACCAGCCTAAAACCGGTCGGGCCGGTTTTGCTGCTAGCCGACGCGGGAAAAGTTGGAGACACGCCTGCCCCTGGAAGGTCGCTGCTAGCCGAGGCGGGAAAAGTCCGAAGCGGGAAAGTTTGAGACACGCCTATCCCTGAAAGATATATAAACCAGGGGCGGGAACTGTGGGGCGTGCGTCTTGGTGGGCAGAGACTCCCCGCGCACCCAGCGCTGTTTGCTTGCCTTTATTCGTTTAATAAATTCTAAAAATCCTATTTGGGACTCGACTAGTTTATAACAAAGTCCAGCCTCCTCCTCAGAGTAAGTTACTGAGGGCTGTGTCCAGCTGGGTTTTGAGTATATCTGGAGATGGAGGCTCCACAGCTTCTCTGGAAAACCTGTTCCAGTGTCTGACCGCCTTCATAGTAGAAAAGTGCTTTCTTACGTTTGGGTGGAATTTCCTGTATTTCAGGTAGTGCTCACTGCCTTTTGTTGTCAGGTCACTGGGTGCCACAGACGAGAGCCTGGCTCTCTCTTCTTTGCTTCTCCCATCAGGTATGTATCAGATCCCCTGAGCTTTCTCTGCTCCAAGCGGGACAGTCCCAGCTCTCTCAGCCTCTCCTTGTAATCCAGATGCTCCAGTCTTTTAATAATCTTTCTGGCCTTTCTCTGGACTTGTTCCAGTATTTCCCTGTCTCTCTTGTAGTGGGGAGCCCAGTACTAGACCCATGACTCCGAGGTAAATCCCACCAGTGTTGAGCAGAGAGGAATGATCACTCTCCTCAACCTGCTGGCTACCCTCGGTCTAATGCTACTTAGGAGGCGGTTTGTCCTTTGCTCCAAGAGTGCATTGCTTGAGTTAGAATCCAGCTTGGTGTCCACTAGGACCCTCGGGACCTTTCCAGCTGGTCAGCCCCCAACCTGTAGAGGTACATGGGGTTTCATTCCTCCTCAGGTGCAGGACTTTGCATTTCCCATTGTTGGAATCCATAGTGTTCCTTTCGGCCCATTTCTCCAGCTTCTTAAGATCCATATAACAGCACAACTCTCTGGTGCATCTGCCACTCCTCCCACTTTTGCATCATCTGCAAAAATATCATGCTTTCTGTGTGAAGATTAAACTCCTGTCTCCCTTGCAGAAATAATGAATACAGACAACCTTGGGGCCGAGACTGCTGAGTGCTGATCGGCTCTTGGGTTTTAGAATGGCTGGATGCCAATTATAACTTCTTTTTGACTTTTTTCCAGTAGACATTTTGCCATAAAAATGGCTAAGGTCTCGTGGTCAGATATCCTGATTTTCTTTGGTAATTATTTGTTGATGTCCTATGGATGATGTTAATAAAATTAAACTGCTTGGCATAGATGATCTCACAGTAATGTCTTTATTTTTTTTTTTACTTTGATATTTATTATTGTTACTGTCATTGTATATAGACTTTTATTTCAGAATTACTGTTTAAAGTAATTACAACATATATGCATAACAAGTGGGATATGCATCCTATTTCTACAGGAAATCATGATATTGCAGTAGTGGAAATGCTGCTATTGTTAAGGAATTGATGAATTCCCTTCAAGGAGCTTGCTTCTTCTCAAGCTGGAGGGGGGATTGGAACATAAATGAATTTATGGCTTTTGTTAGTTTTTGCACCATCCAATAAACTCAACCCCATGCTTCAGGGAGCTAAGTACCCTCAGTAAATAAAAGATAAAGCTATTAGTGTTAAAGTTTTAAGCATTGTTAATTTTACCTCATTGTGAGTGAGCGAATTAAGTGGCATTTGTGAAGTGTTTTATCTGTTTTTATGTTCGGTCTTCCCTTTAACAGTACTGCTGAGGTTCTGAAACTTTTTTTGCTACATGCTCCTCTCCCTGCATGTGCAATGCTTATGTCAGTGGTGTTCCTGGAGTACAGAAACATTACTTGAGAGGTTTAATCAAGGGATGCACAATGTTATACTCATGAATGTGTACCAAAGGCAGGACCACAAACTCAAGCAGAGCCCTAAGTTAGCTTCTGTATCTGATAGATCTGATGCTGAAGATGCTTCAACTATAACAGACCTATGAATTGGGAAGGAGTCTATTCAGATGCCTACTGTGAGACAGTGCGTGAAAGGGATGTATTGGCTGAGATGGCAGGTGACAAAGGAGAGTAACAGGTAAAGCCTTGACAGTAGAGTAAGGTTTGTGTGCAGTGGCGAGTAGGGGTTGTGAGGTTCTGAGGCGTTGCAGAGGGATGCATTATTTCTGGATGTGTCCCCAGATGCATGTCATGAGCCTGGTGGGCCATGACTTGGGGTTTAACAGCCTCACCACCCAACATGCAGCAGATGCCTTAGCAAGAGGCACTTGGTACTTGAGATTAGATTGGCAGAGAATCTGTGTAGGTCTCCAACGCATTGCTGCCAACTGGGAGGGAGAGAGAAACGGAGGTAACCTTGAGTTTCTCCTCTTTGGTGCACTTGTGCACCTTCAGTTTAGTTTTTGGCTTCTCACTGACAGCCAGTAATTTGGTGTATGAGAACTTTTAAAACCCTCGAGGGAAAAGCTAAGAAAGTTATTTTAAAAGCCTAGTCTCTTTGTCTTTGCCCTGGAAGGAATTAAAAGCATTCTCACCAGGGCTCCCTTTAGGGTGCATGCTATTGGTCACAAGAACTGGGAGCTGTTTCTTAAAACACCTTCTTAGCTGTCCCTAACTGAACATATGCTTTTGTCCTGGAGCAAAGGCTAATTAACTGAGCGTGAGCCTATCAGAAGGGGTTTAACCTGGCATATGTGAGTCCGCATTAAAGCAGACTGGAAGCACTTATCCTGTAAAAGGCAGATGAGATGTGGATGAAGAAACTTTCTTCAGTTTCTCGCAGTCTTCTGTCCTTCTGCACATTGCTTTCTGCAAGCATAGCTGTCATGAGCACATGCAAATTCATCACTTTTATTTACTTGCCTGGTATGCTAGCGAGAGGAACTTGAAGTACAGAGGTCAGGAACTTAAATGTGGATGGGAAACTAATCTCTCCACAACAGCGAGTCTAAACCAGGTTATTCTGCAGTCTATTGGATTTTGGACTGGGCTTCTTAGATACACATCCACTTTTAGCAGTTAGCCTGGCAGCAGAGCAAACACCGGGTTTAGAGTGGCCAGATGTTGTTTTGGGGGATCCTGGCCTGGGTGACAGATATCTGCATAGAAAAGATGCAGTTGTTATGGAAGATACACATAATGTGTCATCTACTTTGTGAAAACACAAATGTGAAAAACAAACCTGGGGGGGGGTGTAGGGGGATGGGAGAACAGAAGGTATGTACTGCTGCTAACTAAGACTGATGATATTAACAGAATATTAATGAGTGTGATGAAAGAGGAGTTCATCTTATATGTTAATATGAAACAGGACTTGATCGAAGTTACTAAATAAAAATTCTGTATTCGATTACTCACATCTTGTTGTCGTATGATTATTTTTAGCTACTTCTGGAAAAAAGTAATTGTGATTGGACATAAGTGAAGAGGAGTAGGTGAGGAGGAGGAGTAGTAACTGGAAGGCAGGTGATGCAACAGAGAGAATTATGTGGGAATGGCTGATCTTGTTGATTTTGTTTTACCACAAAGAAGCAAGAATTTAAATCAAAGCTGTCATGATCAGACCAGGCAATGTTGGTTGCTAGACTGTAACTATAGAGGGAGCCTGTACTCCACCTGGGGAACCATGCCCTGTTGTGCACTGAATCGAGAAGAAATATGTGTACTTCTACTGGCATGACAACCTGAACCCCCCCGGGTGACATCCAAACTTACGTAATTGCAAGACCTAGATGACATTAATCATTCAACCACAAATTGAGTTGCAAGCTAAAGAAGTATTTGTCTCTCTTTCAGCAAAAACACCATTCCTGAATATGTAATAATTTCAAATGTTTGCTGGGTTTGGAGAGAAAAGGTGAGCACAATGTAGAAGAAAGAGTATACTGGGGGGCGGAAGGGGTGGGTGGGGGGTGGGGGATAAAAACCCTCTTGCCCAGTTCAGTGTGTTTACTTTTAGTGAATAACCAATTTTTTCTGATTTTAAGAAAAATCTTGGGAGGGAAACTGGTTAAGGTTTTAAGCAGCCTCTAACTGGTGACACTGTTTCCTGAAGCATTACGGTACTGGCTATTTTCATAATTTCTCTACGGTCTCTGTTTCTTGTTTAGAAATGATGATATTCCTGCTGGCTTCAAAGATGGCAAGATTCACAGGTAACAAACTAATAAAATAGAGACCTAAATGTCATTGATACATGTATAGTTGCAGTTCTTAGCTTGCGCAGGCTTCTGTGGACTTCATTGTGAAACTGTTCGAATTGCAGTATGGTGCAGTAACTATGAGATTATATCTTTCCGATTGGCTACACCGATTTAATTTCTTAACTTTAATTTTTCCTTTAAGTAGTATATTTCATTATGTGTACTAGATTGATTTTTAGATTGTAGTTTGGGGTGGGCGTTGGTATAATTTGGTTATAGGAACTTATCAAAGACCAAAGCAAAGCACCTCTTTATTATTTTTCCAGCCAACTAGCTGTCATGACAGCCATTCTCTATTTCGAGCTTCCTGAAATGGTGGTTGTCATGAAAAGCACGACAGATGAAATATTGTTAGCCCCTTGCTAGCCCCTAATTAAAATCTTATCTGGTAGGTGTAGAGATCGTAGAAGGGTATGGAAAAAGCTGCATTGCCATTGTAAGAGGATTGCTCTGTGGGAGAGGTATTTCGAGGATAGACATTTGGAAGACAGCAGAGGACGTACTCTGAAACATGTTAATTTAAATGTACTGTTTCTGCTGAAGAGAGGGGTGGGTTTGAAATCAGCATGCCTATTCAGCATACAAAAATTAAATTACAGGTGGTGTTACGTGCTGATTCAGGTCCATATGTTAAAATAATTTGAAGGAGGAACCAACTCTCTTCCAACGTTCTTCTCAAAAAGGATCCCAACTTCTTGGCACTGCTATAGCTCAAACGGTAATTAAAAGAAGTCTTGAAGCAGGAAAGAGGAAAAAACCAAAACATCCAGTGCATTTTGTTCTCTTGCTGATATCTATGTAAATCTCATTTACATTTCTCCAAGTTACTGAGTAAAATCTCTCACTAGTAAGATGCAGAACAAACATGCTATCTTGCAACTTCTTGTCAGGCCATAGTGATCTTTCAGAAGACTTATTAGCTAAAATATTAAAAACTACATGTGTGATTTTGTTGAGTAAAAGTCTTAATGGTTAAAGAGAATCAAGCATAATAGTTTTTGATATAAAGCAGAATAACAAATGTCACTTATGTAGGGCTGTATCACTTTGCCACACAAGTTCTTAACAGTATTCTTGTCAGAGGAACAGGTTTTCCCTACTTTTCTTCCATCAAAAGTAAATGCAATATTTGTAATAGAGGAATATTTGTATATCTAATATTTATAATGGCAGTCCTGGGGTAACGGTTGGACTTGATGACCTTAAGGTCTTTTCCAACCTAGTTGGTTGTATGATTCTAACTGCTAGTCAATTAGAGGGATTCACTTAGGCATACTGATATCTTCGTACTGTCATTCACTTTGTGGGCTGCCATTTTAAGTATGAAAAAAGAAGTAAGAAACCTTCTGTTGAAAGTTATTTTTTTGCAGTTCCCTCTACAGTGGGGGTGAGAAGCATGGCAAATTAAGATCTGAAATGTCCCTGTAAGGTGAAATTACTAAAATATCAATATATTAGTCAAGTCTTATGTGAGATTTTGGACAGTTTAAGGAGTGAAAAGGTCTTTCTAGAGAGAAAGCAATGAAATAATTTTATGTGTGCCACTTTACTGGCTCTTTGTTTAGCTGGACTAAATCTGTATGAAATGGCATCATTTAAAGGACTACATAGTCTGTGGGAGTTGATGAATTTTTAATTTGAGAAAGACTAGCTTTTTACAAAATAAGCCTCATGATCTAAGATGTAATGACTACAAATTGCTGTTTTAAATGCCAAGGCTGTGGCTTCATTATTTTTTTGCACATTAAATAATGATTTTAATAAAAGTCTAGAGTTCATGTTCTCTTCTGAAAGCTATTACCTCTCAGCTACTGGCATATACCTCTTTGTCTAGAGGGCAAAGTGAGCAACATCTCATATTTTTCTTAGGCACTATATGAAAGCATTAATTTCCTTCTGATGCTTTGATGGAGCTCCAGTGCTTTGGGGCAATTTAATACAAAATGATCACATTTTCACTCATAATCAATGTAGCTGTATGACAGTGGACATCTATTTTTTATTTCAGCATTCAGTAAAGCTGGATGATGTGTGGATTTTCTGCAAAAGGATAATTTTGAAAAGCGGGGGTGGAAACAGCATTTTTAGCAGGGGGCTGAGTCACTTGGTTATTACTGCACTTGCCTCCCAGCAAAGAAAGATCTCAATGTGTTTCACTACACACACACCCCTTTTTCCTTATCACTTACCTGTTGCATTTGATTAAATCAGATACTCGCCATTTTACTTAAGAAAAGAAAAAACTAGTTATTGATTTTGTGTTGATTTTTTTGTGGAATTCTTTCCATTTTGGTTGCTGTGTCTGCTCTTTGGCTTCTTACGTCAGGGTGATAGAAGCAAAAGCTGCTGAAGACTTACATAGGCCTTCTTTGTAACTGAGAGGAGAATAATGGAAGGAAACAAAAATGTGTTTGACAGAAATATAAATTAAAGCACCTGTTTGTGATTCCTGACCAGACATAGAAGCTTGAATATTTGTATATTAATATAGAAACTACTTTATACACTAGAGAGGAAACTCATACTAGAAATGTACTATAATAATTTCTACTGTTCCACGGGAAAACAAACAAAAAAATTACTACTTACAGTATCAAGTGCTGTATTTCTGATGGAAAAGAAACTGGTTTACTGTTAGTTTGAATACTGCTCCAAAGCTTTCCAGAGGCACCACAGAAAAACCCCAAACCATCATAGAATCACACAATTGTTAGAGTTGGAAAGGACCTTAAGATCACCTAGTTCCAACCCGCTACCATGGGCGCGGATGCCTCACACTAGACCATGTCGCCCAAGGCTCTGTCCAACCTGGCCTTGAACACTGCCAGGGATATTGTACGAATGCCCCTCCTGCTGGAGGGGAGGAGGTAGGGAAAATCAGAAGCGAATTTGAGCTTGGGAAGAAGGGAGTTGTGGAGGGAAGCTGTTTTAAGCTTTAGCTTTTAATTTCTCATTACCCTACTCTGATTCGATTGGTAATAAATTGATTTCCCCAAGTTGAGTCTATTTGCCCCTGACAGTAATTGGTGAGTGATCTCTCCCTGTCATTATCTCAGTCCGTGAGCCTTTTGTTATATTTTCTCTCCCCTATCCAGGTAAGGCAGGGAGTGATAGAGCAGATTTGGTCAGAATCTGGCGTGTGTCCAGCTAGGGTCAACCCACCACAGGAGTAAAATAAGAACAAGCTAAAAAAATCTCAGTTTTCCTATGCTTCAGACCTAATTCCTAACATTTATTGGGAATGTAGTAGATTGCTCTTATCTATGTTATCTTATATAGGTCAATATTCAGAATATGTTAATATTTGATATCTTAATTCCTCCGGAGAACAAACAGAAGCATCATCTCTTCAAGGATAGAAAATACTAGCTCTTTGAAGGGATGCAGAACTTCAGCCTTAGGTTTAACTGAACTGCACTATTATGACAACTGACCGCCACAAACAGCAGTGAACTGATTGTGGTTTTTAGCCTCTTTTTGACAGCAGTCATACTTACTAAGCCTTTTTTTAGGTCTGTCAGAGTAGTCACTTTTTAAAGTTGTACAATGATAAACTGTCAAATTATTTTAGTAGAAGATTTTTTTATTATTATTGTTATTTCAGTAAAGAGTTATAGATGGAAAATATTGACCTAAATGTAAGTAGTCAAATAAGAGCAGGTGTCAGAAATCATGAAATTATAATCCTCTGATGAGAACATTGTGAAATACACTATGGAAGATTAGCTTTACTTTAGAAGTTTTATTTCTGGCAAGAAACTGACAGTGCAAAAATTCTCAGAATCTTTATTTCTTCACAGCGTTGGTGTATAAGATAATTCTAAGCTACAGTATTATGCAAAGACATGCGGAGGCGGCGAGTTGAGTGAAAAAGAAAAGAACAACTTTGTTCATAGTAGTAAAACTAGCCCACCACTAGCTTACATGAAAAAGCAGGTATTTAAAAGCCCCTTTTTGTTTCACTATATGTAATTGGGACCTTGAGTTTCCCTTGCAGTTGGATTGATACTTATTGCACAGCTACAGCTGTTGGTGAGGTTGCTTCTCCTTCCACTACTTGGAGTTCTGAGGAGGTTTTATGGGTTATCCCAAATACACTGCAGCTGATTAGTCTTGAAACAAAGCATGTGATATTTTTGCCTTGTAGAAGTACCGTAGGATTTCACTTGCATGAACTTGTGTTGCAAGGAGGGGACCAGACAAACTGAGATGGATCTGACAGTCACAGGGGTGTGCATTGCTTTCCCAATGGACTGGCAGATGCCTTCATGTGAAGAAGTGGTATATGTAAATTCTAGCTCTTCTTCAGAATGCTTTCAAGTGCCAAAACCAGCATGACCCTCCTGTTATCTGGACTGCATGTCAGCCAGCTGTCTCATTTTCTGGCCTCTCTTTGTGCCAGAAGAATGAAGTGGCCAGAGTGGTCTTTTGAGGCCAGAGAAAAAGAAGTCTTAAAAACTGGTTCTTGTCACAATAATGATGGTTTTCTAGCTTATGTTATAATGTGCTCTTCATCTATTTGCTTCATTTAACTAGTAAAGAAGTGTTGTGACAAGCTTTCAGCCTCATGAGATATGACAGATTAGACACCCTCACATTTAAAAATAAATAAATAGATTAAAACATATCTTGACAGAAAGATGTGGAGTTGTTCTTTAGTCTGCAGGCTAGACCTTGGTAAGAGATCTGGCCCTCTTATCAAACACAGATGGCCACTGATTCGTCATCCTGAAGACATTATTATTCATTCTGTACTATCTTCAAGTATGGCTAAATGTTTCAGTGACTGATAGGCACATTTAACTTTTGCTAACTGCAGTTTGAAGAATATGAGATAATTTAGTTGTTAAAGGTTGATTTCTGTCCTTTCCAACCCTATTCTGTGATTCATGTTGCTAATAATTTTCTAAATAAAAGAGCCAAAAGGATTCTTCAGCAAGAAAGGAAGGAGCTGAAATGTTACATACTGGATTTCCTGGTAATTAGATTTCTTTTTTTTTTTTTTTTTTTGTTCCTTCTGCAAGTAACACAGAAATCCTCTGGTTCGTTGTTCTCCAAAGTCCAACATGTAACAAAGTTCTTCAGGTTTTTTCTAGAACCTGTAAGTTGTGTGTGTGAAACAGCACAATAATTATTGCAAGCTACTCTAATCAAGGAAAGAGTAGTTGTGAATATTGTGGAAGGAAATCTGGGTTGTTGAGAGGCTGATGATAACAGCATGTTTTCATCAGTCATATATGGAATGAGCAAAGTCTAGATGCTAAGGTATACAAAAGCAATCTTATCTGTGGGAAATCATTGGGAAATCATTCTTGTTCTGTAAGCTGTGTGCTGCCTTTGGGTGTTGAAGATCTGCACCATTGTTGAAAGATAGATTTTTCTTGCTGGATGGCTTTAGCTTTGTTCCACAGAACTCTTAGCCTTCTGACAGCTAGTGTTAGAGGGAAGCCAGTGTTACCTGTGTAGGGTTAGGAGAGGGAAAAGGCTTTTGATTGGTTATGATACTGTTACTGCTTCTCCAAACATGATTTCCAGCAGGTGAACTGCCAGCATTTGGTTCATATTCCTACTGTTAAGCTACAGTCGTACTTTTGGTCCTACTGGACTGCACTGCTAATCTTTCTACATAGGTGGAAACCAATATCACATTTGAGTCTGCTGGACAGTGTTTGTAGAATAATTAGATGTAGATGAATGAAGGTGTAAGATTATAGATGAATTTTGTGCATCCTTCCACTTCTGTGTGTGGTGTCTCTTTGTGCATACTCCTGTTCTGTGTGGCCAGGATGGGCAGCCCCCTGAAGCTGGAAAGAGGGCAGAAAAGTAAGAGCCCTACACTCGGGGCACACTTTTTGGAAGTCTTATCAGTGGCTTAAGATACTGCTAGCCAGTACCTGCACTGACCTGAGGAGCCAAAATTTCCAGTACCACTGTGACTCCTTGTATTTGCATATTTGTGCCTTGGTCTGTTGCAGTAAGCAATATTCCACCTAATAGAGGGAATAAGGTCAGAGGTAGCAGACAGCTGAGGATAGGGGAAAAAATGCTTGGTTAGTATAGAGCCTGGCCCATGCCAGGGCCTGGCGTCACCTGTATCTCCTCTTCTTCAACTGGAGCATTGAGCCCAGCTCTCCAGTAGTCCGCGAGCTACTCTGCAAGTGGAGCTGTTTTGCTCTTTGTTTTAGGTGATGCCATGGTTTACCTTTAGCAGTACTGATGGATTTGCCTTGCTTTGCTTAGAGTGGTGATGACTAACCCTGCAAGGCATGCTTCGCCTGTTGTGAAGAAGGTAAATTTAACATTTATTTTATTTTCCTCTGGGAAAATGGTTGTCTTTACTCTGTATGGCCTCTTCTGGGGCCATATGTTGTATTGGTGTGTTATCTTCAAGTCTAGGGCCCTGTTTAGTTGCTCTGAGTGGGCATTAGAAAAGTAATTTCATTACAACAGCGATTTAACCCCTTTTCCACTAGATATCTATGTGGTTTTGTAGAAAATATGTAGGAGCTAGTTAGGGACTCATTGTTCTGCTCTGAAACACCGAATAACTTTGAGACACCAGAGAAACTTGAGTAATTTCTCTACACTGTTAAATGAGGATAATATTTATTTCACTTACAATAAAAAATGTCAGTTGGAGCCAATTCAAAATTATTATTAACATGGTTGTTGTTGCTGTAAGAGAACTCTTGCATTTCTGAATATATAGCAGCTGACAGGATTGCACTGGTATAATGAAGAAGCCTGTCAAAGCAGGTGAAACTGTCACATTATTAATGTGTACAAAAGCCTTAAGCATCCTCTCAATTCCAATCCTCTTGTCCCCTACAGCAGCATTCATTAATGAACTTCACCTTAAAATCCATGGTGCTGTTTTTACTACTTAATTTTGTTTCTTGTTCAAAGAGGTTTGCACACTGGTCATGATTTGAAACAGCTTTTGGGGATTTACTTTAGCTTGTCTCTTTTAGAGAGCTTATAGAGGTCCTCTTTGTCTTCTTTTTCGGTCTCCTCCCTCTTTCTTTGGATTAAAGAGAATCCCAATTTCTCTTTATTTCCTGTTGTGAACTGCTCCCCTTCTTTCCCCCATCCCTGTTCCTGCTTCTTTGGACTAGTAACACCATCATACCTGGGATTCCTTCCTATCTCTGTCCTTGACTTGTGGACATTTCCTTACCACTGTAAATCACACTTTAAAAGTTTTATCCATCACTACTCATGGATCACTCTGTGTTCTGCAGTCTATTATTACTGAATCTATAAATAAGGGAATAAATCATTGGTTTCTGACTTGCAAGGAATATGCCATGGCATATGAAAATATATCAATTTTTAATTCATTTCTGAAGGTGACCCGGAAGCAAATGATCACGATGCAAGTAAAACAGAAATATGCATAGAATACAGTTGCTCATGAAGAATCATATTTTAAATGCATCTGCAGGATTTATGATTTCATATTTCTAATTTGCATATGTTCTATATTTGTTTTGAATTTAATATGCTGTAATTTCATAGTCGTGTAAATAAATCCAGTGGGTGCTGCTGCCATCTCCTGGTCAAGGTCTAAATTAAACACTGATCTCAAAAAATTACATCTGAAGTTCAAGTGCGATTTTCAAGGTTTTCATTGCTAAAGCTGAATTTAAAATTCCCAAACACTTCAGCTTTCAGTACAGAACCCTAGATAGTGGGCAGATTGGAATTTGTGGTCAGATTCACTTGAATTTAACATGAAAGGCTGGCACTGCTTATTTTTTATTCATTGTTTTTAATATGAAAAACTTCACTAGAAATATTAAGGCACATTACCTGAAAAAATATGTACTTCTAGAGTTTCAAAATTGTTATTTATTTGTTGTTATTTATTGTTGTTTGCAGTTGAGAAAATGAAGGCCATCTGGTGCCTGGTGGGACCTTTCCTAAGTGAGATTATCATCTATAGTAATTTCTTTCTCCTTCTTCCCCAAACAATGGGCTTATCCCTTTATTTTCTTCTACCAACATTTGTGCTTTCAAAAAAAAAGTCATCAGGGTAAGATCTATTTAACCACTGAGATATAGTTTGAGTATGAGCTGGGTAAGCTTCCTTGTTAATCTGTCCATGTTCATTATTTGTAATAAAGTGACTTTTGGCTTTAGTGCAGTGGAATTCAATATGAATGCATGTCACAAAAAGCTATTTATTTCTTAGCAATGTGCTTTCAAGTGTGCCTGAAATATATTAAATCTCAGAAAACTTGTATGACACACGAATTGTATTCTTTTCCTCAAAGCCTATGGTAGTAGAAAATTTATAGAATCATAGAATAGTTAGGATTGGAAAGGTCCTTAAGATCATCTCATTCCAACCTCCCTGCTGTGGGCAGGGACACCTCATACTAGACCATGTCACCCAAGGCTCTGTCCAACCTGGCCTTGAACACTGCCAGGGATATTGCACAAAACGAAGACATTCTCCCTTCTTTCTCCTTGTCTTTTCATTAGTTTTACCTCATTTTGAATACAGAATGTGAAAACACTTCATAAAATAATTAAGTTGCAGTTCTCATGCTTGTTTCATTTACACATGGCCTGTTTTAAGCTGTGCTCTAAGATGGTGCACGGTCTCCAAACTAGCACTATAAATTTTTAATTTCTTGTTCCTGTGAACTTTTACAAGTTCATTTTTTAACACTTATCGTTGCAGTGGTACTTAACATCTTCTTTGCAACATGGTTAGGCTGACTAATTTTTAATGTTAAGTGGTTTATTGAGAGGAAAACTTTGAAAGTTTGTGTCTTTGGGTATTGCTTTCAAATTCAACAGTCACCATACTACTTTCTGGTGGCAAGTTTATGTACAATATTAACTTCTACCTGGGAACTCTGGGACGCGTAAAAGAGACTCTGCACAGGGAAGAGTGATCAAAGAAAATGCAAACTCCCTAGGTGCTAGAGCGGAGGCACACGATGTAACTAGTTTTTATGATTACATCTCATACAAAAGCTGAACTGGTCACAGAGCTTCTAACTTCACTATTTCATCTTTTTAAGTTCAGTCATATGACTAGAGAAATAGCTGATATTATAAATAGTGGGGGGGGAAGAGTAAACTTATCTGAAAAAGGGAGGAGGAAAAGAAAAGAACAAGATGGTAATAATCTATTAGATGTGAATTTGATTAAATGCAGAACTGAACTTAAGTCTCATTGGCAGTTTCTGTGCTTTGGCTTCAATATAACAAAATGGTTGCCACAGACCAAAACCCACATCATTGTTTTAAATCATTCAATTTTGAATAGTAGAAGCAACATAAAAGGTTAAAAGGTAATTACATAAACGTAGATGGAAAATACAACTTTCTATTCCAGTTACAAGATTCAGGAGATGCTCTAGAGATTTTGTTCCAGCTCTACATTTCTCCCTCTTTTGTGATGCTAGAATATGTATCCCTATCTGATTCTCTGAACAAGCCGGATCTCTTGTTTAGCAGTCATCTGGAATGTTTTGGGTGGACCCAATAAGCTGCTAACACCAGGACTTTTTCTACTGATTTCTAAAGAAATTAATCCATTCACATCTTGAGCTCCTAATAGCAAAGATGATCTTCTTTCAGTGAGATTGCGTGGTGCTGGTGTGTGACATTCTGGGTACTGCCAAACTCTGGTATTCATCTGAAATTTGTGGGAGAAGTTCAGTTTCAGGTTGAAGGAATGTGCCTAGCCATTGGCCAGTTACAAATGATTTGCAGCATGAGTCTTTATTATTAATTGCATTGAAGTATGGCTTTAATTGTTTGTTTTCGTGGCCTGCAAGTTTACCCTTTGGAGGGGAGATGCTGGCAAAGCAATTCCTTGAGTGAACCAGGAAGAAAAAAGTTTGTAATTACATAACTTGTCAGACCCATCATAAATCTTTATTGAAAATTAACATTTTTTTGTTTATTAAAGCTCATGATCTTAAGGTTCTTTTCAACCCCAACTATTCTATGATTCTATGATCCTGAAACTACTCCTTAAATAAGAGATAGGGGTGGATAGATAGTCTTTGGAAATAATGTGGGAAGACTGATTTACGAACAGAAATTGAGTGTGAAGCTCTGGAGTCAGAAGAGGTACTGATGGGGGAGTGATGATTTGCAATTATGCTTCCAGCAGTGATAGGGGAGATATGAGGAATGTGAATAGGGCTGCCCCAGTTTGCAGTCCTGCATGAAGAGGTCCTGTGTAGAAAACAGCCCTGTGGTTGCACTTGTTGAGGGCAGTGACATACAACGTCTTTTAAAATTTTTAAGGAGAACATTTGGGGAGAGGGGTGTGGTGTGTAAAAAAACAGCCTAGAGAATGAGTTAGGACAGAGCGGCCTTGTGGCGTTTTGACCTTAACCTCACTGGGCAACTATGGGTGATTGTGAGAACAGGAAAGAATTTGAGGAATAGCTGAAGGAAATTTATTTAATGGGAGTTTTACACACACAGAGCTGTATTTCTGCAGACAAATTAAGACACACCAGTGTGTTCCTTAATAGATGCATAATGGCTTTTATTATGAAAGTATTGATGCAAACAGCTAAATGAAAAAGTATGAAGAATGAGTATTGTGTCATTTAATTAGAGTTCAGACTTCCTAAACCAGTACCAACCTGACTCAGCTTATCATGTGAGTTTACTGTGTCTGGATGCAGCATCTTTCCCATGGAGCTGATGTTTTCATTGCTTAAAGACACAAAAGGTTTCACTGTGTTTTTGTGAGGATGAAGATGATGGCGTCAAGGCCAAATAGTGTGTGTGTGTGTGTGGGGAGTATTAAGAGATTTATTTAGTCCAAATTCTCATTTAGTCCAAAGTCTCATTCAGTTTCTAATCCTACTTCACTCATTTCTGTAGCTTCTTTTTGTAATGCTGCTGTAGTGCCAAACACAGCTTTTGTTTGGCTAGTTTTTTTCTGCAGAGGTTGATTGTATTTCCTTGCTTGTGAGGTAGCTTATTCCTGTGTATAATGTGCTTCGTGAAGCACTGTACATCCTTGCCATTCATGTGCTTTCAGGAGAGCGTGTCTGCCAGGCTGTGCTCGTGTAAGTGGTGTGCACAGTACAGGTGTTGCCCTCTGAGAAGAGATGCTATGGCAGGACATCTGCAACAGGGCATCCTGCCCAGGCCAGCAGGTATGGAACAAGATGCAGAAAGAAATACTTTGGCTGTGACAAAATTAGCTTCAGACGCAGTATATCTGTATCAGTGTGAGGCTGTGCCGGAGCTAAGTGGCTTTGGTTTTTGGCTCTGATGGCGTATTGCTATGCCATGCTGCTACTGTCCCGTGTAGCCATACCAGCCTGCTCCAAATCTCTGCACCGCAGTTCTTTGAATCTTATCAGTCCACCCCAAAAATCCCTTCCGTGCCTTACAGTGTTGATAAAATGAATTACTGACAACAATTGACTGATTATATGTAGTGCAGTACAGCACTTCTAGTTAGTGTAGCTGTGCTGCAGAAATGAAAAGTGTCGTTACTTGCATGCATAACTTTCAAATTTAATGTTCTAGTAACAAAATCCCTTTTAATTATTTCGTTTAGATAAAGATTTTAATTACATCTAAACATAGGTTCTTAGCTCTGCTGGCTATCTTAAAGAATCTGTTTTCTGAAGACAAAACTACTTTTCTCCAGAACTGTTATCACCCTGAAATCTTCAGCAGGTGAAGGAATAATTATGTAATGAAATGTACAGCTTAGGCTCCTGTTGCCTAAACCCCCCAAACAATCTGTAGCTGAGGAGCTAATTGTGTTTACATTCTACAAACAGATCGGATCTGTAAGAAATGAGATGCTTAAAAAGCTTAGAGGTAATTGGGTACATTTTTATTTCATCTCACCAGAGGGGAATCCTATAAACTTAAAAGGAATTTCATATATTTGTGACAAGTCTGACTTTAACCCATGGTTTTTAATGGTCTTTTCAGGAACGCTTGAAGACATCATGTACGATTGGACTCCTACATTTGCATGCCCTGTGGTGGTATGCATAATTGACTAATGATGTCTGTAATTTGCCTATGTGATTAATTCATTTGAAGCTATAAATATTCTATATTAAATTATGCAGAAAGTTACCAACTTTTTAACTGATTTATTGAAATAAAGTATAGTTTGTATGTTTCTCTTTTTTGATTTCTAAACAAAGCAAGAATTAAAAGAAATCAAACGGTATTTTAATGGTGCAAAAAAAAAAGGCAGTTGTAAGTAATGTAAATACACAGTTTTCCTGTAATATCAATGGAAGAAGGAAGTTTGCTTTTATTGCTCATTTAGAAAATATTTCTATTAATATTTTTACAAAATCATCCCATTAGCTTATGTTGAAGTCTGTTGTGAACCCAACAGAGAACAAGAGTCTTGTGGAATTCCGTTTGGGTTGCTTTCATGAGTTCTGTATGAAACATGCAAGATGAACTTTGTCTTTTCTTTTGCATGAAACTAAATATTTTCTCTCTCGGAATTAAGAAAGTCTGAAAATATTAATGGAATGCTCAGACTGGTATTTCATGAAGCAAAATTTTTCATTGTTTTATTTAGTGGATGGATGCATTTAATTTTTGTCTGGCTTGACTTGAGCTTACCAAAACCACTTACTACCATGTAGAGACTAAAGGTTAGTTGGATGACTTTATTTTATGTTTCTTCAGTGATTATAGGACACCTTGGTGCCTGACCTAGCGCAACCTGTGAATATTCCAGACAAACTAGAGGTGGAAGGGGAGGGAAAAAGAAAATGATGTTTTATATATCTCTCTTTGTTCTTTAATCAAATAAATAGTTGAGAAAACACAAATCCTGTTGTGACAGCTTTGAGGAGATGCAGAGATTAATGAACATCAGGAAGAAAAGGTGGCCTGATTAAATCTTAAGGAGTATTTTCCTGTCCTTCCTCACTGTGTGCTCAGTCACACAGTGTATCATCCCTGAAGTGTGTTAAGACAGTGCCATTGATACTTGCGCAGACTTTTCTCTGGGAAATTTGAGGCTATCTTGCTACTACAGCCCAAAGGGAGCAATTCCTTGGTAATTTCTATCATGAGCATTGGGTATATTGGTCTGGACTCAAGATTGTTCTCTCATGTGTATCAGTTCCTCTTAAATAACTTTATGAAGACCTTCATAGTGTTGTAGGAGTGAATTTTCAATAGGAATGAGATTTTACACTCAATAATATGGCCGTATCTTTTTTTGGCTAGAACCATATTTTAATATTTGGTGTCTATTGGTTTGAATCTCCTGAAGGACAAAAAGCTGTGAAAGCAGCACTGAAGCTGAGAATACAGATGTTCAGAGTGGCAATTCCCAGGTATCACACATCTGTGTGATGAAAAGATGCTGTCTTGCCCATGGCCTTGGAAATATTGCAGTGACCAAGCCATAAAGGTACTGATGCTGGCTGCCAGCAGGCTGTACAGCTGGAGGACCCAGGACTTCAGACTCACTCCAGGAGGACTGGGTAACAGCCTTCAGATGAGGCTGGCAACAAAATCAGGAATAAGCAAATAAAGATATTTCTGATACCTGAAATGCGAAGAAGTCAAGAGCAACAGTATAGGTGTGAGTTCCCTCTTCTGTCTACCTGCAGCTTCCAGGTTTCAAACAGTCCAAAAAATGGTGTTGAAGACATCTTTAGTCTAACCAAAACTGTTTTGGGGGGAGGCAGTAACGAGGAGAGGAAATGAGTGTTGCTCAAGTTGGTACAGAGCTTTGTGGGAATTGCCTGTATTATGGCTGGATATTGAAGGATAATTCATCTGTGGGAGATTTCTGTCCATATACTCAAGGTGCTATGTTTGAACATGCAATTTATAGAAGAATTAGCTAATCTTCAAGAATACAAACTGGAAAAATTATACTCTGAACTATTTCAAAGCTCCGATGTTTGCCATAAAGCTTTCAGGTTAAGCTCATGTCCTACCTAACATGTTAAATGAATGGCACTATTAGGAACTGCAGTAGTATGACATTAGAAAAATTACAGTGCTAATTGGCACTGCTTTTACAGACCTTAATATTGCTCCTTTAAGTTCTCATTGTTCGCTTAACAGTTACATTACAAATGTAATCTCCTGATGAATAGCATTTTGTACAGAATTGTCAGATTCAGCTTTAACAGTTCATTTAATTTAATGGGTTTGTAATTCAGATAGGTTAACTCCAGAATGAAAGGGTCATCCTGAGAGTGTCCGCAACAGAAAATAAAGTATTTCTTTGCATCTTTGACAGAATGAGTCAGAAGATTGTTTGTGGGGCAAGATAATTTTGGCTTAACTGAGTTTGGCCTTGATGATCGGGCCCTGTGCCCGTGACAAAGAAGAAAGAGTTAAAGAAGAAACAAAGTACATTGTGCGAACTAAATAAGATGTGCTAAAAACAGCTTGGTATAAAAGTTAGAGCAACAGGCTAAAAATAGCTTTTGCTACAATGGTGTGAAAGCTGGAGCAATAGGCAATAAAGCGATTCGCTGCATGAAGATGCACTGAGTCTGTGCCGTTAATCTCCACACATGGCGCCCGAACAGGGACACGATCGCAGCAACTATAGCGACCAGTGGAGAGCCCAGCCAAACAAAATGCAGAAGCAGCGGAGACAGAGAACTGCAGTCTAGACAACCAATCACCGAGCACAAGGTGAGCGGCTGGGAACACAAAGATGGGATCGCAGATTTCTGCAGAAGAAAAATCAATAGTTTGTATATTTAAAAAAATGCTAGAGAAACGGGGAATTGCCTATGATGGCTATACACTCCGCTTGCTACTTGCTTGGCTAAAGAATAAAGACGTAGCAGCAGATGCACAAACAGCATACGTTTATAGATACATGGAACCAAGGGAGGGAAATTATCCCGAGATCAGCAGTGCAGTCTGGAAGTAATGCACCGTCTGCTTGAAACTCAGCATCGGCCTGTATCAGGTCCGCAGCTTGTGACTTTGTTAGAATGGATCCGTGATAAAGTGCCTGACTTTCCAGCTGGTGGCACTTTCCAAATCCCCGCTTGGCAAATTGTTGGTAAACGGCTGCATGATGCTGCTTCAAACGGGGACCCCACAGCAGGGAAGCATTTGACAACCTGGTGGCAGATCCTGGCCACTCTTTGCCAGGTACAGACCAGCGCTGCCTCTGATGCCGTCACGTCTAAGGAAGCTACTGATGCTCGTGAGGGGGGAAATCTCCTGAAGGCTCATCACAAGCTCCCCCCCCCCCGCGCCCCCTTCAGTCTCCCCATCAGCACATCCTTTGTCGTCACAGTCCTCACTGCTGACCACGACAGTCCTCGCAGCGCAAGCACCTCTGTCAGGAGCGGCTGAGTCGGGTGATGACCCTGATAACTCTGATGATCCTAACAACCCTACGGACCCCTTTGATTCTGGTTTTGTAGATCTGGAGAAGGAGCGCGCTTAGAAAGCAGACAGGAGACGGCAATTCCGTGTCCCATCCGTCTAACAAGCAAGCACTGTGCCTGGACTTTATGTGAATGTGATCACTCTGAGCGTTGCTGGTATTGTGACTCACACCTTCGAGAAGGACTGTGTAGAATCTGTAGAAAAAATAATTCTACATCTATTAGAGCGACTGTTGTTAAACTGATATGTGGAAAGTCACATTTTGTTCCCCGAATTTGGGAGGTCTGAGAAAGTGAGTGGGAGGCTACCAAAGAGAAGTGTCAAAAGCGATTTGGGTGGAAAGGAAATCAGAATCAAAGATGAAGGGTTGCTTAGTGCATTGTTTTGTAATCCGCTTTTTTAGCGCAAGCATTGTTAAGGCTGCTTTTGAGGCAAATGCATACGTAGATCTTATCAAGAGTGTTGTAAACCACACGAGCATATCAAATTGTTGGGTTTGTGGAACAGCGGATCAATTTAACTCCCCACTTTTAGGCATCCCCTTAAGTAACTGGACAGACTTAAACCCATACAGCATGTTAAATACATCCTCCATTTGTAAAACAGAAAATGTTGCCCTAGAAAAGGTACCTTTTGTATTAACTCTAGTCAACACCAGTTTGTTATACATCAACTTTAATGCTTTGAACACCTGGAACTTAGGAACTCTTGACAAAGCAAGTGGTAATGGGTCCAATATTGCTCTGCTCTTAGAGCCAAGGTCAGATCCAAATTCACCAGGAAATTATACCCATGGGACACGTGCACAACCATGGGCTGATTACTTATACGGTAGAAGTACCACCAATGTTACAATGACCGTAAATGCTGCTTGTAACCTGCCAGATGGATATTGGTGGTTATGCGGAGATTCCCATGCTAGAAAACAGTTACCAAAAAATTGGACTGGAGAATGTACCATGGGGATCCTGGCCCCTCTGTTGCAAGTTTATAACCATAATGACTTTCAAGGCATATTAAGGGGTACATGGAAAAGAATTAGAGCAAAAAGCAGCACCTGGTCAAATCCTTTAACCCGTTATAATACCGGATTCCATAGTTTTGTCAGGGCACTTCACCCGGGACTAAGGGTTGTTCAGTTAGAACGAGCTATAATTAACATTTCGGCTGAAATGGAAATAATAGCCAGTAATACTGCGGATGCAATTTTAGGGCTAAAACAAGAAATAGACTCATTGAAAAAAGTAGTTCTTCAAAATCGTATGGCTTTGGATATCATAACAGCTCAAATGGGAGGGGTTTGTACGTTAGTGAATGAAAGCTGTTGTACTTATGTAGATCACTCACAACGAATACTCACAGATGTTCAAGAAATATGGAACCACGCTAAGATTCTCCATGAAATTTCAAAAGATGAGGGTTTATCTTGGTTAGACAAGTTATTAAGTGGCTGGGGGATCACAGCCTGGCTTCAATCAATTGTCAAAACTGGGTTGTTTATATTGAGTATATTTTTCTGTATCTTGCTTGTTTTACCCTGTCTGATAACCTGCCTACAAAGTATGATGCAAAACATGATTCATCGGATAATGGTTGTAGAAAAACAAAAAAGGGGAGATGTGGGGCAAGATAATTTTGGCTTAACTGAGTTTGGCCTTGATGATCGGGCCCTGTGCCCTTGACAAAGAAGAAAGAGTTAAAGAAGAAACAAAGTACATTGTGCGAACTAAATAGGATGTGCTAAAAATAGCTTGGTATAAAAATTAGAGCAACAGGCTAAAAATAGCTTTTGCTACAATGGTATAAAAGCTGGAGCAATAGGCAATAAAGTGATTTGCTGCGTGAAGATGCACTGAGTCCGTGCCGTTAATCTCCGCAATTGTTCATATCTGTGAATGCTTAATTGAGAAAAACATATGCAAACTGTAGGATCCAGATCCATATATATTTGTCCATTAAATCTAGGAATAACTTAAGATAGAAGTAGGCATGGTTATACTGTAAATTAAAAAGTAAATTGAAAGTAAATTCAAGGTATGTAGTCTTAAAAATAGTGCATTTCCCCAAAAATGGAAATACTAGTTTAAATCTTGTTTTAAGAGACCAGATACTTGATTAACTAGAATATAATTCATGTTGTGTTCCTAATATTGTATAGCCCAATAAATATTCATGAAACTAAATGAGTAAATTAATCTGTTATGCCTTAACTGACAATACTGTAGAATGTGATATTATAATCTAAAGCAAGAAAAATACTCAATGGCAAGTCAACCTACTAGGGAAAATCTAGTTATAATTAATTTTTAATGACAGAGTACCAATTTGTAAATTTACTGCAGTAATCTCACCCTCCTTCCTAAAATGTAACTTTTAACAGATGTTTAACATAAAATGGAGATAGGATACAGCAGTGTATTGGGAAATGACTGGGAAGTGTTGATTCTGTGAGGACTCTTTGAGAGAGGCCATAGCATTTAATTTGCATGGTCAAAGCCCTGTGTGTGCAACAGGACCAAATTCTGCAGCTGAAGCCAGTGTGCTTTGTGGCAGCAATGCCTGCATTTTGCAGCTATTTTCTACACCTTTCCCTATGCTCCTATCTTCCTGACTTGAGCTTTAGCTCTCATCCAGCCTGATTCCGTGCGGTAGAGACGTTCACTGAAGAGGGAGAGGACTGAGTATCCAAAGGGTAAGTTCTACTTAAGTAAGAAGGTAGAAAAGCCCCACATGTCAATAGTCCAGGTTGCAGATTTTGTTCCACAGCAATGGAATCTGAGTGGGTTTTAGGCAGCACACTATTTTTATTTCATCTCCAGTGCTAGGATGTGCAGTGCTCGGTTTATGCTAGATGCCTATTTTCAGAGATGTCTTTGACTTTGGGAACTAGCTATCATCTGTCAAAACCTAGAAGCTGAAATTCTAGGGAAATTCTTTGTGGGAAATAAGTGTCACAGTTTCAGTGCAAGAGCTGCAGTGGACCTGACCATACTGACATGTAGTCATCTCAGGAAAATCATAGTGATGCTGTGCTATTTCATGATATATCCTTACTACCACTGTTGTCTTCCTGACTGAGATGCTGTTCCAATTTGCTACTTACTTTAGTATTGCATGTTGCTATGAAGAAAGAAACAAGTTAGTGCATGTGAAGATTTTTGAACTTAAATGCATGGAGTAGTGAATGATTATTATTAATTTCAGAATGAAACTGGAGGAGTTAATTGTAAGGTAACCATAAGGTAACTCAAGCTCATGAATTCTGCACCTCAGAAGCAATGAATTAAATGATAGACTGACGCTTTTGGTGTGTTCTAAGTGTGTGAATGCATAGGAATATAGAATAGGTTTTTAGGTTATGAAAGATTTCAGGAACATCTGAGTTGGATGGAATTCAAATTTTAGTTGCTGATCAGCAATTTCTACACTGTCTTCAAGAGCTTTCTTATGAAGCCTGAAAAGGAGCATTGTTTCTGAGAAGCATTGACAGTTCAGGCTTCAGTAGGATTACAGAATCAGGTCATGATTAAAGCTTACACATTATTAAGAACAGTTTTTGTTAATAATGTGTCTCTAGAAGTACCAAAAGTTCAGAGAATTCATCTTGCTTTCACTTCTTTATTTCGGAAGGGAAACTTGGCAGATGTTTTATTTTTTAATTGATGGTCCTTTCTGTAGTGATTGGACTTTATACATACACACCTGTGTATGTATACTTGTATATGTGTATATATATAAAAATGCAACTTTAAGAGTATGTCTGCTTGAAATATTAATGATGAAAATGAACAGGAAAATGCGCCAGAATGTGTCACTGTGTAGTCAAAGCATAGGAAACAATTTTCTAAGACTAAGATTAGAAAATGCTACTTCATTTTTAAAGTTTAGAGAGTCTCCTCAGGTTACTGGTACTGTGATTTTTACTATTGCCTTCTTATGCATTTGTGTTAGGATAATTTTAATAGTTCAGAAAAGTTGGTGTATCACCACAATTTTTAAAGATTATTTTTCTGGTCATTTGTCATTTAAAAAACTCCCACCACTTACCTGTTCCTCCCGAAATAACAAAGAAAACAAAAATTAAACAACTGAACACTTTTGGGGGAAAAAAATGCAGATACTGTAGATAAATATTAGATGTTAGAATTACTGTCAATAAAGATAATAGAAAAAAGGGTTTTCATTCTCTGGGGCAATTACTGTCTATGCTAAAAACTAGAAATTCTGAAGGACTTCATTTTATAAGGATGCTGGCTGAGTTGCTGTTAAAAGCCTGTCATCCTCAATGACAGCTTATCAATGAAAACATCTGTATGAAACAAAGATACTCAAACCTAAATCCAAATGTCGTAAGGATTTCTCTGCACAAAGTCTGATCAAATAGAAACAAATAGCCCCCTCCAAAAAAACCCCCAAACAATAACCTAACAAACCAACCAAACAAAACAAAAAAACCCCACAAAAACCAAAACTGCCAAACCACAAACCTGTGTAACTTGAGTACAAAAGATGAGTGGATTCTTGATTCTTCTATGGAATCCATAATTCCATTTATTTATGGAAAATAAATATAGCAGGCATGTTTTTAGATCTTCATTGGAGATAACCTCTTGTTTTATTGATATGGCACAGTGCAGTATTATATATACAAACATACCTAGTTTCTTGGGAATCTGATTCCAATTTTAAGCGGTGCATATTGGTAGAGTTGATTTTTTTTTTTTTCTATTTATGATTGTCTCTCTTAGAAAAGGTAAACATGGATTTAAAGAAGCAACATAAAAAATACAAGGGAAGGCATGCAGAAGAGGGGCACCTTATTTAACCCAAGGAAAAGGTGACAACAGAGTTAAAGAGAGAAAGGTAGCAGTTTAATAAAGTAACCTAATGTCTCATATATTAAAGTCAGAGAATTAATCCAAACCAAATGTGGCAAAACATGGAAATATAGAAATTTAACTTTGTACTAATACTGTATGGTAATTGTAGAGCTTGGTGTCTCTGATCTTAGATTAGCCTAATTTAAAAAAAATCCCGCTTTTAAAAAGATATCCCTTATGATCTGTATTTTATTATATGTATTTTCCTACTGAAATGGCCTTGAGGCATTGCAGAAGTGCAAATAATCAATAACTAGCATTACTAAAGTATGAGGCATTGAAAAATTTGTCATACAGTTAATTCTGGGTAAACTATAATTACAAGATTTTAACACTGATAGTAATGACTTGAACATATGGTGAGAAATAGGTAATAAAATTTTTTTTTAATTGTGGTATAATGAGCTTCTGGGTTGTCTATACTATTTCCACTGGGATACCAAAAATTTAAAAAGCGAATGAACGAAAGGAGTAACAAAAAAGTTCTCTAGCTTGGAGATAGTTGTACCATTGAAATGAAAGAAAACAGAATTTGAGAATACTTTGTGATTTTAAAAAGAAAACCTCTTCAGGTCATCTTTAGTTAAGGCAGGTCTTATATAGGTTTAGTGGGTTTAGGCATTTGTTTGGGGTTTTTTTCTTAATATCTTGAAGGAGAATTTATGTAATATAGCAGATTTCCTACTTAGAATATAGGTAAATATGGAAGGACTTTATTCTCTTGTGTTTGGCTATGTTGGTGAATTGTGCTATAGTTAAACCTGAGATGAATCCTTCATGCTGGACTCTTGCTCCAGCTTCTATGTAGTTCATGTGCTGTCTGAGCCCATAACTATCCCAGTGATTAGTCTCCAAAACCTTGTTACAGACTTCTGTGCTCTGCAAAGACCTGTCTATGGCCCTAAGTCAGGAATAATTACCTAGCATAGTTACTGAAGAGCTATAATGGTGTGGGCTTACAGTTGGTTCCTCTTTACAAAGGTTCAACATACAGGACAGAAATAGATCTTCTGCCTCAGCATAGCTTTAATATTTTTCGTATCTGTTTTGGAAGCAATAAGACAGGTTTTTCAGCTTTAGCCAAAATACAAAAGGACTTGAAGTGTACATATACTAATATATGTTTCTTTCCAAACTCTGAAATTTCCTGGTGGCATTTATCTGAACTCTGGGAAAGAAATCATGTTTATTTTGCCTTTTCTATATGAAATATGCAACAAAGACAGTGACTGTTACAGTTTACAATGCTTTTTAGTTCCTTGCTCTGAACCTATATTGGCTTCTGTATCCAGCCTGGATACAGTGCCTGGACCCTGAAGGTGTGGTAGCTGAAATTGTGGTTAAGGGAATATTTTTCATTGTAGAATTAGGAAACCATCCCCCACTCAACTCAACCTGTAATAAACAAATAGTTTTTCTTTAAAACTATATTTGTGCACTTCCCTCCCTCCTCACCAAGAAATCGGTATTACTCATTAAGAAAAACATTCAGTCCTAGACACATTTTTCTATGAGACTCTACAAACCTATTCCATAATTTTTGCTTATCTTCTCTCCTTTCCTAAAGACGGAAAGATTTTTTTTCACCAACTTAACTAGGAATAGTATTTCTCTAAAAATAAATATCTATTTTTAAAATACAAAAGTAGAGGGCTTTTTCTTGTAGTGTATGTCCATGACTAGCTCTTTGCATTTCAAAAAGGTCTGTCAACATATCACTGCCATGCTTGTCACAGCCTCTCTAAAGCTGTTACAGTGAGTCAGAGAGTGATTTTTCTGCCAGAGGAGCCTGGCAGTGATTACAAGCCTAGTGATACTTCTGCTGTGCAGAAAATTATTATTGATGGTGGTAAGGATAAGCCTGATGAGGGAAAAGATGTTGGGCTGAGCAATGGTAGGGGGACGTGGAGGGGTTGAGTTTTGTTATCAGTGAGTTGACCCTGGTCATGTCCAGTAAAAAAGAATACTTTTTTATAGGATACCTGGTGCTACAACAGTCTTAATCCTATCCTAGTTTATCTCCTACTACTTTCAATTATTTTTCTGAACAGCTTATTATTTTTTTTAGAGTGTTGATAAAATGGTATCAAAAGAGAAACATCAAACTTGTTAGGGACAGGGTGTTTCCCAAAGACCATGAATGAGAGTCTTAATATAATGGGACAATGAATACCCAAGATTCAAAATTCCTTATATTTTTTCACATGAATGTAGTCTACTGGTGGTTTTCTTTTGTACTGAATGTAGTATAATGCTCATTTTTTAATTCCTTTTCAGTTACAAAGAACTCCTGGTTTCTCTATGGTTATCTGTAGAATGACAAGCTTCTCAAGTGCTAGCTTCATATTGATTTCTGTTTTCAGCAAAGTAGGCTCTAAAATTTCAGTAGATGGGATTTGTTACACACATGGGAGTGTCGATATGTCTAGTAGGAAGTCAAAGCTAACAGTCACTGTAAGGCTCAAGTGCGTTGCTTCAAAGTGTGTGCTTGAAAGTAGCCCTTGATATGCTCTTAAATGTTGGTAATAGCATTTACTCAGTGGATCTTGGTTCCTGAAATAATTGCTGAGTGCTGTAGAAACTTCCAGTGTTCTGGCAAGACGTCAGTGTTTTTCACTCTTGTGTAATATAGAAGTCTTGACTGTGCTGCATATAAAAGCATCGGATTCTGTCCCATCATTTTCCCTTAGTTTTGTGCCAGCCCTCTCTGAACTATTTGGAGTTAACGAAGTGAAATATGGAGGGAACTTAACTGGATACTGTTGAGTTGTATTTAGCTGGGATATTTGTAGCTTTTAATGGCAGGCCGTGAAGACAGCTAAAATGTGTTGGGTTTAAAAAAAAATAAAAAAGAGGAGATGCAGGAAGGAAAAATTTTTTGTTTGCTTTGTATTTAAACTTGCCAAAATGGAGTTTGCTGTTAGCATGCAGGCACCAAGACTGTCTTCATTAGCAAATGAAACAGAATTATAGTCATAGAATCACAGAATGGTTTGGGTTGGAAAGAACCTTAAGATCATCCAGTTCAAACCCCCTGCCATGGGCAGGGATGCCTCACACTAGACCATGTTGCCCAAGACTGTCCAGCCTGGCCTTGAACACTGCCAGGGATGGAGCATTCACAGCTACCTTGGGCAACCTGTGCCAGTGTCCCACCACCCTCACAGTAAAGAGCTTCTTTCTTATATCCAACCTGAACTTCCCCTGTTTCAGTTTAAACCCATCACCCCTTGTCCTAGTCTGAGCACTGGCATGTGATTTGCTCCTTTTGTTAAATTCTTAGGAGAATCCATGGCATAATTTTTGGTCCAGGCCTAGTTATGCTTTTCCAGAGATCACCTGAACACATGTTGGGGAATGGAGCTGTCTGAGGCTGTCCGGGGGGGGGGACACAGCATGGCTGATGGTCTTGTGCCTGGGGTCCGAGGAGAGGAGAGGGCCATGGACCTTGGTGCAGTGGACATGAAGAGGTGCTGTGCAGGGATGGTTGACCTTGGGAGTCTAGAGCATGGGTGTGTATATTAGCATGAGTGTAACCCATATGCATTTAGTTTTGGTCCTTTAGTGAAGTGTTGCCCTTTGGGATGCTGGGCTGTAATCCTGAGTGTCCGTAGACCTTCAGCTGAAGTCATGGAGGAAGTCAGAAGCAGCTTGCTTTTTTAGGTTTTCATGCAGAGTAGTAATCCTTCTAGTACTGGAGGTAGAGGAAGCTTGCTGTGTGTGGACATGTAATACATGTGACATGTGAACTCATTTGTAAACTCTCTCTGTAGGGAGATTTTTGTGTTGAGGGCAAAGTCTGTGGGGAGATGACCTATGCTTTTTAATAATTTATTTTGGTTTTTGGTAGGAGTTTGTTCCTCTATGCTTAGCAAAATTTTAACCAGAGATGAACATGGGAGGGAAAAATAAAAATAGATCTTCTATTAACTGCTTTGACTATCTACTTTCACTTCCCTACATGCTATCTGAATATCTATTGAACTGTGTCACTAGCGTCAGATTAGGAGCTCATATCGTGATGCAAGGTTAGATGCTCTATTACAGCACAACACGAGAGGTGTTTGCAAGTCCCTGGTTCTAACAGGTTATTAATCTCCAATTCCATTAATCTTAAAAGTGCTCATTAGGCTTAATTTGGTTCATCTAGTATTGCCAAAGCAGCTGAAGTTTTTGAAGGTGAAAATTCTTCCTGTTTTGTCAAAAAGAAAACAATATAACAACAAGAAGAGAAAGCATAGCTGAGGAGCAGCAATGTTGGGGTGCGTTATGTCACATCTGCTGTGCTATGCGCTCCTCACATCTCATTTCACCTGCAGTTGTTGGTACTAGCTCAGGATGTGACCCCAGAAATGGCAGAAGGAAGAATAAATGATGACTTTCAATGTCACTCTGTCTTGTCTTTTGACCTAGAATAAACCATTTCAGTTTACCAAATGGACAGAAAGCTAACCCAAACGCATGGGTTTGTGTTAGCTGTTGGCTTAGCAAATTGAAAGAGCTCATCACAGATGACGTCAAGTGCCAGGAAGGGATAGAAAGGCAGGACAGCAGCAGTGGCTGTGAGCCTGCCTGCAGCTGCCAAGGAATCACAGCCTGGAAAAAAGCAGTAATGCCTTCCTCTCCCCATCTGTTAGCAAATCTAGGACTTCAAACTGTGTGTTAGATTGTTGTTGGTTGTTGTTGTTCAGTTGTGGTAAGTTTCTCAGTCCCATCTGTGATGCATGTACACTGGAAAAATCTCCCCCCACCATGCATTAGAATGAGAATTTCAGTGACCCGGTTCCTGATCATGCAGAGCATCTGTCAGTCTCAAACTTGCTAGGCACTAACAATACGTATTTAGCTGATATATAGGTGTATATGTACTTACTAGTCTGTGCTTTCTTGAAAGCATCACCTGTGGGTGAGAGACTCGGATCTTTTCAAATAAGGTTCTTTGGCATCTCTCTCAGACGGTAGGTGATATAAACAAAGTGAATGATGTGAAGCAAATAAAGAGCTACTTAGGATTGCATCCACTGGAGATAATAAATAAATCTGTGCTCTCAGCCCCATGACATCATTTCAATTCTATAGTAAACATATTTTCAGTTTCAAAATTAACTTCAGGGGAATCTCTAGCAGATAGAGTCTCTTAGCTGTGCTTGAAGGATCCAATCAGCTAGATACAATGTCTTTATGAAAAGCTGATCTGCAAACTTGTACTTCCAGGAGGAGAGGGAGAACATTTATAAAGATATGAAAACCAAATATTTATGAAAAGTCTATTTTATTCCCTTTAAGTATGTCTATGCCATCATTGCATTTGTGAATAGTTAAGCACCATAAATCAACAGCCATCTAGCTCCGTGGCACAGCCAGTGCTCTGCTGTTGATGCCATTTGTGTATGTGTGGGAGGGAGTGGGTACCACGGGTCCTCTAGGAGGAAAGTTACTGAAAAACCCACTTGCGAAATCTGTTGGTTGACTTAATCCGTTTCTTGAGTAACAGTCACTAATCAAGTATATACTACAGTGTTTCTTTAATATCACATACATATTAACAAGATATCTTGTAAGCAAGTGTTCATGGAAGTTTGTTTTTTGTGACAAATATGATCTTAGATCATATTTGAACTTAGAAGTTCAACTATATATATATTTAATGCAGCAGGTTTAGAAAAATCTGTTTCTGTAGGAAAAGTGACAGAGGTCTTTAATTTAGGTAGTTCTCACTTTTCCCCATTGGGTACTGCATTAGAAACTCACCAAGAAAGTTCAAATATATTTACAGACTTATTTCTTCTTGTCAGGTACAGAAAGTCATAGTAGAGTATATTATGTCACAGTTATAGTATAACAGAGGAAGAATACTGGGGTTTTGAGGACACCCGAAATGAAACTCAGATCTGATTAGCTTTGATTTCATTAGACTGAATCTGATACTGAGGAAATACTCATATGTATGCTAATGTGTATTAAAAAGTCATTAGTTTTAAAATTCCTCTATTTTGGCTATTTGTAAACCTGAACTGTTACAAAAATAAATGTTTGTTTGAGGAATGTTTAAAAAAAAAATTAATTGCTGTTTTAAGAAAAAAGTCTGCAGGTGGAAGACATCTTAAAACTCGTCTTCCTTTGCTCTTGCAAATTTTCAGCAGGAAGCTGGTTCATAGGATGGAGACAGCTTGTACCAGCTGCACTGACAGGTACAGCTCAGCAGCACCCTAGCCCTGGTTATACCCCCCAACCTGTTTGTGGAGCTGGCTGTATGCCTGCACTTCTGCTGCTGCAGTGCAGATTCTGAGTTTTAAGCTGCTCATGGCATGGAGTTGGAGCTAACTCTAGGTTTCATACCCACGTAGGCCACGCAAGTGATGCGCTTTCTTCCACTGACTGACACTGTGGGGGCAGCAACCTCTTGCAGAAGGGTGTGGAATAAGAAAAAAGACAGCTGAAGGCGATAATGTGTTTTGCTAGCACAGCTAAATTTGCTAGGTGTCATCATTCAGCACCCTCATTGCCAAAGTACACCATGCATTTTATCACTCTGCCATGAAACAGGCAGATAGATCCCTTTCTGCACGAACAACAGGCTCCACAGGTACAGTCACATGGCAAATACGGACTTGGGGGACGTTTATGCTCATAATTTCATACTTCTAATAGGAAGTAATAGCCTTGCTGCTGCTCTGTGAAATATCTACTGTGTATTTCTCATACATGGGAAGTCGATTCTAACGATTTGAAGAGTATTTTGCTTATTTTTGCTAGAGTTTTCCCAGTACAGGAGGAAAAAAGTAAATTGTGCAGAAGATGAAATCTGATTTTGATGGCTTTTAGATTTCCTTGTTTCAGGAAGAACAATTGCTTCTTTTAGCATTTAAGTGCTTGGTGGCTGAGCACTCAAATGCTAAGAAGCAATTAAGAGAGACAAACATGCCAAAGGGTGGTATTCTGGGGAAATATTAGGAGTAATTTTTAAATTGGAAAACCAATAATATTTATCAGGTCCTTACAAAAAACCATAATGACCTGTGTACTCTAAAATTATATTATGAGCTTTATTCAAGTCTAAATTGAAATTAAATAAGCTGAAATATTTTCATTGGCCAAAAGGATCTTTGTATTTCAGTCTTTCAAAATGTAACAATACATTTTAGGGTAATCCTTTCAAACTTGACAGATTTGAGGCAGAGTGGGTGCATGCTGCTCCATCAGATAGTGTTATTTCAGCCTCAGTGAAGGAAAAATCATTCGTCCTTTGAAATATAAGGTGACTCCCTCCTGACTCACACTCAGGGTGGTTTGGTGCAAGATTTCTTCCTGTTGATAAGCTGGTCATGAAAAGATAGAAAATTTTCTTTAAACTTTGAGGAATTTTAGGGATTTGACTGGTGCAAACTCAGTTTTAAACTTGGGGAAATGTAAATTGTATTAGGTTTGCAACCCATTAAGCCTTTGAAAAGGATCCAAGTAAATAAAAAGATTATTCCTGATGTTTCTAAATGTTTTAGCTTGATTTTGACATGTTCTGTTTAGCACTTTCCCTACATCTTAAATTATACTTCCAAATGTAGTCTGATAAAATGAATAATCTTTTTAAGAGGTTGTTCTGTCTTCAGGAATTCACAAAGCCTTTTGTTTTCTAGGATAAATATTTTCACATCTAAATTTCATTCCTAATTCTGTGTAGGCTCAAAATTTAAAATGGAGTCAGGTGAAGATGCCATATGCTGGTAACAAAGAATACCACTGTAGAGATCCCAGAGGAGTACTGGCAAAGGCAGATAAATGCACAGGACAGAAATGCAGGAGGTTGTGGCAGGAGCTGAAGAGAAGACCAGTGTGGAAAGGCAATAGGGAGGAGAGCAGCAGCAGGTAATAAAGAGAGGAATGCTAGTGCGCAGCTTGAGGTCTGCGCAAGGTGGTTTTTAGGGACACGGAGAACAGTTTTGATTTACCTCCTGAAGAAACAGACCCCAGGGAAATCGTCTGTTGGGAAGTGCTCAGAGGAATTGCTTCTTGTACAAGAGAGGAGTTTTGCATCGTTTACGTCTACAGACTATGGATTGGGGTTACAAATGATTTGATGAAGGGAATGGGGATGGTCAGGGAATGGGATGGTCATATTTTTAACCCTGAGCGCTTCTCCATCCTAGGTCTTCAAGCTAAAAAATGAAAAACCTTTTCTAGAAAAGCACAGCACAATTGATTCAACCTAGATGCTAGTTTGTTGAGAGAAATTCTGGGGACATAGGCTGAAAACATTGTTTAACAAACACTTTAACAGTAAGAATAACATAAAAATGTAAGACTACTGGGAGAAACCTTGCTGTTAAATGAAGAACGTAATTTGATGATTGAAGAGGTTGTAAAACTCCTCAAAGAACACTTTATAGCTCTGATTAATATAATTCATTTAATTGAAAAAATATAATAGTAAAGGCTATGGAAAAATATCTTAAAAAATAAACTAGCTCTAAAGAGTTTTCCAAAATGTTAGTAGGAAACATGTTAAAGAACCCAGAGGTTTATAGCCTGGTAAATGAGCATTACCAGGAGGTCTCTTCAGGATGCAGAAAAACCTGAAAATAACAGGATGTATCCTAGTGGTATGCCTGCTTTACAGAAAAAAAGAAAAACTCATCCAAACTGAGGCCTGAACACCAGTGACAGCTATTTCTGACATAGCTGCTTCTAAAGGTTTTCTTCATCACTGTTGGAGCTTTGTTTTGTGTGGGCTGATAGGTATGTGAGGATGTATTCAGAGCTCCAGCATCCAATTCATATCGTGAGGAAAACAAACAAAAAGTCAAATGCAAAACCAAACAACATCACCACCAGCACCATAAAAACCCACAACAAACACACGCACACACAAAACCCACGAAAAGAACAAAAAGAAACCCCCAACCTGTGTTTTTTCTTTGTTTTTAATTTATTTATTTTATATTTTTAGTTTGAGCAAGATTGAATAGGAAAGAATGTGTTTCAGACTGTAGTGAATATAAAATGCTTTGTGTGTTAATTAAGTGAATTCTTCCTGGCACAGTAGCAGTTTCAGCCCGGTACACAAGAAGAGCAGGCTAAGTTCACAAGCCTGATGTGTTATTGTCCTTTGATGCAGTAATCTGGAAATGAGCTTGCTCACAGTAAACGGGGAAAAAACCCAATTCTATCACCTTCTCTGGTGCTGGGATCCTGTATCCTTCTCTCCTAAAGAGGATACTTATATCATCAGACTGTTTGTTGTTCCGAATGCTTGTAGTATCCCTTCACATAGTGAGTGTTCCAGCAGAGGCTGAAATCCATTTTTCAGGTGACTATCTTGAAAATGCATCCTGAGTAAGCTAAATACTAGGGATTAGGAAATTAGTCTTGAATGTGCCATACCCAATTTTAAATGTACTTTGCCTTCATTAAAAGTGGGACTGTGAACTGACTTTTAAAGCACTGATAACGGCACACTGACATGGGATATTTTCCAACATACAGGTTTAGGTTTGTCCATTGGAAACAGGAGTTTTGTGTTTAGATCTTCTATCTGTTAGAGCCCAAGCCCATAATGGCACCAGCTGAAGCTGAACTACAGTATGCTGCATTTTATTTTCAGAGAGCATAGCACATTATTTACCCCACTGCTCCTGCACAGAACAAAATAAAATTAGCTCAGCTCCTAATATCCTATTATCACTTTTCCAAAGTCCCCAGTGTTGAAAAGTTGTCAGCTGCCATACATCCCTGTGTAACTAAATGGTGCATATGGCATAAATGGCATAAAAATCAGTAGATAAACAGAATGTAATATGCTGCAAGAGACTAGGCTGGAAAAAATCCTGTATCTAGACTAGAAACTGAAGATCCCTCTTTGTCATTGCAAGTGCAGGAACAGCCAAGGCAGATCTATAGTACTTTGTCTATGGGCAGGTACTGGTTTATAAGATGTATTAGCTAAAGATAGAGTAAAAGTAATGAATTACTTCTTGGTGTCATAGTTGCAAAATTTCTTTTCAGCAGGCATGAGAATCTGACAAATGGAGTCCCATTCCACCTATGTTGCTTCTTGGTGTAATTTAGGAGTTGGCACATGTTCATGTATTGGGAGGCTTGTATTATTTTCAAGTTTAGTATATACCTCCGTCATTTGTACCCTGAAGCTCTCTGTGTTCAGTCCATTTACACTGCTAGTCTTTCCATCTGCTAGCCTTTCATTTAGAAATATTTGAAAAAAAGAAAAGTTCCTTTGTAATTAATACTTAGGAAACTTGGTGCTTTCTATAAAGTATTTTGATTTTTAAATCCTTGACTGGAAAGAAAACAATATTTCCAATTTTATTGGCATCAAAGGCCTCAATAGTGCCTTAGAACTTCATAATCTATGTTTTTGGTATGAAGTTGCACCTGTTTAGAAAAATAATAGAAGTCCAGGAAAAAAATAAAGGTATTCCTAAGGGAATCCTTTAATTGATAAATTGCACTTCTCTTGTTACGCCTGGGTAAACAGATATACTCATTCAGCTGGAATCTGCATCACGCATGAACCATGGGACAATGTTTTCGCAAGAAATGAGGCTTGTAGTCTGATTTCCAATAAAGATTTGAGATGAAACATTCTATGATCACTTAATCTTCTTAAACGTACCACAAAACACTAAGTGTATTAAAGCGTGTATTTAAACGATAACAAATCCTGCTGTTAGACCTAATAGGAAACAGTTCTTTTTCCACTAAGCTGCTGCTCTTAGAAGGAATTCCTTTCCACTTCCGAGCTATTTACTCTGCCTTTTTGTTGTTGAACAGTGTGTTTTGATACATACTTTAAATGATTTGCTTTTAAATGTGTATTAGTATATTTAAAAAAAAAAGATAAATCTTGATGAAGTAAAAATATATTACTTGATTATACTAGGTAATACGAAATGTGTATTGTTAGAGTAAAATGCATGTAATCTAACTATATGCATTGTATATTTTGTGTTATGTTTTGTATTACAGATTCATAATCTATGCATATAGCTCAAAGGTAATATTATTAATAAAGTGTTTAAAATATCCACACCTGTTACAGAAAGAATCTGCATCAAATTTTTTTGTTTTCAGGGGTAGTTTGATGGTTGTTGGGGTTTTAAAAGTGTTTTACAAAGTAAAACAAATGTGGCTGTAAACTTTAGTGAAAAGGAGTGATGGGCAAGGCTTTAAAAAAAAAGGGGGTTCTGCAATAATTCAGGAATTGCAGTTAGCTCCATTAATAGATATTATTAATCTGTTTAAAAAGCAGTGTAACCTTTAGGAGTTCTGTTTAACGCTGATTGCAGTAGCTTGCAATGAACTACACAAACCCTTTCTTCAGGACCAGTACAACATCTGTTGCTGTAATGGCTGATTTTCTTCAGCCTTTCTTATAGCTCAGAGGGTCATTGTGTCAGACATCCTCCAGCCCTGCAGCTGGCCCCTCTTGCAGGTATTGGAGCTCTGGGCCATGTGCCACAGCAGAACCATGAAGGTTATCTGCGCTTCTAGTTGTACTCAGTTTTCGGGCTTCACTCACTCTGGTTGTTGGTACCTGGTGCAAAATAAAGGTCATGGTTGTGCCGGCTGTGGCCTGACTCAGGTCCACACCACATGTAGTTTTGTGTGCGTTAGCACCAAGGTGCTTTCCTAATATTGGTTATCTACACTATTTCCCAGTATTTCAGCATGGAAATGCAGCAAATGTAAAATGCTTTCCTTGACACAGAGAAAGGGGTAAATTTCTTCAAGATATACAGGAGATGTGTCCTTCTTCCAGGACTAGAGGCAAAGGAAAGCTTGTGCTCTGAAGTTCTGTGCATTTGTCACGATTTTAGTAGATGGGTGTGATTTCCATCCACTGCTTAAAAATTACTGCTTTATTTTGGTAGAAGAGTTATCACTGAGGTATGAATCCTAATATGTTTCCTAGAATTAAATACTCAAATACAAGTGTAAAGGCCTGAAATAAAATTAAACTTACATAACTGAATATCAGACATATTGAAATTTGATACTGAAATATTAATACGAAAACATGGTTTTGTGCTCATGTTCAAGTGTTTTAGTTTCACACATCGGCTTTGTGTGTTTACTCTTAACGTTAAGCTATAAATGTAAAATATACACGTTTGTATTAGCGGATGTCTGCATATTCTTTTGGTGAAGGTTCATAAAATACAGAATTACAAAGCTATGCACATCCCAGCTGCTCCATATTCTCTGGATACTATCTGTTGTCCTTGTTCTTGTCAAGTAGCTCTGTGTGCATGCATCATCCCTGTAATTTTCATCACATTAACGTGATTCATTAGGTGTTTAGGAGCAAGAGACGTGTCAGATGTTGTGGAGTAAATTAACTTCAAGGTTTTATCGAAAATGGAGAATCAGTGTTCTGCAGGTTCCGCATGAAGGTGTGCCTAGTGTGGGTATACAAAGTAAATACAAGTGATGGTGACTAATGGCGGAACTGCCATAGCTGGGCACACGCTTATCTTTCCCCATTTGCCAAATAAAGTGTCTGGCAAATTATTTAACTGCCTGTATCTCCATCACCTTTGCTGCTGTGATTGTAGCCTAGAAGTCAAAGCACAGTCATGAGCGACAGCGTTATGGGCATATTCATGTCCTCTTGTGTCCCTGGTCTGTGGGTGCAAACTCAGAAGTGCAGGGAATGAGCTACGGTACAAACTGCCATGTTTCACCTGCCTACACACCATCCAATTCCACCAGGATCTGGAATCCTAGTGTGATTCCAAATGAAACTGCTTGGAGCAGTTCATGTTCGTAAGGATAGCCAAGTGTCGAGAAAATGATAGCTATGAATAAAGAAAAATCCCCATAAAGGAAGTGCTCACATTGGCAACCCGGACTGTGTGTGGTGGTGGGAGGTGAGAAAGACGGAAAATAGGATACAGTGTTTAATAATGTAACTACAAAAGGTGATTTGAATTTGATTGTCTGCAAGAAATGCTGATAAGGGTAAATCTCTGTGCACTTCGAGATCTGAATGCTGAGGCCAGATCAAGTCTCTGCAGACTTGCATGGAAAAGCACAGCTATATCATGACCTCCTTCTCTCTCCCATTAGGCTCATGCCTTGTAAAAGCAGGACAGATTTTGGACTGGATTTTATAGATGCAAAAATGACCAAGTACTTTTCAGGTATGGCTGAAAATTACGTTTGTTCATTCTTCATGAGAAGACGTTAAAAAATAAAAAAACTAGGGACTCCATTTGGTGACAGCAAATACAGTGAAGGTGAATACATATGCTCCATTTAAATTTTGATCTCCCAAGATCCTGTTTTGCTTTGACAGCAGAAAGAAGGAGGGGTGTTTCAAAAAGCAAGAGAATAAGCTGTTATCTGTAAAAATATTCCTTAGTTTCCCAGGTTGTAAATTCTGATCTTAATTCTTTCAAGTATACTTTATTACATTTTGTCTGTAGTTTGTGATGAATTTTGTGACTTGTGTGGAGGCTTTTCCTGCCCCCTCCCCCCCCCCCCCCCCCTTTTCTTTTTTTGGTGGTTTTGTTTGTTTGTTTTCAGTAGCATTTCTGATATGTCAGCAACAATCTCAGGTTGTATAAAACCAAATCACTTCAAGGTCTCTTACACAATCACAGTGCATTGGGCCTGTCTCTCATTCTTTGTGCAATGGAATTGCTAACATGCTGTACCATTTCAGCCTGTGTTTATTTCAGCTTTTTGTAGGGGTTATTGCCTGATCTCAGTTATAAGGCAAGTGCCTAGAAAGCTGACTAATGGTTGGTTTGCTCTCCTCCATCCCCTTCCTCCTTTATCTTCCCTATCTGTCCTTGGCACCTGTAATTCCAGTTTGTCTTAATGTTAGAAATACCTGCCCTGGTGGCTAAATCTCCTCTGAATTCATGTGTTCATATGTCTTTTATTGGAAAATGAGGAGAACAAGTTATCTTATTGTATCTGAAAGTTTTTGTGGCTCTCCAGGTACTAAAGGAGAACTGAAATAAAAAGCAGATTTGGGGGGTTAGGGGCTTTTTTTGGTAACAGAGAATATATGTAAAATAGGTGAAAGGCAGTAGTAGAAGATACTGGAGAATATATGAAATCGTTTCTGGATCAGCAGTTTATAACTGCTCCTGCTAAAAGGCTGAGCTGATAACCTGCTCAGAACACAAACCTATGTAGAAAGAAGATATCCGATGCTATACACATTTCTGATGGATGCAATACAAAACCTTTTTTTAGCTCTTGAAGGGAAGTGCTTTCCACTGGTTGAGTAGAGAAATGGGATGTTAATGGCTGACTTGGAATAGTTAGTAATTTAAACGCCAATTTCTTCATAGCAACACAGTGACTTTGTTCAGTTGTATACATAGAACTTCACCCATTTGTAACCACTCAAGTTTTTAAGCTTAGTTGTTGAGACCACTCCAGTGTCATCTTTCCATTGTTCCTCTGGTATTTTCTTTAAGATTGTGTCTTTGATTTTAACCATTTCAGTTCTATTTCCCTTGCTTTCTTTTTTAATAATTACTTCCCATTTGGAGAATTACAGTGTATCTTTGGGCTGTTTTTCTAATTGGAACTGTTTTTCTGATCCTGGAACTTTTAGATTATTTGTTTAAAAAAAAAATAAAAATCAATTCTTCTAGTTGGTGGAGTAGTTACTGTGTGCAGGAGTAACTTGCAAAATGCTGGTGTTCCCTGCTTGCTTTAGGTACTATTTCTTTCTTCTTAGTAAAGGACCAGATCTGAAAACTTTTCATCTACTTTACTAATCATGTTAAGCAACTTTGTATTAAAAGTTGAAATACAGCTAGGTTTATCCTGTAGTGAAACTCAGTATTTACTATAAATAACGTTACATGACGTTATAACTTAAAAGCACACAGTTATTCAGTCTTGTTATTAGAGAGAGCTTCTTCAAACTGTAACACTTAAAGCTTACTCAGCATCATGACCTACACTGTGGTTTTTTATTCCTGGCATTGGCAACAAACATAATCAATCCTCATAAGGAAGACATTTTCAGTTTGTTTTTTTTCCCACAAAAATAGTTTGGGGACTAAACAATATGGCAAATTTTGCCACCAAATACCAAAGCATGACAAACTTATAGTATAGAAAAATACAACTGATATTATTAACAGCACCCAAGGAGACATGAGTAGATACACAGTGGAATATGGCACAAAGTTAAGCAAATGTATGTTGTTCACACAGTTCTTTTTTGTGTACAGGATACTGAGTAAAATACACGTTTTAATAAACACTTCTCCCACAGATACATTCTATAATGCAGAGCAGAAGTTTATACAAAATTTTAATGTTTGTCTTGGCAATAGCTTGGTGCTAGCGAAATCAGAAATGTAGGGAGATACAGAAAATGAAGCAGCTACTTCAGGAACATTTTTTTACTGGACCATGTAAAATGTATATTCATTACCTGAATAGGTTGAGCATCACTAAAATAGTTCTTTCAGGAAAAAAATTGCACTTTTGACATAGTTACTGAAAATGAAGTTATAAAATCTCTAGTAGATTTAATTTTCATTTGATTGCTTGTTCATGTCAAAGCAAAAATATGAAAAACAATGGATGTTCTTATTTTATAGTGCCAGCCCTGTGTGACAGTCACATCATTTAACATTTCATTTAATGAGAGAGAAGCAGGCAATCTTGACAGATGATTCTTGAGGGTTTTCTTTTACTCTAACCAAATCCTTAATGAGCTGTTCTTTATATTTCTTTTTACCTTCAAACCTGTTGACGCCTTGAACCATGTGCAGATCCTAACTGTTAAGTGGGAGGAAAGCTTAGCTGTGTACTCCATGTGGACATCTTAATGGTGTGGACTAGACCAGTCACTGAATTGGTGTGGCTGCTTTAAATGTGGTTATTCAGTTGGTAAGAGGATTGGTCAGATAATTATGGTTTAGTTTTCTTTTGAAATCTTTCAGTTTGGTGGCTTTTCTGATATTTTCTGTGGAGCAAGGTTTCATAGCTTAAATACACCCAACACATGTAGTCTGGCTTTTCTGTTTTGATTTCCAATGGTCAAGTTTTCTTTCAAGGAAAAAGGGTAACAATAACTGTGTTCAGAAATAGCTTATAGCTCCTTGAAAGCAGCTAAAGCTGGAACAAAGTGCAGGAGATGTGGGCATGTAACTTGCCATTCTGCGTATCTACTGTATATAGGCAAACTTAAAGTTGCAAGCCTATCAGTAGAGTGCTGCATATGAGCAACAAAATTTAGATAAAATTAAATTAGAAATGGTTATACTGCTAGAAATCATTGGGTTTCTTCAAAAACGTGTAGCATGAGTATTTTCAGAACAGTATGCCTTAGATTGAGATCTCTCCTGAATGCATCTCCTACATTAAAATGGATTATTTTTCAGATTCATAGGCTAATGCAACAGGGTAACCCTACAGTAAAACGCTCTGTACTTCTTACGTTCTGCAGGTAATTAGCTGTTGCACTTTAGTTCATTACTTCATAGGTGATAAATTACTTTGGGGAAAAATGCTTTTAAAGAGTTTGACAAGTTTAATTAATCTATTAAAACTTTGACTCTTGGATGAATTTGCAAGAAACATCATCCTGTTTCAAGGACAGCTCAACTACCACCACATCAAAATGACACTGAGTAAGGAGCACAAACAAGACTAGTAAAATAAAAGAAAAAGGTAGTCCTGTAGTTGGAGACTCAGAGTATGGGCAATTACACATTTAACTGAATGTACAACAGAAGAAAATCCTGTCTTTGTATTGTCCGTGTAAAGTGGTGGAAGGTAATTAGTACCCAAAGCAAAAGAAGTTCATGTAGTCAGATTCCATGCCTGTTCAACTGGGAATGCTTTTATTAAATCACAAAATCAAGGAAAAGAATATTAACATTGTACTTAGAATGCAAATTTAAATACTCAAAAACAAGACTTATGGCTTCCTTAAGTGTTTCAATTCTGCTGCATTTTAAACTGTATATTTTTTCCTCTTTTACCTCATTTAAGCTACAAAATAGCTTTAAGAAGCAGCTTTCTGTCATTCTTGGGTTTTCTTTCTAGTTCCATATGTTCATTTTTATTTCTAGTCTGCTGTTCAAATCCTGCTCTGAAGGTGGAATTCCAAATTTCTTCAGGATTCTTTCTTTGATACTGTATCTGGTGTTCCTAATACAAGACCACTTAAAAAAATATTTTCTTTTACAGTAATTTTGTAAGTAAAAATTCTTTGCGTTTTGATGTAAGTTATGTGAGGCAATAAGAGTGAAAGTGGATGGATAAGATTATGTGGGCACCCGTTTAGAATCACTGAAAATGTGTCCATATCTCAGTGTATTTTGTGTTGTGAAACACCTAATATATTGATCAGAAATCAGCTGGCATTAACACAACTTTCTGGTGAGAACATTCAGCAGCTGGACCTTAGTAGGTTTTGGCCACAAAGCAAATGAAGAAATAATAGCTATTTTTTCCAGTTTATTTCAGTGATTTCCTAACTTTACACAGGGGTCTCTAGTAAAGACAGAATAGATTCCAGTTCTTGAAGGCAGCCTTCACTTGTTTTTACCATATTCATCTTTTTCTTCCTTCTCTTCAATTTTACAATTTCTTTTTGTTTGTAACCATCATTCTCAACAGGAAAAAAGGTGGTTGGTATGTATCTTTATTGCTACACAACTCTGATTTATTCCAAGACAACTTTATTCCTATTGAAAATGAGTTAGCAGTTAAAAATATAATTCTGTAATTGTAATTAAAGACTGTAACATCACAAGCTACAGACTTAAAGCTGCAGAAACTAGCTGCAGGAGAAACCTCTTTTATATAGGACAGCTGACAGAAACTTTTTTCACAATCAAAGTGCCTTTACTAAAAGGAGGTATGAAAATAACCAAAACTGTGAAGCGGAATGTGTCCATTAATTTAATGTGTATGTTTTATCAAGTAGTTTTGTCTGTTTACAGATTAAATAAAATAAAATCTCAGCCAAGAGCTAAATTTCCTTCTTTTTTCACTTCCTTCCCTCTGCATGGTATTGGCGTGTATAGGTCAAGGTGAAATGTCTGTATCTATTGAACTTTATGCATCAACCTACATATTGACAAGGGTGTTGAGACTACTGTCTAAATGGATTAATGCATATAGGACATTTCTGGCTATTGATTGAAACTGGATACAAAATGAATAATGAACCACTTGGTGGTTGTGGGGTTCCTAATGGGTGACTGACTCTTAAAACCTTTTCTAGCAGGACACAATAATACTGACCTAGTCCTGTAGCGTTAATTGTGTGAACACAAATGCGTGCACATGAGCTGGGCCTCGGCATGTAGTTTGCTAATTTTTTAGGAAGGATTTCCACTGTATGGTACCATACCACCATGAACGCAGGTCATCAGCAGTGTCAGAAGATTTGTGTCCACTCTGTGGGCACTTGCTGTTCTCACTCATGAAAGAGCAGGTAGAACAGAAGTGTGCTGCAGGGATTTCTTCTGTTTGCAATTCATAAAAGCCTATTTGATCCCACTTGAGGAGTAAAGGGTGTTTAGCAGTAACTGAGCTGTGGCCAGGGAAAGAGGGACTGTGGGGGTATAAGAGGCCAGGGGAGCAGGAGCCTAATGTGAAGGGCAAATAAAGTGCAGAAAGCAGTAAGTAGCAGCCTCTCAGGCTGCAGGGATAACAAGAGATTTGTAGGCACCATAGTGGCTTAGGGTAGTGTTTGCTAAAACTCAGAAAAGATGTATTTAGAAACAAGGGTCTGCCCTGGTTCTGTGAGTTCTCCCTCATTAAAATGATAATAGTCCATTAAATCCTTGTTTATTGTTTTATTTTAAAAGCCTTCAGATCTATTTTGGTTACTTCAATCTAGGAGAGGTTTTAGAGCTTAAAGCTTTGGAAAGCTGGGGATCCAATTTACCAGGCAGCTGCACAATGTAAGGGCTTGGAATTACAGAAACACATAGCTGTTAAGAAAATAATGGTTATGTCTTCATTTTGGCTGGATATTCTTCTTCCAGCCTTACTGTAGTATATATTGTCACAGAAGACTTGAATTGCAGAATTGCAGTCAGGACCCTGTGATTGTAGGAATAACTCTGTAGTTACATGTAGTTAATGCTTTATCTTTGAGAGACATGAAACTTTGCACAATCCTGATATGTATGATCTGTTGACCTTGAGTTACTGAGTGCTTTTTATTAGAAGCTTCATAACCTCTGTTCGCAGCTTGTGATTCCTGTGTTGGGAAGTGTTTAGTCACTTCTTCCTTTAGGTTTTCTGATGTCATTCATTATGTACAGCAGGTCAGTAGAGGACTAATATAAATTGTTCTTGGCTGTTATTTTGCTGGGTTTTTAAAATTTATTTTGCCTGCGATCGTGTTTTCATTAAGATTTTCAGTTACTTCTTTTTTTTTACGGTAGAGAGGAGAGATTCTTGCTGGCAGATCAAGATGGATCAATGTGTGTTAGATACCTAAATAAAGGTAATGAGTTGTAACTATCCAACATCCCAGAGAGAATGAAAATAAAAGCTTGATAAAAATTGTAAGGTGAATGGGGCAGATTCCCTTATTGGAGATATGCTGCTATACAGTAATGTAATAACTTCTGGGTTATTGTTGCAACATGGCATCTATTTTGCCCATCTGTTGGGGCAGAGGCCTTGTCAAGATGGACCTAAATCGATTTCTTGTTATTTGGATTTCTCTAGTTGCATTTGGTTTTGTTTTTCCCTTTTATTGACAAACCTTACGTCTAAGTTACAATAACATGTGCATATTCTTTGTTTAGAATATTAGACTTTCATATACTGGGGAAGTGGGGTGAATATAGCCAAATCAAAGTGAAACCCCTGGTCCTCACTATGTACAGACACACTTGCTATTTGCTTTTTGTATTAAATTTTGAATTTTCTGTCCCTGAAAAAGCAAAAGATGTTCATTGTGTGCCTGTATCATCTGTGTTTTGCTGCTTTTCCTACTTCTAGGGGATTAAGTTAAGTTTACATAACCTTGTCTTCAAGCTGTTTTCAGAGTACAAAGGTGTCAGCATGAGTGTGTATGTGGGCATGTGCAAAGGGAAAAGATGGCAAAGTCTTAAGGCATAAAATGAAATTTTAATTGTAAGGTATAGTCTTTTTTGAGTGTATGTGTATTTGGATGAAGGTAATACTTCTAAAGGGATGCTGTAGTGCACACGCGTGCATGGGACTCTGGGAGTGTTTCTTAGGGAATCTTGTATAACGAAGAGCTCTTCAGACCCCTTAGTGGGTGCATCAACTGTCTACCCTAACCACTTAGTCTTTTATTATAATTGAAGTATATAATAGCTCAAATTAAGTTAATGAGCTGCATCAGGCACATTAGGATTTTTTTATGGTATATATTTTTCTCTGCGAGAGATTTTTGAACTTCTTCAGCCAAATGTATAGCTGGTATAAATCTATTTAGCTGTAATTTTGTAGTGTAGCTTACAGTAGATGATTATTCTCCCTATAATTTTTACCAGATAAGCTAAATGGATGAAATTTGTATGAATGGTTGAAATGTATGCTCAGCAACAACAAATTTTTCCTTTGGTCTTTATGAGCTGTTATATTATTTTCTGAGAAGCTGAGGTTTTGAAGCAACTTCAGATTCAGCATTCAAAATGAAGATCAAATAAAGTGTTAATATAGCGATGAAATCTGTCAGAAAATGGTTGAATGACATGGATTTCATCCTACCCTCTCCCTGCTTTAGAGTGATCTCCATGATGAACAAATGTAAATTATCAAAAATCTGTGTGTGATTTTGTGTGTGTGTAAAAATGTAATTAACAGCAACCTCAGCTGCAAATTACAGCAGATCACACACAGAGAAAAATCTGCATAGGTTTGGTGGTTTTTTGTTGGTTTTTTTTTTTGGGGGGGGGTGTTCATTTAGATAATATTTCCATTATTATTCTTCCTGTCTAAAAAGCCACTTGGAAAATGCAATTTCTTAAATAGTTATTTTAGTATGCTGTGATATAGAGCTGTATTTAAAAAAAAGATAAAAGGTATATTGCTTTTATTAGTGAAGCTGAACTAGACTCTTACCTCTACTAGCTTCTTAGTACTTTGAGACTCTAAATTTCCTGTCTGCCGATCTTTTCTGGCTGTATTTTGCAATTTGTTCTAGCCAAATGTGTCCTTTAAGATTACTTTTTCTAAAGGTGGACCTAATAGAACCATATCAAATATTCCCTGAAGTGAAGATCTACTAGTTTAGAGCAAAGTGGCAGCCGAATCCGTGCAATAGAAACATATAAATGTAGGTAATAGCATTCAGAAGCTCCATAAAGTGAAAACTGTTGAGACAGTCTAACAGAACTGTGAAATGTGGTAGTCAGTCAGTGAATTCATGGAGTTTAAAATTATATGAAGCGGGGAGTTTAAAATGTCATTTATCTAAAGTATGCTACCCTAGCAGCAGAAGAGACAGTTTAATATTAGTCTTAAATAAAAATAATCCTTAATAAAATTGATTTTGTCTTGTCTCTTAGTTGAACTGCTGTTCCAGATTAGCACCAGAATGAGGGAAACTGTAACCAAAGTCTCCTCAAGAATGGCAGTTATATATCCCCTATACCTTCCTTATGTATGCCACTAAATAGTTAAACTGAGTGTACATTTTAAGAATACTGCTTTTATTAAATCAAGCAGTCATAATACTTTACTAAAGAAAAAACACGAACCCTGATTATTAAATGACTTGATATTTTTGGCCATAGTTCCTGAGCTCGTCACAAAACTAGAAAGTTTCTGAGATACTGTTTCTATTTCAAGTAATCAGAAGTACCAGAATTCAGGGCAGATGTTCCTGGCATCTGATGGTTACAAATAAAACTGAATTTTTTTCTTAGTGAATAGCGATTGGCAGTTCTGTTATATCTTCACAGACCACCATTTTATATCGAGTACTACACTAGAACATAGCAGTGTCCTCTTGCTGTTATTTCAAGCTGCTTTCAAACTGCTTGTCTCTGTGAGCACTGCTTTTCTTGCCACTCTGGCTGGGGGGTTTTGTTTTCGTGTTTGATTAGCTACTTACTTTAGCTGTGCAGTTACCTAAGTAGGAACCATCACAGCACAACAAGGAGGCAGAGAAAACTTCTTCCCAGAGCTGATGACATTTTGCAGATAACAAGCCTGGGGCTGAAACTATCTCACTTTTATTTTGGATGCTTTTTACTCTTACGTCAAACACTGTGAGTGGCAGAAGTTACTGAGTGCTTATTGGATTCCTATCTGGCCTCCATGTCTCTAAGAATAGATACTCCTTATTAGATTTCTTTATTTGAAATTAATGCTGTGTTTGGAATAATGACACGTAGAGACTTCCTATAAACTGTTATACCATAAATTACAAAGAATCTGAAATAACTTCTTATTAGCAACTGTTTAAATCTGATAGTTTAGAAATCTGACATATCCTTGTAGAAAAATCAAGAAACAATACCTTTTTACGGAATTTATTGTAGATGTATACACATGTGTCTAGATACCAGTGCTGTGATTTTAACCACAAATGCCCTGCATGAAGAAATTGTAGTAAAAGCCAGTGATACATGCAGTGCCTTTGTGTGTGTGTGCTGGAATGCGAGGATAGGACTGTTTCTGTCAAATGCATCAATGCTAAGACACGCAAAAAAAGATGCAGACGGTTTTGAGGGGGGATGCTCGATTATCTTGAGAAGTAACAACTGCCTCAGGTACGCCGGATAACCCGAACTGTCTTTTGATGTTTCTATTGATTAGGTATAGCTAGAAGTCTGCTATGGTGTATCTTTTGTATGTTGCATTGATTTTACACTCGCTGAGAATTCATCTGTTCATGATACAAAGAAGGGCTCTGGTGCAGAGGAAGAAAAGGAGAGGGGCATCTGAAACAGAGCTGTATATGGAGGTGCCAAATTAGCTCTTGTGGGTAGAAAAGGCAGAGGTGAGAGATTAATTGTTCAATCTAAAATTGCTGTTAGTGTGTTTTCAGCCAACACCTAGAGAAAAGCTAAGTATGTGAGCCTTCACTGAGAAATATTCATAGTTGTACCAGATTCTTGGATATGGACTTAAAGATTAATAAAATCTTCAAAATGAAACTTAAATACTAGTTTCAGTATACAGTTGAAATTTTCTTTTAGTGATGTTACACAAAGGACGTCTTATCTTGTGGATACATCAGAAACCTCATTTCACCAAAACAAAATGTGATGATTTGAAATGATGAAAATTCAGGCCTGATATGCAGCAACACTCTCAGATGATTTTGAAAAAGCAGAAAATGAAGACTCAGAGAAAAGTCCTAATGAATAAATGAGAATAATTACCATGGCAGGTTTGAACTGTGGTGGGTATAGGTTTTTGCTTTCTTTACATTGAGTGCTATTGATTACTTTTGTCCTTGGGGGTATAGTTAAGTTTTTATGGTACATGGAAATCTTTTAGATAATAACATAAAAACACGTATGACTTTGTTGTGTGGACATTAAAGATCCTGAAGTGTTTAGTCTAAAAGAAAAACTCCCTTAAATTACTTGTCTGAACAAACTTCCTGTATACTTTGAGTGGTTTACTGTCCAAACATCATTTTAGGTTTTTTAACTAAACATTCATTTTAGTTTTTTTAACTGTCCTTTTGCTTTTCTGGACCTCTTCATGCTGTTCTCTCCCTGCCCCTCCCTTGCACCAAAAGAGGGAGATAGTTGGCTCTGTTTATCATCCAGCAAGAAGCACTTTTGTCACGAATGGGGAGCTTGTGCTACTGGCTTCCAGCTGGCTACTGCCTTTTATGGAAGGGGTCTTTGTCAGTAGAAATTTAAACCAAGAAATACTGGTGAATGTGCCTGTGCATGGGGAAGGCAATGTCTGCAGTTTTCTAACCAACCTGAAGTAATTTGTAACTAGCAAATGATAAACTTTCAATAAACTCAGTCTACCCAAGGGCGAAGCTCAAGACATCTGCCCCTGTTTTGAAGATGAGTGTGAAGAAACTAAAATGAGAAGTCTTGTTACGAATGATCTTCAGGGTATAGATACTTAATGTATTTGCTTTGCAATGAGGCTATTTGAGAAGATGCTGCAAACCATGGATTCTTGTGCATTCAATTTTCTGCAAATATTACATCCTGGAAATATGAAGATAACTGTTGGGGTTTTTAATGGAGATGCTGTGGGAAAAGGAGAGGAGCACTTTTAATTTGGACTGTGCAGTGATCTGAGGATCAGCACTCCATGGGCCATCAAGCTGCCACAGTCAGTAGAGCAGCAAACTGCAGCATGAGGATATGCAGGGCAGGGGCTTGAACATCAGCCTGTCCTGTAAATAGGTTTGTGCTCATCTCTGGCGTCAGCATGGCTCCTATGAGCCATCAGCTCATGCTGTGAACAGTTCCATGTGCTTCTGAGTGCTTGTCCTTTAAAGAGCTTCTGTGCTTTTGAGTTTAATGGAGAAATGCTGATCCAGGTCAGAGATCTGCTCTGTCTGAGGCTTCTGTCAGCTGTAAATGTGTTCTTCAAGGACTTCTTGTAAATTCCAGCCTAAGTTCTCCTAAAAATATCACCTTATTTCTTCCTGAGAGCTGAACTATCTGAGACACTTCGGTTGCTGCTGCATTAGGGTGCCATTAGGCCAGGTGATAGGTTTGCCATTTTGCTTGAGTGTAAGCAAACCCATTCATGCAACATAGGCAAGCTAATAATAGAGGATTGTATCAGCTCTGATGTTACATACATGAAACATGACACATAACGCTTGAACAGTTCATCCTACAAACACGTTAGTGAGAATAAAGGACTTCCCACGAACTGCAGAGAGAAATTGGTAGGAAAATTAGTGGCTCACCTAGGTAACACTTTCCTTCTTCTAGAACTTACTCGATCACTTCAGGAGATGACACCTGAGGAGCGCTTTGTGTATACCCACTTTCTGAAGGACACAAAATAATACAACATGTGAGTATGAACACAGAAATAGGCAGATACAATGCTTTAGTCGGTTTTCTGTGGCAAATGTCAAGATATTCTGACTTTATTAGATTTGTCAGGTACTGCTGTGTAAATGATATCATCTGTTTTCCATAACCTTACCTTCAAGAGAAACAGGGGTTAAAGCTTTTATGCACTGGGCAAGTTTGGTGGTGTTCGGGGTTTTTTTTTTTTTCAGAGCCAGAATGTTGCAAAAGTTGAAAGCGAGCCAGAATGAGAAGGAATCATCGTAATAAAAGATTAAAATATCCTTCTTTAGCCTTTTCTGAATACATCTGTCTGAAGTAGTTTCTGAAAGAATTTATTGAAATTCATGTTATCTGAAGATGGAGAGTGTCTGAAAGTAATTAACAAAACCTGTAAATTTTCCAAAAAGTCAGCTATGACAGGTATTTAAATACAGTTCTTCAGAGTTATTTAGACATGTTATCCTTACATGGTAAATGTGAAAATACTTCCAATATCTGGATTTTTGTGACTGGTAATTTAGCATTGTCCTTTATTTCAACAGACTTCACAACTGTGTTAGATAATTCATACAGTAAGACAACTGCCTATTACAGGAATGATGCATTCTTCTGTATCCATATGTATTCTTATCTTTTATTTTGGTTCTTTTTTCTATTGTTCTATACTTATGTAACACCTAAAATATCAGGGTCTTAATCTCTAACTGGGAATGTTAGGCCAGGTGGGAATATAGAAATAGCAGCAATCTTGTTACCAGTTTAGTTAGGTGTTCGTGACACTCACTGAAATATTTGAAATGGTAGAAGATTCTTGACAAGCATTGTCACACCAAAGTCTTTTCCCAGAAAACAGATGAATATAGAAGTATTTTAGCAGATTATTCTCTGGAAACGGTTTTATATTAGTTATCAACACTTCAGTTTTAAATTGAAAGGATTACAAGTGGGATTCAGCTTGGATCTTTCTTGGATCTGGTATATTGACTAGCATTGCTAACAGCTTGCGTGCTTGAATGCGATATGGTTATTAAGTGAACAAATGTAATAGGTAAAGAGTGGCTGGGTGTGCTATAAAAGGGAAGACTGGGATTTAAAATAATCTCGATAAAAATTATTTAAAAAAATCTATAACAGAATAAAGTAAGATTTAGCTAATGAGGATGGACACAGTGTGCTGTACTCATGCTTCCTTTACGCTTTCTCTCGAGCCAGCTGTTTTTCAAGAGTCTTCTTGCAGTTCCTTGCTTAACCTGGTTAATGGTCAGCTTCCTCCTTAGCAGTGTTGGTTTGGGGCAACCAGCATTTTGGGTATTTGATTTGTCTTCAGTATTTTCACTTACTTCCCTATCTTAATTGCTGTTGCTACCCAGGACATTTTGGCAAGGGTGGGCTGTGGGTTGACCTCCACAAGTGATGCCCCTCATGCAAAATTGTCAGATCACTGTATATAGAGGAACATTACTCATGCCACAAGAAATAATTTCTATTCTGTTCAACGCTACTAAGCTGAAACAGCCTCTTGCCAGTTTTAGATTCTACACCCATGGAGAAGTCTACTAAGAAATACCAGTTTAGAAGACTGTCCATAGGAAATACTGTAGCAAAAGGGCTTATTTGATCTAGAGGGGTGACTGATGTAGGATTAATAACATTCCTTTTTCCCCCCTCAGTGGTTACAAAAGTAGAAGCAAATAATTGGGTTTTTTACTCAACAAGGGATAAGAAATTGTAGGTTTATACTAAAGCCAAAAATATCTCTATTAAATATTAGGAAATAGTTTTTTTCCACAAGAAGAGTGAAAAGTTTGTTGAGGAGATTGAAGTGACTCCAGTATAGAATTTTAAGAAAACATTATGGTAGGATCTTTCAGGAATAGATTAGGCAGAGCTGCTAATTTTTTAAAGCAGAGAGATTGACCAGAAAAATTAAGAAGTTTTCTCCCAGTATTTTTTTCCCCTCTTGTTTATGGCCTGGTGTTCTGTTTTAAATTATAGAGCTTTAAAGTGATAGCTTAGTTGTAGTCATTTATACAGTGTGGTTAAAGTATATAATATCACCGTGCAGTCTCTGTTATGGTCAATGAGATTTTCTATTGGAAATGTACGTATGTTTTATATGTGTGAAAATATATATATAAAATTATCCATCTGTATTTCCATTATGAAGGAAGAAGTATCATTAAATGGGTGGAGCCATAATTCCTCCTTCTGTATTCGGTAATGTAAGAGGCAGTGATGCGTTTACCTAATGCCATGCTAAAACCCTTGAACTAGCTTCATAAAAATTGTAAAGCTGAGTGGGGTTTTTTTTGGGCGGGAGGAGGGGAATCCCTCAAGAAATAAAGCAGTGTAACAATGAACAAAGAGGAAGTTTTAATTTGAGAGTGTTGAAATGTATGATTTGGCAGTGCTAATAGAAGATGCTTCAAATGGAAAGCAGAAGTCCATGCACACTAGTTTTGGCTTTTGATACAAAGATTAAACTTCCTCTTCAAACCCAGTGATTTTGAAGAGCAGCTAGTTCAACTATGATCCAAATTTTCTGTTGCAGACAGAAGTATGTTTAACTGACAATGTCATAATATTTGGTGGGGGGTTGGCTGCTTTGGCTAGGTTCTGCCAAAGACGACACTGGTTGAACACTAATTTTCTAGTGTGACTCTTAATCAAAATGAATGGTTTGTGCACACCTCATGTGCATACTTTGATATGGTTATGCTGGAAGTATCTCAGCCCCATTTGCAAATAAAATGGCAGCTGATTCTGTAACTGGCTGTTAACATATTTATTTGGCCATCATGTCTCCTCCTGAAGTTTTAGGTGTATGGCAAAATCATTGCCTCATTTATCTGGCTGCTTTCATCTGGGCACGTAATCTCTGTATTCCTCAGGTCCAACAGCATACTTTTATTTAGTCAATTAACCAGTGCTAGGTTTTTTTACATTGTTGGCATGTGTTACCTGTGAGCCTTTTGGTTCTCGTCATGCATCCAGTTGCTTTTATTCAGTTGATTGGTTTGTAATTTTCTGCCCCTCTTACTTTTTGTCATGAATATTATTCCCTTTTCCCAAACTCTCGGGTGGCAACAGTATACACCAGAGCATACGCCTAAGTTTGGAATCTGGAATACTGGTGCATAACTGGGGATGCTAGTCGAGGCAGAGCAGTGTTAAGGAAAGGCATGCGTTTGGTTAAAAAGAAATATAATATACAGAAATAGATATAAATTCTATCTATTTTACATTATAAATGTCAAGTCACAGAATTGCCAACTAAGCATTAAAACTAAGAATGAAAGAATATCAGCCTTGTGGCACAGATCCAGCTCCTGACAGATAGTGTCACATGATAGGTGGTCCCTTAGACTGACCAGATGCAGCTCTCTTTGTGATTGTATGGCTACTTAGTTCCTTCATGGGTGTCAGCGAGAGACCTTACCGGATGTCTTTTAGAAATGGAAATAGAATACATAATTTACTTTATCTCTTTGCTCATTGAATCCTTCAGAGAAACGGATTTGGAAAGCATGACTTCCCTTTAGAGAAGATACTTAGGCTCTTCCTTAATTATCATCTCAATCTGCATTAGTTTATTTAGGGCGTTCTTGGATCTTCCCTAAAGCCATTAAAATTTGCTACGTATTTGCCATCAAGGCAATTAAAGCAATAGGTTACTGGTAGAATTAGTAGTTCAGGTATTTTATCCATGAGTTCTTTTAGAACTTAGGTAAATAACGGTGATTAGTCACTGTCCAGCCTGTCAGTTTGTTCTACAAGTATTTGTACTGATGTTATAATTTCAAACGGTTCCTCCAACACATTATTAATTAAAAAAACCAAACCCAACAAACCAACGTTTTGGCACACAAGCAGTCTCCTTGATAAATCAGGGGGCGGCGCCAGGAGCGAAGGCACCAGCCCTCAGTGGGGAAAAACCCACCCCAGGGAGTGCGAGCGACCAGGAGCGCGGCGAACAGGGCGTGGCGCGGCAGTTCGCGCAGGCAGGGCGAGCGGGCAGCGAGCGGGATGGTGAGCACTCGCCTCAGGACCAGGGCCCGCTCTGGGAGCTCTGCCCCGGCAGTGGCCAGCATAGGCACCCAGACAGAGCCAATGAGAGGGGAGGCTGCGGCGCAGACCTCGGAGTGTAGAAAGTGCCTCGACTGGTCTCTGGAGGCGAGGGTGCACAATGGACAGGGCTGCACTCGGTGCGCCCTGGTGGAGGTCCTCCTGCAGCAGGGGCTGAGCTGCGGGAGGCTGTTGGAGAGCTAAAAGATGCCAGGGAAGCTGAGAGGAAGCTGGGCTGCTTGCTCCAGGCCCAAACTGCGCAGGGGCTGCAAATGTCCAGCATTGCTCACATAGGAAAGAAGGAGGGCAGCAACCCAGTGTGAGAAACTATGGACTAGGATATTGTTTATTAAGATTTATGTTAAGCTCAATGTAAAGGTTAGGCAACAAAGATGTGAAATTGCTTATGCAGACAGAAACTCGGACACTGCTTGAGTAAGATAAGATAACCACAATCGCGAGATAACCGCCAGACTTCCAGAAACCGACAGAAACTCGGACACTGCTTGAGTAAGATAAGATAACCACAATCGCGAGATAACTGCCAGACTTCCAGGAACCGACAGAAACAGGACAAACAACCCCAGATAAGGACATGTGAATGAGGGGTCAGCTATGGGATAAAGGAGAAAGACTTCTTACTTCGGCCTCAACGACCACCAGGAGGTAGAAAACGACCCCCTAACAACAACTGAAGCATGCGCAGAGTACCTCCACTACTTCATGAACACGGAAGTAAAGATGTATAAAAAGGGACTGTTTGAACTGCTCAGCACGGCAGTGGCGGAGCGCAGACTCCCCTGTCGTCCAGCGCTGTTTTTGCTCATATTCTACTTGCTATAATTAATAAAATTTTAATTGGATTATGATCCGTTGTGGTCACAATTTATGACAATTTCTGGTGCCGTGACTCGGATAAGGAACGGTGGGCTTTGGTCCTCCGGGGAGGCGCCCCGCGACATTTCGCGGCCCCGCGACCAACAGCTCACTCCAACCTTACCGACGAACCTAAATTCTAGGATATTGAGCAAAAAAGGACCGGTAAAATCCCATAAAATTCTGTGCACGGGAGTCCGGACGAAGACGCAGGACGCGTAAGTATACTGCGAAGTTGTTCGCGGGTTCGCCGTTCGGGCGGGATTGGGTATCCTGGATTATAACGAATGAGAGGTTCGATATACTGAACCAAGCGAGTGTGGACCCTTTAGTACTGCGTTTTCCACCTCCCGCGAGGGACTGGGCCAGGAATAAGGGGAGCGAGTGAGTGTGTGTTTGTGGATAATCCAGAAGATGGGGGCGAAGGGCAGCAAGCCTTCGACTCCCATGGGGAGGGTACACACTGTACCTAAAAATACCCCTCTGGCATATATCTTAGACAATTGGAGATATTCCCCTGGAACCCTAGGGAAAGATAAGCAAAAAAATGATAGAATATTGTACTAAGATATGGGGAGGGAAGAAGATTTCTAAAAATGTCTTTTGGCCAGTCTATGGGTCAGAAGAAGATTGGGTAAGACAGCAATTAAACCTCTGGGTTAATAATAAAAATCCCCTTAACCCGGAGGAGAGTCAATATGCGGAAGTGTGGCTAGAAAGACCGAGAGCTAGACTTTATCCGCTGAATGAAATAAAAACTAAACAAAAGAAAAAGAAGGAAGAGTTAGACGAAACCCTTCTAACCCCCCCTCCTTACATTCCTCCTCCTGCTCCCGCAGAAGTCCCCAGAGCGCCCACTCCCCCACCGGAGTCGGAACAAGGGTCTCCCCCTCTTCCTAGACGCGTAACTAGAAGTCAAAAAGGGGCAGCTCAGATGTACCCCCTAAGGGAAATACCCATGGGGGGACCTCAACCTGTGATCGGATATATTTCCGTACCCCTAAACTCGGCTGACCTACGAGATTTTAAAAGAACCGAAATGGGAAACTTAATTGAGGACCCACTGGGAGTGGCAGAAAGATTAAATCAATTTTTGGGACCAAACCTTTATACTTGGGATGAGATGCAATCTATCCTTGGTCAATTATTTACTACCGAGGAAAGAGATATGATTAGACGAGCAGGAATGAGACTGTGGGATGCTCAACATGCCCAGGGACCCCAAGCAGATATTAAATGGCCACTTCAAAGACCTAATTGGGATAATCAGGATCCGATGCATAGAACTCATATGCAGGACCTGAGAACTATAGTAATTCAGGGAATTAGAGAAGCAGTACCCCGTGGCCAGAATATCAATAAAGCATTTAATGAAATGCAAAAGAAAGATGAAAGCCCTACTGAGTGGCTGGAACGACTGAGGAAAGCCCTTCAGCTGTACTCTGGGGTAAATCCAGACGACCCTTTAGGGCAAGCGCTCCTCAAAACTCAGTTTGTGGCAAAATCATGGGAAGATATTAGAAAGAAGATTGAAAAGTTAGAAGACTGGCAGAATAGAGGGTTGGATGAATTATTGAGGGAAGCTCAGAAAGTCTACGTAAGGCGGGAAGAAGAGAGCAGCAAGCGACAAGTAAAAATGATGATAGCAGCGGTCAGAGAGGATCGCAAAGGACGAACTGGTGAACACAGATCTGCTGGAACGAAACAAGGGAACGTAATAGTAAAGAAGGAGCAGAGATGTTGTTTTTACTGTGGAAAGAAGGGACATATAAAGAAGAATTGCAGAGAAAGGATCAGGGATGAGGGAATATTGAAAACGGAATAGGAGAGTCAGGGGCTCTATATCTTAGGGGACCGGAGTCATCATGAGCCCTTGATAAAATTAAAAATAGGTCCCCATAAACAAGAGTTCACCTTTTTAGTAGACACTGGGGCTGAGAAATCAACTATTAAGCAAATACCTGAGGGATGTAAAGTTTCCCCTGAAAAGGTACAAGTAATTGGGGCAAAAGGAGAACCCTTTAAAGTAAGCAAAATCAAAAATGTGGTATTCGAAACTGAAAATAAATTTGGAATGGGTGAACTCTTGCTCGTCCCTGAAGCAGAATTTAATCTGTTAGGACGAGATTTAATTGTTGAATTGCAATTAGAAATTAAAGTGAAAAATCAGGAGCTAACAGTGTCTGCTTATCCTTTAACCGTGGATGATCAAAAACAAATTAACCCCGATGTCTGGTACTCTCCGGACACAATTAGTAGACTGAAAATCCCACCGATTAAAATCCAACTTTCCGAACCCCACATACCTGTGAGGGTAAGGCAATATCCCATATCCCTAGAAGGACGGAGGGGATTAAAACCAGAAATTGATCGATTGTTAGCACAAGGAATCTTAGAGCCTTGTATGTCACCCTTTAACACCCCCATTCTGCCTGTAAAGAAACCAAATGGGAAATATCGACTCGTACATGATTTAAGGGAAATAAACAAAAGAACTATCACCCGATTCCCTATTACCCCCTTCTAGTGGTCCATGTGGGTGCTAGCGATATAGATAGCAGTAGCCTGGAGAGAACATTAAGAAGGACTTCAGAGCCCTGGGAGAGGTGGTTAGGGACTCTGGAGCTCAGATAGTTTTTTCATCGATTCTCCAGGGCAAAGGGGAGGACCTTAAAAAAGCTAGGCGTGTCTGGCAGGTTAATAAATGGTTAGAACAGTGGTGCCATAGTTAGGGGTTTGACTATTTAGAGCATGGGACTCGATTTGGGAGGCCAGGTTCTGCTGGAGGCTGGTGGAGCTGGTCTGACAAAGAAGGGGAAGAGCTGTTTTGGTAGGAGGCTTGCCAGGCTGGTCAAGAAGGCTTTAAACTAGATGTGTTGATCCATCCCAACGCTCCCGGTCAGTTGCCAGCACCTGTAATAAGTGCTTGGAGCGATGTAGAGATGTTCCAGCTGCCCCAGCCATTGAGTCGGCTGCATTTGGAGCTCGGCTAAGGTGCCTCTATACAAACGCCCGTAGTATGGGGAACAAACAAGAGGAATTAGAGATATGTGCAAGGCTACGGGGATATGATGTCACTGGTATCACAGAAACATGGTGGGATGGCTTCTATGACTGGAGTGTCGGAATGGAAGGTTACAGGCTCTTTAGAAAAGACAGGCCAGGCAGACGGGGAGGAGGCATTGCTATTTATGTCAGTGATAGGCTGGAGAGTATGGAACTCTGTCTGGGGACGGGTGATGAGTTAACAGAGTGTTTGTGGATCAGGATCAAAGGGAAAACAGCGATGGGGGACATTATGGTGGGGATCTGTTACAGGCCGCCTGATCAAGAGGACTCTGTGGATGAAGCGCTCTACAGACAGGTGGGAGCAGCCTCACGCTTGCAGGCCCTTGTCCTCATGGGGGACTTCAACCATCCTGACATCTGTTGGAGGGACGGTACGGCCCGGCACAAGCAGTCCAGGAGGTTCCTTGACTGTGTGGAAGACAACTTCCTCTTTCAAGCAATAGAGGAGCCGACAAGGAGAGGTGCCATGCTTGACCTCGTGCTCACCAACAGGGAGGGACTGGTTGGAAATGTGACGCTCCAGGGCAGCCTTGGCTCTAGTGATCACGAGATGGTTGAGTTTGAGATCCTCAGGACAGTGAGAAGAGCACACAGCAAGCTCACTGCCCTGGACTTCAAGGGAGCAGACTTTGGCCTCTTCAGGAACCTGCTTAGTAAGGTTCCATGGGATACAGTCCTAGAGGGCAGGGGGGCCCAAGACTGCTGGTTGATATTCAAGGATCACCTGCTACGTGCTCAAGAGTGTTGCGTCCCGACTAGAAGAAAGTGCAGCAGGAGGGCCAGGAGACCTCCATGAACGGACAAGGAGCTGCTGAGGAAACTTAGAGGGAAAAAAGAAGCTTATAGAAGGTGGAAGCGAGGACAGGCGGCCTGGGAAGAGTATAGGAGCATTGTCCGGGAAGCTAGGCACCAGGTTAGGAAAGCTAAGGCCCAGCTAGAATTAAATCTGGCAAGGGATGTGAAAGATAACAGGAAAGGCTTCTATAGGTACGTGGCAAATAAAAGACAGACTAGGGACAATGTGGGCCCTCTCCAGAAGCTATCGGGAGAACTGGCTACTATGGGTTTGGAGAAGGCTGAGGTTCTTAATGGCTTCTCTGCCTCAGTCTTCACTAGCAAATGCTCTGACCACACCACCCAAGTCTTGGAAGGCAGATGCAGGCACTGTGAGAATGAAGACCTTAGGCCCACTGTAGGAGAAGATCAGGTTCGAGACCATCTTAAGAACCTGAACGTGCACAAGTCCATGGGACATGATGAATTCCATCCACGGGTCCTGAAGGAGCTGGCTAATGAAGTTGCTAAGCCACTGTCCATCATATTTGAAAAATCCTGGCAGTCAGGTGAAGTTCCCGATGACTGGAAGAAGGGTAATATAACCCCCATTTTCAAGAAGGGGAAGGTGGAAGACCCGGGGAACTACAGACCAGTCAGCCTCACCTCTGTGCCTGGCAAAATCTTGGAGCAGATTCTCTTGGAAAGCATGCTAAGGCACATGAAAAACAACGAGGTGGTTGGTGACAGCCAACATGGCTTCACTAAGGGGAAATCCTGCCTGACCAATTTGGTGGCCTTCTATGATGGAGCCACGGAACTGATGGACAGAGGCAGAGCAGTTGACGTCATCTACCTGGACTTGTGCAATGCGTTCGACACTGTCCTGCATGACATCCTTGTCTCTAAATTGGAGAGACATCAATTTGATAGATGGACCACTCAGTGGATCAAAAACTGGCTTGATGGCTGCACGCAAAGAGTTGTGGTGAATGGCTCGATGTCCAGTTGGAAGCCTGTAACGAGTGGCGTCCCTCAGGGATCGGTGTTGAGACCGGTCCTGTTCAGCATCTTTGTCGGCGACATGGACAGTGGGATTGAGTGCGCCCTCAGCAAGTTTGCCGATGACACCAAGCTGTGTGGTTCGGTTGATACGCTGGAGGGAAGGGATGCCATCCAGAGGGACCTCGACACGCTTGTGAGGTGGGCCGATGCCAACCTTATGAAGTTTAACCAAGCCAAGTGCAAGGTCCTACACCTGGGTCAGGGCAGTCCCAGGCACTGCTACAGGCTGGGCAGAGAAGAGATTCAGAGCAGCCCTGCAGAGAAGGACTTGGGGGTGTTGGTTGATGAGAAGCTTAACATGAGCCGGCTTCAGTGTGCACTCGCAGCCCAGAAAGCCAACCGTATCCTGGGCTGCATCAAAAGAAGCGTGACCAGCAGGTCAAAGGAGGTGATCCTGCCCCTCTACTCTGCTCTCATGAGACCTCACTTGGAGTACTGCGTGCAGTTCTGGTGCCCTCAACATAAAAAGGACATGGAGCTGTTGGAGCGAGTCCAGAGGAGGGCCACGAGGATGACAAGAGGGCTGGAGCACCTCACGTATGAAGACAGGCTGAGAAAGTTGGGGCTGTTCAGCCTGGAGAAGAGAAGGCTGCGTGGAGACCTCATAGCAGCCTTCCAGTATCTGAAGGGGGTCTATAAGGCTGCTGGGGAGGGACTCTTCCTTAGGGACTGTAGTGGTAGGACAATGGGTAATGGCTTCAAACATAAACAGGGGAAGTTTAGATTAGACATAAGGAAGCAGTTCTTTACGGTGAGGGTGGTGATGCACTGGAATGGGTTGCCCAGGGAGGTTGTGGATGCTCCATCCCTGGTGGTGTTCAAGGCCAGGTTGGACAGAGCCTTGGGCCACATAGTTTAGAGTGAGTGTCCCTGCCCATGGCAGGGGGGTTGGAACTAGATGATCTTAAGGTCCTTTCCAACCCTTACTATTCTATGATTCTATATGAGAAAATCTTTAGCTTTTTTGCTGCATTCTATCTTCTCTGATAATTTGTTTTTTGATTTTTTTTTTGTTTGTTTGGGTTTTTGTGGTTTTTGTTTGTGTTTTTTGTTTGGTTTTGTTTCGTGTTATTTTAAATCTCATCATCTGTTTGCCCTCCATAGGAAAGTTGTGTTCCTGAGAAAAATTGTTGTTTACTAATTTTCATGTCGTCTTCAAGTTGCTTCTCAATCCCTTTGGGGCAGCCTAGTGTTTACATTTAAGCTGTCAACATTTATAATTCTCCCTTTTACTTGATTTAGGCATAACTTCATCTTCTGCAAAATAGCCCTCTTCCAAAAGCTTTCTCACCTGGCTTTTTAGAGAGAGTATCTTTCATTGTCTCTGTAAACCTTTTTGGACAGGTGAAATACATTTCCATTGGGCCTACAGTACAGTGTGTATAAACGGACTCTTTTGTGTCTGAACTTTTTCATCTTTTAGATGTTTTATCATCTTTTGAAGAGAGCTGTTATATTTATATACCATTTATTTATTTAAGCAAGCACCACTGCAGGTGATTTTCTGGCTTGCCACTCTTGTAAGATGTGGACTCCTGGTACATTGCTGTCGTAGGTGCTGAGTGGCTCTTCAGGTGTGCTTTGACCTAGGTCCTCCGTGCTGCTCCAGACCAGTGCCCAGAGGTGCTTCTTGCTTCTCCTCTCATTGTGTCCTGGACTGCTTCCTTCATGTGATTCTCATTGACAGCAGCTAGAAATTCAGTCTCAGCATCACAACCATATGTGATAATTGCATGGCGCAGATAGGGGTAACTGAGGTTTCCCATTGCTGTTGTGTTTTCTCGGTTTTGTTAGACCCCTCGATCTCTCACAGCATGCTACAATCGCTGCTGCTTTCCTGTCTGGGCTGTTGGTAAGGCTGATGCTTTCTGTGCTATGGAGAGACTTAACTACAATACATACACATACTGCACGCGTGTGTGTGTAAGCATGTGTGCATAGATATTAGATGTTTGTTAGTGCTCACAGTATAAGGCACAGAAATCAATCACAGATTTGTGCTACAGTTTGCTTCACATCCTACAGTTTCCTTTAATGTCTTAGAGAAAAACTGTGTATCAGGTTAGTGCTGAGAATTATCAGCAGATTAACAATTACTATTGCTGTCAAATTCCTTTTCCTTGATTCTTCATTTTGTGAACAGCAGTGTACTTGCCGTAATTTTAAAGAAGTGACCTTTTATGGTTTTAAGAAGAAAGAAAACAACAGTTGAAAAAGAAAATGTATTTTATCTCCCTTCGATCTTTGATGTTTTGCTTCACATCTGTCTTACTCTGTATGCAAAAGAAGTATCACTTCCCTGACAAATTTCCTATGCTCTGTTCTTTAAGATAGGAATCTCTTCTCAGCTTTGGTAGAGAGAAGTTTTTTATTTGGGGTTTTGTTTGTTTGTTTTCATTTGGTATTTAATACGTTTTTAATTCCTTTAAAAGCAGTTATGTGTCTGTCTGAGTTCAGATTGCTTTATATGATTGGTTGATCAGCTCATGATTTCCATTTGTTCCGTTGTTCCTACCATCATTCTTACAAGTTTTGCTAGTGTTTGGAAAGGTCTTGCACAACAAAACTCAAAGTCACTTTGTAAGAAATAGCACAACAAAGCAGAAATGTGCCAAATTACCCAGCAACAATTTGGACTGCTGACAAACAGGGCAGCCTGCTGGTTTGTGAAAAGCGTAGGTAATTTGCCACTCAACTCTCCACTATTTGCTTCAATAAATTGTAGGGTATTTAGCACCCTACTATCTGTTATCTGTCTGTGTTTCTTTGCACTGTCAGTGTCTGACAGTAGTTATGCTTCATTTTGTCTGTGTCTATCTTTAACTCTCAGCTTGATGGAAAACCTTTGGAAAGGAGGTGTGTGGTGTTTGGGGAGCTGGGATCCAACAGTTTATACATCATAGTGCATCTATGTAGTCTAATCTAGAAGCCACAGTTGAGAACTCATAAAAAAAGATTTACTACACCTGAAATACAGTTCAGCAACAGAATATGGAAATAGATAATAAGTTCTCATAACGCATCTAGGAGGAGTGCTCAAGTCACATAATTTTCAACCAACAGTCTCATAAACAAGATATTATAAAAATGTGAACATCTATGCAATACAAAGATTGCTTAATAGTCCTGTTCAGTCACTCTCCTTAATACCAGAACTGTAACTCTATTTAAATAGAAGGGCAGTAGGGGTTTTTTTGGTGTGCGTTTGAGGAAAGGAGACTAGAAATTAATAATATGGGGAGTAAACTGGAGGGAAAAAGGAAAGAGAAATCCTCAGGTTTTGTTTTTTGGTTGGTGGTTTGTTTAATGTATGCTTATGTTCATGCTTGTGTGATAGCCTCTGTTGCTTTCCTTCTGTATTGGCATTGTCCAAATGCAGTGTGGACACCCCAGCAAATAAATACTGACCCTGCTGCTTACACAGGCTCCCGAAAGGGAATGAGATTTCTAGCAGAACAGATTATTGTGGCCAAGGATTTTGAAGGTAGAGTCTTTGTTGTTCTGTGAAGAGTGAAATAAATTTGTTCTTATGGTATTTGAATGTGCTGATGTAATGTCTGGACAGAATTTTCAGCACTGGATTCTTAGAGTAGGTTAGGTATTAGTTTTCTACTATTTGTTGTCTGTTAAGTGGCTGATATGTACATTTATGATTTTTTTTTTCTGTAACATTAAAAAAAATGTAGTATATAACTGAGGAGTATTTTGATCTGAATACATTAAACCTGTAGTTCTAATTAATTTAGTGATTACCTATATAAAGTAAACTGAGTTAACATGACTGCATATTTTACAATGCATTGAGGCTGTTGTTAAGAATATTTCTTTGCTGAGAATATCTATAGACTTTGAGTAAAAGGTGATGTTACTTTATTATTTCCTTATGCACCAACTCCCCCAGTAAATGATGCTATGTTAGAAACAAGAAATGTTTCGTGTGATAAACTAGAAAAACACTTTAGCTTCTTGACTAGAAATTAGTTGTGCCATTTTGTGCTCAGTGAGCAGCCAGGATGCTAAAAGTCCTCAGATAGAACACACCTAGTAAAATACAGTAGCAAACCCTAAAAAATAGTAAAGAAATACTAAACCCTACATCTACTTTCTTTCCAGAAAATGAATACATAAAATGTCATTTTATTCAAATAAATACATATAGTAAACACACATGTTGGAAATGTGCCAAAAAGTGCATTACATCAGGAAAATAACTTGTTTAATGTGAACTCTTCCTTCCAAGAAAGGTAGCTTAGGCTGTGACAATGACATATGTGATAGGAGATGGCAAATACCACACCTTAAAATGGAAAGCTCTATAGTAAAGGGGAAGAGTTGAGGTATTGGAAGGGGGATCTGAGTCCCCTGTGGGTGAGGCCCTCCTGAGTACAATCCTCAGCAAAATATCACCGCAAGGCGATATCAGCAACTTTTGGTTGTTTCTGAAAGGTGGTGGTTATTGGGAGTGGTTTCTGAGGACTGGAAAATGGACATCAATGGACCATGAGGCAGCAACGTGGCCTCGTGGCAAAGAAAGTCCACAGCCTCCTGAGCTGCATTAGGAGGAGTGCTGCCAGCAGGACAAGGGAGGTGATCTTCTCCTCTCCTCAATCCTGGTAAGATACACCTGGAGTGCTGGGTCCAGAGCTGGGCTCCCCAGTACAAGAGAGACAGGGAAATACTGGAGCAAGTCCAGGGAAAGGCCAGAAAGATTATTAGGAGACTGGAGCATCTGGATTACAAGGAGAGGCTGAGAGAGCTGTGACTGTCCAGCCTAGAGAAGGCCAAGGAGATGTGAAGCATAAGTAAAAATACCTGATGAGGTATGTAAAGAAGAGGAAGTAAAGGGAAGTAAAGAAGAGGGAAGTAAAGAAGTAAATGATGAGGGAAGTAAAGAAGGAGGAGCCAGGCTCTCATCAGTGGTGCCCAGTGACTGGACAACAAGAGGCAATGGGCACAACCTGAAATAGAGGAAGTTCCACGTAAAAATAAGAAAGCACTCTTCTGCTGTGGAGGTAGTCAGACACTGGAACAGAGTGCTCATGGACAGGTTGTTTGCTCAAAGAGGCTGTGGAGTCTCCATCCTTGGAGATGCTCAAATATCAGATACACTGACCATGGTCTCAGAAGGGGTTGGACCAGGTGATCTACTGCATGTCATTCTCTGTGAGACTGAAAAACATCTTTCATGTGGCTATATGAGCACTTATTGACAGTAAGTTATGAGTAATAGTGGCTGTAAGATTTTTCCACTTAATTCATTCTAGTTGACATGGTAGACACCTAAGGAAAGTTAGAAGGGGGATGTCTTAAAGCTATTAACAGGTACATTGGTAGCTCATAAGTCGTGGTCAGAAGAAGAAAGATAAAGCAGATACAGAAAAGCTATATTGCGATTTCAGTCTTTCTGGGACCGAGAAAGGCTTTAGGTCTTCAAACAACCTGTCCAGAGTCTGATTTCTCTAACATTGTATAGGGAAGCCTATATTAGCACTGCTGACATTAAACTTAAAATGTCATCGCAACAGCGAGCATGTGAAACTGTAAGTCTGCACACTGGCACTAGGATATTCTTTAATGCTCTTACAACTGACAGACCAAAAATACCGTGTAACTTTACATTGCTAGCAAGACTACTTGTGAACTTTGTAGCAGGTGCTTTGTGAGCCATCAAATGCTCACACTGACACCAGCAATTGCAAAAGCTGCCGGACCAACACTTCTTCAGAGCGACACACTGCATGTGTGCAGATTCACCCTGCGTTCCATATTCTGTGACTCAAACACATCTGTGACACAGGCAGTTCAGTCTGTAGATGCAGAAGCATTTGCAATGGATAGATTTCTGGATATCCAGCAGCCAGGGTTTACAAAGGATACAGAGACGTTGCAGAACATCATTCCACACAGGAAGGTAGTAGTGTCAAGTCAGAAAGATATGCTCTTACTAGGTTGAGTAGACAGGTCTGCAGATGTGATCTTGAAGAAAGATCTTTATGCACGCAAAAAATACTGGATGATTCTTGCTGTTAGTGGGAATGAGATTTTCACTTTATCAGTTAAAAGTCAGTTGTTTAAACTTACGCAGTGTTCTTTTAAACCCTGCATGTATCAACAGCCTAGAAGCTGCTTTGCAAAATACACTGATGTTACTGGGAAATCCATATGACAAAAAAAAAATTTATGCTTTCCTCCATTTTTAATGATATCTAAAACTCAGAGATGTTATCATCATGTTGTTAGGTGGGGGTTTTTGTATTTGCTTTTGGATAACGGGCAGCAGATCATTAGTGAAAAAGACTATCACAGGCTAATTAGAAATCATTTTCTCTTTCAAGTGCTGCTTCTGCTTCCATTCAGTATTTCTGTGAGTGAGAGACCATTGTCTCATTGCAGCATCCCATCTCATTGCTGGGCTTTCCTAATGAAACTGGAATTTGCCAGAATCCAGGATATAGCTGACAGGAGATTTGCTATGCAGTAAGGTTTCCAGTTTCGGAGTTCTGGACACCTCTTAAAGGACTCTCTTGACAACTTAAACTTCTTTAAATAAATACTGACATACCAGTCTGAAAAGTAGTGAAGTCTCTTTTCTTCCTGCAACATGGAGCAGTAAAAAAGATGTGTGGATTTTTTTCAGTTACTTTAATGGCTGGAATTAAAGCTAAAACAAGAGGTAGTTTGATTATACAAGAATTTTAAAATGCATTACTTGGCTATTATTTGCAACTTGGAATCAGAGTTTGCAATTATCTAGAGCTGTAAGTTATTTGAAATCAATATGCCAATACTTTGAGTGATGCGTGTTTAATATGGTGCTAGATATTTCTTTATGATGATACCTACTTTTTATTGGTCTGGTAAATGTAGCTATTTAGAAGATATTTACAGTTGATCATAATTTTAATAGCATACCTGTATTTATTGAAAATTGTAGGTGGCAGCAGCCCATCATTCCGTCTATTTCTTCTCTACATGTATATGATGCAGAAGACTTGGCAGGATTTTACTGTAGAATCATTAGTAGGCTCCCTTTGGTATGCAAAAGTGGTTCGGGTTTTTTTATTTGAAATTAAATATAATGCATTTATTTACAAATGTTGGATTATTGTTTTCAGAATAGAAGGATCCTCAAAAAGTTGTACTATTGTCCTCAAAAAATGTTTGAAATTAATTTTCTCTTTAAACTATTGTAACTTTCTTACAATTTTAAGTGTATCATCTGTTATACAGGTGTCCAGATGTTCTCAACAGTGTTTTAGTTTAATTGAAAACTTGGTTTTGCACTGATAAAATAGAACCCATGAAAAATTTCAGGCAAATCTGTTTCTTACTGTGCCCTGCTACAGCTTTTTTTATAGCATGTTGCTACAATTATAGTACTGGACTTCTATTTGAGTCGATAGTTATAAGGGCTGTGCTCTTGTTTTGTATGGAGAGAGAATGCTAGATAATAACATTATTGTTTTCTGCACTGCTTTTCAGTAATAGAAAGATGCAGTGGACAATGTTAGAGTTTAGGGATATTAATACTATTCAATGTATATGGCAAATATTTTTCTTTGCTGAAGTTGCACAATTTCTGATTTCACATCTCTTCTTTGACATCTGTGCAAAGGAGAGGGCTCTCCTACACATCTGATGGTAGTGCGCTCTGCTTCTGAGAGAGAATGCCTTCTCATTATTTCTTCCCCTTGATGGGTACTTTCGCTTTTCGTGAGGCTTCTTAAATCTTCAAAGTTCAAATAAATGGAACTTCTTCTTGTATTGTCTTTTTCTATGTGGTTGGATCTTTTTTGTCCTAGTCCAGAAACTCCCTTGTTTATTTAAAGTGATGGAGAAGTACAGAGCTGGGAAAAATTAATAAATAAGAATAGGAGTAGTTTTCATTAAGTGCTTATCCAGTACATTTGAGAAATGTCTTACCTGTTAGTTGTTGTTTTTGCAGGAATCTTTGTCTCAAATAAAAGCCCTTCAGCATTTTATTGTAGACTTGAGTTCAGGACCTCATCCTTAAAGCTTGAATGCTCTCTTTATTGTAGATAATACAAGCACTGCCAGGGATGTATGGGTGGGGAAAGTAGAAATCTTTCTCTTTTTTTAATATTGAGAAATTACTTGAGTATTTTATATCATGGAAATATGTTTCTTTTTCTGTTTCTTCATTCTTGATTCTGTATGTATACTTAAGTTGGCAAAGGTATACTAGGAGATGGTGGCTTTTTATAAATGAAAGTAATTTTGGAAAGTAAATACATTGGTATATTTCTTGGTATAGGAATTTTATGTGTATTAGCAACATTCCTATGTTTTTGTTGCTGGTTAAAAAAGCAGTATTGCCCAAAAATCTGTATTTCATCAAGGGGTGTGGTTTTAGTAGTTAGTTCTGCTGCGGTTCCATCTAATTTCTATATAAGGACCAGAAAACTGACAGGAATTGCACAAATGAGAGCATGCATGCTTAAACTTCTAAATGCTGCATTACTGAAAGTATATATATGTGTATATAGCTATATACACATACCTAAAGTTATTAATCTCTCTCTGAAACTTTAAGAGGGCATTTGCCTTAAAAACTGATGTTTGGACATTCACTTTAAATCCCCACTTGTAGTCTCATTGTTTAAAAGTGTGATTCTGTAGAAGCACATTAACATTAGGAACCAATATTGGCTTCTAGAAGGAATGACGCAATGTACGTAGGAGAGGGCCAGGGGCTGAGTGTAACTGGGTTGGGAGATCTGTGTCTCAAGAGAATGTCAGTGCTTCTTTCAATTTTATAGGCATATACTGCTTCTTTTCTATCCTACTGCATCATAACTGCTTGATGGCAGAAGTGGGAAGTGCGATGGCAGCAGTGGTCTCCCCTAAAGATTCTGAAGGATGAGGAGAAAGTTTGTTCCCTAAAAAAAAAAGGGGGGGGGGAGACACGAGACGACACACAGAGAAACACAACTTCAGTGGAGCACTGTTAATTCCCACGTGGTAGTCAAATCTCAGAGAACAGAAGCAAATATCCAGTTATGTAGTACTGAAAAAAAGAAGTATTTTCTGTTCACATGGTAGCTTTGCTCTTCTTTTCAGTAGTTTTGCTGTTGAAGCACTAGTGCAGCTACTCCTCATCATGGTAGAAGATTGGTGTTGGACTCCAGCAGTGGGTACTGACCCACCTTGAGATCCCATCACCATTCTACCCAACAGTAAGTGCAACAACTTGAGGATGTTTATCATTTCAAATAATTGAAAAGAGGCAAGACGTATTTCTAGTTCAAACTGTTCACTTCATGAGATGTTGTAGGAATTGAGGGTGTGCTCACCTCCTAACACTGTTAAAAAACAGATGGGCAATTTTATTGTTGGCTTGAAACCAAGTTCCTGCTCTGAGCAGTCACCCCAAATCTGCCTTGTCATTCCTCTGAAGTTTCAAAATGGGACCACATCAATATTCAATTCATAACTCCTCCAAGTACATAGCTTTTTTCATCAAATTGCATTTTTCCACTGAGGTACAATACAGTCCATTTCACTTCAGCTTTCCTCCAAGTGGAGTTTACAGAGTATAGCATGGGATGGTTTTATGAGCAGCACATTGAGAGCAATTAACACTGGAATTGAATCTACATCAAGATAACAGGCGATTATACTATCTAACAACTGTTAAATGGTGTTAATGGCTAAGTGTAGACCACAGGCCCAGCAGATTAGTACGCAGTGAAATTCAGCAGGCATGTAAATTAACAACAATGAAATGGATAATTTAGAAATATATTTGCCACTGAAAAGCTGCAAATTATTTTAAAATGGACTAATTACCTTATTTTTTTGTAAGAGAAAACACTGGTAGGGTAAGGAATGTCATTTTGCTGGAGGTTTTTTAAATTGAGAAACAAAAACCCCACCCTAATTTTATTAAAGTGTATTTGAGAGTGGTGTTTAGATGCAACATGTTCTTCTTTATGTCCCTGTTTTCTGGGTTTGTAACTGCTATTTTGTTGTGTTACACAGAACTTAGGAGGCTTAGCTGGATGATAGAACCTAAATGACAACAGTATGCACTCAGGTACCCAAATGATGATTTAGTCCTGCAGTAGAAGCAATTGGAGGTTCACAGTGCTTTGGAAAGAAGTTTGATTCTGTTCAAGAAACTAGAAATGGGTTGGTTTGAGTCAGCTTAGCTTAATAGAGGAAGTTGTATTTCCATTCTCCTGATAGAAAAGAATATAAAATATATCTAAATTTTTGTATTTTTCTCTGTAGAAAGTATATCACTGCTCGGACAATTGCTGTGAGCAAAATTTTAGGGTAGTGTTCAAGTTAGCCTTGATCTTTAGCCTCCGTTCTGTCAGCTGCTCCAATTTATTTAGCATTTATGTAGGCATTCACGAAAGGCAAATCAATACTTTCCCAAATTCCTATTTAAAAGCAACTTTTCTGAAAACACTTTAATTCACCAATAAGTGGTTGTTTGGATTTCAGCTGTATGAGTGTGAGGACACAGTGCCAGTCTCTCAGCTGTAGCACTGAGGAAGAGATAGTGCACGGGTCTGGTGGCACTGGCCATATGTCTCTTACCACTGTGTATGGGCTACTCCTGTCATCTCAGTCTTGGGCCTCTCATGTGCTCAGCATGCATAGCTCCAGTCCTAAAAATTCCAGTGTTGAGAACTTTGGAACTGCTATGGAAGAAGTGATAGATACAGAAGAAAACAGCAAAGCCTATTGAACAGCTTAGTTTTTGTTGCAATAAAGATGTTTGCCTGTAGTTTTCTTACAATGCTGACAGATTTTAAGATGTTTCTTTTGGAAATACAGTTGCAAAATACTGACATATTAGGCTAGTTAACATTTTGTTTGGTTGTTTTATTTCCCCCCCTCCCAATTTTGCTTTCCTGCTACAATCTTTGTGTAATCTGTTTTACAATCTGGCCACAGGGAATTAGCTGGAATTGCCTTTTCCAGGTAGCATTCTCAGTAGTTATGTATCCATTTAGCATGGGCCAAATCCTAGAAGATCTTCAATTGCCTTTGAGTGACAACTCTCATAAGGATAAAATGAACACTGATGGGTTATTAGTCCAGAAAAATGGGAACAGAATAATGGAGGATGTGAATGATTCATTAAAAATACCACTTTTTATGTTAACTCAACGCATGCAGTAACCTGATCCGTCTAGGCTTTGCTTTCCATCTGTTAATTCCATGGTATTAAGGTTTTCATTTCTTGAGAAAGCAGATGGCTATCAACTTAAACAGGTGTTCACATTGCGCTTTTTAAAGTTTAAATGCTGAACAGGTATAACTTGAAGTTTGCTTTGGTGCAAAGAGAATTAGTGGTTTGAATGATGCGTGAATAGAGAATCATTTGGGGGAGGAGGGCCAAGTAATTCACTGGAAATACACCGACACACATTTACCTATGGACCTTTGCCATTATAGAATGCAAAGAGAAAGGACAGCAAAATACTTAAAGGAACACAGTTTCTTCTGAACATGTCCTGTATCTTTTACTGAGAGTATACACCATGAAAATGTGACCCAAATGCATTATAGTAAGCAAAAGAAGAGAATATACGGAATCACTGTCTGTTCAGTGATTCTTCCAGGTTTTTTGGGTAGCTCAGCCCATTGCCACCTCATTAGAATGCAAATATGCAGGACTAGACTTCCTCTGGATGAAATGAAATCTCATTCAGATTTTGTAATTTGTTGTTGCAGTAAACGATTGTAAAAATTATCTAATTCTAACAAAAAAAAAGTTCACTAAAATAAAGTGGATTGTCTCTATCATTTGATTATAAAATGGAATAGCGTTACTTCTGACACTGAGGGCTTGCATTGTTTTGCAGTATAGCTTCTGTATAACCTCCTTGTTCAGCCAGTTTTGCATTGATAGTAAATAAAAAGCATCAGTAAATAATGCAGCAGGGTTGGGCTGTTCTCACATGCATACAATTTTCTCTCTAAGCTTCTCATCAAAGATTCAAGAGGCCCCTGCTGTAGCGAAATCTCATTGTGAAGACCTTATTATTTTTGTGATATATATATTTCAGCATTCAGTGAACAGGTAAATAATTTAAATTAACATACACTGATCAAATGGACAACATGGATTTCTACGAGGCAAAATCCTTTGCTTGTTTGTTCGTTTACTAATTATCAAATAGCTGCATCTATAGGCAAGTTCCAAAATAAAGGTATAATAGCCCCCTGATTAACTCTCCTTTATGGGCTATCAGCAAGGGAAGAGGGTTGAGAGGTTACAAAATCTCAGCCCCCCTCTTTCTTTTCATGTTGATGTGCTATGAATGATTGAGAGGAGGGGATAATCGAACAAAACCGTGACTTTCGCTTTGGAAGCACTTCCAGAGTACAGGGTGACATTGCTTTCTACCTTTCATGACCATCTGTATCTTCCTTCAAGAGAAGAAAGTGAAGCAGAGTTACTGACAAGGACATTATTTATCCATAAATACCTGAGGCAGAGCCGTACAGTGAAGTACTAAAGATTGCTTCTTTCTGATCTAAGTTTCCAATCTGTAAGGATGGGATGCTATTGAGCTTTTTCAGATGTGTCTCAACTGTGATCGGAGTTGCAACTCTGGCTCATGGTAGCCTGAATGTGCTCACATTTATCAAGCTACTGTGCAAAGAATTAACTTGGTTAACTAAGGTGCTAGTAAACATGGAACGGTTAAAAGTTGTTTACAATGCACTTATTAATGTAAAAAAATATTTATTACCTTATGTTTGTGCATAACTAAGAATAAAGAGATACTAAGTGTTGTTCGTTCAGTACTTTATTAGATGATGATAATAATATTTGTAGGATTGACCAATTAACACTTCTGGGCTTTTTAGCATCATAAAATACTAGACTTTAATTCATTCACTGGTGCATGAAGAGTGTGTCTACGTTAGCAGTTTGGTTTGCTGAAGTGTGCAGATTTGCTTTGAATCTAACCTTGGAGCCTTGCAGCCCTCACTTGAGCACAATCTGAGTGCACTTGTTTCCTTCAGATGGAAAAAGGGTGAAACTCGGTGAATGCAGGGTCCTTCAGCAACTAGCGCTCTGTGCGTGCTGATAGATACCAAGAGTGGTTTGCAGCTGGTACAGGCTTAATTTCCAGTAAAGACAAAGGGTGGGCCTGTGGTCTTGGAACTGGGGCATGCGGAGGAACCTGAAGCTCTCTCCTTCTCCCTTTATGCCAAAACATAGATGTTCTGTAGATGTGCTGACACACTCGCTCTCTGACTTGGCCAAAATTATGTGTAGTAAAGAAATATTATGGCACGTTTATGTTATGGTGAAGCCGAAACACTCCTCCCCACTGAAAAAAAAAGCTCCTTAGACTGTTGATGAGGCTTTAGAGAAATGTATTAGAGCTGATGAACTGGAAAAGACTGCTAAGGAAGTCCTTAGAAACTTCTGTATGTAATTGTGCAGATTCCACAGCTTGCATATGGATTTCATTACACTGGATATAGTTTCTGGAGACGTTCTTGCTTGTTTTCTCTTGCTTTAAAAAGTGGGGTAAATATGAATTTAATATTGTAGGTACTGCTATGTAGTGAAAAAAGAGAGCTAAAGAAAAACAGAGGTTTTTGGAATTATTATGCTCTACTTATTTTCCAAATGAGTTGGTTTATTGTGAGCTACCATAATAATTAGATACTAGGGGAAGAAAACATAAAAAATCTATTACCCTCTAGTCAACTGAACAATAGGATTATGTACACAGGAGTAAATACCTTTCAGTTGGTGAGTGATACAGTTGATATTTCCTATTAAGAACAAGATGATTTAGTCTAAGAGGCCAATGCACTTTTTTTTGTAGGTCAAAGGAAATATCCTGTAGCAGAATCAAAACAAAATCTATTTTAAAAGGACTTACGGAGTCATACTAAGAAAAGCATTTGTTGATGTGAACCAAGAATTATTGTCTTAGTTGACTGGTGTGTCAGGGAGCAGGCTGGCTAGTTCTGTTCATGCTGAGTCAAATCTCCAGTTGGTATAAATCAGGGCATCTCTACTAACATAGCACTTCCCTGCTGACCTTCAGTGCTTGAAGATGTGGTGTACTGTGCTGGAATGACCCTTCTCCCTTCAGCCTTTCAGTGTCTGCTGTGTTAACATAGCTTCAAATGAATTTCAGACATGCTTTTAATCTGCCAGGGTGCTGAAGGATGTGAAAGAAGATACGTTTTTTTTACTCTCTAATTTTTAGTGATTGAGCCAAACATGTATTTATGTAAATTGCTTAGGTTTTGATATAGTATTTTTTATTGTTGCACTAATGAGCATGGCAGGGTGGGTGTTAGTAAACTACTAACAGATGTTTCGGGGTTGATTTGTTTCTTGAATATAAAATTATAATATACAATATATAAGATTATATTTAGCTCTTATGCTGTCCCACAGGCATCGTGCTTATGACAGCTGCCATTACATGTAATTCTGGGCAGGGAACTACCTAAGACAGATGAGTAGTTGTGATGTCTGTCACCTGCCGCACGTGCTACCCACCCTTGGTGGATCTGGGGTAAGGAGAAGGAGGAAGAACAGCCCAAGTGGGACATGGAGCTGGCACAGCAGGCATGTGCGGCAAAACCTTTGCAGCTGCTGGCCTTGTCACTCCATGCTTGCTTTCTCTCTTTTCAGGAATTTAAGTATTTATTTGTATTCAGTATTATTATTACTATATTTAATACATTCTGAGTATTGCTTTGCTTCAACACTTGCTGATAACTGCAGAACAAATGAGTCAGAAATAGGTATTCATTTATGTTTTAGGTATTTGGGGGATTTATTAGGAATAGTCCTGAAGCTAACCCTAGATGAAAATTTGAAGGAATGGAGCTAAATCCAATCCTTGGCATAATGTTGCCACTCCACATGCAAGCTGAAGCATGTTTCAGGTGACTCAGTGCCAGAGTTCTGCAATACAGTGCCAGGAAAGTGAGGCGAAGAGGAAGTTAGAGAAGAAATGGAGAGCAACCCTAAAGCTAGTTCAGTGCCCTGAACAACCACTGTGCTTCACTCATGCTAATAGAAATATAGTTAAATTTCACACTATATCCTAACTTTGCTCTCATCTGAACTATTTCTTACTGTTTAGCTCTGTGATTACCCTTTGATGTTACCGAGCAACGTGTATATATAAGTACATATGAGAAATCTCTGCTGTAAAAATTAGAGATGGCCTGTAATTAACATAATTCACTTGACAGCTTCACAGTATACCTGTCTTAAAATATATTGATGATTTTTATTTTTTGGATGTTTAATTTTCACTCTGTTCTACTTAGGTTACATGCTAAATTGACAGAAATGAAGATGCCTTTACATTAGACACTTCCATATTTGTCATGTGTTGGGGTAAATGCCTTGCACTAGCAATCCAAAATTGGTTCATGCATTGTGAGTGGAGGGGCCACTTATCTTTCCTCTTTTCCTTCGAAACAAAAATTAAAATAAGGTGGCTGACACAGAGGAAGTTGCATGTAGGAATATGAAATAAAAGCAGTGTAAACACAAAAATGTTCTTATTAATTTGAGTGGTTTCACTGAAATAAATTAAATTCACACGCTTTTAACATCTGTAGCATCAGGACTAAACTTTGTTGCAATAATACCATATATATTATCAGATGTATTGTTTCTACAGTGACCTGGTCTTATGAGCCCTTAACTAATGTTCTGCCCCCCCCTTTTTTTTTTTTGATAAAATAAAGCAGGGATTTAGTTTAGATGGTAAAGATAATGAATTGCCTTAAATAAATTGCCTTCATGCTAGGGGAAGTAGTGGGTTGGGGCTCCAACTATAAAAATGTAATATAGGTCAATTAATATGAGATTTTTTTCCCCTACTGGACTTATAATTCATTCTTAAAGTGGAGTTTAGAAAGAAAAGTGTAATTTTTATTTCAGCTATTCTGCTTCCAGTTAGTGTAACAAGCCTGTTCAGGTTTTTTTTCCTCTGTCTTTAGGAAACTAAATAATGCTTTGCATTCCAACTTCCTTATATTTAATTAACTTGATACAACATTCTGTGATAACTGCATAATAAAATAGATGGAAATATGTATGATTTATTTTATGTCATTTCAAGTTTTAGTACCTCTCTAGATTATGGTAAATAGAAGGAAATTAAAATGATATCCAAGATTCATATAATGAGTCAAGTACTAAGGATAATAGGAAAATGATAAAAGTCTTGCTCTCGGAGACGTAGCATCTTCAGTGTGTTTTGGAAGATTTATGAAGAGAGATGTGAATTTTAAGAAAGGTTTTTAAATATAATGTCGAAATTTAGTAATTTTTGTCTATCGCATTTAAAGATTGGTGGCTTAAAATTCATGTGTATTTCTTAACTTCTACAGTACACTTAGGAAAGCTAGACAAATTCTAAGGTGATCGAAATCTAAATGTATAGGTAAATCTTTTCACCTCTATTTGAATCTGGAAGTGATTCTGAAATGCAGCGCTTGACAAGAGAATTACATTATTAGAAAAAGCAGTTTGAAGATAGCCCTTATAAATACTAAAGATGAGCATTCTTAGAAGGTGGAAGGAAGAGGTACCCTTCAATTCTTACAAGTAACGGAAATAGCAAATATTGGATCCTCCAGGCAGATCTGTATCATTTTACACATATACCAAGGCACAAGTTACTTGTTAGTGATTCTAATTCTCAGAAGCTGGGAGAAGATAGGATGGGATAATCTAAGCTTTTGCAAAGACATGAACAGGTGGTTAATTTCATACATTGTGACTAGTTCTCTGAAAGCCACTGAGACTATTCTAAGCCTAAATGTAAGCAATAATATAAATATGTAGATAGTAAGAGGCCTAGCACTGCAAGGTAAATAATATGATAAATGTAAGTGTAGGATTCTTAGGGCACTTGTGTTCTCTTTTAAATAATCGCTTGAGTTTTGGGTGAAATGAATGTATTCGTTTTTTTTTTTTAAACATAAAAATGTTGGTGTCAGATTTTGTCTAAGTCTAGACAAAGTGATGGAGGATGCCTGATAATTTCTTAATGTATTCTTTAGTGGAAAATAATGCAAAATGAGAGTGATGTGTCAAATCAGGCAGTTGACAGATATTCTTATTTTGCAAGCACTGATCTATCAATCAGTGCTAGATCTATCAATTAAAATTGTGTTTGGTAACTCACGACATGGAAGAAATGCAAATGTTATGATGACATAACTGCTAAAGCAAAATTTGAGACTTTTTCTGAAAGTACCGATCTTGGAAACACCTGCAATGAACTTGGAAGGGTGAGTTATATGTCTAATTCCATGATCTGTTAAAAAGCTCTGACCACTATGTTAGTAATACAAGCTAATTGAATAATTACATTTTCTCCATATCAGGTTTACGTAGAGAAAATCAGTTTCTTTGATAGTAAAACTGCTTCTTGAAATGAACTTGACAAGTCATAGACTCTGATTTTTGGCTGAGGCCCAAGGCACTAGTTAGTCTCACTACAGAGCTGAACTAGCATTGTTTCACCTTTAAACCTGTGCTGTAGCCCAGGAAACATGTCAGTAAAGCCTATATGACATGCTAAACTGTCATTTGCTGAGATTCCATGGTAGACTGCTTCCAAAAGGTATTGAGATGACATCATGATATTTTGTTGAAGAAAAGAGAGGAGAAAGAAAAGAACTAGCTACTAAGCAAGAAGAAGAGTAAAAACCAAATACACACCATCCCCACCACACCCACCAAAAACCTGTGCCACTAGTAAATAACTGGGAGCTGGTAGTATAAGCAGGAAATATTTAAAGACATTTAGGTTATGATGTGTTTAAAAACATGCCAAAACCCCTGGCACTTTTTGTTATTCACACAAGTGGTCCCTTGATTTAATCTTAATGAGTTACTAAAATGACCCAAAAAAAAAAAAAAAAAAAAAAAAAAAAAAAGACATCTGACTAAACAAAAAGTCAGTTACACTTCTCACTAATTTCCTGAAAGAATAAAATGACTAGCTTAGTCCTCTCTGTTATTAAATGCATATTTTCTGAAGATAACCCAAACCAAAACAAGGCTATTCTTTACCTAAACTAGAATACTTTCAAAGATAAGGGGCAAAACCATGGGAACACAAGAACTGATAGCTATCCATCATAATTCCTCTTTAGCGAGCTGGCAACAAATGCATGAAATGATGATTATGTATGTATATTTTTCATTCTTTAGAAGTGATAGTGAATAAAGACAACCTTGCACTGAAATCTTTTATGTTGAGACACTTAATGTACCTGTGAGAGCATTCTTATGAATGCCTATTTTGACCAGCTGTGTAACACCAGAATGTCACATAACTTTTGTCACTGGATGGTGTGGTACCATTTTTGGTGAGACAGATCAGTCTTACAAATTGCTCCCTAAGGGGATATATTAAAGAATTAACATACATTTTCTGAAATCATTGTGAACAAATAAGTCTACCACAAGCAATGGATATGCATTCGAAGTCCCAACTAATTTATAATTCTTTAAAAAAAATTACAAAATTCACTGAAATGTTTTGGTAAAGTTGGGGGGGAAGCCTACAGTTTCATATAATGATGCTTACAGAAGAACTTTCATTGGAGTCCCATATTAAAAACAATGAAGTAGAAATTTTTAATAGTTATTTTAGGCTTTATCTGTATTTTTTGAGTAGTTATAATCTGCAGTGTTTGTACTCCTAAAAGAAGGAAAATCTCCATCATCTCAATTTTTCTTCAACTTTATTCAAAATAAAGTGATAGTTACCTGCAGTATATTAAAGTTTAGAATTATGGTTACCTATTAAAGATAAAATGTATTAGTAATTTAATTGCAATCATGAACCTCTGAGCATCTTCCTTCTTTTTATTCCCTCATAAAAATGAAAAGTAAAGAAAAACCAAAGAACTGATGTGGAAGGAACTCTAAATCATTGTCCCAGCTTCATGAAACTTTTAAGCTACACTGATTAGAAAGAAGTAACTGTCTGTGCTATTATATCATGCTTAACTCTACAGTTTAAAGACCTACATTAAAATTTCCACTTTAATTAGCCCAGAGTATGGATGTCAGGAACATACCCCCCAAAATACCACACATACTTCTGCCACTTTTTTTAATACACACACAGACAGAAAAATTGGAATAGAAAACAAATAGATAATGAATTACCCACCATTAGAAGAGTTTACCACTGAGATGAGCAATGCTAGCAATCAAATAGTTTCACATGTTTACCTTATGTATGAACTCACACAGCAGAAACTCATTTAAGTATGTTGGTTTATAAATATGAATATAATCAATGGTTTACTTCATAAATATGATGCTTTTACTTGTAGTGGGTTAACTGGAAAGTAATTAGGGACAAATTCTCAAAATCATTATAAAATTGCATGGTATTTTGTTTTGAAACTGTCCCACTTGATAACAATGGCAATTCATGAAAGCTAGTCCTTGCAGATGAATGTGAGGTCTCATCACTGTATTAGCTAACTAACTCCAACCTTTGAATCATACATTTGGAATATTTGGTTACTTGGCTTGGTCTTAAGAGTAATTCCTATTACTCTTGTACGTGTCTGTGTTTATTAGCATAGCAATAATACAAAACCCAGGAACTTTAAAGATGACTGGAATAATTGCTAAAAATATTAATTGACTAGGAAGATGCACCAAGAGAGTGAAATGTCTTTGTCTTCCCTACATGGCCACTTTGTGTTTCTTCTTCTGCAAATAAAATATTGGCACTTACTAGGACAACCTTTGTGCAGCAATTTCCCTTGCAGCCTGCACCCTTTCTTACAGTCCCTATGTCAGGCACATTCCTTCTGCCAGAAATGGTGTTTTCTGGTATTTTACAGCTGTCCTGAAAGCTGCTTGGGACCATTGGTGGTATGGGGACCCAAGTTTCCAATATCCTTTGGGCATATAATTTGATGCACAATTAACTCAAGCAATGTGTTTAATGCCCACATGCATCTTCTTAAGCTACACAAAGAGTAGGAAAGCAAGCATCAAGCTAAACCTCTCAAAACTGCAAAATAAATCAGTGTATTTTGTAAGTGGAAATGTAGTCAAGAGGCCTAATGAAATATGGTAAGAAGACATGCTTCACAAAAGAAATTGCCAAAAGTTTAGAAAATATTGTACTTGGACAATTAGATGTTATTTTGTAATTTAAAGGTCTGGTCATGATTTACTTTCAAAATACTTTCAAAAACATACTTTTTAATGTGAAACTAAATCACATGAATGAACATGTAATAAATGGGAATACTTAAAAAAAAAAATAAAAATCCCCAGTCCTTTTAACTGCTGCTACAAAATGTTAACTTAAATATTTTGCTGCTTTAATATCTTCTCAAATTAATTGTGTTTATCCTGTTAACAGTGTGTAGCCTCATTAATATAGTTAATGAATTGATCTGACTGTTAAGATGTTCAATGCAACTTACAAATAACATTGTGAATATTTAATCAGCCATTGATCTCAGTCAGCAGATCCAAACATTAGTCATATCAGATCAATCTTTATAGCTTCTTTGGATGCTATCAGTTACTTGTTGAATTAAAGGTACTTTGCTATTTCAAAGAGACTTTTCTTCTGTAGGGGGAAGAGCTCTCTGCTCCCCTCTTTGACACCACTGACATCCACATCTGCCTGTTCTTGTTTTAGTTCCTTTCAATCTACTTTCCTCCTCTGAAGAGCAAGGAGCTGAGAGCTCAGTTTTATAGATTTCTAGATTTCTCTGGCACAATGTTACTAGTCTAGCTGCCTCTGTAGTATGGGGTCCATTAGAGGCTCAACTTCAGTTACTCCTTCCAATAGTTCAACAGTTCTGCCTATGTCAAAGCAAATGAATTCTGACATTTACTCCCCCAGTCTACTACATGTTTTTCATCTCCCAGTCCAGAACACACATATTATACTCTGCAAGAGTATATATATGTCTTTTTCACAGAATGTGTTATCTGCTTGCTGCCTGATAGCAACGTGAAGGACTCTGCTGATTCTTTGAATTTGGAGAACTTGAAAGCCAGGATCCCTTCAGATCCAGGCATTTCAATGCAGCCATTCTGTTCTATTGAGAACCTGCCTGATGTCCCACAACTATACCTATTTCAAAAAGGGAAAAACCTGTCTCATACTGACTTCTCCAAGTATGTAGTAGTAAGGTAATAGAGAAGAACAGTGTCTCACCCCTTTCATGAATGATATTGTAGAAAGTCAGACTTTGCATTTGAATGAGATAGTCTTGCCCTATTCTGAAAAGTAATATAATGTCATGAAATTTTTAACAGAACAACAGAAAAAACAATTCTAACCATGACAATATTCTTTGGAAACTTCTTTATGATACTGAGCAGTGCTTGCTGAGGTGCGTTACTCATCAGCACCTTGTGATTATAGATTGCATACTCATTGGACAGAGGGAAGGAAAGACATGTTTAGCCTGGTGGTTAAACTCACTGAATACAAAGTCTGATATGAAGATTCTTCATAAAGTGCAACAGGAGGGGTGCTTAGGACCTCGTCATTGCAACATCGAGTTACAAAACTGAACACCATAGATGATGGTGGTCAGTACCACTACACTCACTTGAGACACAGGCAATTTTCTTTTAAGCTGTTACTTAACAAAGCTATATTAGTAATAATACTCTCTGCAAGGTGACTAAAGAACTTGGCTCTAAATGATGACAAAGATTTGACCTGTAATACCTTCAGTATGTTCCACTGAATAAGAAGTCAAACAGAAAGACTTACACAATTGGTTTTTCAACATTTAAAACCTATCCTCTGTTTAAGGGGGAAAAAAAAAGAGTTTGGTTCTTTGCTTATGTTCATGGATAAATCTACAACTGGAGATCGCTATTTTTTGGTGAAATAGAAATGGCTGGGTTGCATTTAAAATTTTAAGCTAAGCCTTTTTAAAAATGCTTGAAGGAGACAGGTATCCCTTCCTTCATATTGCTCACATATTAATGTAACAAGTAGGTATTCAACTAATTTTATTTACCAGTTGACATTTCTGATAAAGCCATTAAAAATTAGTGGGGGAAAAGAAGTCCATTATTGATCCACTTTAATAACATAAAGATTGAGCATAAAATCAGCCTGAGTATTTTATATAGACACAGGTATAAAAAATGAAACCAAGTAATTTAATATTTAGTTTATTTTCAATAATATTGAACTTACCTTAAAAATTAAAGCAGATTTGGTTGTTCATAAAGGAACTGGGCCTTTATAAATTTTATTAATATTTAGTTCAAGGGTCTTTACAGCGTAATACTTCTTCTCAAAATACGGTTCGTAATAGTGAAATTCACGTAGTTTTGAGATTGGGGACTTTCATTTCTTTTGGGCTTTGTGGTGTTCTTGTTTACCTTGAATGTAGCTTTTGTATTTTGCTTCTCCTCAGACTGAAATTAGTGCTAAATAAGCAGAATGGACATTGGGCAATCATATCAGAAAATGGCACGATTTTTCAAGCTATTTCAAAATAATGACAGGATAGATATTTTCACAGCCATGCTTTTGCTGTAGTTCTATACAATATTTTGAAGTATACTTCTGAGTATTTTCTTCAGGAAGAAAATACTTCAGGAAGAAGAAAATACTTCTTGCAAAATACAAAACTGCAATTTGTCTGACCTTCTTTCTGTTTTCCATCTGCATACATTAAATGAATGACTCCATTTTGCAGCTGAGAGAAGCACAACTTTGAATGAAAAATGTTGCCATTAAAAAAGAGGGAACAAATTGCATAAATTATAAATGACCTGCAGAAGCTGAAATGTGCTACCACATTACCCTGATTATACATGCATGGGGTTTTTGTCATTAATCCAACAAAATAGCATGGCATCCTATGGAACTCATGCAGATACAGATCTTCTGGTAAAGAAACAGAACTCCAAATGGGTTTAAATTCATAGCATTGCACTGTGCTTTACAAGGAGGAAAAAAAAGGCTGACTCAATTCCTGAATTTGTATTCTTAATGTTACACATCCATACAATTGGGTTATGCTTTGTGCTTTCTAAAGTTTGTGTTTCATTGAAATATGTAAAAAAAAGAAGTCGCTGCTTCTGTCAGCCTCCAGGCTAGCACTTCAGGTCACAATAGATTGATTATAAAGATTCCCATAGAAAAAAATCTGCTTCTCAAAGCCTCACTGTGTTAAAGAATTTGGCTAAACTTAAGCTTATGAGTTTTTCAATGCTTCCTTGCATGCTTAAGCTTTTCATGATTTCAGATTACTGAATATTTATGCAACAATAAATCTCATTAATAAATTAACCCATAGTTGTTATTAAGTTGACTTCATTTATGGGTATTGTTAGGATTACTATAAGAACACAGAGAATACTAGGCCAGAGCACAGGCTGATCTGGCATGCTGTCCTGTTTCTAGTATTCTCTGGTAAGAGCAGGTATAAAAATATCTTTCCAGAATTTTCTTACATTCTCTATCAATGTACAGCTCAGGAATTTAAATTCCTATCTTTTGATGTATTTTTCTTCAAATAATATCTTCAGTTACTTTTAAAAATTATGCTAAAACCAGTAATACTAATTACCTTGCCAGGGCACAGCCAAGATCTCCAGTGTGCAAAGAATTCTACCTCTGGATCTGAACTTGGGTTTTGGTAGTTTCATCTAATGCCTCTGATCAAGGGCTCTATGAAGTTGCTGACCTCCTCCTTGATGTTCATTAATTGAGTTGACTGCTGTGAACCCTATATCTCATAAGCTGTTTTCCAGGCTAAAGATCGCCAGGGTTGGTTTTAGTTTCCGTTTTTCACACTATAGTTGTTCAATCCGTAAGGGTTAATGTTCGTTATCGATGTTGCCTTTTCTGTGTATTTTCTTTATACATACATCCTCTTAAGATGGAAAGAAAAGTGCCCTACATCCAAGACGTGGCTGCATTCCAACTCATGTACACTGCCATAAGGGCAGCTCCGGTTTTGTCCTGTGCAACTTCCTAACAAATTCCAACATTGGGAATGCTTTCTTTCATCAAAGACCCATTAAATGAACAAACTCGGGCTTCTCCATGGTGAATATTTTTCCCAAATGCCTAACTAAAGTTGAGCATTCATCTACAGTGATTATCATCTCCTACATTAATGCTGAGTCATCCAGAAACTTGGGGCCTTTCTGTTATGATTTGCAGATAGCCCTTCACTGTACCAACACTAAATATAATTAAATAGCCATAGCTAACTTTGTAATCTCACTTTTGCCTCCTCTTCCAGGTAATTTTTGAGTATTTTCAACAGTGTATCAGCAGGCTTGTATGTGTAGTTCAGGGAATGTTACTGAACAGGATTTTCATACAAAAAGAGAGGGTTTTTTGTCTTTTCACACTGTATTTTAACAGATGAAGCATCTCACATTCTGTAAGTGGTAGGCACTTAGTGTTATTTCTAGTCCATTTCTCAATAATAAATTATTCCATCGAGGTGCTTTTAACCAGCAGCGTTTTTGACACACTTCTAAACATATTTCTTCTGGGAATGTCTCTATGAGTGCTTGAAAGTTGGACAAAAAAACCCCAAAACTCTTTGCCTTCTAAAATAGTATTTCAGAGACCATTAAACTAGGATAGTTTTCACACCACCGCCAAGCTCTTTATGTCAGACCAGGATTCAAGAGTGACTGAAAATGACATTTGATCGTTCATGTTCTTGAAGTGTTAGGATTCTTGCTGGGCTAAAGAGTAGATTACTAGAGCTACTTGTCTAGTAGACTACTAGAACTTCTCCGATTTTAGTCATTCTTCCACTGTTTTCAAGCTTCAGGACAAAGGCGTTTCTGCTTCTCATTAATGGAGCAGTAGGTGTGCAGCTGAAGTGCAACTGAAAGATACCAGGATTTTTCACAGTAGTTACATAGGCAAAATTACTGTGTTTATAGGCCTGGTAAAGGCTTACAGTTTAAAGCCTTAGGCTTCTCTTGTAACTTAAACTGCTTATGTTTACACTACAACATCAGTAGAACCGATGCTACATCCAACTCTGACATGTCAGTAAATTGGCAAATGGTAATATAAAGCTAACCTCAGGTTTTTAATATGCCTGCACAACAAGAATCCTCATTTGCCTTTTTTTTTATTCCCCTTGTCATGTTAGAAGAAAATCTGGGAAAGGGAAGGGGCAAATTAAGGAGCATGAGATCTTAGTTACTAATGAGAATTGAAGGATGTGCAATGTACTCCTGTGTTCGTGAACAATTTTAATGTGTTCATTAAAATTGAAGTCAGCTTCATCCAAGTGAACATGCTTAATTTTTACTTGGTATGTGTACACAAGTGAGTTCTAATCCCCCCACTGCCCTTTCCTGGATATGAAAAAGAACCTTTGGGGGGAAAAAAACCAAAACAGAATCTGTCCAAACTTATAACTGGTAAATAGTGCCTGCCTTTAATTAGTGGTATTAATCTTGGATGTATTGAGTCTAGATATCTCTTGGGAAATACAAGAGGAGAGCTAAAGTACTGTGTCCATCACATAAAAGAAATCCTGAAATCACTTGTCTGTCATTTAAAACTTAATACTGTGTCATTTTTCTTAAACTTTATTAAGGTAACATTTATAAAATAACATTTTGACATTTTAAACTTCAAACAGCTTCAAGATAATGGTGGATTTTAATGAATTTTCTTAATTAAAGGAATGGTTAGTTGTGCCTGTTTTCAGTAAATTAATTAAACTTTTAGTCATTAAGCAAAAAGTTAATTCATTATTGAAGGATATAGGAAGTGTAAAAAAATCTGGCATTTGAGATGGATACCATACCCTAATCTATCACTGATATTATGGAATTACATGCTTAAAAATGTTCATGGTAGTATAAAATATTATAGAAAGTGCCTGGTGACTAACTAGGGGTATTTAGAGCATTTTAGTTGTATCATCATCTCTGATACGAGGCTCTTATAACTGATGTAAGAAAAATGGATTATTTTCCATATGAAATGTTAGTGGAAAACTTCTTAAAAAGAAAAAGCTAACGAAAACCATATTCTCATTTAACATTCACTGATTCAGGATAACAAGACTCTTTTCCTGTCAAGAAAACAAAAGAGTATTAGCCCTAAATATCAGGTTTTTGAACTGTACAAATGAGTAACTTGGGTTTTTTTTCCCCTGATGGACCTCCTCTGCTTCAGATCCTGTTTTGTCATTAAGTTGCTGTTTCTTTTAGTGTTTCTTTTAGTGTAACTCATTGTAAAATACCTTTGTCCAGACTTCTAAAAATGCAGCATAGGGAGACTCTGCAGAAAAATTCTCTGCTCATTGTCCTACTCCAGTCCATTATTGAAGGATATAGGAAGTGTAAAAAAATCTTTCAGAGAGAAGCAAGTGAATCTCCCATGCTTGCATATTAATAACCAGTAAGACAGATTATAATCGGTTTTCTCATCACACCAAAGTTCTTACAGTATGATGTAAAAAGCTAGAATTATTAGGGATACCTCACTGTGATCATTTTCACACTGTGCCTTATTTTCTTGCATTAGAGAGAAACACATATAGAGGCAAGCAGTGCAGTTCTATGACACATAGAGTAAAACTTCTCCTGATTATGCAGAGTATCGCCATGCCTTGGCTGGTTGTTACTTCACGCAGCTGACATCCTTGTTGTTGCTCCTGGTCCTTGTTGCTGCAGGTGGTTGACTATTGGAAGGGGCTTGAGGAAGGAGGCCTTCACTCCTCTCTGCTGATTGCTGGGTGTGCGGCTGGAGTGCACAGCTTGGTCATTGCAGTTTGAGAGTATGTGTCAGGAGAGGAAATTCAGTTAACAGCTGTGTGAGATTTACATTAGGAATACCATTATTTGTATTTACTGATGGATAATTTGTCTTAGAAAACTGATGCAAATCAGCTTCTGCTACTACATAGAATTTAAATCCGTTTTTTACTTGGAAATACAAGGTCTCTACCTTTCCTTATATTTGCCTAACATAAAGAAAGAAGGTGTTTCCTCCTTAGCTGCAGGAAAGTGGAATGTTACAGTGAAACAGTACAAACCCTAGCCCTACTATCAGTGTTATAACATCAGCAAATACTAATGTGAAAGAATGCATATGCAGATATGAATGTGTACATGCAGTTTTCTTTGTTAATGTAACCTTTTTCCCATTTCATATCAATCATGTTATATTTCCCGTTGGCATTGATCAGAGTATGAAAGTCATTATCAAAACCTTGTAATCCATTTTAGTGGTGTATTTTGCTTAAAGTGGCTGCGTTGGTCAAAATGTCATTTTTGAGGAGAGTAGGTTAGGTTCAAAATAGAAAGAGACTTCTGTAGGCATTGCTTTCTGTGTATTTTGCCATTAAGATAAATTCTGTGGGATGCTCATCAAATAGGAACTTAACAAGTGGATTCTATCATAAAAGGCAGCTCTCTGAACAGATCAGATTCTAAATTATCTGATAATGTGTTTTCTGTGACAGCAAATTCTCATAAGGTTGGATGTTCAATTGATCAGCTACAATTTCAGCCTCTGCATTTTTGTTAACTGCATGATTCTACATGATGTGGCTGTTTTCTGTTCAGTGTCAGATAGCTATGGGTTAAAAATAATGATTAAATATCTGAGGGGGAAAAAAATTATTGCCTGAATACTCATCTTGTAAAATGCAACGGTTTTTCCTTTTACAATATTATATTATTGGCTGTAGTAGATTAGGACAACTTTGATAGAAGAATTGCACATAATTAAATTTTCATGTGTGATTCAAAGTGCAGAAAGATTAGAAGGCTATTTAAGAAGTGTCACACCATATCTGTAAAGTCTGTGAGATAGAGAGCACAAAAGTACTGATTTAGTGCAACATGTCACATTATTATAGCAATAACTACAAGGAAGATTCCATGGACAGGTGGGTGTCTATGCCTATGAATACTTGTAAAGATAATGTGGAATCCATTTTTTATCTTAGAGAGGATGAGGAAAATGGATCCAGAAGGTGCATTCAAAAGCTGCGGTTTAATAATTCATTTATTTAAATAGGATACTAAGGAACTTTTGCATTATCTTTCTTTTCTCTAGGTTTATTGATACTTCTGTGTCATTGACATTTATGAAATATTAATATACTTTGGGAAATTTTACATTTTGGTGTGTTCTGACATGTCGTTTTGGAGCAATATTTGCCAATTCAGTGATGAGGGGAGGGAATTTAACTCAGGAGCAAATATAGGCCCATATTATGGTAGCTGTTTTTCTAGCACACAGAGTTTGCATTTCCCTGGCAGAGACATAAGCTGATGTTTAAAGACAGAGCATTGGTATGAACCTATTGAAAACTACTTTATATTTTATTTTTGGCAAAACAGTATTGTGATTTGGCTAAAGTGTTTTGACTCTTCAGATACGATTTAATAGGACTGTTCTGTAGACATAGAGTTCTGACTTAGATCCTATGCAATATTTTGGTTAATATAGGTAGTACTGGGAATAATCTAAATCAGCATCCAAGAGAATCAGTGAAAAAAAAAAAAAAAAAATTCTGAAAATAGTTACCAACTGTTTTCTTTTTGAGGAAGATTGGATTGGATCCAAGTGCTAGTAAGGCAGAGCATCAAAATATATTTTAGTAATAACCCACGGATGTTGGAATAATCTGCAGCCATCATGATGGGTAGATAGGTCCTTTCCAAAAGGCACTAGTGAGATTTGGCTCACTGTCTCACATTTGAGATCCGAGGTACACCTTCTAACAGCTGTGAAGCAGCAAATGAAATATTGAGCATGTTATTGTGTCATTTAATTTGTAATGATCTTGAATACTTTTGAAATTCTGGACAAGATGTGGCAAAATCCAATTGTGTCATTCCCTGTAATCTTAGGAAATACGATAAACAACAATGAGAATATAAAAGGTTCATGTAGTTTTTCAAAACTAATGAACAAGCACATATTGTGCCATAAGACTCTTGTCTCACACCCTTGTATTTTTTTTTTTTGTGTAGCTGAAACTGATACGTATATCCAGCATTAAATGATTTATGAGACTTTTATTACATTTTGGCTTTGTAGGATGGCTTAAACTTCATTTCAGAAACACATATCAAGTTATAAAAGTTATTAAAAACAATCCAAAACAACTTGCCACTTGGTTTGGACCCAGCTGTTCTTCTCGTATGTAAAAAATGTGTTCGAGGTCATGCTTTGCAGTTTCATTTCCTTGGTCACAAATTCAGGTAGGGTAATCTTGTTGCATCATTCAGCTCCTACTGAAATCAGTGGGAATTTTGCTATGCAATTCTAGGGATTGGAAGCAGAATTTTGAAAAGCGTCTGAATCAAAGCAGCATAAATAAGAGGGAGTCACTCATCCATGTACCCAGCCCTTCTTGAAGGAAGGTTTTGCATTTTGCATGAATCAGAGTATTTGCTTGTGCTTTACTTCTTGAACTGCAGGGCAGAAACAAAACAAACCAACCAAAAAGCGAGAGAGGGTGAGAGAAATACCTTTTACTGTCTTCTCACCTCAAAGAACAGAAACACCCTGCTAGAATAGCCAGCAAGAGGTAATTCTGACTCAGAAACTGTAGCGCCAGGAGTAGAACCGAAATATGGAAGAGTAAGAAACATGGAAGTTGGAGTTGCAGGCGTGCAATAGAAGAGTTTTTTTGAAGTTTCTTTCTTGCGTGTGTTCTAGAAAGAAACTAAAAGCTTATTATGATTTTAGCTATTGCCTAGACACGATGCTGAAGTAATTCCTGAAAGGGGGAAAATAGTAGAGCTTTATAATACTAGTAACAACTTACAGGTCCATTTAGATATGTTGTTTGGGCAGATTTTTGAATACAGAGTTTCCTACCAATAAATGCAAAACTTTGAGGAAAATTTCATTTATGTAGAGCCTAGATAATAATTTAGAATAGCTGGGTACAAAAGTTTTAAAATTACATTAAAATGCAAGCAAAGAGTCATAATACTTGAGTTTGATTAGATTCTTCCCTGTGAGGGTGGTGAGGCCCTGGCACAGGTTGCCCAGAGAAGCTGTGGCTGCCCCATCCGTGACAGTGTTCACGGACAAGTTGGACGGGGCTTGGAGCAACCTGGTCTAGTGGAAGGTGTCCAGGCCCATGGCAGGGGCTTGGAACTGGATGTTCCTGTAAGTCTGGGCTCAGTTATCCCAGACTCTTCTTCCCCTCCCATTACCCCAAGTGATGGAGAGGTCATTATTTTATATGATTACAGTATATACCTTACTCTCTCTAAGCCTCTTCAGTCTGCCTAGTTTGTCATGCTCACTTAGTGATATCCAGAGCAATAGAAAGTATTTGTCTTTTCTTGGTTTGTAATCTGGAAATTTAAGTTACAAGGTAGGTTATCTTTGCTGTTTGAAAACGTAGATCAATGATTAGGACAAAAAGTGCTCCTGTTCATATTTCCAGACACACCTGTAATAACCTGCAAAAGCAAGTAAAGCTTGGCAGCAAACCAGGCGTTGAACCAAAGTTGGTTCCAGATTTCCTTTTCTTGAACCCAAACAAAAACAATTAATGTATGTTTTACGAGTTTAAAGGCCTGCAAAAGGATCATTCACCTCCATTCTTCTCGTGAATCTGTTTTCTCTTCTTCAATTCCTGCTCTTTTTTCCCTTGAGAGGAAAAGCTTTTAACAGATGTTTTCATGGGGTCAGTACCTTTTTTACTGCACCCTAATCTCCTGCTCTGCTTATCAAGCAAGAGACAGTATATGAAGCCAGGATTTACCTGCTCCCTTGCTCACTGCAGGGAATGTTTTTTCTTGGGCTTTTTTGGAGCTGTAACCCCATTGAAAGCAGGAATCACAGTTACCTTTCCGCCACCTGAACAAGTGGCTTGTAGGGCAGTTGTGGCTTTCCTTCCTTCTCTTACTATTGTTTAATTAAAAACTTCTAGTCAAGGAGACTGGTGTTTGAGTGCTTGTCATAAATGCAGTCCTTTTCTTCACTTTGATCTATGCTCATCATGCTCATCAAGGAGCATGTCAGACAGATGTCCTCTTTCTCTTACAGTTACTTTTCACTTTCAATAGTAACAGCAAAAGTGAACAACTCTCAGTACTAAAACCCAAATGAAAGCTTTTTCTATCCTTTCAAATACTTTACGTTCCTTGATACAGTAACTGGTGGTGTGTCCAGCCCAGCCATTGGTTCTGTGACTTTTGGACAATGATGCCACCTTACTCTAACTTTAGATTTGGCCTAAGACTAACATTTAGGTTTTGTGTTGTGCTTTTTGTTGTTGTTATTGGGGGTTTAGGGTTGGGTTTTTGTTTGTTTGTCATTGGTTTTCTTGTTTGTTTTTTTTTTATAACGAGACAGTTTCTTAATCTGCTGCAGTTTGAACCTTTAACGCAAGAACAGGATGAGACCGGTGCAGCAGGAGATTCCCTATGTGACATATATTTTCACAGGGAAAACCTACCACGCATTTTTTGCCACTTTTCACAATGGCTGGGTACTATGGCAACTAGTCTACCAACTCTAATGATCCTCCAATATCCATTACACTGTAGGCATGTTTTTGGATCATTTTGGGATATTTATGTGATATGACAAGAAATCTTTAACTTCATTCATTCACATTCATCAGGAAATTACATTTACCTCAGTCCTGTTGTGTGGACCATAAAGGATATGCCCATGTTGAACAGCTCCAAAATAAGTCTGAGATTTATATTCTTTTTCCATTTTAGATGCCTTTGGGTCACTTCTTACATGGATTCATTCAGTGCATTATTGTTGTTGTTTTTACTGCTGCTGTTATATTGGCTCCCAGGCTATTTTTGTCTATCCCTGCATGCAGGCAGCCCCCTACTTCTCTGAAGCCAGATCTGTAATCTGTGCGAGGCAGTGAGCATCTAATCAGCGAGGAGAGCATGTGGCCAGCAGCAGCCAGCCAGTAGAGAGGTCCATAGTCCCTGAGTAGAGAAAAATAAGGGTAATTATCTGAGACCACAGCTAGCACACTCAGCGGAGGAAAGAAGCCATGAGATAATAAAGCAGTAGGCCAAAAGCAGCAGGATGAAAGCAGGCTACAGGGGGATGATTGATTAGGAGCAAGCTGCCAAAAGGTGGTCATGCACACCTCATCGCTGCTGCTGCTACAACAGTAACTGTAATAGAAAGTACATGTAAAGCAATGATGTGTGGTTGACACCATTACCTGTCAGAGGCAGAGCTGGGGCTCTGCTGGGTGAATGGGCACTCTGCCTTGGCTAATACTGAGTGGTAGCAAAATGACATGGCTTGCTTAGGAGAAGTGGAGTTACAAGGACACAGGAAGGGCAGGAACCACAGACTGCCTCTGGCATCAGCTGTGTTCCCTCCTAAACTTGCATGACGGTGTGTATTACTAGACAGCTAAAACGTGTCAGCAGACGTGCCATAACAGACATTACTTCTAATCTCTTCTAATCTGGTCCAGTTTCTCTAACTCGAGCAGCTGAAATTTTGGCTTTCAGAAATTGAGCGCTGATCTTTTTCCAAAAGATTAATTTTGAAATGGGGGATGCAGTATGTACGCTGCTGACCTGAACATATGTTACAATCTGATAATAACAGAATCATCACTCGAAATCATTTCACAAATGAGCGTACTGCTTAATCTTTCTGTGCCAAATCGTGCCTTCTTTAGGGCTGCCTTATCACTCTGAGGCATTGCCACTTCCTCTGTTACCGTTAACTGTCCTGGACAATTACATTCCCAGAAAAACAGCTATAGATTCACCTAGGTGAGAAACTGAAGCTGGGATGGGAGGGGATTTGAATGGCCACATGCATTTCCACTTTTCCAGAGTAAATATTAAGTAAATTGGACATACTCCTTTCCAAGAGTCCTTCATACAGTTGCATACCAGTAAGAAAGTAAAAGGATAAAATAAAATAATTATTTCTCATTTGGATGGAAGTAAAAGAGACAGGGAGATTATGAGCATCATTTCAACTGTAAATGCTCATCAGGCACCTGGATATCAGTCACTCAAATAAGAGTACGTGTAAAGTGTAATTTCAGCTTCAGGAGTGGACAGCCATCTCATTCTCATTTTGTGACTTTTTGACATTCATAAAAGCTATATGATAGCTGAACTTTCTACTTGGTTTCTGATGTAAAGGCTTTAAATTTTAAGATAAAATAACATTGCTCCAGTACAAATTGCAGTCAGCAAAATCTGTACAGCCGTGTACACAAGCAAAGCACTTTGTTAGCAGGACAGGAAAATTTCCTTTGTGTTGTGAGGATAAGCCACCAGCCAGAGGCACAAGCGCTCTCTAGCTGCTGCCTCAACATATCTGTTGGGATGATGACTAAAGCCTGATCTGAAGCTCATCTCATTTAGTTAGACCCTTTCCCTTGTGCAATAGCACCAGCTGCCTTGCACAGAAATACCTGGAAGCAGGGTTTAATTCATGTAGGTCTACTGGAAATATGTTTGGTTTTCAGCAAAGCCTCACTGCTAACATATCGGGGGAACTAACATAGCTTGTTACAGAGTCTAAGTTGCAGTCATGGCAGCATATTTTGGAGATATCCAAAGCTAGCTTTAAATTAGCTCAGGTATAAATAGTAGTCCATGGCAACACAATGCTCAGGGCAGAAAAACGTTCCTAGTTCTTGGGCAGAAACAAATGTATTTTTCTAAAATGGTGATTATTATCTTTCTGAATGTTTCTTACCCCTAACAAAGATGGGACTTGTTCCTTCCCCATGAACTTGCACACAGCTTTTTACTGTGGCTAAATAGCAACTGTTTTTCTGGATGATTCATAGTTTTTAATGTGGGATACTGTTAAAGATGTATGTTTGAGGCTTCGATTTAAAAATGTGTTAATTTACAAATGTGGATTTTTGTGAGAGAAATATTCTGGATGTCGACTGGTACGTTGGTGGCTTAAATCTCTAAGCCTTACGCAATCTTAAGAGCAATAGCTCTGCATTCAATTTGCTACTTCACAGGTCAGCATCTTCTCTGAGTATTTGAGGAGAAATTATTTTTATGTCCGCTAATGTGGGATTGCTGTATGTGTAATCCCCAATCAGTAAACCACACACACCTACACATGCATGCAGAGCATACATTCATTAGTGACAGATCACAATGGATATAAAGTTCACAAGATTTTTCAGCAGTATTCACACAGGTTGTTGTCATCTTTGGGTCATCCCATTCTCACAATATCTATTAAATTGCCTAGTGCTCACCGTGTGATGCTCTGTTAGTCGAAACATCTCTTTGCCTACATATTCAAATGAACTGCAGAGGTTATTAACTTGCCCTTGGCAAAAAGATTTAGTTTTCTAGGGCAAATGCTTTTATAAATTCTGTGTATGACAGTTTTATTACATATTGTAAATAGAATACCCTGCCAGATTTTTATGACAGCCATCACTAAGTCATTCAGACCTTATTACTTTTCAACCCTTCATATACCTTGAATTTTTAATTTTTTCTTTTTTAATCTTTAACAGGTCTTGCTTTGGTCAGTGCACTTTTCTTACTTCCCTAGCCAATTTTATTTACTAACATGACTATACAAAACATTTTGTGTTAAGCCAAACATTTTATCTTGCAGAAAATCAAGGCTGTGTTTTAATGCGGCTCAGACACACATTAATTTGCACATTCTGCATTTATAGCGATAGACTCATTTAAGCTTGTACATTCTGTCCTAGCAGTTGATATAATAGGTTCTGTGTTCAGCTGCGTACCTATCCTGGGTCTCACTTTCTGTAGCTGAATGAGTGTTCTGCTAAAGGACTGCTGTTATTGACTTAATTTTACATTTTGTATTTCAAAACTGTGTATGTGCTGTGAAAAGAAAAAGCACATGAGCGATGCTGGTATTAAGACCTACTCAGACATATCTAGTTATTCCATATTTTATCAATTCATTTCTCAAATCCTAAGGATGTTTTCAAAGAATGAAAGAGAGTTAAGAATGAGAATTGTTGAAGGGTTTTTATTTAGATATGTAATTTATTAGCAGTGGAAATCTCACATGTGCTAGGCTTTGTGAACACAGGTGATAAAAACAACAGTTCCTATTTTAGTTTCATTTCCCACTGAGATGACAAACATAATGGGAGGAGGACTGAGACTGGCTTTGGTAAAGATACAGTAAGAGGGAAGAGTAACGGTTGTCAGAAGTATGTAAGGGACACAAAAGACCAAGTTCCTAAAATTTGTGATCCTTTTGATACTCTTGATGCTTTTGAGATGTTGCCTTCAATAATAATTTAAAACACAGCAAACTTCAGTCACTGGAGAGTGTGCTGGCAAGGGGGCCGAGACACCTGGAGAAGGACGTTTTGCTGCTGGGGGAACTAGCTGATCCGTCAGTGCCGAGGTGAAGGAGTGCTGGAGTCCTTCCTCTCCCTCGCAACTCCCCTCTGGCCATAGATCTTGGTACAGGATGACACCACCACAAGGTTTCTCCCTTGTGCCTTGATAAACCAAGCCTTAGCCCTCCCATGTGATGTCATATGAGGACAGATTGCAGGTGCAGCCCATATGATCATTTATTAGGCAAAAATGAACATGTTGATGAAGCTTCCACTTCATGAATGTGGTAGGAAGGTGGTATGTTTGGCTGTGAAAGCGGGAAGGATTCGAGTCCCTTCTGGTTTTGTGCTGCTGTCAGATAGGGCATGTCTTCTTACAGCATGCAGTTCTGATGAATCAGAAAAAAATTCCCTTTAATAGAGAATTTTGAATTGGCCATAATGAGGCCTCATTTGGAAATTCACTGTATGTCACTCCTTTCTCTTTATGTTTCTGCAAGTATCTGAACTCAGATTCTTATGAGACTGCAGATGAGGTGATTTGCAGTTTTAAAGTTGTGTGTTTTGCTGTCTAGGCAACTTATAGTGGTTAGGTCACAGTATGATAATTAGCCTATTTATAAGTTAGCTAACGGAGTTCTTTGTTTTAAGCATCATAAATTCTAAAATTAGTGAATAAAGCTAGAAGCCCATTTTCAGATCCATTTAGATGAAAGGTGCTATAATTTTAAAGCTATTAGAAATGATTGAAAGATGTTTTCACAACTGCTGCTAGATTGCATGGGAATGTGGAATAGCATTCAAAAGATTTCAAAATTAATGTGGCTGTGGGTGCAATCTGGAGAACTGCTGAACATTCTCTACAGCTTCTTTTCTGCCTGCTGCTGACTATCACAGTGTTTCAGTAATCAGGTACTCATTTTCGTGCTAACTTCCTTCACTTTCAGTCCTGACTCTGCCACCCCCTCTAAAAAGGCATTGCACTCTGTTTTCTTTTTTAAATACATGTACAATTTTTTTTCCCTATAAGCTAACAATAGATTCTAGGTCATCTTTATGGTTAGGCGTGGGGGATCCAGGTGGATCTTTGTCTCCATTAAGTGCAAAGTCTTTAGAATAATAAAATCATAAAATTGCTCTTGAAAACAAAACCAGACCTTGACTTCTCTATTATTACATGTTAGGATATGCTAGTTATATTGTCATGGTAAAGACTACACTGTCCATTGCATTAAAAGCAGTGATTCAGGCTCCTGATTTATGCATGAACTATACAGCACGTTCTTCCAATAATGGTGATATTTGATTTTTTAAAAATTGCTAAGGATGCATTTGCTGCTGAATCTCTTAATTATATTGCCCTAACATTTACTTTTAAATAAGTGCTTTAAGAGATTTTGCCATCTGCCAGACTTATAGTTGTTTTTGAAATGTTCTCACTAGTGGAGAGAGATGCAGGTTTTTTAATGTCTCCTTACAGTAAAGCTAATGGAAATCTTGCATTTGTTTTTAATGCAAAATACTAAATTTAAATGATTAACTCTCTTTGGACATTGTGTAGATAATAGATGTCAGTCTCTTCTGCCTACAAAGTTGCTTCAAAGCTGCTATAAAAAGAAAAGAAAAATAAACTTTGGAAAGATGTTGTGAGACTGGGGAGCATATTTCAGCAAGAATTCTCCCTATAATAACCAAGGAGTCTCAGTTGTCAAAGAAATCTTATTTTTTAAAAAAGGACTCTTGAATAATTAGCATTTTCAAACTCATAGATTTTAAAAAAGTAGCTTGCTTTGAGCCTCCAGTTCTCATCAGCTTTTCTTTGTGGCGTGTCTCTCCTTCTCTTGGACCTCTCTGCATCATTCTTATACTGAGAAAAATAGGAGAATGAGATCAAAGAATAAACACCAAGAAACTAAGTTATAGAATTTCAGAATCATAGAATGGTTTGGTTTGGAAAGGACCTTAAGATCGTCTAGTTCCAACCCCCTGCCATGGGCAGGGACGCCTTACCCTAGACCATGTCGCTCAAGGCTCTGTCCAACATGGCCTTGAACACTGCCAGGGATGGAGCGTTCACAATTTCTTTGGGCAGCCTGTTCCAGTGCTTCACCACCCTCACAGTAAAGAACTTCTTCCTTATATGTAACCTGAACTTCCCCTGTTTAAGTTTAAACCCATTCTCCCTTGTCCCATCACTACAGTCCCTAATGAAGAATCCCTCTCCAGCATCCTTGTAGGCCCCCTTCAGATATTGGAAGGCTGCTGTGAGGTCTCCACGCAGCAAGTTAATAGTCTAACCTACACTTTGAAAGCTCGTTAACCGAAAGACTATTTTTTTTAAAGTTTTATTTCATTAACTCGTCTGCTGAGTATATTTATCTTTCCTTTATGTTTCTAGCGTTGTGGTATCTCAGGGTGAACTCAATAGAATTGTTACATCATTTAATATAATAGACTGAGACATGATGCCACTTCATAAAATGCCTGAAAATAACAAGGTACAGTGTGTTGCAGAAGGCATTTGAAAATTCCGAGCACTGCAGGTTGATTCGTAGAACATGTTAAGAACTTGCCAACAAAGTTTAAGTTGACAAGCAGGTATTCTTTATTGCAGCACTGGGAGACAGGGGATATCTCCTCCTAATGTGTGTCCCGTTTATGCATCAAACAGACCGTGATTATATTGTTGCTTAACATATATATTCATTACATTTCCGATAATACATATTCATTAGTTGTCCAAGAACTGTTCTACATAATTCCACGCCTATTTTCGCATGCGCATAACAATGTGGTAGTGGTCTTTGGTGGTCGTTTTACTGTTTCCAACAATCTTCATCACTTGGCCATTCCTTGAGCTCTTGTTCTGGAAGTCTTTGAAGCATGCGCAGTAGATAAATGCTTACACCAGCTTAATTAGTTCGGTAACACTACTGACATAAGCAAGTGATTTCTCCTTGTCTTTCTACTTCGCTACAGTTCCTCCTGAACATCTGCTAGTTTCAGATACTCCTTAGCTACAGTCCTGTTTTGGTTACAATAAATTTTGTATGAAGGTCATAAGGTTCTAAAACTATGTCAGCTACAACGATTTATCTTATACAAGGACCCTTACTAGGTTCCTTTGGTTGGGCTTTTTTTTTTTTTTGAGGTTTGGAAAGTTTTGTTGTTATATACAAAGCCACCAAACAAAGTTACTTAAAACTAAATTTTTTTATTTACAAAGGATTATATTTCATTTTGTACTTCCTTGACTCAAGGCAGAAAATAGCCAATTCAAAATCTGGCACACACCTATCTTCGTTTTTACTCTCTGGTTATGCTATAAACAAACTTAATTCACTATAACACTTTGAAGCAGTTGTCAATTATTCTTTTCAGACTAAAGCATTACCTTAGGCAGCAAGAACTTCATTTCTTCATACATCAACATATTATTGTGTTAACGTGCTTATTATTGTACCACTTTGATTGACAATGCTAATTACGATTGTTCTTGAATTTAATGTGATTTTCTGACAGCGACCATTTAATAAATGGAAACAACTTCACTACAAGAGCTATAAGTGTTTTAAAGTAAACTGCTTTTCTTTTCCATGAAATCCAAATGTTACTTCTCTGTAACAGTCTTTACCTCATTGTACCTTTAACACCATTCTAGAGGGTGTGGTTATCCTCAAATAATCACACTGGTGGGGAATTAAAAGCAATCTGTTCAAAACAATACACAAGAGAACAGGAAAGTTCATAAATAACAAGTCATAGGACACAGTTAAAACTCTTTCTTAGGAATCTGTTAATTTGAATGTGAAAAAGACCCAGTTGTTGTTTAATTGCAGTAAGTGCAATATGTCTGAAATTTGGGATAAGTCATACATAACTGAATCAGTTTTATTCTACTGAATAAAACTGTTTACTGTTTCAAAGAAAAGAGAGCAGTTGATAATTCAACGTGTATTGAAGCAAAACTAATGAGCATGTGTGTAAAATCGGTGAAGACCACTAATGTTTTATTAAGCGAAAGATTCAGCTGTGTGAACTGATTTGTTTCTGCTGTTTGTAAAGTTGAATTTGTGCTTAGCCCATTATTGAGAAAGTCATCATTAATGTTTGTATTAATTATTTTATTGTGGCAGATTAAATTATGACAGTTGATCTTTGCGAGGGTAGGAAGGGTCCTCTGGAGTTACGTTGTGCTGTTTGAAATCAGAGAGATACTGCCCTAATTAAACTCGTAGGAAGTATCTTTCCAATCTCATTTACCATTGTTATTTCAGTGTCCCCCTTAACCCATAGAATAATTACTTAGCATTAGGAGCCATATGCTTTCATTGTTTGCTCAGCCCTCTGAACAACGCCTGTGCTTTTTTGTAGTGTCGTGTTGTATCCAGGTGCCCAGAGAACCCATGCTGGTCTCTGTGGAGGGCCATGCCACCCCTCTGGAAGCCTACAGCTCATCCAAGAGATGCGGTGGAGGTGCCTGCTGGAGGGGTGCAGCTTTCTGCTGGGGGTAAATTAGTCTGGGGTAAATAATTGCAATAAGAAATGCAGTTACAAGCCCTTGTAAGTAAGAAGAGGTTAGCAGGATAGAGGAAGTGGAAATGGGGAAAATAATGTCAGAAAACAGGGCTGAAAGGGTAGTGGGAAGGAAGGAAATGGTACGAGTGGAGAGAAGGCAAAAAACCTGCTGTCCTGCTAAAAAAATAGCATGGGAGCTGCTGTTTCATGATCACGCAGACTTTCACAGAGCAGTTAAGCTGCTGGAGATCTGAGTACTGCCCCAGCAGGGTCCTCCTGTCACCGTTGATTACAGAAAGAAATTTGGCTACCAGGGTCCTAATTTAGACCTCTCATGCAAATGTTGAAAACTGCCAGGGTTTTGGGGTGGAATCTGGCTCTGTCTGGTTTCATGACTGCTTTGCACAAAATAGCACCAGTCCGGCTTGCTAAACTGTGATTAGCGTTGTAAGTATAAATAATAACAATAATGGTTCCTGCTGTTATTTAAAATATGTTGCAAAATAACTGAGGGCTTCAGATTCTTCTTGAAGGAAAACATGTGCATTCAAGCACTCCCCTGCGTAGGAGTAGAAAACCAAAGATATTTGTTTAAAAATAAATTCGTCTATGTTTAAAATAAACTATGGTGTACCCCAGCAAATTTTTGATAACTGCAGAAGATATTGGGACACTTATGGAATATTTTTAATATTCTTTTATGGAAAATTTTCAGTTTAATAAGGAGTATCAGTGCTAAATAAATGCAGTGCAATTAGGTCTTGGTTATATTCATTGTTAGCTGAATTTATTGCTACTGTTCTTTTCAGATTAGATTGTAAGTGGGTACCTCCTGGGATAGATGGCGTGGTATCAGCTAGTGCTGAGGAATTCAGGATTAAGTCTAACCTGGTGAAAGCCTTCCGTTTGCTTCAGCTTGCTTAAATTCCCTGCTTGTATTTTTGCCTGGGATTCTTGTCATGATCGAGTGCTTAGATCAGCAGCCAGATCTCGCCCTCAGCACCTTCTCCCGGTGCCCCTGCACTTGTCACATTTGGTTGTTCTCTGCTGCTGCTGCCCATGAGCACACCCCTGGCAGGGTCAGCCGGGAGCTCATGCAAGCCTGGTACGGCTCATTGCCCTTGGTACTGCTTGGCTGGAAGGGAAGGGATGGAGCGGGACAGCTGTTAGCTTCCTGGTGTCGCAGTATTCCCCTGAACTATCAAGCTCATAACCCACTTTCTTTTCTTACCTTTTCTACACAGAAGATGAGCATTAAATTAGGTAGTTAAGGCCCGACATTCTTTTTGGCTTTTAAGGAATATTCACATAAATATGCGTTCATTTTCACACATATAGTGAAGTTGAATATTCGTGTGCATATACATAAATGCATGATGTTTACCAGCCATCAGAATACTTGTATTTTAGAATATTTGCAGTACTTTAAAAGAATTTAGTTCCTCTCCTTCCCTTAGAAAAGGGAAATTAAAAATTATAAGAAGTCTAGGTGAAGATATGTAGGATTACTCTATGTGAGGGATTTTGCTGGTATTTATTACAAAAATAAAATCTCATCTTTGATAGGTGAGAAAAATTTTAGTACCTTAAAAATTCTCTAAATACGCAAGAAGAACATATGCTTTTATATATAATAAATGCATAATGTAGTATATGATCCATTATAATTAAAATACGGAAATACCTTTTGAAATTCGTGTACTTTATATATTACTTTAAAACTCTCTTGTTTGATTAGAACACGTTGACATGTGACAGCAGTTTATCCGATCTATTGTCTCTCTCTGTTCCACATTACATATTACAATATTTTAGTCATGGACTATTATTTAAAGATCTCCAGGGAGCTAAAGGAGTCCAGGCATGTGATTTCCTTCTGTGTTTTTCTAGAGGCCCATCGACAGTCATGTTCTTTTCCACCCTGTTATTTTGGAGAAAGTGATGGAAAACACTGATTTGTTTGGGAGGGGAGATATAAGGAAGCCCACACATGTGATCAGTAAGCCATGCCGCAGCTGACTCAGTGATGGGATTACTCTGCCTTTCTCTTAATTTCCTTCTGACTGTAATTTGCTATCATATCCAATTTTAAACAATAAAATGGTACAGTATATATGATTAGTTAGTGCCAAAGTTAAGCTTGTGGATGAAATACAGAAATAGTACCTACAATATGGCTTTCTACAATTGCACTCTGCTACTCATTAGTGTATGTAGACATGGCGGTTTTAGTGACAGTATGTACTGTCCTGTGTGCATGTGTGCGTTGACTGAGCATGTCCTGTCATATTGCAGGGCACGAAAGGGACAGACAGGCCTTAATAAACTTTCACATTGCACTTTTCCCTTTCTAGGTGCTTTACTCCAAGACCCCAGCTTTGCCAGCCCAATTGGATGCTTTTTAATCTAAAGATTTTTATAGTGCTGTTTGAAGAGAGAGATGGATCTAGACCAAGGGGAACTCACTGTAAAAGTGGGACAATTCTGAAACTAGTAAATGTGAAAAAGCGTTTAAGAGTAATACCAGGCATTAGTCAACCATGCCTGTGACATTTTAAACTTTTACATTTGAATTTACACTGAAGTATTTCTTTGCTTAGATATTGTCCCATGCTCTTTGCTAGAATAATTCTTATGAAACATAATAGGAAGTAAGATAGCACTACTTTACAAATGGAGATCTGAGATCTTAGATTATTTTACATCAGAAAAGTTTAATTCATAGTTGAAGGGATGAGAGGTTTGGTTCAGTGTGACGTACCATCACAATCTTCCGCAGCTAAATCTTCACCCACTATGTAAAGGAAGGTTTGATGACATTTCTAAAAAGCTGGGCCTTTCTGCTTTATGGGTTGTGTTGGACCATAAGGTGTTAAATCCAGAGGTGACCATTTGAGCAGGGCAGGGGCAAGCACAGCTCCAATGCCCCTGGGATGAAGAGCTGCCTTCTCCCCACAGCACGGGGGCATGCGGTGCTCGGCCCCCCTTGATGCCTCTTGCTGCTCCTTCTTCCAGGTCTTGAGGGTTCTGGAGAGAAGCCCTGATGCTGCACTGCTAACTGCAGTAGTTGCCTTGTGAATGTTCATGTGAGAAAATACAGAGGCAGAAAACAAGGCTTTGCTTTTTGCTTTGAGCTCCTGGTGTATCAGTAGCCATGGCAGATTTTTTTCTGGTAAACGTAAGTCCTTCTGTGCTGTTGTTTTAAATTTTTGAATTTGCACAAAATCAAGCCCTAAAGTGGAAAAAATCAATGAACCATCACTAAAAATCAGTATTTTCTTGGAAACAGTTGAACCAAGCACCAGTTATGTCCTTTGTTATGTCACTGGGTATTTCAAACAAGAGCATCGACTTCCAAATAACCACTACTGCTATGAGGGTTGATTTTAAAAGTCCCTTCTTGCCTTAAAATCTATTAATTGGAATAATCAGCATATGGAGTCTTATAAGCCTGTAGGATTGCTGCAGCAATTTGCATATTTAAAACATGATGATAACATGTACTGAAGTATGAAGATACCGAGACTTGGATTAACCATTTTAAAAGGTTTTGTGTTGTTTGAACACTGCAAACTTCTCTAAGTATTCTTGAAATTAGGGCACTCTGCTGTGTAGGATAAGGTGGCATCATTTTATCTCAGGCTCTGGGCTGAACTAAAGCACATATCCTAAAACAGGTCACCTCCAACAGTGAATATAAACTAACTCTTAAATTGTTCGTTATAGAGCTGACAGTCTGATTTGCGTTTATCATGTACTTGTTAATCTGTGTCCTTAAATGAAAAGCTGTGTATGGCTTTGAGTAAAATGTGTTACAGCTAATGAGGAGGATTGATTTCTAAAAATCCTCTTCTAAATCATGGGTTCAGCTACAAACTGCCCAAGTCTTAATCTCAGTTTGCCTCTCAGCTGCTTGTTTGTAAACTGCCCATTCTTTCATATGTTGTGAGAATGAAAATTTAAGGGATTAGAAATTGTGCAGGTACTTCGGTAAGAAAAGCTATATATGTAGATGGATTAACATATGGAGTAAAATGACATCTGCTATGACAGTGATAGGAGTTAAGAGCCAAAATCTGACAGGGTTTTTGTGCTTATTAAAGTATTTCTTCCATTATCTTAATGCAAGCTTACAGGAAACATCTGCTTACAGTTTGTGGGTTTTTCAGTCTACATAACTCTGTTTTCTGAAGCAGCCACATAGTAGTGTTATTTTATTTACATATAGGTTATCCAAACTTTGCACCTGGAAGTCTTGCAGGTACAGCATAAGAGTTTGTTCATTATTATCTCAGGTTGGTATGCAGTCTGGTCTACAATATGATGTGTAGGTTTGTTGGGCTTTTTTTCCACAGAAAGTGGAATCATCATTTTAAAAACTCGGTCATGTAATTTTACGGTGCTGTCCATACTCTGACCTATAGTAATAGTCTTTCGTAAAGGATTGTTGCTAATGTTGACAAATAAACAGAATGCCACGTAACTATAAATTCTGGTTGGCACAGATATTAATCGAGGTTTCTGCTAATTTCACTTGTGTTTACTTTGGAAACGAGAAGCCTAGGGATTTACCTAGAATTGCCTACTTGTTGCCTCATACTTGATCAGAGAAATCCTCTTCCTTGCAGATAATAGGTGTTTAAGGGTGTTTTTGTGTATCATGAGGAGCACAGTAACAGAGCTAAAATCTTATCTACAGTATGTACGTCTGACAGTCCAAGTAGGCACGTCAGAGGTGCCTCCCATGGACATATCTGAAACTATGCCAAGCCATGGGTCTGACTGCTGCTGCAAGGGAACACATTCCTTTCATCTCCTCAGTCTGACACCTGAATTTGGCTTCCATGTACAAACCTAAGTTAGAAGTCTTTCCCTGCTCCTCTGCTCGGCAAACAGGTACCGTGGCAGTAGGAGTTCTCTCACCACATCTGGACTTAAAATTTGGTGAGAACCCATCAATGAGGAAGTTTAACATGATAGTAAAAACATGGCATCAAGAAATGCCATGGAGCTGTGATCTGCTCATGAGTAGTCCATGGACCGGATAAACCCCCATTATCCTTTGCAGTTCATTTTCTGAACTCTTTTAATCATAAACTTAGTTTTGGCTTATAATTTAACGACCTGATTTGCTCTAGATTATTAGGGTTTGAAGGTCAAGCCAGATGTCATTTGCAAGTAGTTTTCCCTTGATTTGCAATTGGATTTCTAAATTGACCTGCAGCCTTGCTGACATATAATGTTAACGAACTACACATGGCTTGCATATAGAGAGATGCAAATACAGAGGTTTTTACAATTTTGCTAGAATCAGTATTTTATCTTTAATTCTTTTTGACATTTAGCTTTGATGAGTCTTACATGCATATACCTGTGGGGGAAATTAGATCTTTTCATTTATAAATATCTCTAATCATGGAACATCTCCAATTTGAGAAACTAATAAAATAACAGGAATAAGTAAGCAACTGAACCAGTGCGGTACAGAGAAATGTATTACCTGTATTTTCTTAGTCCTTTGCCAAGTGCTTGAGGTAGGTAGCTTTGTTCTTTCTCACTTAATGTCATTATAGTGAAGAAAGATATTTTAGTGAAGAAACCCAGTGCAAGATTAAAAACATTTAAGTACTCCGCCTACTTACAGAAATGCATTGAATGAAGAGTTGCTTTAAAAAAGAAATAAAAATCAGTGTCACTTATGGATATCACAGGATCAGTTATGAAATCATACAGTCATTCAGTGAGCTGTGAAAGGAACAGAGGTTATCGAGGAAAGCCGTTGTAATTCAAACTTATTGCATGTAATTGTGATGTATATGTGAATTCTTCAAGTCTGTAAGTATATAAGGAATTACTGGCAAAGCTAATAGCTGTTTCCTACAGTTCCTAAACTCTGTTTTTCTAGTTTTTTCAATTACTTAAAGTTGCAGAAGATGTATTGAAAAAACCTCACACCCTCTGCCAGCTGCACAAAGAGGTCAGAAATAGTATATAATTATTGCCAAGCTAATTGCTGGGTGCTAACATACATACAGACACACAGTATTCAACTCAGACATTGTCACAATAGTGGACAATTAGGGCAAATTCAGTGACAGATAAAATGCAAATAGAATTTTTAAGCATAGTACTTCACTGGCTTTTTAATTTTTTAATAATCTTAGAAAAATTGTCACTTCTATCTATAGCCTTACAAATGTATTCTAAAAGGGTGGCTAAATCAGAATAACAGTTGCAAATTCCTTTTGAGAGGCTATGCTTAAACTCAGAACTACTTATTGTAAAAATCAGAGATTGTATTTTCCTTCCAGTATTTCTGAAGGTATAAAATAAAAACTAGATCCACAACAAATGCACAATCCTATATCGCAGGTGTAACATTTTTCTCACCATCAGTCTGGTTTAGTCCCCACTGAATCTTATTAAATTAATCCACTTTCATTTTCTCATAAGTATTTTTAGGCAAAGACAATATAGTTTTCCTAATGTTTGGATTTTTTTGTGAAACAAAAAGAGGAACTTAAAAAGCAGAAGTTTACTTTGGAGAATGTGTTCTGCTGTTTAGTTCCTGACTTCAAACTATCTTCCTGAAATACGAATTTTGGTAAAATATGGGATCCTTTAATAAGAATTATATATTTTTATATTTTAGGGAAAGAAGATTAATTTCAGATTTTTTTAATGTTCAAATATCTTAAAAGATGTAGGCGGATATCTGAGAAGATAACATAATTAGAAGAAATCTATAGCAACCGTCTGTGCACTTCATGAAGCTTAAGGATATGATGTCTCCTCTCAAACTTTAAAAATTTACTGTAGCATCACAGCAATGGTATGAAACACCAGTAGTTTGCCTGAATGTTGTTGAAGAAATGTCAGGATGATAGAAGATCATTCTCTCTGCATATTTAGATAAGGGTTTCTGATGGTCTTGTGTTCCAGAGGAGCAAGAACTTGGAGTCACAGCTTCAGGGTTTTGATGCAGAAGGAGCACTGGTCAGTTATACCTAAGTTTAAAAGACATCACTGCTCTATAATATACAAGTGTATTCCATTTGGGGGTTAATTGTGCATATCGGCATTTACTTAGAGCTTTAAAAGTCAAAGAGCTCATAGGCAGCTATAATTAGTCAAAAACTATTTCCACGGCATGTTTATATTAAGGAGTAAGAAATTCTTTTAATTTTTATTTTTAGAGAAAAACCAGAAAAGTCAGAAAAATAAAAGTTGAGGCCATATTTAAAAGTTGAAGATGGGTAAGACAGACTTTACTTCCTCAGGACACACCTATATATCTCTACCATCTTGTGCATTTAAGCACAAGAACCTTACTGAAACCTATTTACAGAGCCCTTTGATGGCATATGCAGACACCAGTCCCTTCCAACACTTGATTTGCCCTTACAAATCAGAGACAATACCTCTTAAAAAATCTTTCACAAACAACTTCTTGTTTTTCAAAGTTTATGATTTATTTTTCTCTCAATACCATGGAAGTGATTTATTGCCTGTTTCACAGAGGGAATGAGACTTAAATTGCTACAGGCAGACGTGGGGAAAGCTGGGAGCAAGCATATGACAATTGATTTCAGGGATATAGGAAAGCTTTATGGGGCCATATCTGATAAGGCCTACTCTACTTGGACAAGAAAAGCCTCTTTTTTTTTCTATAGGAGCTCAGATGGATGGACTTAGAATTGTTCGATTAGTAGTGAAAATGACACTGAGTTTTAAGCTGAAAGTTGTGAGATTGATCTAAATTTCATGGAAGTCAGCGAGTGTCTGCCACTTGCTTTCATAGATTTCATGTGGTTTTCAAGGCTGTCAACCAGGACAATGATTTGGGGCTCCTGGCGGGGTGGGAAAGAGAGATTGAAGAAACAGAATAAATAGGTGAAATTCACCTAGCCTCTCAGAGGAGGAGTAGGACCTACCTCCGCCTAAATCTAAGGTTGGATCACCTGTACAACTGTTCCCATTAAATGCTCACACAGGTGTGACCTGATCATTTTCACTAACTGGAAACTTTAGAAGGATTTCAGCTCAGCATTTCTGACATTGTACTGCTGTTTATAATACAGTGTAATAGGGAGGGGCGTGCTGGCATGGTATTGTAGGGTCTGGTGCCAAATTGGAGAATCCTTTGCATGCTGTTGCACAAAAGGAAAGTTCGTACAGAAGTCAAGATGCAGCTAGCAGCATAAAATCACTCGGATTCACCTCGATGCCTCTACAGTGAAAAATCTGCTTGTGTCAGCATCTATGCATTTGTGTAGGTTTTGGCTGGCAGCTGTGTACCATGGAAGGCACAGGGTTTGGGTCATAACCTCAGTATTGTAACTCTGAGAGGCCTCTGGTACTCAGGAATAGGTCTCTAGTGAAAGCTCACTTCTTGGGTACAGGAATGATACTTCTAGTCACTTGTGCTGTATGTGTCAGGGCACTGCATCCCTCACCTTGAGGTATTTTCTTCCTATTAGGTATATCTGTAGTGCATTGTTTGAAGCCAGAGCGACCACTTCTGTATAGGGCAGAATTTTCCATTCTGAGGGAAAGAGCAGAATTAGTAGCTGTGAAACATACAGGCTATGACCTTATTAAAATGAGTGTACCAGGAAAAGGCACTGAAATGCATTGCATTATTTACTTCATATAGGTGCCTCAACAAAATATTTACATGTATGCAAATTCCCAGTTGTTCCATTCAACCTCTGAGCAAGCCATGTTCAGCACATGATATGACACACTGCTGTATGTGTGCAAACACATGCACACTTGTATGAACACCTGTGCCTTGGAGAATAACTTGTTCTGCTTCCTTGGGTGGTGGTCTGCTGCTGTGCCAGCTTGTCTTATGAAACTGCTATCCATTACAGTGCCATGATGAATTATAGCCTTTGCTGATTATCCACTGTCATCTGGCCCCTGGTCACCAGAGTGAAACCAATGAAAAATCACATTTCTTCCTACTGTGTTGCTATAACGCATCCTTACAACGCTGTAGGCAAAAACCTTATAATAAATAGTTTTATTCAGCCATGCTTATAATGCCACCTCTCATGACCCTGCGAGACATCCAGGTAGGGAGGAATAACACAACTTTAATTTTGCTGCATGTATTCGACCCTCTAACAGCCACAACAACGTTTTGCCTATTTGTTTGATGATTTTGTACAACTTGTCTGAAAGCAACTTGCAGTCAAACGTTCATGTAGTTGTTTAGTAATGCTAATTGTTTAAAGGGAAAAATTCTTATATGCTGAATGAGAGTGGAAGGCAGTTAACTATAATGACAAAAGCCATCATAGGAAGAGATTATGCTTTTGTTACGAAACCATGCTTGAAGTGTGGCCTCAGTCCATTGTGGAATGCTCTAACGATGCTGTGGAAGGGTGGGGTTGGGGTAAGCGTATCTCAGAAGGACTTACACATAGATTTTTTTTCTTAATTTGTGGATAATAAGTTATATTTTCTAACATAAGACAGAGCAAGCTGAAGCTAGGATTATAGCTTTGCTAAGTTTTTTTGCCCTGTGAATGAGCACCTTTAATAAAGATTTCTGTAGATCATTTATACTTATGCGACATCATTGTGTATATTCTCATTGTATATATGTGCCTTGGTTATAGTCCAGTGGGGTTGGCCCTGGGGTTGCAACCTAAGTATCAAACAGCACCTGATGTATGAGCTACATTTGAATGCAGTCTGGTTTCTTTTGTTAGGTGTGGGCTCTGCAGTGCTAGTAGAAGTAAAAAAGAAACGCCCACCCCACCCCCAAACAAACCCCAAAACAAACAAAAAAAACTTTGAATCAATGAATTCAGGATTGCCAGTGATGGATATGGAAGATGAGGTGTCTTGTTCTAAGCTGTGTCTGCATTTCATGTATGAACATTTGATCCAGTTCTACTGCCTGGCACAGAACTTCCCTGCCTGACAGGCTGTCTTGCAACAAAAGCAAGACTGGACCTAATATACATAGGTACCTTGGATTGTCAGACAGTTTGGGTTTGTCTCCCATTGTAACATAGGTGGGCAGATACAGCCTGTGATTACTGAAGTGTAAATATTTTACAACACCAGAACATCGTTAAAAAGGCGGTTTGGATTTACTTGACAGAACAGATACAGATTTATTTCTCAGCATCTGTAATAAAAGTGGAAAAAGAAAGCATGAATGCAGAACTTGAAGATATCCTTAATCAGCAATTGGTTTTGCGCTGTTATAAACAAGAATAGTTTGAACACATGAATTGCAATTAAACTCAAATGCATTTTAAGTGCAACAGCAGATACTTGCTTAGCAGGAGTCTGTGTAGTGTTTGTCTCAGTATTTTGGACAAATGCTGATTATGCGATACTTGCTGTCTCTGAAAGACACTCATAAATCCTTAAGAGTTAGAGAAATCTTCCATTTTGGCTTTATGTTCAGAAAATTTAACAAAGGATGGAAGCGGGTGTGTCATAGTTGCTATTTTCTGTCGCATAGATGTTGGTTCTGAACTTGAATGTGGTAAGCAAACATCCCAACCAAGCCAGCCAAACCTGCTTCCTTCTTTTGCTAATGAATTGCAAACTTTGGGCTCTTCAGAAACATTCCTCCAGTATTTAAAGCTGCAGGTGCATGAACAGTGTGGCATTTCGGCACAGCTTTCGTACTGACACTTTACACCCTTGCCTGGTAATTGTTGGTACTTTTGATTTGTGTCTGAAATGCCAGCTGACAAATGAGATTCTTCACTTGAGCACTTCAGAAATCGAAGGCAGAAGTGTGGAGTCACCTGTACATCTTTTGTCTTGAACGTGTCCTCAAGGAAACTTCAATACTGCATAAAAGGAAAAACAAGCTAATATCTTTAATAACTGCAATTAGTCAGGGTTTCATTGTTTCAAGTCACCTGAAAAGTGACACCATCAGCAACACTGGAGGCTCCCAAACATAAAGACTACTGGATCAATATTTGTTCAGAGAAAGCAGATGTATTTCTTGTCACAAGCAGTATTTCCTGAATAATCTCTGCTACATCTTGGTGGTCCTTCCTTTCCGATTTGGAATTTCAGATGCTGCTGAATTCTGTTTTCCATTAAAACTTGTCTTCTCCCAGCATCTTATTTTACGAAGATACCAAATATTCTATGATTTAGCTTGTCTTTTTTGTGTGTTTAATTTCTGTAGATTACAGAAAAGATCTGGAGACACTTGATTGGCTGATGTTAGTCAGTTCTTCCTAATGGGGCTACTGGGCATTGCAGTGCCAAAGTGCTTCAAAAATTAATCAGAAGCAGGAGGAAAAGACCAGCTTAATATTTTGTGGCTTCAAAGCTGTGCATAGCAAAACTGAAAGTGAATAGGTCTAGAACAATGCCAAAGAAGGCAAAACACTGGGAAAAACACAATATGCTTTGATGCTCTTGTATTTACAGATCTCTTTTAAAATTCAATGTGAGCCGAACTTATTTTTCCCTCTGAATGACAACCAGAATTTGTTTATTGACAAATCAAAGCCTTTAAGTCATGGTAGGCAGTTATGATTTCTATATGAATGAACTGATACTTTTCAGCTTTCCTATCTTCTCTTCATAGACGTTAGAAGTAGGCCCACAGGGAGGGGATAAAAGGGTTACTTTGGGATGGTAGCTCAAGTATTTTCAAAGCGTAACTATTGTTCTACTTAGACTTTGTGAAAATATATCCTAGTATCTTCTCTAGCTGCAGTTTTCTTTGCCCTCAATTGTTTTATTATCTTTTTTCCCCTCCTGTGGGTAGGTAGTGTGTGCTAATTTTTGTTCCAGATAATTTCATCGTTGTGTTTTGGATAAATGTTTTGTTTCTGGATTGGAAATAGAACAAAATAGGATACAATAAAATGACAAATATATTGGGATTTTTCTATACTAAAAAAGAAATAAATCAGAACTGTTTGCCTTTTTTTTTTTTTCTTTCTCCCTTATCAAAATCACAGCAATGTATTTTCACTGTGTAGTATGAAACATTAGTGGTTTTACCTCCTCTTGTGATTTATGACTTTGTATAGTATTTTTCTTACCAAAGCAGCTTCTTGGGAAACAACACATGTATGTTGTTGAACAATTTGTGGTGTTGGTAAATAGATAATATTTATGACACATTTTAAAATATAATTATACATATTTTAATTTATTACTGTTTAACTGTATATATAGTCTGTGTTACATAGAGATAGTTTGTTAGATATAGACATCAATAAAATTATCAGATGCAGTTCAGAAATTGCATTTCAAAATAACTATAGTATATGATCAGTGCGGAACTAATTTAGAAACTTTGTGTAATGTAGTGGATAAGATTATTCAAGTTAATTATTTTATTAAAAATATTGACACAAAAAAAAAGGATTGGTTTTCTCACATTGTTTACCAAACATTTTGCTTATAAAGTCCATTAATCAAATGCATTCTTTTTGAACTGAAATAATAGATGATTAAAGACTAGACTAATTGGTAAATTCAAAGTGAATTATTATCGTTCTTATTATGCTGAATTGTAATCATAGATAAATTCTGATTCGTAAGTACAAAATAATATGAAATCACTTTTGTGCACTTCTTTACATAATATAATCTGCAGAGTATCAGAAAGTCCTTAGATCTCTAAGCATAAACATGAGTCCTGCATCCAGTTCTGGTGTCCTCAACATAAGAAGGACATGGAGATGTTGGAGCAAGTCCAGAGGAGGCCACGAGGATGATCAGGGGGTTCGAGCACCTCCTGTATGAAGACAGGCTGAGAAAGTTGGGGCTGTTCAGCCTGGAGAAGAGAAGGCTGCGTGGAGACCTCATAGCAGCTTCTAGTATCTGAAGGGGGCCTACAAGTATACCAGAGAGGGACTTTCCATCAGTGACTGTAGTGATAGGACAAGGGGTGACAGGTTTAAACTGAAACAGGGGAAGTTCAGGTTAGATGTAAGAAAGAAGTTCTTTACTGTGAGGGTGGTGAGGCACTGGAACAGGTTGCCCAAAGAAATTGTGAATGCTCCATCCCTGGCAGTGTTCAGGGCCAGGTTGGACAGAACCTTGGGTGACACGATCTAGTGTGAGGTGTCCCTGCCCATGGGGTTCAACTGGATGATCTTAAGGTCCTTTCCAACCCAACCCCTTCTATGATTCTACAAAAAATAAACTTCAGTGTAGAAAGTTGGGCCTTGCACTTACTGTCCTTGTTCTATTGATGTGTTTCTTCTACTGCACTAAAACTGGTATGTTGCTATACATCAAGCTTTCATGTTGTCTTATGCAAAAAAAAAAAAAAAAGGAAAAAAAAGAAAAAAAAGAGCTACCAATTAGCTATGATAAAAATTGAGACTCTTTCATGGGTCTAAATTACCAGTGAAAGCCAAAATGAACATAGTAACTGGGGACTGGCATGCAGTGATTCTCCGAACTTCATTTATTTGGTTGTATTCGTGAAGGGGAAATAATGTTTTTCAGAATACCTGCAATGGAATTGCAGATTGTACACTGGGCAAGTACTGGTTTCTTAATCCTTGGAAATCACATAAACTGGAAGGAATTTAAACAGATTTTTTGATCTAAGAAGGCTATGCATTTATTTGGCAATGTACTATATTATGAGTATCCAAAAATGTTCCCATTGGTGTCTGCGGCTAACAGAAATCCCCAGGAGGTTTCCACAGATACTTAGAATGCCCTAAGCTGAAAGTATTTAAAATAAAAATGATTTTCATGCCTAAAAAGAACTGAATTAATTGTGGCTTATGGCAACCTGGGCCTCTGTATATGGTGAGGTAGACAGCGGAAAAATATTCTTCATGCCTGCAGTGCAGGATGCAATATTGATCTTGTAGTGTTTAGTGTCGATTATGTTCCTTTTGCAAAGTTCATTTAGTCATGGGCATTTTCATGCTGCCAAATGCTGGGCGTATGGGATCTTTGGGAGAATTGAAAAGGAGAGAGGTAGGACAAAATGAAATGTGTGTAACTTCTTGGGGGAGTTGGTGGCATTTCAGCTTCTGTTTCTATTCCTCCTCATCTTAATCATGACTCTCTAAGCAGTCATTTCAATCTTCTTCTGCAATAACTTTAATTTTTTATGTTGATTGTCCAGTGTTCAGAAACGGGAAGAGTAAAAGGTGCAATTCTTCCTGAGCTGCTCCAAATGTTAAGACAATGCAGCAATTAAAAAGTGCCAGGAAATACAAGCATGAAGAATGCTTTTGCTATTGAACGCTACTGAATGATCAAAGCCTTATTTCTTGCAGATACTGAAAGATCTTGTGAAAGTCTGTAACCTTCACCATAGTGAAATGGGATCTGGACGGCAAATATAAAGGGCCAGAGAGCATGTCACCAAGTAGGCAGTCTCGGCTTCTGTCTGTTCCTCCTACAGTCTGCAAGCAGCAGACCTCTCCAAGATATCACCCTTAAAAGAGCATGTTGCTCAGGGTCTATGATATTTAAGCTTCCATGAAGTTATTGTTGCTGTTTATTCAAGCTTGAGGGTTTTAACCAGCTGCTTATACCAGTAGTCCTTTGTGCCAGATAGCGATTAGTAAAAAGAAGGAAAATATGGAAGGGTGACCAAATAACTGCATACAACAATTGCAGATTAACTTGGACATTTAGTATCTCACTGGTGTTTTGTTACTTAGGTGCCTGATGTACGCTTCCACTGAGTAAACATCTTAAAATTCTGTTAATTAAAAAGAACCTCTGTATCCGTTAATGCTGCAGGCATTTGTAAACATAGTGCCAGCTTAATGGTAGCTTCTGCCCTTTGGCTTCATGAGCAGAATGAGGGAGAGAATATGCAACTGGTAATTCACTTTGAATACTGCAGGCTTTTCATCTGACTTCATTTCATAAATACTAAATTTGAACTGGCTATATTTAAGGCGAAGGCAGAAAGGGCAATTGTGAGCATGGAACATCTTTGGTCCGAGAAAAGACTAGGGTAGGACTTTTCTTACTGGAATTAAGTGGTATGAAGGGAGAGTATATTTGAAAACCATGACATGAGGAAAGGTGATGGAAACCCAAAATTATCTCAGTAAAAGATAAAAATAAAATTATCAAGTGTACTTTTCAAAGAATCAAGAGGAAGTATGATTTTTCAGGCTGCAAGTAATTAAATCTGTGGAACTCATTGCCAGGGTCTATGGGAGTGGAGAAAAGCATAAATGAATCAAAAAAGGAGCTAGACAAAGTCAAGAAGTATCAGTCTGTTACTATCTACTTTATAGCTGTGATAGAGTCTCTAGTTAAGAAGTCTTAAAGCCTTTCACAAGCAGAGGCTGGCAGGCAGGGCAAATGGTAAGCTCTGCTTTCTTACCATTCTTATACTTTTCCCATAAGCATCTGAGATTGACCACTACTGAAGGTGTGATGCTAGACAAGAAAGGCATTTGGTCTGTCTTAATATGAGTTCTTCTGTGCTTAGAAACTATTAAATAGTCTCATACTTATGACTAGTGTAAGCTGTCATAAAGGATGTTGGAAGGTGTAAGAGATCCTGGCAAGGACTGGTTGGGTGTCAGGGACGTTTAGCTGTGATAGGCTTGGTTTGCCTCATGTAGCTCTCATAGGAGTTTTGCTTGTAATGGTAACAGACATAAAGGTAGAAGAAACTGCTTAGTCTTCTCTCTGTTTCTGGTAATGTACATTCAAAGCATGAAATAGAATTACAAATCAGTTCTTTTACAACTCTAAAACACAATGTTGACTTAAAAATCATGATACTTGAAGGAAAACTAAATGTTGGGTTTCTTTTATTTGTCTTTCTGATGTTTCAACCTATAAAGTTTGTATAATCTTTCTTGAAACTGTCTTTTCTCTGGAGGCGTTTCAACTCTGGAAAATTGAAATTCTTATGAACCTAGAAACAAGGACATTAAAAAACACGACTAAATTTCATGAGAATTGGCCACACTTTTATGTGTTTCCCTGAAGGTTTTCCCGCTCACTCTTAATATATACGAAGTGGATTTAATAACCTACCTTTTGCAAAATAACCCAGAAAACCATATTAGAGTGAAACTGAGTTCTTTAAGCATTAGACTGAACCAGCGGCCGTGATGGTTTCTCTTTAGCTGTTGTATTGGGTGATCCTTCCCTTCTCCTGCCACATTGCTTGAGCTGCTACTCAAGTCGTATCTGATCCTGCTAAGGCTGCTGGAGGCATGTGTCAGAGCTGGCAGAAAGCTGACAGAAACTCATAATACTTTCCAATAGTCACTGCTTTCATTATTGCTGAAAATACAAGGTGTCCAAGCTGAAGAAGTTGAATTCTTCTGGAGTATAGGAACCAAGGAAGTATTTTAAGGATGCCAGCCACCAGTGGAAACAGGTTTCCCCACAGCAGCTGGCTTCTACATGGGTAGGTGTAGAAACAGGGTGGCAAGTTTTCAGGGGTTTGTAGAATCTGAAAGTAAGACAGAGACTGAAGTAAGGATGTGAGAGGCAGAAGTGACATGTGGCTGCAGAGATGGCCAAGAGAATGATCCCATCAGAATTTCTAAGGCGTGACTGATATTGTCACATTTTGGACATTGGAGGTGTTTGCTTTCTGATTCAGACTCTTAAACTGTTAAATTTGCCTAGTGGTACCCGAGAGGGGTGGTGGTGGTTGTTTCAATTTAATGTCATTTTATTACCTGCACATAAAAAAATTTGATACCTGTCAATGTGAACTTGTAATTTTTTTGATGCTTTGACATGGCAGTATAGTGCTAGTTTTAGAAGAGTGTTAGAGAGGCAATCAGAATGAACACAAGTATCTGCCGCATTTCAGTAGCAGTTGGGAGAGAAATGGAAAAAAAGGTGTTTTAAATATTAGCAATGAGACTGGTGATTAAGAGTGGCTTTATAGAGAAATTTAACATAAGAAGCCACAGCTTAGTGACTCTACGTGGTAGATACTGACCTAATTTTTGGCAACTAAGACATAAACATCAGCCTTGATATGTCAGACCCAGCATCTGGTAAGACTTCTTATAACTTTTAAAAATTAATGCACAGAGGGATGAAAAACTACTGTGTATCAGCATGCTTTTTTCCCCCATCTAAATGCAAATCCTCTAACCAGCCCATAAATATGTTTTAGAACTTAAAAAGAAAATAAAAGACCTTTCATAGTTGATGTGGTGGTGAAGACCCAGTATTTCCTTGTTCATGATGTTACATGCTGTTTGTTTAAAAAAAATCCTTATGCATAGGTGTTCATGATTGTCTCCACCAGTTAAAATATCATTCTTTATTCAGACGAATAAGCAAGGCTTCAGATTTATTAATATCCTCTTTTTAATGTTACACTGAAAAGGGCATCATGTCCATGGTTGAAAACGTGATAACTTCAGGGAGTTTGTGACCATTGTTACTTTGTCATTCTAAAGACATTGATTTTTTTATTTATATAAATCTATAGCTCAAGGTTTTTGGCTCATTGATTTGAGTGCTGAATGCTTATGTGGAAACAACTAAATGCCAAACTGTAGATGAATTCAAGCTACTGGGCATACTTAAGTAAGCACTGGGCATGACAAGACTGAGCAGACTGAACGTCATGAATCTTTCTGTGAGCAGAAATCTTTGTGAAAATCTAAGATTTGGCACAGAAACTCTTGTGTTTACTGCCAGCTTCGGCATTCTTAGACAGACATCTGGAGATGTAGGTAGCTATGTTATTTCTGTGGCAGTAACAACAATTAAATGAAAAATCGTGACTGCAATCTGTTATTTTGAAAATATCTGTACTTCTGAATGTCCCCTTTTATCTTTCCCCTCTCTGTCTCCCCGCCCTCTACCCCCACCCCCTGGATTTAGGAGATCCTGAGGATAGACAGTGTGAAAATATAAAATGCAGAGCTGCTCTGAGCAGTGAAAAGATTACTGCTTCTGGTAAGGATTCGTTCTTCCAGCTTGCTACTTTAAGATAAAAAAAGCAAGCATGCAGGATTTTTGCCATGCAATAACTGCTTGGGGAATGCTGTAATTAGTGTGTTGAAGCTTACATTTTAGTATAAAGTATGAACTAAAGCCTTAATAAAATGCAGTCAAAAGTCCTGAGCAGTTGCACACGTAAAGCAGGAAATCTCCTCCACACAATAGAGATTAAATGCTCCCTGTGCATGCTGTATTCTGCTCAGCCCTCTGCGTTCAGAGCTGGGACCGTGGTAGTTGTTATCTCTAGCAGGTTCCTTGGTGATTTTCAAGCCCTGCACTACCTACCCAAGTGGCAGTGACACCGGCTTTCGCTGCAGCCTTATTACTCTTAAAAGAGCAATTTGGTTGGTTGCACAGCTATTAGGATCAGACAGTCAGGCTTAAAGCTGTCAGTACAACTGCTTCTCATCTTTTTTCACAATCCTGACATCTTCTCTCTTTTCTGCTGGACACAAGCATTACTGTTTTTATCATTTTTGATCAAGCTCACGCTGCAAGCTGAGGAATATATTCCCACAGAAACCAAAGTGAAAAGCAGAAATTATTTTATAGCTACTGTAGTAGCAGCAGTGCAGGCTGCATGTTGTGGGGAAGAAACCGGATCAGTGAGAAATGTGGCTTTCCTCAGGGCTACATCATTGAGATATTACTTCAGCATCTAAGGAGAGCAAAGCTACTTTTTGCTCTGGTTTTTCAATGATTAATCACTCATCCTTAACGAAACAGAAAGTGTGGGAGATGTAAGATTTTTTTAATTTTTTTTTTTATATGTGGGTTTTTTTGTTGTTTTTGGTTTTTTGTTTGTTTGGGTTTTTTCGCCCCCTTTTTTTTTTTAATAACTTGTGGAAATGTTGTTATCAGTGAAACGGGGGAAAATCACTATGCTTGAACTTCTTTTCATTTTGATGTTGCTCTTCTCTGGACCAACCTTGAGCAAGCTTAGCAGGACCAAAGGCAAGCACTGGAAGGGGGGTAAGTGGAAAGCAGAAGTTTTGTAATGGATGTTTGGGAAAGATTCTGTGTTAGAGGTCATCTAAGGAGAATACCTATGCTGTTTTGAGTGACTCAGATTTCAGGTTGCCATGTGGGCTTGCAATAGGATGCTGGAAAGAGAGCATGGAGTTTAATTTGTTTTCTTGTTAGTTTGCTTGACTGACTCTGCAAGACGTGTATTTCTTGCAGGAATTTTACTTTGCATTTTATCATTAGCAGAATAACATTTAAGGCCTATATACAAATACATGTATACTATTTAGAAAAGGGTTTCTTTTTTTGGACTATGAGAATTCGGGTTAATCTTTTTGTTCTGGAGACTCTGGGACAGATGCTTGTGGCTCTATTGCAAGGGATGTTACCCCCATTGTAGGGGGTTATAATCTTGGAAAAGAAGAGGAAAGCAGAAGAGAAAAGGAAGGCAAGCAGCCTATTTTGAGTGCAGAATTGTTAGTGTATGTGGTAAAAATGACTAGACAGACATTCTTTTAGAGTACATGAATGTGGTGAAATGCACTGCCAGCAGCACTAATTGGCTGACTGGCTATGTCAATGTTGATGTGTTAATAAAGATAAATTGCATTAACTTTATTGGGAAAAAAAAAAAAAAGCCGTGCTGAGAAAACACGATTTTTGAAGGCAGCAATCCATTTTTCTCTTCTGTTCAAAACTGCTGAGAAGATTTACTCTGTATGTATTGTGAACTGTTCACTGAATGTACCTTCTCATAAAGTTCACTTTGTTTTGCTTCTTTGCATGACATTTGTTTATGGAAAACATGGGTTACTGAGGTCTCATAATCAGCTCAGTGAGCATAAATGTTGTCTCATAAATGTTTGGACTGAAGGATTGGGATTGTAGATAGCTTGATGTTTTCTCCCTGGTCGTTTCTTGATGTTACTGATTGGAGGCACCCCAGGATATTTTTTTTCTTCTCCCCCCCCCCCCCCCCCCAGTGTTGCCACAGCATGGTGTGTTTATCACAGCTTTAACAGCACTTCCAGTTTTCCTCTGCTGTCAGAATTGTGATCTGAGGTTAAAGAGTAGCATCAACATTAAAAAGAAGTTTTAATAATTTATCACAACATCTCAGCAGGAGACTCCTCCCTCCCCCCCTCCCCCCCCATATTTCCTTTTGTTGCATTTAAAGATATCACAAATCTTTCACCTACTGTACCTTCAAGGGAAAAGTTGCAGCACACACTTAACCTGGACTGTTAATGCAGCACAGTATATCTGAAAATTATTTCCTGGTCCTGTAAATCACATTATCGCGTGTATCTCACAGTGCTGCTGCTGGCTATCCTTGTTGATAATTACAGGCTGTTATTTACTCTGGGCAGCATGACCTCTTGTCAGAGGCATGTGAGTTAGGAATATATGTCACTGTCAAGTTCCTGGGATTTAAAAAATGCTGTTAACTTTTTTTCCTTTTGTCCCATTTTCAATTAAATCTGGTAAATGAGAGGTGTATTGCTTTATTCTCTTGCCTACCCTCTGACAGAAGCAAAGAGCTCTACTGAAGAATTTTTATCATGGGCACAAAATAATCCCTGAATCTGAGTGCAGAAAATAATACCATAATATGGGGTTTTTCTTTTCTTAGGGGTGTTCTTTGCAGCTGAAACAAAATATAAGGAAGATACCTGTATCAAGGAGGCTAAGAAGCAATTTGTCTTGTTTACTCACAGGTCTTGAATCAGCCAAAATCTAGACATACCTGCTGTACAGTAGTTTTTTCATACATAGATGTTATTGTGAGAGTTGTGTGACTTTAAGATGATGCATGCTTTCCAGTGAAAGTTCCAAGTTCAGGATCTCTCAGAACCTATGTCTTGTGGTGTCATGTAGTCTGAGCATTTCTGACCTCCAAAACATATTATATGCACTTCTCTTTCCATTAAACGTTAAGGATCAGCTTTTGCTTATATATTGATGCTGTAAGTTCTTTTTATTGGTGTGCATGTGGAACTTACAGTGTTGCTTGATGAAATTTAAGCATGCAAACTGCACTAGAGCACACTGGGAAGCCCCTCCCAAAATGGAAACAGAAGTTTATTTTTGTTTAAGAGGTTCAGGAGAGCCAGACACCTGCATACCAACTTCTAGCTTTATTGTTCAGAGGGGAAAGGTGATGCTGGATGCATGTGTCCAGAAATGCATTGCATGAATCACAGTATAGCTATACTAAAGTCAGTTTCCATGGTGGACAGCAATAACTGATTTAGACCATCCTCTAAAGTTTTTCTGTACCACATACTGTTTCAGCAGTGAAGTAAAGGCATCTTTGGAAAGTGCTGGTCTTCTGAATCTGCATAGACCCTGATCATGATCCAGGTGCAGGCTAATGAAGCTGGAGATTCTGCTGGTATAACTAAAAAAAACTTCATTGCTGAAGTTACAAGCTCACAGAAGACATTTTCTGTGGTGTTACTGTGTAGTTTTCTGTATTACTTATGAGAAAAAACTCTATTCGCCTCTATTTTTCTCCTTGGAATTTACTTTAAAGAATGGCCACCCACAAGTAAAATAAATGGAGTTATGGGTCCAAATAATTTCCTGATTTAGTTGCAATGTCAGGTGTCAGGGAATGAAAGGAGTCTCATATGCGGGTTTGGAGAAATGTAAAGATACCATTTTCTTTTCTAGCTGTTTTTAAGTCTTCACTCCAGAAAACCTTTCCAAATAATTCATGGGAATGGGAGTCTCTACATGTGCTTTAACACAGGATTTATAAACTAATGATCAAGATAAACTGGAGTCTTAAAGCAGAAACTGAAAATACAAATCAGCTGGATTTTCTTTTTCCCTTTGAGCCAAAATAAGACACCCTGGTTCAGGTTTTTAAGAAGGATTTATAATATGGAGAACAAAAAACTGGGAAAAGAAGATTAAGTACTCTTTTGAATTTACCTTAAAATGGAAAGCAGATTTCAAGTGTTGCTAATGCCTATCCACTCCTGAATTTTTTTCCACACTGTTTTCAGTCTGTCATATATCATGAGGGGGTAGAGAGAAGGGCAATTACAGTTTGTGTATCCATCCATATGCACATGGATGGATTTTGTGTCTGTCCATTGGCATCTGGGAGAATTTGGAGACTGGAATCATAGAATCAACTAGATCATTAAGTCCAATCTTTACCCCAGGACTGCCAAGTCCACCACTAAACCATGTCACTAAGGGCCTCATCTACAGTAAGTTGTCGATTTGTGTCGTGCTTGGGAACCTTCCCAATACTCATACTAATAGTATAGTAATAGCAGTTCCTGACCACGGAAAACTAGGGCAGTGATCCCCTTTCACAGATCTTCTGGCAGTATCGAATGTCCCCTGTGTCTGTGTGTAGTGTGTCTCACTGGATGAGCATCACAGACCAATGTAAGTGGGACCAGGGACACAGTTGTCTGGACTGTTGCTCCTGAGACTTCAGCCTGTTGAGGAGCTGGCAAGGCGAAGCCAGTGCCAGTACGCAGAAAATGCCTGGGTGTCACCTCCACTGTCAAACAGCAAAATGCGTGGGGAGAAGAAAATCACGCACGATGCTTGTCTTCTGGTAGACATCAGTGTACTTTACAAGTCTGTGTGAAGGCTGAGTGACAGAAGGGGTTCAGAGGAGAAGAGCCGAGACCATTAGGACTATCACCGCTCTTAGTGAACATCAACCCTTTACTCGTTGTTCAGTCTGGGGATAACTGTGCCCTCCCGGGCCATCAAGCACATCTGAAGAGCCTGAACCTTTATGTGGTGGCCTCCATAACAGGACCTGGTCCATGTGATAATGGGGTGGTCCATCTGACCACCCCAGACAAAAGACTGAGGGATGATCCTAAGGGTTGGGGCGAACCCTGATGAGGGAGCAGAGAGGGACCCTGTGCATGCCTCAGGGTGTCCTGTTGTGAGAACAATAGGCTGGCACCGACAGTGCCAGCAACACCACCTAAAGGTAAATGAAAGGCCTCCAGAGTTGGGGAGAAGAGTCAGAGATGAAAAGACTTCAGAGGGAAGGGACCAGATCTGGGGTTGGGAAATGCAAATTAAGTATGCCGTTTCCTCAGAGTGTTGTTTGTTCATATCTCCCTTGTGGTTCGCCAGAAGAATTTCCATTTTCAGAACTAAAAATGTGATTGGATTTACTTATGATCAAATTGGAGAAATAAAATGCAACGACAGTGCAACACCCCACAGAAATAGATAAGGGTGGTGCCTGTCCTCTCTGTCTGTATGGAAGTGAAGCAATAATCTCTTTAATGACTAAATCAAAGTTTATTATGCAAGTGATCCAGCCCTATATTTCAGTTCCAATTTCAGCTTTATGGCAGTTTAATCATTTTTATGGCAAAAGGTACCAGTGTGAGTAATCTTAAGTGTCACTGCCCAGGCATTGCTGGTAAGTGTGATACAAAGCTGTATGCATGAGATTCAGTCTCCCTAGAGATTGATCAGCACATGTATTATTTAGGATGTGTGTAATCCATCAACACTAGTTTAAATGTTTTTTGGAAATCAAAAGATCTCCAAATCTTTTTATATATCAACATAAATCAAAGATCAACTCAAACCAACATCAACATAAATCAAAGATTAGCTCAGAAAAGAAAATTCTGTAAGCTTTCTTCCATACAGAAAGCAGGCCTCCTGCCATCCCTGACCTTCCAAATTTGGAGGTAAAGTATTAGATTATTAGAGTAATCGCTGAAAGAGTTGGAGGTATGTTACTGGACTGCTGCTTGGTGCCTGTGGCTCTGGGCACCCAGATATCTCATGTAAAGAATCAGAACATTTGCATGCAGAACAACTTTGCGGTGCATACATGCTGAGTTTGGTGAAAATAGGGCCTTGAGATTTTCTGCATTTGTAATAAAGAGTCTCTGCATGGTCACAGTCCCACACATCAAGAGCACTGCTAATTGTTATAGACATTTAAATGTCTTCTTGGCAGCCACTTAACAATACTATTCTCTTCCCCCATGGGGAAACTCACAAAGCATTTTTTCCACCAGGAGGAGCTTGTATGGATTTGCGTCACGTCTGCAGGGTGATGAGGATAAAGGGCTGGAGGGTGGGAATTCTGAAGAACGGGGAGTAGACAGGAGACATTTATGTCGATGCAGTTAGCCTGGGCTTTTAGTGAGAGTTACCCTTCTGCCTCAGCATGAGGGGACTGGCTGGATGTGGTCAGGTAGAGCTTTTGGTGTGGTGGTCGAGTTGCAACGTTTGGAAAGCACAAGTCAGTTGTGCTGATACGATTCACTTGTGTAGTTTATGTGATTTGGGGGGTAATGCTTCATATAGTCTGCCATTTATCTAATGTAAATAATTTATTTAATGTTGTTTCAAGGATAAGGTGCATGAATTCTTTATCACGTGGTATGACTTTCTTAAATCGTGAGACATTGAATATGCTGCTGTACCCTTGTATGTTGGAAAAGCTTATGAAATGCTGACCAAAAGTTTCAAACTCAGTTCCCAAAATGGTTTCCCTACATTTCACAGAAGCGACCTGATTTTGTGTAGTAAAAAATTCGTAGTTTTTTGGTAGCTTCAGAGGAAGCTCAATGTATTTGTGAGGTGGCTTGTATGTAGATAAGGATCTAAAAACCTAATTTTAGAAACTGAGGACTCTAAGTGTGGATTGGCAATTTTAGTTTAACTGCAAGTATATAAAGTGTGTGACTACACACAATATGTGACTTGATGTACTGAAGATGTTCTAATAGTTCTGCTTTGAATATACTTTAAAGGGAAAAGAGTATTTATTTGGATACTGAGTGACTGTGAAATTAACTGGCTTTTATTCAGTCTTCTGTTTTCTTTAAAGTCTAGATTTAGCCTCTATCCCCTGATAACAAGCAAATTTTTGCACCTTCTTTTACACCACCTTCTTCAGAGTGAAATCTGAATTCAAAAGGACTCTGCTGATGTGTGAAGCTTCCCGTTTATATTTTGTTGGAGCACATGGCCTTTGCTTGTCTATTTTTCATCTCTTTGAAGACATCTAAAATGCTGTATAGAAGTCTGGTAACCTGTATTAAATCACGTGCAGGTGGAGATGACAAAGATGAGGGCAATGGAAAACCAAGTTTATGAGAGCTTTCTTCCCAACTGAAAGGGAGGGAAAACGATGGGGTTATTTCAGCCATGAGGGAGCAAATGTGGGGAAGATGGAACATCTACTTAAGAACAGAGCAGTGTTGGCAGAAAACCAAACAGTAACAAATAAATGTAGGTTGGAAGCTAGAAGAGTGTTTCCAAGCTTCGTTGGGAAAGGACTGCCAGCCATTGGCGGATGAAGTTAGCCTGAGCCGGGTTTCCATTGTCTTCTTTAACCTCCGCCAGTCCTGGCTGTAGGGTCTCCCTCAAGCTCCTCCAGTTGAGGAGAAGGATGTCAGTGCTTGTGCACATCTGCTGGCATCCCTGCTAACGTTGCTGATCCAGCTAGTACTTAGCCATACAGAATAGAGGATAGGATTCATCTAGCTGATGGAATCCCTTCATTTGCACACTCTGTGGTCATGGAGGAACCTAGTACGCAAGAGGGCTATGGCCACAAGGGAAGAGAAGCAATTGTGATCATGGCTCGATTTAGGCTGGTTCAAGCTGATACATAACTTCAGCTTGCAGCTCTGGATTATCCAGAAGAAAAAGAAAAGAAGAAAAAAAAAAAAAAGATTTAATAAGGTGGTGCCTTCCTTTGAATCCTATGTCCACATCCTGTACTTGGAGCCTTGCTTGAAATGTTTGCTATCATATTAAAAAGTATGTTGATCAAATAGTTATAAAACAGAAGGAATATTTAAATACTCTTCAACCCATCCTGCATACACATCCCTCTCCTTTGGTTATTTGCATTTTTTATTTTTTTTTTTTGTAAAACAGATTTTGGAACCACCATGAAGCATCACTGACATTAGAAAACTAGCAAGCACAAGCAAACTCTTACTTTGGTCCACAAATAAAATGAACTTGTGCAAAGCACCTGTTAGGTGCTGAAAGAGCAGAGATCAGATGTGCTCTTTCGAGATGATGAATAGGCTTAAACACATATTACAGTGTCTGAGAAAATGTTGTTTTGGCTTTCCCTTTCTAGCAATTTTGAAAGACAGTGATGTTTGTCTGTTAAACACTATTGATTTTTGACTTCAAAGCATGATCTAAAGAGTACTTAGAGTACATTACTTCTTTCAAGAGCCATTACTAAATACCCCCATGAAAACTTTGTTTAGTACACTCAAAATTGGGGGGTGGGGGTGGGGGTGGGAGGAGGAGATGGAATATATGATGTTTTTACAGATGATTTTGTTTTGGTAAATGATACTTGAATTGCCAACAATAGAAAACTTGTGATGTTTTAGAGCTGCTGTTCAGTAGTGACACCACCTCCAATAGAAATTACTTTTTCAGTCATTTATATCTGAATCATAAAATCTTGTTCTTGGCTTAATAATGTCATCTTAGCTCTCATCCTGGCACTGGTTTCATCCTACTAGTTTTGAAACTTCATCCTTTTACATTAGCTGAATAGTAAGACAAATTCATGGTTGCATGTTTGTATTGTATAGAGAAGTGAACCACAGTAATTCAGAAACATCAAAAAGTTTTTCTGTTTTCTAAGGTTTTCCCCTCAAAACTTGTGGTTTTCATTACTGTGTTCCTTGCATAAGGAAATTAAATGAAGTGGCGGAAAAAAACAAGAGAGGTAAAATTGAGTTTTGTTTGCAGAAATGCTGATCACTCAGCAGAAGCTGCCAGAGATAATGACTTTCAGCCTTCCCAAAAATCAAGGTTTTGATATAACTAACTCCTCTTTCCTCCGGGCTCCTATGTCCTCTGAATACCAACTGTCTTTGCAGCCTCCCCATTTCCTTTCAGGCATGGGCATGCATTGTGATGAGACTTCATTGGTACAATTCCCGCTGTGGTTCCAAGTACAGGCATGGTCACAATGGCTCAAAGAAGGAGCAAAATCTTACTGTTCACTGTCTTTCCCATGCAGAATGCTGGATAAGAACAGGTGACAGTCCTCACATTGATGCCACACGTTGTTTTAGTTAATGATTCACTTTCCACCAGCTGGATTTTGTGGGTTCTTTAAAAGTGTATTTGGTCATTTTTGAAAGTTTTAGAGAGAAAATCAGGAGTCTACCACACTGCCAGAGATTGCTGCCTCTGGCTTGGCAATTTAACCTAGCTACAGGTCCATTGTACTGGCAGTGGAAAAACACACAAAAGGCATCCTTAGCTTTGTAAATAGGGGTAAAGGGGTAAATGGTTTTCGCCATGCATACTGCCTTATTGAGAGAAAAAATGGAGCTGTGTGTAATATCTGATACAGAAAAATTGGAGGAAATGAGAAAAAGACACAAAATTGTTCTGAAAACCATAGAAAATGTTTTTGTGAGAGGTTGAAGGAATTTAGTCTGTTCAATTATGGAAAATTTGAGAAACAGCTTTCATGCAATTTAAGCATGTCACTGAATTTCTTCTCCTGTGAAGGTCCTTAAAAATTTAGGGAAAGATATCACAGGAATAGATAAGTGAAAACATATGTCAGATACATGAAAATAAAGATAATAAACATGTTTTGAGTATTTCTAAAAGCATTCTTCAGTTATATTTTTAAATCTTACTGACATTCGTGTGTCTGATAGTAGTAACTGGGTAACTGGAATGTACTTGGAATCTTTCTTATACTTGTTATAGGCAAGAGTAATTCTACTGAAATTTATGGAATTATGCCACTTTAAATGAGAGGAGAATCTGCTTTTGAGTCTTAGCTGCAATATCATCTATTGGATAATCAAACATGGCAGTTTTCACCAGGTAATGCTTGACTAATAACACATTTAAGGAGCTGTAGAAAGACTGATGTGAAGAGAGCACAGAAAAGTCCTGAGGCTAATGAAGACAGAGGAAAAATTGTGACACTGATGCAGTTCCCACTGCTGTAGAGTATTTCTCACTAGTTAAGGTAGTTTCATACTGCTAGTGATTCTGGAAAAACTTGAGAATTTGTCTGCAGTCCTTATTTGCATATATCTATTGGTTTGTGATGGATCTAAATGAGCTATTGTTATCCGTCCATTTGATTATCCATGGACTTTATATGGGTTCGTATACTAGGAGAGAACATGTTTTGATGAATTACTGTCTGCTCTGCCATCAAGAAACACTTAATTCAGTAGTTCTTAATTGATGTGTAAAGTAATTTCAAAGATATCATGAAACTTAGATTAGTAATACATGTTTAATAAAAAAAGAATGAATACATACTTAAAATAATTTAAGGTTACAGAGCATGGTGAAGGGTAAAGAGTTCATTAAAAATCTGAACAACAGTCAGTTTTCCTCATTTTCTATTTTTATTTTCTCCACTGCTAGACTCCTTGGCTTCTGGTTTAAAAAAGTGAAAGTCTTGAAATTTGAGTAGTGTTCTTGTTGGTAGTCACTGGAAAAAACCCCAACAACAACTCAGGTTCTGCTTTGCAAAAAAATTGTTTCAACTTTGGAATGTTGAAGAGCAGCAGAAGGGAAATAGGAGAAGAAATAAAGAAATAAACCTCACTTAATTCCTTCATGCTGTTCAGTCGTGTGTTTTGAAGGAAAAATATCTTTTAAAAAGGAGGGTTGCGGGACTTGAAAAACGGAGTTGCAAAGTTGCTGGTGGAGCCTCATTGTGTGGTGTGTGAAGACAGAGACAGCCTACAATGTATCAGGACAAAGACACAGATTTTGTACTCTGAAAAATAGCCTTTTAGATAACATTTACATAGAACTTCATTTCAACCTCTTCAATGAGTAGATGCTCTAGGAGGAGCAGCTACTGTTTCTGCTTGGATTCCTCTAAAAATAAGTTTGTTAATGCATAGGTTTTATTATTGTGAGGAGGAGAAGTTCTCTGTTTAACATGGTCTCACTTTACTCTTTCTACAGCAGCCTGACACAAGTTGTATTTAAAAATCCAGATTAATGGAATTTCACTCCTTGACCTGTCTTTAAGAGCCTGTTCTGCATTACAGCTCCTGAACACCAGCATTTTATATCTGCATGTTGGTTATGCTGTCTCTCATCTTCTCCTTGGGTCTTCATGTTCAATGCACGGTTTCTTCTGCTTGTCAATTGTCTTCTGATTTTTTTAAAAAACCTTTTACAAATGGTTATCTGCAAAAGTTATTTATCAGAGAGTTCTTAATTTATTTCAGTCAGCTTTAATAGCTTTTTCACTGTATTTAAATAGTAAAATATTACTATTAAGAAATTTTACCTTGAATTATTCCTATATGGATAGATAGATACTATATTGCAGACCATGAGGAATGTGTAGACACATTTTTGTTCCTGGCAACATGCTTTGCTTAATTTATATTCTTTGGAAAATATAGCTCAGCATCTTGACTGATTTCCTTTCTTATGCCCTTTGGTGGTATATTGTTGCTCTTTAATCTGAAAGGAACACAGTAATTGGTAAAAGTTTTTGTACTCTTCAAATTACAAAAGATGCATTTTCTTTTATCTATTCTGTATGTTTAGCTACTTCATAAACTTCCTTAAAGCCTACTTTAAGCAAAAGCTATGCTACAAAAGCTTGCATGTGCTCTAAAAGTACAGCTTATGTAGAGAAAGGGAGAACACAGGACAATATAATGTATTATGCATGCAAATTTACTTGATCTGTATTGGTCTTTTCAATTCTCTTTCCAAACAATGAACATGGTAATTTCTTTTTCTAGATAACGTAGTTTGAGGCCCTAAATCAGTTTAGCAGTACACATTTTTGATTCATGGCAAGGGCAGTTGCTAGCTCTAAATGTATCTGTTCATAATCTCTTCAGCAGAAATACAGCAGTGACTGATATGTTTCATGGCACTTACATTGTCTTTGCATATTGGGAAAGATCACAAGATGATCTATATGATTTATCGATCACCAGAAGAGCTGTAGACAGTCACCACAGAATGAAATTTTGCTATACATTTGGAAAGAAAAATAATTTGAAGAACCCTTTCCTGACATTCTGTGACCACCATCTTCCACAGATATTGTGATTTGGATTTATGTTATTTTATTAACTCTATATTATTTTTATGTGGTCATGTGAACATTTACAATGTTATGCTGGGTTCCAGTTTTGCATTACGGTATAAACAATGGCTGGAAGCAAAATCCTTCCTATGAACCTTCTTGATTTATTCCTCTATTGCCCTGCATGCAAGTTGGGCATAGACTAAAGACTAGCTTGAAGATGGGTCCTTTTTGCTGCTTGGTCTGCAGGATGAATTTGCACTAATCCACACAACTGCTAATAAGCAGCTTGTTGTCCTTTAGTAAATTATCCTGTTAGTTTTCAAAAACCCTGTAGATAGAGACATTTCTAACGGTGTTAAAAGAGCAGCAAGAATTGTCAGTTAACTTGCTGAAAATGCAAAGGAGATGCCATTTGTATTGATTCCAATAGATTTTTGTCTTGTCTAATGGGATTTATATGTTTTCTATGAACTCGTATTGAAAAAAAGTAATAACAAATAATGGCAAGACAGAGCCAAGACATTCTAAGTTCAAAAGTAACTCAAAACTTTAAATTTCTCATGCATGCCATTGCATCCGTGGTTTCTAAGGCATCCAGTCACATCCGTCTCTTTGCCAAGACAGCGACGCTAAAACGGGCTGAAAACAGCATCCTTTCAGTTTGCATTAAAGCTTTGTGCATTTTGAACTCTGCAATAAAAGTTTTAAGAGATAAGAAGCTTTTTCTATTTCAGGGTTGCCATTAGCCTGAATAATACATAAACATGGGAAAAGGTCTGAAATCCTTTTGAGGATCATGGTATTGCTTCAATTAAATTATACATCATTATCACAGCTGCCAAGCCTGGTGTGGGATTTTAGCCCCCTGTCTCACTAAATGTTCTATGTAGCTGTCTTGTCCGGTTCTTTCTTCTTCTTTTTCTTCTTTTTTCCTAAGCAACAGTAGTGCTCTTTGAAAAACCTAGTTTAAGGGAATAAAGTGGAGGATGAGATTTGGTTAATCAAGAAAGAACATTGAGGTGTCAACAGTCAAGCACCATGGGAGGAAGGAGGTCAACTGTCTAGCCTTAAAAAACACTAGGGAGAAATCAAACACACTTAAGTCATGACATACTATGTTCCTTTTGAACTAGGGCTGTGTGCACTCCTTCTGGCTGTGGAGTGGTTTGCAGTGTAGTTCCGAGTTGATCATGAAACCCCTTGTGAAAGCAGAATTGCTAGGGCTACCCACTGGGGATGCTTTCAATAAATGTCCACAGAGCTGTCCACAGACTTTGAAATGCAATATCTGGACAGACAGATTCTTTGTCTGTTTGTCCATCTGTGGTTCTTTCAGACTTTACAACCCAAAATTTTCACGATGACTTGTCATATTGCAGACAAGTGTTTTCGTAGGTCTCAGTATGATACAGAGTTATTCAGCCGTCATAATAGATGTGAGCTAGTTATTACTTATGGAGTGGCTTTGGCATAAATATAGGATACAGAGAACTATTACTGCATACTTAGGAAAATCATAAGGGCTTGTCTTTTTTTATTTATTCCTGTAATATCCTCCAGAAGTATTAGAAGTGTTTGGATTAATTAATTACACTATTCGCACCACCAATGCCACTGCACTTGCTATTAATTTTATCAGTTTGCTGGTCTTCTTCATATTAATATTATATTAATAATTGTTCTGTCTTGAGTAGCCACATATTAAAGACTGAAATCTAGGTGGCATTGCAGAGTTTGGTGTGTAGAATACTTATTTAGAATTGTGTTCTACCATTATGCTGAACAGGCTATCGATTCAGTGGATGCTTAACATGCAGATCAGTGACACATTATATTGCTTGAATGGTAACATTTGATATTTAAAACTGAATGGGCCAGGGATATCACTGCATTTCAAGTGCAACTGAAAAAAATCTGATAAAAATCTAAACTTTCTTAAAATTGCAGTTACCAGACTTTGTTCAGGAGAAACAGCTGGCACGGAACGTGTGAAGAGTTATGTTTAAAATGCAAAATGAGAATTCATAGGAAAACATCTGAGTTGCAAGCTGGTTGTAATATATGTTTCTTGCACAATAGCACCAGTACCGACTTAGCAAATCTTTGCACATTGACTTGTAGATTACTGCACTGTGCCAGTGCCTTACCTCCAGCACATCTACCTGCCAACATGCATTTCTTATAGTTATGTTGGCTTTGATGTGTTCTGTGTCAGTGTGATTTCCTGGTACAGTAGCAGTTTGCAGAGTGGCAAAAGAATATTTAGTGTATAATGGGGAGAAATCAGACCATATAGCTTGTTATCCCAGCATTTGAATTTATGGAATGCAGTTGGAAATCCCTAAATACATTAAACTTTGTGAACTGTATACTTTCCGGTCCTGTTTGAGGGACAGAGATGTTTGACTACGAAATGTATTGTGGATTTTTGCAAGTCTGTTAAACAACTAGACTCTAATTTCTTAATCCCTTACTCAGGCCAGTTTTGTTCTGATGCAGGTTACTTAAAAACTGGTTGAAATCCATGTATGTTCTCAACTTGTCTGTATTTGCAGCTTTCAGTCATTTTTCTTAAGGCCAGTTTGTGATTTCTGCATCATTTGTACTGTTAGAAGGTTATTAAGTTAGAGGATGAAGCATTCATTTTTGGTGGTTTGCTCTGTGTTTGATTGACCCTCAGACTGCAGAAGAAACTTTTTTTTGGATATCAGCTATGTTTTAGTACAAACCTTAAAAAAATGCAGAAGCTTTAAGCCAGTGCAGGTTGTCAGACCAAATATATAAAGAGTAAAATTTTCTCTGTTCTGTTGGGGTGCTATTTTGTAAGGATTTCTGCTGATATTGAAAGACGAGAAGTAGAAGAGCCTTCCTCAAAATCGCTTTTTCAAAATGACTTGAAAAATCTGTTCTGCAGTGTGTAACATATGCCCTTTAAAACTGCTACTGTGCTGCTGCCTTCTCTGATCCGTATGGGCCATAAATTTTGCATGGGTTTAGAAGGAACTGCAGCTTGAGTACCTGAAATAGTTAGCAAGATGCTGCTAAAGTATATGGACAAAGTACATTGGCAAATGGGTCTTTGTAGACAGGCATCATTACCAAGATCCATGTGTGCAGATTTGCGTAAGCCTGAGGAGCGCTAAAGGCCAGCACTCACAGGAACCTAATTTTGCATGAATGGAGTCCTTAGATTCATTGTGATGTAGCACGTAAATGAAAATACCAAATGTCATTGACTTGTCAGTGAAAAAGTAGCCTAGGCTTTGTAACAAATGGATCAGTGATGTATATTTGGGAGCAATGTGACATATTAAAGTAGTTTATGAGGCACGATTTGTTTTGGTGGTCTGTTCTGATTGATGGTGTGCTATCTGCCACCGCTTCGGCTGTTGTGGTATGTTTGTAATAAATGTTCGTTGTGAGACAGTGCTAAATGTGTTCCATCTATATCATTCATTACTTATAACAAGTTTCAGTGTATATGAATCAAAGGTGGTTTATTCTTGCCTTCGAAAGAATTTATCATGTTGAAGCAGCTCTATCACCTCCAATGGGGCAACTGCATGCTGAAGTGCTCAGACGCTTTCAAGCAGTGCCTACTGCAAACAGTACAGAAAGTTAAGCAGCAAACAGTGTTATGTTAAATAGTACTTTCCAAAGAATGTTATCTTTTTCAGTCTGGTGCTCTTGTTTATTTTTCTTTTCCCCTTTTTTGGGTTTTGTAAACAGAGTATCAGAAAATATCAGAAATAAGCCCCAAGAGACAAGGAGGCAGCATTTGTGCAGCAACTGTGACATGTCAGAGGAAGCACATCAGTGGGTGGGATTTTTGCTGATGTTTCGTTACCAGTGTATCACTAGTTCATCAGAACACTCTACAGAATGTATGCAGTACCCACAGGAGATTTTCTCCTTTTTGAAAGTGCAGAATGCACCATCCTTAAGCAAACAGCATACTTTACTCTTGTTTGGTAGGAGAAGGGATGCTTTTTCCCCATGTGCCTTGTCTGTCTTTCCTCTAAAATTCAAGTGAAAGAGGAGAAAACCGAAGGAGTAGCATTGCAGGGTGATCAGTATAGAAGTTCACTTTTTATTGTATAAACACTGATTTTCATTTCTATGTGGTATCTGAAAGGAAGAGAGCTTATTTTTTCTCTTTCAATAGCCACTAGGAAGTTATATGTATAGAAAGATATAGCCAGAGTAACACAGATGTCTTTAAAGTGACCTTGAATAATTAACAGAAAAAAAATTTGAGTACCTGTTAACTGAAAATTTGCGTGCTGTTGAGTTTTGACTATTCTTTAAAAGCTTTTTTTTTTCATGTAATATACCAATGTGCACTAGAATGTAGATTGAGAAAATAAGATAGGGCTTTTTTAATTACTTTGACTATTAGCGGTTACATTTGAATCATAACAGATGTGGAAATCTCTAGATGAGATAATTTCTCCAGTGTCCTTGGTACCTTATAACATTAACAGAAGCAGACCTTGGTACCAAATAGTTAATAAAATAGAGAATCAAGTTTGACAAAGAATGGAAAAGGAAACAGTAGAATGACTTGCCAATGCAGTCCAGTTTTGATGCAAGGAAAATATCTTACTCCTGATTGTCAATTCATTTTTTTTAAAGTTTTGTATGCAATACAGTGGTAAACACACATATTATATGCTGGAATTTGGGAGGAAGCATGTGGGTGCTTTTTTCATGATTTTCAGAAAGAAAGAAAAAAGCACAGTATTACAGAGATAAAGCTGCTGTAATGATGGGTTGAGGCTGTGCAGCTGCAGCACCAAACAGTGGAAGGCAACTGCATGGCATGAGGTAGTCTGTTCATTCCCTCAGTGGTGCGTATCCATGCCTGTATTAAATTCATATGACCTTTTTACCTGTGGATTGATCCTATGTCTTTGTTTCTGTTAATGCTCTCTTTCCTGAAGTTCTTAGCATGACAATAGCATCTTGAAAGCAGTGTGTTCAGGAGTGTCTGTCAAAACCTAAAAAGTTTTATAACTAGCTTCTGAGGAAAAAAAGATCAAATACAGAAAAAATACAGAAATTTGTAGCTTCAGCAACTCACAAGACAAATCAGTTCAATGTACACTGCTTCTGAAGGTTCACGAACAAATATTATGTGGCAGTAGATGGAAATTAAATCTTCACTTTGTTTAAGATCTGTCTTATCTACATCTAACCACCCTCCTGCCTTTTAATTGCAAATCTTTGCCACTGCGTATTCGCATTTCTTTCTCCTCTGTGGGTATCTTTATCACCTCATATGAACCTGGTTGTTGAATTCTGTAAAGTCTCTTACATAGGCTTGGTGGAAGACATGGCCTTTTGGGGTATGTTTCTTTATAAAACTGATTATCCCATCAGTTCATAGAAGCTATACCCATCCATGGGTAAAACATGGCTTTTACAATTTGCCTACTTGTTTCTTGCTTTGCTATGTGGAAAGATAATGTATGCTTATGTATGGCACATACATAGTATAAATATATATATGTCATAAGTATGATGTACACACACGAGATCTGACGTTCTAAATGCTTTTGCATGTATGTCATAACTCAGAAGATGACATATGCTCGCCTCAAAAAAGAACGAACAGCAGGAGGCATTTGCATCATCTGATCAAATCTCTGCTCAGACTTTAGCAATATTAGCTGCTGTCCTGGCTCCAGATGCCAGCAGCTGTGAAATCTGGTAGAGGCTTCCATTTCTCTTTTCTTGCCTTCGGAAAGTAATAAAGGTCTAAGAGGAAGCCAAGCTGCAGACCATAAGCTGTGTTGATGATTTTTTGTTTTGCTTTTTACCTCCTGCTTAGAATGAGAAGATAGAAGGAAAAGGAAGAGGAAAGGACTCATTCAGAATCACCATGATTTGGCTGTGAGCACGCAGCTGCTCAGATCAGGAGCAAGCATGGTGGTCTCGAGACTCCTGCCTCACAGTGGTGGTTGCATGAGTAAGCAGTGCCTTAGTTATTGAGCCTTGTCATCCTGCTTCTTCCTTACTCACTATTTCCATTATTGCTCATTTACAGAAAGTGTTGAGAACTACAGCTGCTACCCCCATTGGCAAGCCTGGTTGATTTTCAAGACTGCTGGTGCTGCTGCATAACCAGGCATCTTTCTTTTATATAGTGCGCTCAAGAGTTTCATGGGAGCAGTACACAGATGGGGGATTTATACTCCCAAGATCTTTTGTTCAGGCTTTTTGACAATGATGCATAATACTCACCGTGTCTAGGAGGAAGCAACACATTTATCTTTTTATCCAATTCAATAACCTCTGCTGCTTGTGCTTACTACTACAGAGGAAAGACTAAGCTAGGGATCAGGACTTTAATTTTCAACTCCCACTTGCTGGTGGAATCTGTTTGACCATGCCCTTTATAAATTTAGCTTTGTTGAAAGAGAGCAAAAAATACTGATCTGCAAACTTTTCTACCAGCTTTGATGGAACCTACTGTCCAGACACATCTGGGGTATTTTTCACTTGTCCTACTTACAGGGGGGTCTGCCCTTCCCAGCAGCTATCGATATAATCCCCCCCCCCCCCCCAAGTAAATATAACCTCAGAGCCCTCTTGCCAGGGGAGAGTTTTATCTAGCAGCCACATACAGATCTGAGAAATACAGATATTAGATGGTCTGCCAAATTGTACTGCCTTCACCTCTTACAGCACAATAATAAAAGATCTCTCCTGTAATGGCTCTTATTGCCAATTCCCTATTTGTTCTTCACCGAAGTACAATTAATTACTAATGGGACTTCCCATACATAAAATTGTTGATGGAGCATGAAAAAAAGCAGTAGAGCGTAAACCCCTGGAAATACACTACAGGTGGGAAAAAATGTATTTCCCACCCCAGGCTTCGCCCTTTGTTCCTCTCATTTGCATTCTGAGAGTTTTGGTGTTTTGGTTCTTGGGTCCCCTTAGTCAGCTCTCTCACCCATCCCGCTTCTTAACTTGTCTCTGTCTTTCATGATACTTTGACTACTGTTCTTCATTTATGAGCAGGTTAAAAATGGTGGAGTTGTCTGCATTTATACTATGTGGGCCAGCAGTGTTAGCTCCAGGTTCCTACTGCCCTCTTTTAAAATGACAGGTCTTCTCACCCAGCTTACTCCAAAGGGCTGAATTTACTTGCTAACACAGATTTTTATGATTATTCTGCTTTAATTCAGAGATTAAGGGTAACGCAAAGAATTGAGCTTCTGAATGCTTAGGGACTGCTGAAAATAGGACTGAAATGCTACTGACACTAATGATTTATTAGGGAAAAGACACAGTTTGCCAATATTTTCTTTAAATATATGTGAATATATCTCAATCTCGTAGAAGTTGTAAAAGTCAATTTCACTAGTAATTAGAATTATAGAATTTTCTGCCAGTAAATATGCTAAATATAAGGAGGCATTTGACTCCACAAGGTCAATAGGTTTGCCTTCAAAATATATCCTAATATCTGTTAATGTAATCCACCAGTTAAAAAGTCTATAAATAAGTATTTATTCAATAGATTAGAATGTTTCTGAAGGGAGCAATTAGGCTTTTAAGGAGAACTCTTAAACATTCCCGTGAAGGTTTTAATATTTTCTTTAACACTTTGTTTTACACAAACGCACATTTCAGAAATCATGTTTGAGAAACTGATGATGAATGGTCCTAAATGAGTGTTGATTATGTATGGTAATATTTATTTCAGTATGTAAGTGATAAAAATAAGGAGGCAGGTTTTCTTTCCTGCTATAGTGTCGCATACCTGGCTATATAGTGCAACCATTGGTGTAATTAGTGATCACATAAGAACAACTTTTGTCCCACAAAGCTCTTTTTATGTATTTTATATACTGGAGATAAAGGGATTTAAAATACTGAGGGAGACTCATGACTTGATGTAAATATTAGTAAGCTGGGCTGATTTAAATTAGCTGAGCATCTGGCACATTCTCTTTGAAAACAGATAATCGGCTTCAGTAATTGACTGAGATTTGTGGGTTTCATTTCTTTCATTTTGTATTTAATTCTATAAAATAGTGGCATGCAAGTGGTAGCCAACATTATTAAAATTATTGATCATCTATGCTATCCAATCAGCTACAAACTATGCATAGTTATAAACCATTAGGTTTAGGTTATATTAGAAATTCATCCAATTAGAAAAAATAATAATAATTAAAAGGATCAGGGATGTGTGTCAAAATATAATGGCACATTCCAGAGCTAGGAAATTGCAATAGTAGGACTGGCAGTCATTCTTACAAGAGAGGGCAAGGGCAAATGGTGAAAAATTCAAATATGAGTGAAATGCCAGTAAATGTCATCCTAATAACAGTATACATTACGAACTGCTGTGATTTTTCTCTCCTGTGGGTCATATCTTTTTTCCTCTTTCTACCATGACCATCGAAGAAAGCTCTTTCTCAAATCTCTGTCCCCTCTTCTCAATACTTTTTTTCTTTTAACTTAATTGATCAAATTAATAGCTTCTATAATTAGTCTACAACCTCCTGTAATATGAGAGCTATGAATCAGAGATATACAAAAATAAAATAAATCTGCTTACTTTGAAATCACATTGCTTATGATTTACATAATTCCCTTTAGAAAATACGGTTTACCCATAGCAGAACAAAATTCACCATTTCTCTGCAAACTTTGAAAATGAAACTGTACATCTTGTACAGTTATCAGTATAGCAGACTGTAAGTCATATAAAATCATATAGTAAGTAGTGGCAAAAGTGACAAAAAGCAGCTTGCATCAGTGATTACAAATATAAACCCAAGCTGATTAACAAAGTGGTTTCCTCTCAACCGGTATCTGAAGCAAAGGGGCAGTATCATACCTGAGATGCCACTGAAAATGGCAGCTTCTAGAAGTCACAGCTTGTTTTTCTATCAGGAGTCTTCTCATTCCCAGAATAAGATTTTTTTCTTATTCTTAGGAAATGTCAGTATTTTGAGTATTTTAGGGAATGCCTCGGATTCTCAGTAGTATATGGGATCCTCTCCATGCTTACGCAGTGCTTCACACTCACCTGCCACAAAGGCAATCTCTGCCTAAAAAGAAGTTTCAATGTTGTGTGGTTGACCCACTGAGAAGTGCCTAAATTATTTAGGATCAGTATAAAATAAGCTGCTACATTACAGCTATTAAATAAATAAAAATAAAGGTATTTTTGGTGTCTGTTTTACAACATACAGGTAAAAATGGGTCAGAAAATTACCCTCCTAAGGTAACTGAGTTGCAGCCTCTCCAGTTCTTCTCTGAGCAAGGACCACATTCACAACCAAAACCATCAGCAGAACATTTGGAAGAATTATAACAGCCAGAGAATGCCTTTTAATGCTGAGTACTCTCAAGGACTGAAATTACTAGAAAGTGTCCATTTCGCTGAAGTTATTTAAGTGCCCAAAGTGGCAAACGGGTGCAATTTTCAAGAGTATATAGATGAATAATTCTCATTGATCTGAATGGCAGAGAAATGAACAGGTTCACCTACGAAATCCCACTTTGCACTTACCTGTTTCTTTAGGTGTTGGCATGTTGCAGGTATTTCCTTTGGGCACCAAATCAAGAAGCCATTTTTGTTTATTTAAAATCCCGTTTAATTGTGAGTACATGCTTAAAATTGAGCGTATAGTTGGATGCTTTTCTCAATAAATGTAACTCAAGCATTTGAGGGTCCTCCTGATCCAAGGTCTGTGGCATTGCTAGCATTGCTAGCTAGCATAGCTAGCATTGCTTCCCTCTAACTTCCACTGCTTTAAAACTTTGGCATTGTGAATTGAGATGTAGCATCTTTTTGTCTTGAACCCAGAGGGAATTTGGAATAGTTAATGTGGAATAGAAAATGGATGCAGTAGAGGCTGAGGGTGCTCACTGAAAGAAGAAAATGGAGACTTAGAAAAATAATCCTCATTTAAATCCCTTAGGCAGTATTTTGAAAATCTCTGCCTCGAGTATCAACTGTGCCAGGGCTTGATACCAAACAATGGGGTGAGGAAAGTAGTTTGGATAGTCAGAAAGTATTTAGTTCTAAAATAAATAAAAAGAGTCATAGACTGTTGCTTTAGTAGCTGTGCACAGTTCTTTATTTTTGAAAAGACATAAACATTGAACACAAAAGATGCCAGACTCTCAAAAGGTTTTCAGTGACGCTTTACATTACTGAAGTCTTAATTCATGTACTTAAAGAAGAATAAGAAATATACAATTCATAGCCTTTCAAAAGGGGGGGGGGGGGGGAGGAATAATATTTTCATGCCATCCCATTTGGTTTGGAATTATAAATTTTGTAGTGTGTTTTGGCTGCAAGAGAAACAACAAATTGAGTTACAGTCTGTGGAGGCTGGAGAAAGCAGGAGTGGCCTCTAGGCACTGTCTTGCTTAATTTCTGCTCCTCCCTCCCCAGCTGGGAACCCTCAAGCTGGATCTTAAAGGTGCTGGGTGGTGGATCAGTTGTTAGGTCATCTTGGATGGCCCAGGCCAGAAGTATTTTACCAAGATGTTTGTGAGGGTAGGAAGGTGATACAGGCTGGGGTTTCAGCCTGGCTGGATTTTGAAGGGGAGGAGGAGCAGGGGGCTGACAGATAGGTGAGAGAACAGAGCTGCTTTTGATCAGGTTTTGTCAAACAAATCAGAGACAAGCTGTGATTTCTAATTGCCAGTTCTACTGAGCTTGTCATGTCTGCCTCTAACTTTAGCCTCAGATCCAGTGGGTTTTCTATCTTTCTTGAAGTCTTGCCCATATAAGAGAGAAAAAAGAGTAGAAATAAGCTATGAAGAGCAGGCTGTCCTCCAGTGAGGAGGTGGAGGAGGATGGAAACCCAAGGTTCTTTCTCACAGCAGGGAGCAATAGTCATATTCTGAAATGGGTCCTGCAGTTAGGCAAAATACTATTTAATTTTAAATACTCATTGTGAACTGGGAGGTCACTACCTGTAAGTGGTCCAATTGGGTTTCTGCTAACTGGACAAACTAAACCCAGGGTGGATTTTGAATTACTCTCCACGTTTTCCCTTGGCCTACGTGTCCTAATCCACAGCCTTTTGCTTTTTTATTGGTAATTATTGCACAACATTTTAAACCATTTTTGACATAGCATCAAAACTGCTAGAGTCCATAGACTCATATTTTGGCATAGTTCCTGAAGAGATAATAGGTCTTAATGTACTTTTACACTGAAAAAGAATGTTTATACACAGCGGTTACCTCTTACAGCAAGTAAGGGAACATAATTATTGGGAATTCAAGCTGTAGGATAAATGGAATGTATTTCTAATGAAAGAAGAAATAGGATCGTACTTATATTATAGAGTGGATGACCTTATACTGAAGTACAATGCTTCTGTGTTCACTTTCTTAGGTAGATTTCCTGTCTGAAAGCCAGCTATAATATCAGCACTGTATTTCTTTGTTACCTTAGGCAAAAATTAAATGGTATAAAACCACACTACCATTTCAGGATAATTTTTTGTAAATATTTACCACTGCTTACAAATTGCATATAATTATTTTGTGAAATGTCAGGTACTACAGTCTGTGTTTACAGATAAGGTAGAATTTGGTAATTGGATTGTTAAATATCTTTATATACTTATGCTATTAGATTTATATGGGGGTATTTACTATAGTTTAGTAAAGGCTCGTATCATTTCTTAACTTTCAAAAATGCAACTATACTCCTCAAGTTAATAGGAGAGTAAAAAATTCAGTATATTCAATGTATTATTTGGAATTGGTCCAACTTACATAACTTATCTTGCTAAAGTTTATTGATCCAAATTAGGTAGTCATGTTGCAGTTTCTTCAAAGGATGTTATATTTTTTGCTCATACACCATCTAGACCAAAGAACTTGATTCTAGTAACCTCAGAAGAGGTAAGAAAGAGGAGTTTCTTTTGAAACTCTTGTCAGATTAGTTAGACACAGTGGTTAGTGAGTCTGGTAATGATGCCTATTTTAAACTGAAGTTTGAATAATGTAAGACTGCTCAATATAAATAAAATAAGATCATGTACATGTGTTATACTTTAAACAATAATAAAGAACTTCCTTGCCCAGTAGTTAGTCCTCTAAAAAGAGGTGGCAGCCTGACTTTTTTTTACTGTGCCACCTATACATCACTGAACTGGAGAAGTTATGACAATGTCCTGGGTTCAGCTACAGCAGTCATTTTTTCTTCCTCTTAGTAGCTGGTGCAGTGCTGTGTTTTTTAACTTTCAGCCTGGGAACAACGCTGATAACACCGATGTTTTTAGTTGTTGCTAAGTAATGTTTATTCCAACCAAGGACTTTCTCAGTCTCATGCTTTGCCAGGGAGGAGGAGAAGCCGGAGGAAGCAGAGACAGGACACCTGACCCAAACTAGCCAAAGGGGTATTCCGTACCACAGCACGTCGTGCCCAGTATAGAAACCGGGGGGAGGTACCTGGAAGGTCCAGGTCGCTGCTCGAGTAGAGCTGGGTGTCGGTCGGCGGGTGGTGAGCAATTGTGTCCTCTCCCCTTGTTATTTCCCTTATCATTATTAGTATTGGTGGTAGCAGTAGTAGTTTTGTATTATACCTTAGTTACTGGACTGTTCTTATCTCACCCCTTGGGAGTTACATTCTTTTGATTCTCCTCCCCATCCCTCCGGGAGCGGGGGGAGGAAGAAGGGGAGGAGTGAGCAAGCGGCTTCGTGGTTCCAAGTTACCGGCTGGGCTTAAACCGCGATAGACAACTTAAACACTTCAGAGCAAGAAACCAACCTTTAGTTAATCAATCTGAAAAACTGGAGTACAATTTCTTTTCCCTAAGTAGCATAGCTTTCTTTTACATTGTTTTCCTATGGGATAACATATTTGTTCATGAAATGCTTTATGTGTATATTATATACCTTACTTGGTTCTACATACACATTACAGTCAAGGATGTTATCCAGATCTGGAACAAGTCCCAAAGGGTTTTCATCCTTAAATAACAAGATTTTGTCAGTCTGCTCCAAATGTAATCTTGCTTCTTTAAATTAGGAAGCATTCAACAGGAAACTTTCTAAATTTTTACATCATTCTGAGCTTTAAAAGAGCGCATATCGGCCCAAGTAAGTATGAAAATTTCAGATACCTTTTCATAGTAATAGTTGAGTGTCCAATTTGTAATCTGCCCAATTGTTTTCAATTTATATATTATTGTACTCAATATAGGGTATATTTGTTTTCACAGTTAATGCTTGTTTTCCAGTAATGGAAAAGCAATCCATCTGAGCATTTTTCTTAAAAGTCCTCTCACTAAATAAATGGCAAGTCTTTTATAAATTCCATCATTTTAAACTAGGTTGTAAATTTATGACATCTCTGGGTCTATCTGTGTAAGTTTTTCCTGTAGAGTGATTGACTCTAGTCCATAGTGACAGGATTTTTACTAGTAAATCAATGCAATTATTCCACAGCTCTGCAAATGGATGTTGCTTACTGTGTTCTGTCTTGCTGCTGCAAGATTAGAAGGCTGGCATCAAAGAGGATGAAGTGAAAGCTTTATTTCTTGGTTTTAGCTTCAGCTTTGCAGAACACAGTAATAATGGAAAGTGTAAGATGTTCATGAAAAATGGTGGGCCTGAAACTAATATGAAACTGTATAGGAATAAAAGGAAAATATTAATCTGGGGAAAAAAATAGTGTAAGAAAAGGTTACAGTTCTCTCTGTTACCATCCCTTTCCAAGTATATATTTCTGAGGTAAGGGTACTAGATGACAAATTGTAAAATCTCGGTGGTATTGTGTATAAACATTGCCTCGTCTGAAGCTCCAAGAAGAGGCTGGAACTGGAACCGCTGACTCTGCATGCATGTGGGATGCAGCCTTCCTTTGCTCCTAAGGTAAATAGTGTAGGTGCTGGTGCTTGTGATTCTGTCTGCCTTTCAGTATGTGTGTGTGTGGGGCACAGGCAACACTTCTTCCTCATGGAAGAGTGCAGAAGTTGTGCAGGTTGGAAAGAGAATTTTTTTACTTTCTGCACGTTGCAATGAGTTTTAAATAATGTATATCAGAAATACGTTTGGTTTGAGATTGAAGCTCCTCAAGTGGAAGATTAAAATATCAACATCCTTACAACCTTTGTGGTCTGTGCCTGCTACTCGTAACTTCATAATGAAGAAGTCTGTAGCAGTCCTACCTCCAAAATGCTGGCTGACAGCAAAAGCAAGTACACTTTCCAAAAAGCTTACTGGGGACTGCTCTTGGGTCTTTCATTCCCGATTTTGCTGTGGCACTGCCTCAGGAACTTTACTTGAGCATCTTCTCTTATCCTGTTTCCCACTCATCTGTTTCCCCTAATGGATGGATTTATTATTGTATTTTCACAGTTAGAAGGTAGGTAAGTGTTTTTGACAGTAAGGGCCTCTGTCTTGTGGGTTAAACTCCCAGGGAGAATGACAGACAGACTGTCTGTCACCTCAACAGAACAGAAAATAATGAAACATTGATACACTCACCACGGGATGGTCAGGCCATACTTTGTATTCTTTTGGCTGTATGAAGAAGTAGGCCATATAATATGTAAACCAATTTGTTCTGAATAACATAAAATAATAAAACACTGTTCCCTATTTAGTCTCACTCATGTATACAGAAATTATTTAGTAGATCTAGTGCTGCATGAATTATGATGATGATGTGTTTTAAATTTCTGGTGTCATTATTTTGTGGCTACTATAAAATAACTCCTTCAACATATGGTATCAATAGCAAATTGAGGAACAAGGTGGATTTTTTCCTGTCCACAGCATCCTGAAAAATTCAGCTGCACATAATTTACATCTTTTAAAAATACACTTTTTTTAGAGGATCAACACTTGATTACTTTTTATAAATCCTCACTAAAATGGAAATAATGTCTTCTAGAGACATAGATAGAATTTATTTACTACATAAAGGGAGTTTATATTTTGGTTTATGTTGATCTATTTTTATGTACAAGGCTCAATAGATTTATATACATGCACACCTTAAATTCTCCGTAGAATGATTTTCATTTTAGGTAGGTTGATAGTGAGATATTAACTAATACTGGCGGAAAACATGTATGCATTTTTTTAAAGCTAATTGTAACTTGTTACCTAAACAGTGGTGTTCCAAGCTTCTTGTGCTAGTGTTTGTGTAAGTAAAAGCAAGTATAAAAAGCTGAAAAAGTTAATATTACAGCATCTTTCTGCAGATTTCAGAAAACTGTTCATCTGATCTCAGTTTGGGAGGCTGTCATTGCTATATCTGAGGTGGTTTCTGTAGAGCTAGCCTGGTTTTTCAGGTGACTGAGCAATGCATTCCTGCATATCACCTCTTTTTTTAATCTCTGCTGGCTCATCTAGAGCCCGATTGCTTATTGCTGCAGAGAAAACCAGAAAAATAGCGCACAGATGAAGCTATGACAGTGCAGAAAATCAAAAGGAGGGATTATCCATGTAATTATCTGTGTAAAACTCCAAGGTTTTCTACTGGTAGACTGAGAGCAGTTCTGTAATGGTGTTCAGCCCATGCAAAAAATAACTGAGCTGAGAGCAGGGATTTGCGTGTTGGCTCAGCCTCTGGCCATTTGCAGCCAGAGCAATGGTCAGCCCTGCAAGTCATGCTGCTGAGCTATGTCCCGTTGAGCATATTCAGTTTTGAGATCAGCAGCTCAATTCTATCTCACTTAAAAGACAGCAGTAGCAGAGTTCGATCTGCTAGATTCAAGGAAATGTTTAGGTCTTAGCACTTGCCATCTTGCATTGCTTTACATTTAAATGAGAAATACTTTAGCTGAACAAAAATCAGTGATATCTTGTTAATAAGCTCTATAGAGAATATAAAGGGAAGATATAAAATTGTAGTTAGTAAGTTCTGGTAAAATGAATTGGGTGCATTTTTCTTCTTTTTATAAAGGGTGTACGTTAGATGTGCACACATGATCTGACTGCTCAGATATTTCTATGCTGTCTTCAGGGTCCAGGTCTCTTAATATCATAGTAATCACTGGATCAGACCCCGATTCCTTTCTTCACATTAAACACAGCTGTGAATCCCCCTGGGGTGAATAGGACTATTTCATTCATTAAGGTGCTACTCAGCAAAAAAGGAGGTAATGGAGTCTTGTCATTCATGTGTTAAGATGTTCCAGCTTGATATTGCAACAAAAACATTTTCTTTTAGCATTGCACTGAGGTGTGTTCTGCATTCTTTGTTGTCTGATGGACAAAGTTTTGTAGTACAATGTTGATGATCAGTACTGTTTACTTTTGATCAAGACTGGCCAGAAGGAAGGCTTACATATTGGAAAAAGCATGCAACAACTTGAAATGCAATGTAGATTCTGTAGAAGACTTTTCTGTGACTCTTTTGAATGTTTTGTAACTTCACCTGCTCTCCTCTTACCAACTCTCCTTTCCTGCTTGTCTTAACTTTTTCTATCTTCTGAGGTCCTTCAGAGTTCATTCTTTGCTAACAGCTATACTTTACTTTTTATCTGTACCTCTTTCAGCAGGTGTTTTGTTTTTTTTTTGCTTAACTTTTTAGTGTTGCGTCTTTTTACGTGTTCTCTCACCACACTTTTTTCCCTTTTATTAATTTTAGGAATGTATTTATATAAGCATCATTTACAATGAACTTTCTCTTCATATTAATCCTCCACATGATTTTTAAGTGTTGTTTTTAGCTCTAGTACAGATTGTTAAAATATCTTACAGTAGAGATGGTATAGCAGACGCTGAGAAAACAAGTTAAAGAAAATCAGTGTTATTTAGAAATAAATGACACACCAAGACTTAAAGAATCTTTTCACTTGCAAAGCTGTTTGTGAATTTTTGTGCTTGCTCCTACGTTTCATGATACTGGTTCAGAAAATGGAATTCTGATTGTTCTTAACAATCCTGCATCACCCTACCCTTCCCCAAAACAAAAACTCCATTAGAAAGTGTTGCCTGGGAGAAACTGAAGTCAGTATATATCTCATAAACTATATACTTGCAAATTTGGAGCAATTTTCCATGTTAATGGGCATGATTTTATAGGAGATTTAAAAAAGTGACTAGGCAGGTAACCAGTCTAATTATTTTTCGGGTTTCAGTACTTTGCATTACAAAAACATAGGTTTAGGTTTTGCCCGATGGGTCAGTTTGTTCTGAGCAGTAAGCCTCATTTTTCAGGTATAAAGGCATCTAGTTTTCTGGCACTTTTTTAAACTTGCTGTAAGTTGCAAGTAGTTTGATTTTGTGAGTATTATCTGTGAAAACAACTACAGAGGTAAGAACTTTCAAGTTTATGGGTCAGTTTAATTCCCTGATTCCAGTGAGGAGACAGGTTGTTTGTTGAGGATAAACTTAATAACTTTATGACTCATATTTTCTACAATGTTCTTTTGCAAGAAACACATAGAGGTCCAAACAAGACCATTTCAAAAGACATTGCAAAATGAATCTCTATATAAGGGGGTTTTGCTTGTTTCAGAATTTGGCAATCATTATGCTTTCCAGTATAGTCTATGATTTTTTCCTAAATTTCTGCTATTACTTTCTAATTTAAGAACTGTTAATGTTCTTATTCTAAGCCATGTGTAGACAGTGATTATATAAAATTAGTTAAAATTAATATTTGTCTAAACAGTTTTCACAATGCCATTACATAAGCTTTATCTAATACTTGCCAGAGCTAGCCACTTTAAGATGCTACATAGCCTGAAAGATTTCTAAAAGCTTTGAGAACTGTTTCCTGTCAGGTTTATTGATTTACTAGTGTGCCGTATTAAGTCATTGAGAAAACCCTCATTGCGTGGCCAAATATATTGGGTATTTCAGTCCGCATGTTTTTCAGCTGCTTTATTTTCTGGTATATGTAGTGTCAAATATCTTAGGTGCAGATATCGGTGAAATAAGAGTGGGTTTGAGTTCAAATTTATTTAGAAGATTATAATTGCTGAATGCAAGAGGAAATGTTAATAGAAGGCATCGTCTCTTCGTTTTTTCTTCTTTAATAGAGAAAAATGCTATAGCTGTCACTAAAAGGCACATCACTTAACCTGTTTCATACTTCAATTCATCCTCTTCATTCTAACACCTAACTTTAGACTATGTGGGATGGGATTTGTCTTTTTGCCTTTAGTATCTACAGCAGAGATGCCTACATCTAAACTCATAACCCTGGATTCCCTTTCGAGTCAGTGGGAAGCACTAGGTATTTTTAACACATTTGCCAAAATAGGCGGGTGAGTTGCACACTAGAAATTCCTGTTCCCCTCTGATCACTGTAGTCTAAAGCTGGGAGAGATAAATCTCTACTGCAATTTTTGAAATCGTTAATGTCCTCATTAGTATAGGCAGACATTTCAGTTATTTGATATCTACCCAGATATTCACATTGAATATGGGATGAGAATTTGCAGGTTTGGACATTGGACTTCAGAAACTTCAGGAGCAACATGATGACATTCTCATAAGGTAGAAGGCAGAGAATAAATCTCTTTTCAAGTTTTGTTCCCTCCAATGGCTGTCAGTTTGTTTCTTCATGTCTTGGGTCTGGGCTCACTTTGCAGTGCTCGTAAACTGTGTAATAAGGGCTGCTAACGTGTTTTTTGTTACTTTTCTAATACTCTCAAGACGTTTTATTTTAGGTGGAAACATTCCCCTTTATTTTCCTTGTGGTGCTGCTTATGTAAACATTTGGGATGCAGAAAATAATTAATGGAAAGATAAGTTGGCATAGTATCCTGGAATTCTTTATTGTACCTGCTCATACTTCCTAATGCAGTGTCATCTCAATCTTTTGTGTGAAGATGATTCCAGCACTGATAATCAAGGCTTTCTCTCAAAGTTGTCAGAATCTTCTATGTAAGCAGATGCCTATACCACAGGCCTCCCTTTGTCTGAGTGACATTTCATGAGTGGGTGAACTTTACTGAGCATGGCTGTGTTTTGCACTGACCAGATTGATGGTCTTCCATGGCTGCTGGCTAGCCCTGCAAGGTGCAGGTGACTGGAAAAAAGGCAAAACAAGGCAGCATGAGGGGAGGATGTGTTTTAGGTCCTCCTGCTGCTCTGGGGAGTGGGCTGTGAACCCCCCATATGGAAAGCACTTAGCCAGTGCCCACCCATCTGTCTGATTCCCTCTTAAGCACAGGCATTAATGTAAACATTAATAAAGCTATGCACATATCTGAAAAACAGTGTTGATGCAGTACCTGTACACCACTTAGCCTATGCAGCAGGCGGTGTTATTACCAGATGGCCTTACAATTTCTCTCATCCTTGAAATGCACGTACTGTATGAAGTACCACTAAGCAATATGAAAATTATCTTCCTTTTTTTTTCCCCTCTGTCCTTTCTTTCTCTTTTGGTATGCAATCTTCTCTTTACGGGGGTTTGAAAAGGAAATCCTGAATCTGTTCTTTAACATATAATTTTAGTATCTAAAAACAGCACTTGGGATTAGCAGGCTTGTCAGAAAAACAAGAATTTAGATGTTCAAAAAACCTCAACAATCCACCCCCAGCTTTTCAACTGTGTCAGGCATTATTTGGCTTTACACAGCTGCTGTAAGATGAAGAGAGAGGAAATGCAATGAAAGGAAAAGGTGTTATTTTAAGGACATGATCTGAAAATTATGGAATCGCCCAAATCGCTTCATATGAAGTGGTTTACATGCTCTGCAAAGAGATGAAAATACGTGTTGATCTCACATTTGGGCAAGTGTTAATTATAGACTCACTGACAACAAGATCAAGTCTCTTAGAACTTGTTTGTTTCTTTTGGTTTCCTCTAAAACCCAAAGGAACTGTGACTTGTATTCATCCTCTTCTTCCTCTCATCTCTGTACGCAGATACTAGTCTGCCTTGTAAATCAGGAATGAAATGAGATACAGCCAGTTGACACTAATAAATGATTGTATGGCATGGAGACTGCTATCATTATTCCTGAGAATAGATGAAAAGTTATCTTCTTCCCGATTCCATTCTTGCAAAAGCATTTGTCTGCCCATATATACTAGTCACGTCAGACATAGCTCTTGGGTAGATTGTTTTTGTTGTTCTTGTGCTCTGTTTGCTGCTCAACCTCTGGCAACTTCTTGCTTGTATGAAGCTACAAAAGAAAGAGGAAATTTTTATAATTACAGTTTTTTCTCGTCATGGCATATAGGTTTACTTGAAGTGCTTTGGTTGTGCCTAATAATGGTGGCAGTTTTTTTAATACTTGCTGGTCATGAAGACTTAATTTAAAAATATTTTAAGAAAAATGACATGCATAATAACAAATTGCAGAATTGACCAATGGGATTTGAAAACATTTGGAGTGTTACTTTAGTTTTCCAAACAAAATTTGCTCTTTGTTCTGCTTCTCCTCTAAGTTCTCTACTCACTCTTCTGGTGTTATCAGTAGAAGATTTTCTTTGTCTTCCATTGAGCTTTCATTGTGGATTCCACAGGAGACCATCATTGGTCTTCTTCAGCCACAGTCATCTCAGATACCCTCATCCTCTAGCTCAGGTTCAACCACCAACCTATTCCAGGGCATCTCCTGGAATCCCTTGGATGACGAACTATCTTCAGTCATGTGTAGCCACCCGCCCAGACTGTAAAAAGGTAAATGACTCTCTTATAACTCCTAAACTTTCTTCTCATTTCCTCTGTGGGAACTACTTTCATAACTTCCTACCCTATCGGTTATTCTGATGTACAATACTATAATACTGTTGTTCCCTTCTTAATTTCTAAATGTACAGTTAAACTGATATAAATGCACATAAATATACAGAAACGTTAATTGGAGTTGGAGAATAGAAACAGAAAGAACATTAGTCTGAAGTATATTTAAGTTTCAAAACCAAACACTTAGGAGCCAAGTTGAAATTCAGTGCATGTACATTTATGATAATTAAAAACTGTGTTTTTCTCCACTGCACATGGGTTTGATTGCATTTTCAACATGAGACCTGCCCAGAAACCCAAGGCACAGGGATCATCCTTTCTTCTTCCGTACTGTTCTCCCCAGAGAAAGAGTATTCTAGATGCGGTTAGAAAACAAACAGCCTTGTATGATCACTCAATTAAAAACTTTCTGACATTTCGTATATAAAAGCAAACTATTTTATTAGAAGAGTGTGGGGGTTTCAAGTATGCATGCTTGCCGAGCCCCTAAAGGATTTTGCCAGAGAATCTGTCACTTCCTCTTGTAAATATGCTGTGATACAACCTCCAGGTGTCCTATCACTATATTCTTAATCAGAGGCCATTGGAGTCAGTGAATGGTTCAATTAGTGAATGATAGATTGTGGGAAAAGTAGAGAATTGGAATAGCTAAAAAGGTGGAGATTCCTACTGCAGGCATATGCTGGGCAAGGTAATCCTAACATGAACAAGTTGAATCTCTACAGGCCATGCTAATTATATCATCTCCTCGGTTTCTCTGGAACCCCCGCTGTTTCTGTTGCTATGCGTATCACGTGTATCATGTGGGAATTCACAAGGACATCTTGTGCCTTTGTGAGGTACCACGCCATGCAGTATAGGAGCAGCAATGCCTCTCATCTCTCTTTGCTAGTGTACTTCTTCTCTAGATGGTAGAAGACAAATTATTCTACTGAGAAGAGGAGGATATCTGTAGTCCTCCAAGGAAAAATATCCTTATGAAATGTGCTTCTTGTGCTATGGTGGTGAGTGAGGAGAGGCAGAGGAGGAGGCAGGAACTTCCCAAGCCAAGTACCTCACACTTCAACCTGCTAGGTAGTCCCCAGCAGTGTCGTTATGGAGTACATTTTTAATCTTTGTTGTCATGTATGTAATACAACTCAAACTTTAAGTGGCTGAAGTGAAACATGTTGGTAATAACTTCACATCTTTTGCTGAATGGAGCTCATAGTTCTAGGCATAATCCGTAAATTAAATATTTATACAGAATCTCCACGTGATTTAAAAACATTGTTTATATTAATAAAACAGTTATAGTACATATACTGTAGCAAAATCTAATATTTGCATCTTGGTTCCCAAAATCTAAAATTTGTCACTGAAACAATTGGTTAAATTTGAAAGAAAGGCTGACATTTATTTCCTAGTATTTTATATGCAAGTAGCCTTTTCATGCCAGAAATCTTTTTACTCGGACACTTTGTTACTTATATTTCCGAGAGTTTTATGTTCTGCAACAGCTCTACAACACTAAAAATGTTCGCATACTGTTCAGCAGTAACAGGCCAGGCTTGTTTTCTTCTACAAGAAAAGAACTGGTGTATTGATATTTAAAAAACAAAATAATTCCCTCCAAAATTGAAAATTCCTTCCACTCCCTTTCGAAATAACACACATGAATGTTTGCAGCGTTTTGTTTATGGTAATGGGAAATATGCAGAATACAGAAGCAACAAAATGAAATAATGTGCTTTGCTGTATTTGCGTTTCAGTTTTCTGTATGAAAATGCAAAATGCCTACCACATCTGCCTTAACCACTTATAGATGATTTCTGTCATCTGATGCAAAAGTTGTCAGATAGAAAAGAGAAATACCCAAGTTTCTGATGATGTTCACATGTTGATTAGTTCTCGACCTTTTGGAATTCATGTGTGTCTAATCTCCTAGTGGAGCCAAATACTACCTCACAACCTTACATATTTCAGACTTGCATTTATGTAGGAAGAAATAGCTGGTAAATTGCAGGCCTTTGTACTGCCTGGAAACATCATGGGTTTTGCTCCCCTGAATTTTCAAGTCTTTCCTTGTATCTGCAATGTTGTTGAGCTAAGCATCTGCCATAAGAACACGACGTGTTAGATTGCTGAGGTGTATTTATATTAACTGCAGCAATACAGATACATGTATGAACTACAGCAACACAGATGCACATACGCATCTACGGAGTGTGGAGGGGAGGAGACAGAAGTCTGATAAAATTTATAGCTTTAAAAGTGTGAATTGGTATTTTATCTTTGGAGACTGTCAAATACTGTGTTCCTTAATTTCTGGAAGGGAAAAATTGAAACTTCCAATGACTAAGTTCGTATTTTGACTTCAAAGTTTGGAATTAAATTTATGGGAGGAACTAAGCAAAGGCATAGAGTAACATGAAAAAAACCAAACAATATAGACTTACAAAATAAGTCATGATAAAGGAGATTTTTAAAAAACAGAAGAACTTAGAAAATAAGTTATGATGAAGTCTGGAAGTTTAAAAGAAAACCAAAGGAAGCTTATGGACTTGGATATTGAAAGATTTTATGTATTCATATTTTTCTTGTTAGAGAAACTTTAGTATGCCTTAACATGTTGGGTACGATGGGTATGTTGTAGCTGTGGTCCGACAGGGTTGTTCGTCATTTTTCATTTCACAGTTTGAGCGCCATTTGTTTTTCTTACTATCCTTAGATGAAGTTGCTGACATACAATGCGGGTATTATTTCAAGCCAACAGCAGATGAAACCGTTCCAAGCACTATCCGTTGCTAAAAACTAATGCTAAAGCAGTTTTGTGACCTGCTTACTTTTTATGTGGGTTAAGTTTATTTGGAAGCCACCAGTGCTGGTGCAGGCTGGCTCAGTAAGCCCAAGTATCAAAGACTTACAGAAGTGCTACGGGATGACATTACTGGATCAGAGCACTGTAGGAGGGTGCAGGCTGACTCAGCTGCAGCGGAGGTGCCCCACATTTGCTGTCTCTTAGTTATGGACCAACCCTCACTTGGGGAGTGTGCTGTAGGGAGATCTCATTTCCAGTATTTTATGTAGTATTTTGCGTTATAGACATTACAAGACCTCAGCAGTATGGAAAAGACTGTGTGACTCTAAGCAAAGGCTTGTTCTAACTCTGGTGATGTTTGTTACAGCTAGGAAATACACTGTCTTATGAGTGTTCTGAATTTTTTTTAACATAAGCTATTGAATTCCTATCAGATTTGAAAGCAGTAGGTATTTGTTCCTTGTATTTTTATCCTTCTATTTATTTTTCTTCTCAACATTTCAGTCTACCATCTACAATATGTGCAACAATAAGAAAGATGATTGGTTATCTCTATGAATATATAAATCCCAAATGCAGGCAAGGCTGCAAAAGAAGGGAAATGCCAGTGATAAAATTTAAATAGGCTCAAGAACAATGTGTTCGTATTTGGGTGATTAGAGAGAATTGAAAAAGAAAAAAGAAGGGAATATGTAATAGTTGTTTGTGAAGTTATTTAATTTAAATTCAACTGTACTAATTCTGCCCTCAGAACTGTGTATTTCCTAAGATGCAGTATCTCTTACAAATATTTGTGGGTATAGCCCTGCAGATAAAGGAATCCAGTCTTCAATAAAAAGTATTATAGGGATATTTGGGATGTTTACGTATGTGTACATGTTTTCGAATAGGGAATTTTGAATAGGAAAGTCTTTGTGAGCTCTCTCGAGTTGTTTCCAGAGATACACGTTTACTGTAGCAGGCATGGCATGGCGTGGCATAAAGGGATAACTCAGTGATTTCTAATAGGATTTTGGACATTAGGTGTGCAGTAGTGAATATCAAGTTGCTGTCTTTCCATTTGTTGCAAGACAGAAAGCAAATGCTTATCACTGTTCAAAAGCTTCTCTATAGAAGTGGAAAATCTTTAAGGCGTGTTGCTATGCATTTATTTATTTTACCAAATGCTCCTTGAAACAGATAAGAAACATGCAGAAGGGAATCTGTTCACAGCAATCCTTAGTAACTTCCTGTGGTTAATCAAACAGCCACACAAGTGGTTTCAAGTGCATAAGTTTCCTTCCTTGAAGCATTTTTTCCTTTTTTCTATTAATATTGGTGCTGTGACAATTGAGGGTTTTTTTTAGACAAGTATCACTTTCAGAGCTGCAGTGCTGCAGACATAGGGAGAGTGTAAAGTATCAAATGTATCAAATGACTGTTGAACGCTATCTTGGGAAATTTGGCACAGTCTAAGAGGAATAATGAACTGAAGAATGTTAACGCGAGTTATTTTTGTTCATAATCCCCTCTGTTCTCATCCTGTTGCGTCCTTAGCATTTTATGAAGTTCTCTTTATTTTATTTTTACTCTAAGTTTTTTCTCCTGGACCATAGCAGGGAACAGATGAGCAAAGTCAAATGTTTCTTTTGATTTTAGTGGGATTTGGGTCGGAATCTATGTTTATTGTTAAGAAGGAATCCCACCAGGGTGCACAAATGTCTATCAAAGCTTAAATGATGAAACTTAGTGCATCTGTAATTTACTAATTTATCAACTTTGAGGGTGGTTGTGCATGTGCACACATTTCTGAAGGTGTCAAAATGTACTGATACACCACTGGTAATTGTTAGCTGCATGCATTTTGGGATCCACTAGCTGATGGGTTTCTGCAAGCCTCCACGTCTGAATTGAGTAGATGTTAATTCAGAGCTGCTTTTGATTTGATTTTATGTTACAGCTAGAAAAAAGGCAGACTTGGAACAATAAGCCTGGCACAAATGGCACCAGACATAGGAGAAAGGAACCAAAATAATTCATGGAAGATGGAAGGGACATGCAGTAAAGATATATATGTAAACTTAAGTCCTCATATGGATAGTTTAACATGTCTACTTTATTGTTTAAATGAAATCAGAGTGCCAGGTATTAAAAGAAAAAAGTATTATGATGTTGAGAAATTTTCCTTTATTTTTCACACAAACTTGCATGTAGGCTTAATGTAAAGATATTTAAGTCCCCATGCAGAGCATTGTATTGCAGTGTGGTTTCTAGAGAATAGTCCATAGTGAAGTTTATGGCGTGTATCCTTCTCTTTTGTCTCTCAGTGTTGCATTTTGCAGATGAGTCACATATTAAAAATTGATGGACTGTCAAATAGCTTTCTAATGCAATCTTGTGAAATTTCCAAATGGAAAGTATTTATTTGATTATGAAAGCAAATGGGTGAAATATTGGATGTAAGAGTACACGTTAGGCACATATAATTCACAGTAGTCTTCCAAACAAAAGAAAAAACATTGGACTGATATCTACATGTGCAGCACAAAGTTGAGCACATAAATGAACCTATCTTGTGATTACTAACTTTACGTTTTTAGAGGGTTTTTTAATGCTTCAGGATTTCAAAAAATGGGGAAATTTGGGGTTAATGTTTCACTTCAGATTTCAAGTTGGGTGGGTGGGTTTTGTTTTGGTTTGGTTTTTTTCAATTATGCCAATAACTCAGCAGCATAGAAACACAGATCCCTCTAAAAGTCAAGTGAGTTTGTAATGGTCAGTGAGAGTTATGTCTTATGAAACCTGCACTAAAATCACTCAAAAAAAGAACAACACAAAATGTTTCTAGAAAATAAGATCCTTATGGAAAAAGTAACTATGTTAAGTTTTTTCTCCAATGTTGATAACTACTTCAACTATACCAAGTCAGAAAGTTCCAGTTTTACTGAAGATACTTCAGACTTTTCATGGAGAATGTAGTGGATATGAATATGGTCCCCAAAATGCATGATTTAATGAAATCAGGATTTGGGGGAAATCCTGATACTTCACTGAACAAATCTCATCATGACTTTTGAAAAACGGCACTGCATGTCAGTGACAGACATATCTTTTCTTTCTTAGCCATGATTGTGAAGATTTTAGGAGACACTAATATGACTGTTCTATAAATCTGTAGCGTATGATGTACCACACTAAACGTTCCCAAGCTAAATCATTCTACCTCAGCCCATCTTTATGGTTTTCACAGTACCACAGATTATTGGTTACTCCTCCTTAGAAGACCAATTGTTTCAAGCTGGGAACAGTTCTGGAGGAGACTTGGTCTTTAGTGACTCTCTGAAGAATCACTGCCATTGCATGCAAAAGATGTGTTTATATAAGAAGCTTACTCATGTTTATTTTGGCATTTTCCATTGAAGATAAATAAGAAGTATATCTCCAGTAATCCTACATTAATAGCTCTGTGGGGAATTGAGTAACATTTCTGCCTGTATTTGATTTGTGCTAATTCTCGAAGGCTTATCAGTGTAGTACAGCATCATCTAACTTCAAATCTCAATATATTTTCTTTTAGCTTTTAAACTATATTATCTTTTACCTCAGTTCAACCTAGTGTTCCCAGCAGAAAAGTCTACTACTGATTTTAATTTTGTAAATTTAACAGCTTGCTGAGTGCCTTCCATGAATTATTCAGTTGTTCCATACCCAATAAAGTTAAAGGAAAGCATCAGTACAGAACAATTCAATAGGGTGAGACCTTAAAATACCAGTGCTCAGCCAATATTTCTGTTTGGTGCTCTGCTTGGATCAGTAGATGAGTCTTCTAGATGAGATGTGGGTGCTTTCTACGAACATACATCTTCATCTTTACCTGTTATTTTATTTGTTTTAAGTGAACATTTTTAATTTGAGGGTGTTTGAAGTTAGGAATTCAAGTCATTGTTCTGGCGTATATGAGTGGATTATATTTCTGAGCACCTGAGCAATTGCAGCTGTAGGTGACTGCAGTTGAAAGTGATTTCCTCATCTGAAAATCAGCTCACTTGTATTTTGATGACTAAAAATATACATAAGCACCTAACGTCAGGTAGTTGAGTTTGCACATACAGATTTTTGACTGAGAGCAATCTCTTTATGATGTGTGTAAAGCCCCAGAACTTCTGTAATTTTTATGTACCTTATACACATAAATCATAGAACCAGAATGGTTTGAGTTGGAAGGGACCTTAAAGATCACCTAGTTCCAGCGCCTCCTGCCATGGGCAGGGACACCTTCCACTAGACCAGGTTACTGAGACCCCTGTCCTACGTGGCCTTGAACACTGCCAGGGATGGGGCAGCCACAGCTTCTCTGGGCAACCTGTGCCAGTGTCTCACTACTTTCACTCTGTCAGTTTAAAGCCATTCCCCCTTGTCCTGTCACTACACACCCTTGTAAAAAGTCCCTGTCCAAATTTCTTGTAGGCTCCCTTTAGATACTGGAAGGGTCTCCCTGGAGCTTTCTCTTCTCCATGCTGAACAAGCCCAGCTCTCTCAGCCTTTCTTCAAAGGAGAGGTGCTCCATCCCTCTCATCATCTTTGTGGCCTCCTCCGGGCTCACTCCACAAGTCTACGTCCTTCTTGTGTTGGGGACCCCAGAGCTGAGCAAAATACTCTAGGTGGGGTCTCATGAGAGTGGAGTAGATGGGGAGAATCATCTTTCTTGACCTCTAGACTAGAGCTACTCAGGGTAAAAACCCCCAAATGGGTATAATGTGTACATGGGAGCCTTACTGTGAATGATGTTCATCTGCAGGTCAGCTGCTACTAATGCCTGCAATTTAACGGTACAAATGTAGCCTAAGTACTGTTTTACAGATGAGGATTTAAGGGATGGGGGTGCTGATGGCCCAATTTTGACATATCTCTGTTCCCCTAGCAAGGATAAAACTAACTAATTTTGATAATTTTCCCTGAAGTGATTTTGTCGAAGAATCCCCAGATACATGGGAATTCTTTGTACAGTCTCCCAAATCCATGCTGGACCCATTTCCTTTCTCTCAGTACTGTAATAAATCAGAACTGCTCCCATCTCCACATCTACCAACCTCTGAAAGCATGGGTTTAACTCTGATTAAACCCACTAATAATTCCTTTAGTTCTACCCCTCCAGTGTACATCCATAGCATAAAATGTCCCACAACTTTCAAGTCTATTACTTTTAGTAAAGGTATTGATCTGAGCAGGCATGGTTTATGTAGCCTTGGCCACTCTCCTGCACTGTGGAAGCTTATGAGGCATGTTCTGAAGGGCTGTTTCCAGGGTCTTTTTTGAATCCCAGGTAGCAAGAGGCAGCCAGTAGACAAAGCGTATTTGAGTATCTCAGCTCTCAGCAAGTTCACAGGCTCTTGTGGGTCTGTTGTTGGAGCCATGCAATGGGAACTCTTTCTGTTGCATCTTTCCTCCTGCAAGAGAAATACAGTCCACATTGAATGGCAGCAGATTGTTAAATCCTGCAGCAAATCTGTGTGGTTTTCTACCTATGATTGTGTTATTCCAACTCCATAACCCATCCTAATTAAAAAAAAAAAAAAAAGGAAAAAAATTCCCTTGTAAGAACAGTGAAAAGGTTAACATTTTTCTTTTTAAGTGAATTAGACTTAAATGCTTAATGTAACAGATACTAAAAAGAGAATTTTGAGGAGCAGTTTTCTCCAAAGACTTTTCATCTTGGTCATTCTCATTTAAACACAGCAAGTAATTATGTATTACTGATGTTTTGTTAGTTGCTGATGTTTTGTGAATCATTACTTAACTTTCTGATATCAGCTTAATAGCCAGGCACCATTCCGTTCTTCAGTTTTGACAAAATCTCCTTTTAGTGACGCACTAGTTGCTCTGTAAACCCTCCTTCCCCTGTGCTGTGGTTCACTCGCCCTCATACTCTGGGCTTAACATTGTTAAGACATCATTTCTGTGGAGACAGTATATGAAAACACTGGTAGCAAATCACTACATGTAAATTAATTTTGCATACTCGCTACTTCGGATTAAAAATTAACACAAAGTAAGTTTTGCAGTTTTGTTTTTAGTATCGCGTTTGTCTGTGAGTCCAGGTATTTCCTGAGTGAATGACATTCAGGTCATTTGCCAGTATATTCTCTCTAGAAAAGTGTAGTTATTCAAATCTGTGTTGTTATTGGGAGATGAAGGGTGGGACTTAACCAGGTACATTTGTTATAAGCTGAATTACCTAAATACTGGTAATTACTAGATCATGATGCAGGACAAATGTCACCAAGAAAGCAAGTTACCCAGGTTATAGAAATATTACTGTAATAGAAGAGAGACTTATGCTGTAAATTAGAATAATTTATCACCAAACTGTGCTTCATATACTCTCTGAATACATTTTTACAGGAGAACAGGAGTTTTCAGAGCATGAAGAAATGCTTTCTTTGGGTTGTTCCCAGTAGAGACAGGGATTTAAACTTAGGCTTTGTGTTGGTACTGACCATAGCAGACCTGGCAGATCCAAACATTTGATGAGCCAGGCCAGGCTGAATGGCAAGTGAGAGTCAGTTTTAAGACACAGAACAATACTGATTTGTCTGTAAACTAGTTAGAAATGGTTTTTTCATGAATCTAACCCGTGTATATACTACTTCTGTTTAATGCATATGCTGCCTGACATTCAGCTGCATTCAGGAGGAATGCATGCATTCAAAGTCAAAAAAGGCTTTCAGTTTTCCTGATCAAGATTGCTAAAGTCTGCTGAAATACAGTGCAGGGTTAAAAATAAAAGAGAGGGCAAAATAAACACCTCCCCAGATCAGCAGGTACCTCTTTATTTTGCTCTCTGGAAAGCTACCCAATCTGTGTGCAGTGCTTTGTTTGCTGCTCAGGAAAATCATATCTGCTCGCTGGTTTACAGGGAGCACGTTAGACTCCGCTCAGCTCAGGGAAACCGCACGCACAAATCCTTGGGGAGCGTCATGATGGCAGAACATACTTTCAGACTGAAAGGACTGAACAGGCAAGCAAATAGGAAGTGTCTGATATATAACTGATGAAGGAGAAATCTCTAAATGTAACAGTTTCGTTCAATCATAATAAAGTAGTCAAGGGTGTGTAGGCACTGGAATTAAAGATACATGCTCTCCATTCAGCAGACTGATATTTATTCTTCAGTCCAAGGCAGGAAGCATAAATTCGTATTCTTGCCTAAAATCAAGAAATTGATTTAAATCTCACAAATGTTTAAAAAAAGAGAGAAGACCAGATTTCTGACTCAGGTTTCTTTCTTCACCTTTGTAACAGAAGCAAGCTTCTAAAATCATAGAATCATAGAATCATAGAATCGTAAGGGTTGGAAAGGACCTTAAGATCATCTAGTTCCAACCCCCCTGCCATGGGCAGGGACACCTTGCCCTAAACCACGTGGTCCAAGGCTCTGTCCAACCTGGCCTTGAACACCGCCAGGGATGGAGCATCCACAACCTCCCTGGGCAACCCATTCCAGTGCTTCACCACCCTCACTGTAAAGAACTTCTTCCTTATATCTAATCTAAACTTCCCCTGTATATGTTTGAACCCATTACCCCTTGTCCTACCATTACAGTCCCTAAGGAAGAGTCCTTCCCCAGCATCCTTATAGACCCCCTTCAGATACTGGAAGGCTGCTATGAGGTCTCCACGCAGCCTTCTCTTCTCCAGGCTGAACAGCCCCAACTCTCTCAGCCTGTCTTCATACGGGAGGTGCTCCAGCCCTCTTATCATCCTCGTGGCCCTCCTCTGGACTCGCTCCAACAGCTCCATGTCCTTTTTATGTTGAGGACACCAGAACTGTACGCAGTACTCCAAGTGAGGTCTCACAAGAGCAGAGTAGAGGGGCAGGATCACCTCCTTCGACCTGCTGGTCACGCTTCTTTTGATGCAGCCCAGGATACGGTTGGCTTTCTGGGCTGCAAGCGCACGCTGCCGGCTCATGTTAAGCTTCTCATCAACCAACACCCCCAAGTCCTTCTCTGCAGGGCTGCTCTGAATATTGGGAACAATTGTTCTGATTTTAAATAGATTACATCAATCCCTTGGAAAATGTCAAAAGAAAGGTAGGTTACGAGATGCAGAAGAGAGATGGATGTAAACCTTCGCAATGCAAAGAAGGATAGTTGTTTTTCCCTGAGGTATTCTGGAATTCGTTGGGAGTAGATTGTGACAAAAATTGCAATGTACCATCATCCCTCTGGAATGCATAATGTCCAGAAGAGTTATGGATTTGCAAACTTCCTGTGCAACCAGAGCTGAAAGGTCAGAGAGAGAGTGATTTTGCAGAGACTGGGCTGCTGTAAATGGATGTGGGATTGAACCAGAGCTGCAGTGTGCAAGATGTCCACATGGCTCTAGGTGCCTATCTTTAGCCAGCTAAATCCCACCTTGGATTTTTAGCTTCTTCTAGTATAGAGAGGTGTAGGGTTTTTTCATTTCACCTGTACATAGCAGCATTTGAAATGCTCGATGGTACTCTTGTAAGCCAGCAATGCACCTCTGCAAGATCCCTGGATTTCTGTGGCTTGGCTTGGTGGGGATGGGAGGAGGAAGAAGTCATCAAGAGAGTTGGAAAAGAGAACAGTCAGGTTTTGTATTTGGGAGGTTGCTGGAGAGCTGGAATTTTTCTTGTAAAGTGTGATCTTTCCGGAGAGTCTGCATTTATTTAGTGACTTTCTGCATTGGTTTCATTATATGTGTGATGTGACCATCAGTGGTGTACAGCCAGCGAAAACTTCCTTTTTATATTGTGCTGTCTTTGCTCATGATATTGAGGTCGTTCTGCCTAAGATGAAACTATATCTTCAGCAGGTGCCCTCACTAGATGAAATTCTTCAGACTTCGCTTTCTGGTGGAGAAGGTGCTTCACTCTTTCTACAAGTAAAAGCAGTAGTATCTGAGGCTGTTCTGTAATACAAGTTCCTCATATATTTGGAGTAAGTTGCTGGACGTAGATGCATTGCATGATGGTACTCAGTAGTGTGCAACTTTTGCAGTGACCGTGGGGATTGGGTTAACTGATATTAAGGCAGTGCTTTTCCACAGACGATTTAGTGAAGGGTGGTTGTTATTAAGTTTTGAGAGAAAACAGTGAGGAATTCCAACTTTTGAACTTGGAAAGAAAGTGTGCGACGCCTGTGTATCTCAGCACTGTGTGGGTTATAGGGTGGAGTTTCTTACTCTTTCTTCTCTTCTTTTACCTGACGATATTGCTGGCATATTGCAGGGCTAATGGTACCTACACCTGTGCCCATGATATGGCAAAAGCAATGGATAGTCAAAGCGCTAATCATGCTTTTCTGTCAAATTGATTACCAGAACAATTCTTCCTAATCAGTATTTAGTTTCAAGTTTGCTACATTAGTTTCTCATCAGAGGAAGGTCAATGTAACCACAAAAGCTGCTATGTTTTTTGCCATTGTAACATGAAATATGTTATTCCATCACATATGATATATTATATACTAAGGCATATTATTTCTTTCCTTAACTTTATTGAAATAAAAGTTGCTTAACTTTTCTTTCTAACCACAAAACCAAAAAGGCTTTTACTTATGCAAAAAAACTGAAGTCAGTTAATGCAACTTGAGTATTACTGCAGACAGTAAGTACGCATGGCCACAATGACTTTGTTTGTTACTTTTGCAGGGCAATATCATGGGCAGTAGCCGAGGCTGGAATTTCCGAGTTAGGCATCATGATCCTTTGGGATTTCAGTTAGGCATGTTGGTGCAAAGGAAGTTTTGCTGTTTTCAGTAGAAAGTAGCAGCAGTGAGACCTGATACAGGCTCTAATAAAGTATGCTTACTAACTTTGTGATAGACCTTTGTTCTGGTGGGGAGCAGAAGTTTGTTTTTTCAAACATGGTGTTCCCAGTGTCTCTTTCCAAGTTCCATTCAGCTAGCAAACACAATTATTAACTAGGCACGTATCAAATACTGCAGCTTGCCAATGGCATTGTTTTCAAACAGTGATAAAATGGGATATTTTTTGCTCTTAGAAGTGGATATTAATATAACTGCAGAAAGATTGTATCACAGGTAAAACTTACTCATTTATTAAGTTTTTTTTTTACTGTAATGTTTCTTACTATCTGTGCCATACATCCAATGTAGTTGTTTTTGCTTCTTCATTTTACGTTACTGTAGATAAAATATAAGCCAATATCACTTTGCTCTTCTTTGTATTCATCTTATTTACCAAAGTAATAAATATCTTTTTAAGTCAGGGTACTTTCTGTTTTGAAGGCTCTGAAGACATGTACAAATAGAAATGTTAGAGCATTCTTTCAGAGAGAACCCTGGTCATTACTCTCTTCTTCCTTTCATCTCTGTCACTGTATTTGTATTAAAATAGATGTACTTAGACTGTATCAGGAGAATAAGAAACTGCATGCAAGATGTACTTTCATTTTGCATGGATTTTAAGGGTAACGTCCCATTTGCTTCAAAATGTTCTTTGTCTAAAGGATGCCTGGTGAGGCTTCAGTTTTTGTGGTACTTAGGTTGTAAAAAATATTTCATTGCACAAGTGGCTGCTGCCTGGAAATGCCACCTCTTACTTTGGATCCTTCCACCACAGGGGAGAGCTCACCTCTATAGAGGACTGGTCAGTAGCCCTGGCCATAGTGTGCCAGGCCCTTCTGCAGATTAGTCACACTCTGTCCCTTGCGATTCTTCTCTCAAGCCAGTAACCGGATATCTGGGCCTGATCTTTAGACAGGAAAAAAACTCTATGAAGATTTCTGTCTATGTTCTCTAAGCAGGCTTCCTAGGGGGGTTCTTCTACCACTTGAATGCAAAAAGTTGCATAAATTTTAAATCCTGTGTATGCTGAAATAGTTACAACTTTGCCTTTCCTTGCTCTCTTTTTTCCTTACTCAATTTTGAGGGATGGAGCATGAGATGCTTTGTTAAAGTTCTGCTCATTTAGGTTGCTTTCATTTAACCTTCCAGTGGACAGCAAACTAATTGCTTCCGGTGTGTGCGCCCATGCACATCCTTAGAAAAAGTTCATGAGAAGCATGATAAATCAGATCGGGGGAGGGGAGGAAATGTACAATTTCCAATCATGCAAAAGCATTCCTTTTGCCAAAAACAACGTTAGAGTTTCTTCCATTTCACTCGCTTTCAATACCACTGAAATGGTGGTGCACTGGTAGATTTTAAAGCTTGGGTTGTATCTCAGCACTTTTTTGTTTAGCTTTAAGTAGGTCAAAGCAGGTAAATGCTAGACCTTGAGTCAAAGGTGGGTAAACTGTATTTGCTTGCATTCAGTGTTGACTGCGAATGACATGAACCATTCCTAATTTGCTTAGACCAATAAAATGATGAAGCAGATTATGTTCCAGAAGATATTTCACCATACTTTGGCTTTTAATGGACTAGATTTTACTTCATTTGAAAGATGCATTGTATTGAGCATAGGGTGAAAATTAAGCTCCCCAGTTCTACATACCAGTCTGCAGCTGCATTCAGAAATCTGGTCAGTTTATAAGTACTAATGATTTAAATTTACTGAGCCAGCCAGCTCATCATTACTTTTATCTATATTTTTATTAGAAAGACTTAGAAATGACTGCATTGTCATTAAATGATGTTGGGTTGTTGTGTTTTGTTTTGTTTTTTAAATCTACATATATTTAGACATAATTGGCAAGAATATCGATTGCATTAATAATGCAAATCTTAATTACTTGTTAGAAAATTGATGTTACCCCTCAAAGCTACATTATTGCACAGGCTTTCTCCAGAGTAAGAGTATTTGGATAACAGTCTCCTGAGGATCTCAGGTTTTGTGTTGTGTCAAATTTTTTGCAGTTATGTGGCTTACAAACTCCCTCCCCCCCCCCCCCCCAAGGGTGAATAATAATCTTGACTGTTCATTAGTAATCCTGTTTAGACACCTGTACAAATCTAATTGTTTGGAAGAGTGATTGGGCTTATGTGTATTAATAAGACTGGAAATACATTTCTTAACTATTATACATTGATAAATGTTTTGGTCGCCCTCTCCTTTTCTCATTAAAATTATAAGAAATATGTCTGCAGATAAATTATGTGAGCATAAGAACTATGAAAGCCTTGCTGGTATTTTTAGGATTTTTGACTTAGTTTTCTTATGGCATTCTCAACTCAAAAGTATAAAAATCTGTGAGAACTATTAGAGATAAACTATATTTTGACATTACTAATGGCTACTTTTCAGGTGCCTAATGCAGCAGTCTAAAAATATTTCATCGTGAAAGTGCAAGGATGAAACTTCTTGAAAATAAAGCTTATACATGTTTCTGAGTCACTGGGCCTGCCAATCTTCAATCTTTTGTCTTTAAAAGCTGATGCATTCTCCAACTTTATTCCTAAGTCAATATGACATTACAAAATGATATTAGATGTTTGAAACCAACAGCAATATTTCTGTTTGGAGTATTATTGCAATTGATGCCCATTAGCAGAATTTTGTCCAGTTCCTGGTTGGCAAAGTGGCATTTAGTGACGGCAAAAGTATACAGTTGGGAATCTTATGTTGCAGACTGGAAACGGACCTCCTTGGGTGGTGGATGTATGTCAACTTGTGGAATATTTTCTGATTAACTTTGAAAAATGCTTTCTGTTGGGAGATACTCCATAGTATCCCTAAAGACTGGAGTGAAAAGAAATCTGAACTGGTGGAATTTCCTGCAGAACACACAGACCATGTTTCTGCCAGTTCCATGGACTCTCTCTTGAACAGTTCATTACATAGTTCACTTCATGTTCACTTCAGGCTTTTCTGTTTGCAAAGAAACAAAAAACTTTATTTCTCTCATTCATGATTCAAAATGTCATGTCAAAAATAATTGTAAATAAATAAACCATTGTTGTATGTATCTGCAGCCTTATTATTCATGATTTTGAGATTTACATTTCAGACTACTATTAATTTCTGATGGAATGTAGGGTAGTATTCATTATGTCCTGATTATATGTAAATAATTCTAAGAATGTTGGGTTTTTCATGGAAACAGATTTTTTTAAGTTTTCTTTGTTGTTGTTTTCTTTGAAGTTGTCATTTTCTTTTAATATCTCTTGCTGCTCAGAACTGAGGCTTCGGGATGTGGTGGTTCCCCATGCTCCAGGGTTGAAGGCTACTCTCTGGAGCTTCTCACCTCAGCAAAATGGATGTGCCACAAAAGAGAAGTGTGAGGGGAAGTCACTTACACTGCCCTCCAAGCTGGGATTCTGGACTTGGCTAATTTTTTCAGTTTTATAAATGCATCCAGAACAAATAAGGCAAAGCACATTTGCATCTTTAGAGCATCTATTTTAAAGCATCTGCTAGAGTTTCTTCTGACTTAGTGAAAAAAAAATACAATAGGTCTAACAATCCCCACTGCACAAGACTGTTGTCAGGTTGAAAGTATTTGTGTTCTCAGGCATGCATGTGAGGATAGTAATATATGAAGTAAGAGAAATAGAGAGAGAACACATGGGCATGGAGCTGCTGGAGTGAGTCCAGAGGAAGGCTCTGAAGATGACCAGAGGGCTGAAGCACCTCTCCAGACAGGCTGAGTGAGTTGGGGTTGTTCAGTCTGGAGAAGAGAAGGCTCAGAGGAGATCTTTGAGCAGCCTTCCAGTATCTAAAGGGGCCTACAAGAAATCTGGAGAGGGACGTTTTATAAGGGTCTGTAGGTGTAGGACAGGGGGTAATGTTTTTAAACGGGAGATATAAGGAAGAAATTCTTCCCTGTGAGCGTGGTGAGACACTGGCACAGGTTGCCCAGAGAAGCTGTGGCTGCCCCATCCCTGGCAGTGTTCAAGTGTTGGATGGGGCCTTGAGCAACCTGGTCTAGTGGAAAGTGTCCCTGCCCATGGCAGGGCGGTTGGAACTAGATGATTTGAGGTCCTTTCCAACCCAAACCATTCTGTGATTCTGTGATATAAACCCCCTCACCAAATACATTTTCTGATAATCATTGCTCAGTCTTTATTTCACAGCTACCTCCAAAGGAAAACACAGACATTATCTGTTCATTACGAGACTCCAGAAGAATACAGTAATTTGCTATACTTTAAGAAGGGGCATGCAGTGTGGTGTTCAAGAATCTGTTTATCTTAACTTACAATCTTCTGTATATGCTCAGAGGAACCGCAGCCAGCTTTATCTAAATTTATTGTGCCTTGTACATTCTCAATATACTTAATCCTCACAACAACGCTTCCAAGTTGTCAGTGCTAATGTTTTAATGTGCTGGGATAATGTGGGGGGACAGAATGATTGGCCTGGGGTCATTCTAGAATGATACCCACTTCAGCCTTCCACCTCCTCAGCTGCCATCCCCACCACTGCAACTGCTCTTGAGATTAACACAGCATGAACTTGCTTGGAGAAAAGCAAGAATCTTGGTAGTAACACTTTCTTGTGCATGGAAATGTTGGAGCTCAAAGACGAGATGGTTTCCAGTACATTGCCCTGTATCTATAACAACAAAACCAAGGGATAGGTGATGAGCTTTAGGTGATAGAATAAACTTTTCCTAATAATTTAAATGAGGCTTTTGCAAAAAGGTCTTTATGTTGGCCTTCGAAGTTCAATTCATTGGCAACACAATTAGTAAAATACCGAGTTGGGTCAAAAATTCAATGCAAATGTAAAAAATATAGTAATAATGTGCTAATAAAGGAAAAGAAAGTAGAAACAAATAATCTGTATTTGAAAAATTTCAATTTAAAGAAGCCATAAATATCTGCAATTTATTTTTGGCTTGGTTGAAACTTCTCTCCCGTTTGTCTGTCTCATCTTTAAAAGCACCAGACACATTATATCATTGCACTGAGGTAATATGAGATAATCACGATTTTCCTACTAGTGATTTAATGAAACTTTTCCCTGGCAAAATGTCAAATCTCCATTTAACATGAACTACTGAAATATGTAAAGCTTAGAAATTTAAAACTACAAAGAATTCTTATTAGGAGAATATTGATTTAACCTAATTCAGTTTAATTCCTTTGTAATATTTTAAAACTTTAAAGTGATGAGTTTAGAAGAGTGCAAAGTATTGCTTAGCAGTAAAAACACCAATTTGTTTAAGGTAGACCTACTAACGTCACTCACTATTCATGACCTTCAGCTTCTGCTTCACTGTGCTGTGTTTATGGGGCTTTTATTTTTTCTTTTAATGCTATAGATTTTCAGAGAGTAAGAGTATATTATAAGAGACTTTTTTTTGTCAAGGCAATAAAGGAAAATTATGTGGTAAAAGCTGTTTAATGCCATTATAGTCAGGAAAGTAATAGTGAGAGAAATTATGTGACTGGATGACTAAACTGTTCTAAATAAATGTGCCCAACTTCTCTACAGACAATATGGAAAGATACAGCATTTGGAGGCTTGAATTTGGACTTATGCAAGTGTGATCTGTTTCGATGTCCTCAGCTGAGTTTTTTCTGAGTTTTAGTGAGATCATGATCAGGCCTCAGATCTTTCCTTTGGCTTACAAATGGGAAGGGTGTTAACTTACAAAGTGCAGCAATTAATACATGAATAAATAAATGCTGACAAATATGCAGAATTCCTTCAATAGCTGATTGGAAAGGCAGGGAGCGGGGAGCCAGATACCTGTTTTGTTTGCACATCTTAAACTTTTTTCTGTTTGCTTTATTAATCATGGAAATGCACATTGAGATCAGCAGGTGGGGTACCTCTGGGTAGGCAAAAATAGCCTCACAGAGCAATGAGAAATGCTATTTCTCGGAGTATCTGTTCTGTTTACTGATGAAACTTGTTCAGGTTTAAAGATTTTAAAATTTTTGAATTTTTTACTTTAGAAAATGAAAAAATTAGATTACTTTAAAAGGTTCAATCATAAACTGGAAATCACTACACAACTGGAGTAATTGAATAGTTTTAGAGCTTGGAAATATCTTAAACCTTCATTTTTTTGTATATGAGGGTGTTTTGGTATATTAGGTATATTGTGCATAAATGACATTTGTCATTCAATGCCCAATTATGGAAATTTGCATCCAGCTGTATTAGGTGGCTTTGGAAAATATTGAGTATGAAATGAGAAAATGTGGCTTTACAGAAGTGTTAAGTACGTTGTTGAAGTTCCTTCCGTTTCTGTTTGTGCAGAGCCCCAAAGCTGGGTCTACTGAGGATGCTAGCTGCGTATCAAACCTGTTTATCTCGGTCCCCTGCTTTGGTTCCTCTCTGCAAATGAGCAAACTCTCCTGTTCACCCCCTGCAGGAACTGCAGAAGGAACAGCCAGCCTTTCCCAAATAAGGTACCCAAATAAGCTCAGCAACCTGCTGAGCTAGATTGGAAAATGTGCTTGAGCAAATTCTGTGGAGGTTTCTGGCTTTGTGGAGAGGTATCTTTAACAGATGTGTGAAGGCCTCAGCAGCTCAGAACTGCCATTTGCGGTTTGACACAGTGCGTTTTCAGCTGAGATTCTCTTGAGAGAGGACTTTGGTTTTGAATAGGTGCCTTTATATCATTGGGAAGGAAGTGGCAATTTTCTGCTTTCTTCTTCTTTTCTTCTTTTAGGAAAATAGATTTTACCCAAAAGACCTGAATGCAGAGGATTATCTACAGAAATCACTTTGAGGTCAAAGTCCTGGAACTACAGTTACCTTTTCCATATTAAGTGAAAATATATAACGTCCCACTGGGCATCCAGATAGCCTGAGGAGGTATAGATAAATTAACTACTCAATAGCGATATGCACAGAACTTCGTTTCTTGCATTTATGCCTGTGGTAGTCATATGCATTTACGTTTGCAACTTGGGAGAACTGGGAAGAAAGAGAGTTTGATTTTTTCTTTTTTTAGTTCCTGCCAGATGGCCATGCTAGTGATAGCTTTTTCAGGTTACATTGGCCAGCAGATACCCTTGCAACACAGCTCTGCATCAGACCTTGTTCTTTTACTTAGGTATAGATAGATGAAGTAGTGTCCGATAGTTCATCTAGAGCTACTTCTACTTATAGGCTAATCTCTGCTAAACCAGAAGAATAGCCTGGCTGGTAGTTTGGGGTTAGAGACTATAAGGAATATGTAAAAATATCTGTACATCAAATCTTCCACATTTCTGCACAGCTGAAGCTGTATTAGTCCATTCACTCTGCCAGTAGTGTTGAAGGATCACATCAGTTATACATAAAGCCTTGTCTGTGTGCGTGCAAGTTGGTAGATAAAAATGCATTAAAAATGGGCTCACCCTGAACAGTTTTACAGTCTTTTACTTACAGTTGCACCTATAAAATGTATTCCAACTAAAACTGTAAAGACTCTTTATAAAAAGTCCCCCAAGCCAAACTTTTTGCATCAGGCTAAACCTTAAATATCAAAACAATTAAAATTGCAAGTGGAATGTACTGCAGCCAATAAAAATTTCTATACATAGCGCTTACTTGGAAGTGGTGAGATCTCTCTTAGAAATTAAAAATCTTGTGGTTAATGTATTATATTTTTTTCTCCTCAGATTTAAAATATGGGTAGCCCAGAGATTTCAATTAGGTTTGTAGCTGCTTCTTGCAAAGCTAAATTTGGCTGGAGTCTGTCTTCCATTTATTTTTCTTTGATCCTACAGTAAACAACTATGTTCAAAGATGGAAAAAGTAATTTTACTTCATTTTATCTTTGCTGCAGGGAAGGAGTGAGGAAGTTGGCAGAAATCGTAGAGCTCTTGTAATAGAGGGCTTCCAGCTTCGAGGTTTGTGGACTGTGTTGTGAATGCTGTAAAGTAGGGGAGAGAGAAAGCAAGTGATGCAGTCCCTTGGAGAAAACCAAACCAAGCCTCTCTTGTACTTGGCTTAGTGCATGTTAGGTGATTGTCTTGAGATGCTGAGTCACTCTTCAGTGTTGTGCTCCATGAGGTGCATGCTCAATGTAAACATTTTGCTTTGTGTTCAGCTGCAGAGTCTTTTTTTGGGAGACCCTTGAAGGGGATCTTCCTTATTCCCAGTGATTATCTTTTGAAAAGCACACAGCTTTTTTCTTCACTGTTGCAGATATTTTTAAGCCAGTTCCATTGCAGAGGATATCTTTCTTTCCTTAAATCCTTTATGCAGAATTTTTTGTATGCTTGAGAAAGAAGTTCAGTTTGGTATAAAAAATGTTTAGTCTTCCTGAACAATTATTGTAGCAGTTCATAGCCTATCAAGGGATGGCTTCACAGAAGATACTATGTTTCCTTTCACCATTTTGGGGAGAACGGCATCACACTCCTATTATGCTGCAAGGTAATTGAGGTAGTTTATTTTCCTCTGTACAGGAAAGCAAAACACAGTGATTGGAAGATGAGAGGAAATGTCATAATATGTATTTGTGTATGAAATAATAGTATCTCCTCTCCCAGCTTAATTTCAAATAGAACCACCTGCTGATAGCTCAGATTGTGTCCTAAATCACTTTGCTTTTTGGTACATAAAAATTGCGAGAATTAGTATATTCATTCTTGAATGTTCTTGAAAAGTTTCATTAGTGAGAATAGTGAGTTTCTTAGGATTTGAAAAATATTTTCTTGTAACAGTGATAAGATCTAAGGATGCCTAATCTAAGCCAGCTGACTTTCAAGACTAGAGGATGGTTGATACCAGCCTATGATTAACACTGTTCTATTGATTTTTTTAATTTTGAAATTTGCTAGACATTGGTTTTTAAGATATTTCATCACTATCTGAGAATCCTGCACAGCTGAAAGCTTGGGATTGTCTGCCTTTTTTTTTTCTTAAGTAAGTTGAAGAATAAAAAATATAGCTCTATCTGCTATACATAGTTGACAATGATAGATGGTAGTGTGGCACATAGGAAGCGTATCTTATTGGGAGCTTTTATGAGTCACTCTGACTGCATCTCTGGTGAGTGACTTGCACCACATAGGTTCCCCAGGAGATTATAGGTCTTGGGATACTATCAGCATTCACCTTTTGTTGGACCGTTTGCAGCTAGTAACGTAGCCAGTGCTAATGTAAACTAAATGGGCTATGTTAGATCTGGAGATTACCATTTGGATTTGTTTCATTTTACATTAAGCACTAGATAAAAGTGCAACAGCACTGCTCAGTGAGGTGTATCACATATATCATATTCACATATGTTATGTGATATGTGTAATTTTCTGTCCTGGGCGGTGGAGAGGAAAGGTGATCTTTCCAAAAAACAAATTCCCCACTTTCACATTCGCCCACTAAAAATGGAAACGTAGAAAACAATACTGCATGTAATACTGGTGCTTACAATTTAGGAGGAAAAGTAACAACTTCTATACCTGGCACAAAGTTTCTTTGCAGAGAAACACAACAACTCTTATTTGGGAAACCTGATGCAAATGTTAGAGAACTGAGATTGCAGTAGACAGATCTTATGTGGCATGTGCTATGAAATGCATTCAACACCAGGCCTCCATCAGCTAATATATTTCATTCTCTCTTTCCCTCCTAGATAATAAGATAAAATTTTCTGTGGCTTACATCTCCTGTTTTTTTTTTTCCCCCCTCTTTGGCTGAAGATGGGAATATGTACTGAGGAATTGTTTGGGGGCCATAAGAGACAGTTTACGTTGGCTGTGATGGGGAAGGTGAAGCAGTGTAAGCACCCTTTCCTTACTTCCTGAGAGTATTAGCTGTTGTGCCAGTTGACCCTGCGTTGCCTTGGCAGAGCCACAGAGGACGGTATCTAGGAGAGCATGTTCTGGGGGAGGAGGGGGAGGAGTACCATTATGGCCGTGGTCTTTTCTTGTAGGCATTTATTACAGGGTGTTTTCCCAAAAGAAGATGCTAGGCTGCAAGAGTCTGTCTTGAGCCACTACAGCCTATTTTTACATTTTATTTTATTATATTCTATTATTATTGTAAAGTTTAGGAGCAGTTCTTGATGGGGAGGAGGTAAAAAGGGCTGACTACTGAGTTGGCATATCTTTGGAAATGTAGACATTTCTGTGGTTTTGGGTAAAGGATTAACACATCACAACTGTTATTGCTTGTGGTTCCTGATTAAGGAGCAAGAATGCCAAGCTCTTCTTGCATTTATGTCTGCTGAATAACCTAAGGACTTACAAAGCTGCCCGACTCCTGGAAGGACTTGTCCTATCATTCAAGCCTCTGGGTCATTACCAGGATACACTGTGAAGAGGGCCGTGGAGATCAGACACTCTGCCTTAGACAGTAGGAGGCAAGAGGAGGCAATACAGCAGAAGGGATCTAGCTCTGCGTGAGAATTACTTCTTGGAGTGACACTTCCTTGGTTTCCTGCTCTGAGAGTTGCTATACTGCAGTTTTAGAGAGTGACAGGTAAGATAGAGTGTCTTTGCTTTTAGTCTTGCAGCTTGTAGCTTGAAGCGTTGTAACTTCAACAGAGGCTTTTTTTAGCTTGGAAGATTCCAAATGGGCTGGAAGCTTTTGTCTTCAAAAAGGAAATAGAGAATTATAGAGTGGTTTGGGTTGGAAGGGAACTTAAAGCTCATCCAGTTCCAACCCCCTGCCACGGGCAGGGACACCTTCCACTAGACCAGGTTGCTGCAAGCCCCGTCCAGCTTGGCCTTGAACACTGCCAGAGATGGGGCAGCCACAGCTTCTCTGGGCACCCTGTGCCAGTGTTTCGCCACCCTCACAGGGAAGAATTTCTTCCTAATGTCTAATGTAAATCTCCCTTCTGTCAGCTTAAAGCCCTTCTAAAAAGTCCCTCTCTGGATATTATAATTGTAAAAATTTCTGTTTCAGGTAGTACCTTCAACTCTGGCAGTATTTTTCTTTTGTTTTGTTTTGTAATCCCAGAATCCCGACTGAGTTGTGACTATACTATAGCACTGCTGAAAATGAATCCCATCCTGTTGTGTTAGCACTTTTTTCGGACCTGTAGGCTTGCGAGGTCAACTGTGGATAGCCATGAACAGCGAGCGTTTCCCAGTGTCCCTGTTTGCTAGCAAATGAAACACGGGAATGAATTAGAAATTATGCTTATATCATAACATAGTGAAGTAAGGAGATAAAATGGATATGGTGATATAATCTGTTTCTTGGCAATTATCGAGGGATAATTTGTCTTCTCCTCTCACAGATTCAGGAATTTTTTTTTTGGAGAAAAGGATGCTGTATTTCTGTGAAAAAATATATGTCTGTGTTCATGCTAGTGTGTTAGTGTGTATTGTAGTAGGAATTATAGCAGTATAATTGAAATGCTCCAGTGATTTGGTTTTTTTTGCATGATTTGGCAATGTAAATGTTATGGGAACCCTGGGCAGCAAAGGCTTAATATGCATCATTATACAAAATATCTCTTGGTAGAAAGTGAAGAAGTTTTATCAGGGATTTTGTAGTATTTTAATAATAGGTAACTTTTGCTCACTGTTGTAGGAAGGAACTTTTTAATCATATTATATGTATTGTGTTGTATGGTTGCATTGTTACCAAACCATGACAACACAAGAGACACCAAGTAGATTCTTCCACAAGATATGAATATTGTGACTTGGAGCAACACAAGTGTCAACTGTATCTAATCTGGGGAAGTGATGTATCTTTGCAAAGAACTCCAGCGTATGCCACCTAATATTTTTACAGAAATGGGCTTGTATACCTAAGGTGCTTACGGAAATAGTTTGACACTGAGCTCACTGTATTTTTGCACAAAGCAGAATTTTACTTTAAACTTAAATTGAAGTACCTTATTGCTACCAAGGCAAACATGTACACAAGCAAGGAGATGAACATAAGTCTGCTTTGCATAGAGCTGCCCTTCAACCAATTTCCCTTTGTGGGATGGATACAGTTCTGCGAACGTGCACATCATGGAAAGCATATTTGCTTCATATTTTATTTTATAACCACAAGCCTTTGACCCTTAAGTAAGGCTAATGCCTGCTATTTTCATTAAAGCACTAGGCTTGTGTGTTTTGTCTCTGTGTGAACATGTGAGAATGATGAGAGACCCTGAGGTCCCACTGTTCCTGGGACAAACCTTGGTAGCATCCCCTGGGAATAACCAGGGGGCGCTGATATCTTGCTTTGACAAGTCACCTTAGCCTGCTCCCGTTCTCCCATCTATAACACATATTTTATATCCATATGTTCTTCTTTTAAATACAAGCAGCTAGTGAAAGCTTGGGGTCTGCAAAGTTATTTCTGTTAGGAGGGAAGATGTGACAAGTCCTGTGTGTTCACTTCCAGCATGTTTATTTTTAAGAAGGTACAAATTCATGAGGAATCCATCTTTGAATGGAGGAGGGACTGCCGTGAGGGGCTGCTTGCTGGCTCACAGCCCTCTTGCTTTGAAACAAAACTTCCTCAAAGTACTTTTCCCCTCCCTGATTACTTACCAGTGCTCAGGCTGAAGCCCCCCCAGCCACCTGGCTGTAGTGCCAGCTCTGGTGGCAAGGCTTCTTGCTGGCACAGGCACAACCTTGCAGACACTTCTGTTTAAAATTCTCTACTAATTTCATTCGTGCAGTTACTTTGGTTAACTGTCAGCTTTTTGCTGAAATTTGTCCCAACCCATTTGTATAAGCGTTTTAACACTCTGTGTTTTTTAATCTTGCCTGAATTACTTCCAGGGGCGAAGGGATGTGTTATACCATTTGTCTACAAATTATATGGATTAGTTTAATCTTTTGATTTAATAACTTTTTGTTGTGCCTCTGCACTTTAAATGTAACTCTGTTCTAAGCAATATCATCCCAGTTTTGTAATTTATTCCTTGTGGGAGAGTTCATGCATGCTCTGGACCGTTTGTGTTGCCTCCTCTCAGCCATTCTGCATCTGAGTCAGGCATGGCAGGGGTCATGCCTTGCTCCAGTGAGACTTCACTGGCTGATAGCATCTTGCAGTGTTACCTCTGGTATTCATCACATGGAATTTTATGCAGGGTTTTCCAACCTCATATTAAGCAGGCCTCATTCCCGTGTTCACCAATGCAGAGATACTTCACTTTCCTTCCTAGCTAAGTTAAACTTGTTTGAGGTGAACAAGGATTTCAGGCTTCTGTCTCTAAATATAGACTACTTTCTCTGTATAACCTATTTTTACATTTGAGGTTTACCTGATTTTTGTAATAACCTTTCATCCTGATAAATCTGCACAGCTTTGTAGTCACCACTACATGTGTGTGTATATATATATTTCCACAATTTATCGGCAGTTCTTGATTAATAGCTTATATTTTAATGATTTATATTTGTGGCCAGATTACATAATTACCGTGTCTGACATAGTAAGTGGAGACTTCAGTAACCAGGGAGTTTTCACAAAATATCAAGGAAGAAGTTGGGGTGACAAGAGTTGCCATATCACTCAAATCCCCCTTTTAATGCATGAAAGTGGAGAGAAATGTCGGGAAGCCATAGTACATTCTTTTAATCCTAGATGAATAAATCTCAAATTAAAACAATAGTTGCTATTTTCCAAATAGATTTTTTTAGTGATTATTTTATAGTGAAATATTAGTTAACATTAAAAGACTTGCTGAAACTTTGTGTAATATACTAATATATTTATCTTTATATAGTAAAAGTAAAAATATGTTCAAATAGTAAAAGTAAAACAATATTTACTTTAAATAATGAAAGTAAAATATCTTTATATAGTAAAAATAATATTTTTTAATTAAAATATAGTGGTTTCCTATCTGCTAAGCAGCTTTTGATAATTGCAAATAATTTGCTCTATTCTCCAACTACTTAAATTTTCATTGATTTTTCTAAGTGAGACTTTGTCAAAAGAGTTTGGAAGTCCAAATAAATAATGTCAACTGGTTCTCTTTTATCCATTTTATCCATTACCATGTGAATGCTGTATGACCCACTTTGCGAAGTGTATCAGATGAGAGTTACATGAAGTGCTATAGTACAGACCAACCACTGTCTAAATGTATCTTCAAGCACTGTAACTGAAAGTGGGACTTTTCAGATCACTGTAAATTAAATTGATTAATAATACATCATGTTGAAATGAATTTTTCATGGTTTGGGAGGTAATGTTCTCAATTATTCAGCAATGCAAGTTTCCTAACTTGCATATAAACAACATGCAAGATTTGATACATTAAATCTTTTTAGAAAACAAAATAATATTTTTCTTTTAATATGCTATAACATTTTTTTCCTAAAAATATAATTTACATTTGGTGGCAGAAATGAAGTCTGAAATTATATTGGCCATATCCATACAGCACAAGTATCTTGTATATTACAGCAGCAGCAGCACACGCTTTAAGTTAATCTTTGTATAGTCACAATTTTCCCATATTTTGGTACTTCAAGGCTGTGAAATAAAACTCTTGTCCATAGCTTCTGAAAGGCTTTCTCAATGCTGAAATAGGAAGTTCTATTGTCTTTAGAAAATATCTTTTTTAAGAAATGTTTGGAGCATTCTGTTTATAAACATTGATTTCCTTGCATTTTTCTTGTACTGTGATTCCAAGTCATAATCCTGTGTGCTTAAACCTTGGAGTGTTTTGGTTGAACTGAATTTCAAAAATGTAGAAATTGAAAATCCTTAAAAATATGTCCAAAAAGGATATTTTGTGTTTAAGAGGGTTGTTTGGTTGCTTGTTTTTAACACAGAATTTGGATGAGGAAGAAATTTTTTTTCACAGGCATTCTAAATGTGATCAGCTATATTGGAAAACAAACTGATACTAGTCCAGGTTCTAATCTAAGTAATAACTGCATCATTTTAGAGTGTTCCATCATGAAGTAGTCACAGTATAGTCCTCCAAATTGTGCTTTTCAGACATCATTTGTTTTCACTCTTTGTAGATGAACACAGGTAAAGGCACTAATAATGCCCAGTACCCATAACGTCTCTAAGTGCTCCAAAGCATTCAGTGTTTCTGAGAATTTGGCCTGTAGAAATGAGAGATGAGAAACACTTGTGAGGTTGTCTAAATCATCTGTGTATTATTCATGGGCAGTTCCCTAGGGTGTGTTTTTTAATAACAGTTGCCATGATTACCTCTTTTGTGGAATAACCTTTAACCTCAGTGGGGGGTTAAACCGCAGAGTGATTGCAAGATTCAACCTGTCCTGTGTCTAGTGTCATGTTAAGTGGCTCAGGATCAGGGCCTCCATGTTATGGTAGTGATGGTGGCTAATTTTTCTAAATGATTCTCTGTTCATAGCTTGTACGAAGTAGGGGCCTTAATTCTTCTTTTCCACATTGCTGGGTAAATTACAGAGCTGAGGTTGCAGGTGTAGTAAGCTGTCACTTAATATCCTTAATCCTAAAAGCATATTCTCCTTGGTGACATCTTCACACCACTAGAAAGTTCAGTTAAAGTCTGTCAAGTTAGCTGTGGACAGAGAGGTGCACTCACATGCAGTATATTATGAAAGGTGAACACAATGAAAGAATTGAAGCAAAGGTGCTCTCTACACATGTACTTCTCAATATAAACAAAATTCTGATAATTCTCCATTTTTCATTCTCCCTTAAAATTACTGCTTTTGACCTCATTAGGACATTTGCTGTGCACCAGTGAGATGTCTTGTGAACCAGAATCTAAGATGTTCCCAGACATACATCTCTACAATTGTCTAGAGTTTTGGGGTTTGTTTCATTGTTTTTTCCCCTCTGAGAATTGTAAAATTGTGTAGAGCAACTGGAGAAAAAGCTGTGTGAATTCTAGGAATCATGCTTATATTTTTCATCATGCAAATGTAGCAATAGATGATACAGGTTTGAGAAAAAAAGTGTCTTTCTCTGAGAATAGGAAGACAGGTAGGGAACTTCTCCTACATGACCCCTTATTCAGCATTGAAGGTTGATGGAGAAGTTATTGCTAATGGCATGATCTCTATTTTATTAAATTAATTAATTAGCATCAAAAGAGCTCTATTGCATGTAATTAACCATCTCCGTGTGCCTTGAGCACAGGACTGTTACTGGCTGCATTTCTGGGTTTGCCATATGCTTCCTGCATGGTCAGAAGGATTCACAATAACTTTCCATTTTTCCGTTTTCCTCTTTACAAGAATGATCACCAAGTACTGGGGAAAAAGGCCAGATTTCCCATGAGCATGAGTGAGTTGTTTCCGGTAGAAGCAAAGATACATCCATTTTTTAATGGTAGTTTCCTGTGAGCCAGGGTTCAAGGGGGAGACCTCGTACCGCTCTCAGCCTGTTGTGGTCTCTCTTAGTGGACATTCTGAATTGCAGAATAGTTTTAGTGCATAATGACATATAAAACAACATAACTTTGAGATGTGGGGGTTTTGTATTTATCCATCCCTCCAATCTATTCGTGATGAAAGGAAACTATTTCCCTTTTTTGATGCATCTGTTTCAGAAAAAAATTGCAGATGCATAGCTAGATGGAGACCCAGGTGTATGCGCTGCAGTAGCCTGCTCCATTCCACGCAGAATTTGTTCAGAAAACAGCATTTAACCCACACCACTTGGACTCAAATCCAAACACTGGGTTGTTCTCAACCTTGCTATCATCAATCCTTCTATCATGCTTCACCATCAAATCCCTCTTCCCTCAATATATTCCATTGCTATACTGTTACTAGAGCTGATTCTTGAGCATAGGTTTAAAATTGAGATTGCATGAGTAAGAACTAGCCACTGATACCTATTTATCTTGGGCAAGATCTGTTAGCTGTGTAGCATTTGTCAAAGCTCTGTTGGCAATGTAATCTAGAGCAATCATTTCTCTTCTGTCATTGCAAATTCTGCCTGGGAAACTGTAAACCTAAAGCAGACTTCTTGGAGAGCAGTGCAGAGTGGAAACTGAAAGACTGGGAACTGCTGAACGTCAGCAAAGGTTACACAGTCATTTCTCATGTCACTTTGACAGGCTTGCCACTTGCATGGGAGCCAGGGAGAAGTGCAGAACAGGGATCCAAGGGTGCATGGGGAGAGCACCATTAATCAAGGGCGTGCGGGCAGCACATGAGAAAGCTCCATGTTTCAAAGTGGGGTGACCTTTAGGAAATACCTAGTTAAGCAACGTGATTAATCTTCTACATTCATTGCTTAATCAGTTGCATTATTTATTGCAAAAGTGAGTACAAATAAATAAAAGCAAATTTAAAAGGAACAGCTTTTTAAAGGCAACAGTGGAGTGGTTCTGTTAAGTTGCTCCTTCTGTTTGTTAGATTTAGGGCAATTAGTATCTACTTTGCAGATCTCCAGAGCACACTTTTTGATGGTGCTGATAGGCACTGTGTACACAGCAAGATTATATTAAATTGCTCAAAGAGACAGTGATACATATCATTGCCCTATTGATTCATGAGATGTTTTATAGTATAAACTGTAAAATCACTGAACCTCAGGTTAAATATTTAGTGTGATTTGGGGTGTTTTAGTCATAGAAATCCTATTAAGAGAGAAAGGGATCATACAGCTAAACCCCTGTAAATGGCACTGAAGTTACCTCTAGCATCCTGTAATGATCTTAATAATGGAGAAAGTCATTTGATATTCATTGTCGAGCCATTGATCATAATGGATTCATTCATTATTAATGTGGCTGTAGCACAGTGTTGAAAAACCTGTTGCAAAGTGACCAGGAAGATTACTTTTGCAGAGGAAATCTTGAGGTATCTTGAGATCAATTGTCTTACCTGCCATGCTGGCAGTATAGCTAGAAAGAAAGGTAAAGGATACCAGTGGTTGACTTCTCAATAAGCTCAAAGAGGAAAAAGAACTCTCTGAAATTTCTAGGAGAAAGGTATTCAAGCTGTATTAGGAACCGAAATTCTCCAGGCTGAAATATTACCACCAAAAATTGACACAGATTGGTACCCATCATCATTACTGGTTTGATCAAATTCCGGCTTTGGTTACAAGAAAGCCCACCAGCTGGAGGCAACTAGACTACAAGATACCAAAGGGCCTTTGAGGACAGAAAGGGATCCTTGGACCAGTTCTGCACATGCGGCTCTACCTGCATATTCCAGTTGATTTTTCTGTATGCCAGTTACTAAATCAATCTGGTTTTCAAGCATTTTCACTCTGCTTAGCTTTATAATTACTCTTAAGATTCTGTATCACCTTCACCATGCATGAAGAAATACTCAACCATGCTACCTCCTAGAGTAATTATTTAACTTAAAGTACATCCAGAGATGTTGCAAGATGCAGTAAGTCAATGCATCGTCCGTTGTGCTTCCAGCTGTATGATTGCTCCTTGCTTTGCCAGGGAGCAGAAAGGCAGATATTATAATCGGTTATTCAGGTGAGTGGCTAACAGGTCACGGTTTCACCCCTCATGTTTTCCCTGATATACCAAGAGCTCTCAAAAGGCAACTTCCATGGTGTCAGTTAACTAACTAAGCATGTCATTTTCTTATCAATGGTTCACCTCCATTTGTTTTTATCTTTTCAGATGATTATTTATTCATTTAGTAATGCCATTGGGAGAAACCAGACCTTGTTAAAAGTAGCAATAGAAGATTATTTTTCAGAGTTTTAAAAGACAAGTGTGAAGTTCCTCTTTGATATACTTTGCTTAGCAGTCTTTTAGGGATAGAGTTGCCTTCGTTACTCATCGTGGTGAGTTGTTGGAATGTTACTTAATGATTTCTGTGCCACATCTTTTGCTGGTGTGAGCTAGGTAGAAGCTAAATATTTGACTCTTATTTTCCCATTTCACCGAAACCATGCACACCAGGGATTGCACTGACATTTTATGTTTGTTTCTTCCATATGTTTTGTTTTCCTCCATATCTGTATTTATTCCTCACACAGGTGGACTATGAAGAAGTTAGAACTGGGTTTGAAACTGGCATGTGGGTGGCATTTTGTCACATAATACTCATAAGGAAAATGTTACTTTATTTCATTTTTTGGTCAGAAGAAAGCAGTATTTCTTTCTGCACTATTCTTTCTCTTGCGTTCTCCCTAAAATACTAATCAGTCAGGATTTGCTGGTCACCTCCAGTTTTCAAGACAACTAAACTCCATTTTCTCAATGCTGAATTCCAACCTTTGTATTTCTGCCTCTTGTTGTAGGAACACACTTGCCTTCACATGCATACTGTTCGTCCTAATGCTAAAGCCCATTTTCAGCTTTTGTAATTTGTGTAGCTTAAGAATGTAGAATATTATTTAAGGTAAGCAAAGTTCATAAGAAATGGTGCCTGTTCAGCTGAACTCAAACATGCCCTGCAGTTGAAATGCTGTAAGGGTTCTTCAGAGGAACATGTACATATGTGTCTTTATAACTCTTTCTTCTCTGAATATACTTCTGATTTTTAAGGACTTGAATCTTACTTATGTTGCAGCAAAAGTATTATTCCTTTTAGCAACTTCTTTTCTGACCAAAGTTAGTGAGCAATTGAACAAGCCTTGATATGGTCAAAAGAGCATGTTCTCCATTCATTTCAGAGAAACTTAGGTGTTTTCCTTTTTCTCCTCTTTGAGCAGAAGTACTTGCATATCAGAGCAACAAAACATCTCTCTACTGGGATTTTAAGGCTGCAGAACAGCAAAGCAGTGTGCTGAAGAAGATTGCCAAAGGCAATTTGTACCTTAAATATTAAAAGAAATTATCATTTCCTTTATACTGTGATAAAGAGTGAACTGATGGAGTGTCTATCTTAATGCAGGTGTGCTGGGTGGGAGACAGTGAAGTTGTCTCTTGATTTGTCCTCTTATGTGTTTCAGGAGTATAGAACAACATTTTATAGCCCAGAATAAATAGACAAAATATTATGGTTTTAAAATAATACTCAGCTCTGAAATGCCATAGAAATCAGTGCAAATTCTTTGATTCACATGTAAAACAACCCTGTATACGGGTAAACCTAATGAACGGTGTTTAAACATACATCCCTTAAAATAATAAATAACAAATATAATAATAAAATAACAAAATACAACTTCTCTTTCATTCAAATAAATATTTGTATAGGAAATCTTTAAGTGGCTATCAAGATAACTAAAAATAAAATGTCATTCAGGAAATAAAATCCATACCTATTTTAAGAAAGCTGGAAGCTAGGCTGGTAATGACACAGTTTTGTAAATGCAGGAGTTGAAGTAATTCTCCAAAAGCTGCTGTTGCAACATTCCTGGACAGAAAATATGCCCATGCATCAATTCATAAACTTGTTCTCTTGCATGTCTGCACTTCTGCCATCTGTTAGAGTGGCATTTTGCCCACTCTAGGAAATACTGTTTCATTTTCTGCTGTGTGCAAGTATTGACTTGCTTTCTAGAGAAACCCTGAAAAAATACAGCTATTCTTTCTGTTGTGGGTTTCCTCTTTCCAAGCACAATCACTGTATGCTTTCACTGGAAGCATAATAGATAGTTCAGTCTTAGTCTTTTTCCTATTTGCCAAAATCTTTTCTGAGCATCCAATTTTCAGCCATTTCTGGATGACCAAGAATTGCACAGGTTTAATGGTACTAGCAATTCAGTTGGTCTTTTCATAGTTTAAACACAAAGCTTGGCTTAACCTTTACTTGGTCACGAAAGGATGAGACACAAGCACTATACCTGTGCTCCCTGAAAGTTGGCTGACAACCTGTCCCTGCTAATGTTCCCATCAATGTATCTGAAACAAAACAGTACATGAACTTTCTCTTGTAGAAGCTCCCAGACAGATTTCTTAATCTTGGGGATGACAATGATGAATATTCATGCTGTTTTGGTGGGCCCCCACACATTTCTCTTAACCTCCTATTCTGAATTCCTGACGTTGTAATGCCTGTGAAAGCTGAATGACCTGCTTTGTTCTCAACTCAGAACACGTTCCCACATTCTCCAAGTCACTGCCTTCACATTTGTTAGTAAATTGCATGATTTCATGTGAAATAATTTCCAAAGCTCTCATATCAAATTAAGAAAGGCTACAGCTGAACAGGTAACTTGCAGATGGCTCACATAAGGTCTGTTCATCACAGTGCTGAAATTACACTTGAATAAAGATATGCTGAGAGGGACAGTAATGCCTCCTATAAAAAAGAGACATATACAGAGATAACTGCAGGATATGTGCAGCGCGTTCCAAATGTGGGCAGTAAAATGGAGGATTCATAGGTGCCTGACTGATCCGCAAGTGCAAGGGGAGCTGAGAGGCACAAGCAGGAGAATGGGCTCACAGAGAAATGTCGGTTATGCGAAGACAGCTTTTGTTGTGAATTTAATTCTCAATGGCATAATTGGCTTCTTTATCCTAGAGGATCAAATTTGACTGATGATTTATGGAGGTTTCCTTGAGATCACTGGCAGGTATTTTTAATTAGAGGCAAAGATGCTGTGGAAGCTGAGTGAGGAGATGCAACTCCCTCCGTTTATGGAATTCCTCTCTTTATACCAGCTGCATTGCATAAAGGGACTGTGAGAAGAATTGCATTAGGGCAAACTTGTGGCTGTGTGGGAAGTTGCAGCTGCTTAGTTTTCATTCCCGTTCCCAGGTAAATGTTACCAAGAATAGCATCAGTCAGTAAGGACTGAAAGGGTGGACTTAATTTTATAGTATTTTGTGGGAGTGGCTGCAGAGGAAGGAGTGTTTGATGGACAAACTGGACTAGTAAGAAGATTGATCTGCTTTGGGCACTGGCTCGAGTAAAAGTTCATGCATGAGAAAAGAAGGCTGCTAGCTGGAGAAGCTAAGAGAAATGTCCTGGGAGCGTGACCTCTTTCCAGAGTCTTCTCTCCCCTGCAAATCATAGTGCTCCTTTCCTACGTTAAAGCTATGTGTCCACTCCACCTGCCATCAGTCATGCAGCTACTCCTGCTTGCTCTTGCTTCTTCCACCTCCAGACACATTCTTGCTGTCTGTCATTCCTATACCGTTTACCAGAGGTACAGCATTTGCACACAGAGGGGATTCTTATTTTCAGTTATTAATGCAAAATGCAAAAAGAGAAGTTGGTTCCATAGTATATAACAGAAAGGCCCTTTAAAATTTGCTGGTTGCTGTAGCTATTTACAGGAGATTTTACACTGACTGTGGTAAAGCTCAATATTTAATTTATACCTAGTAAGAAGTTTGGCAGGCAAGTGCAAATACTACGTATTTATTATAGGTGTAACTGATAAATGTTTAGCAGCCTCCCAGTATTGTGTATATTTACCTTTTAAGTTGTATTAGATGTATTTATATACACATATATACTCTGTATGTAAACATGCACATAAAAATGGCTTTCTGTTTCCTAAAGATATATAAACAATCTATGGAGCATATAAATCAGTTGCGGCTGTACTGTGGCCTTTTAAAATAACTGTAGCTGCACTTGGAACAGCTTTTGGAAACCCATTTCACATAGAATACAATCTAAATAATTTCTGTTCCTTAAATAGAAGTATTTGGTAGGCACTTGTGTGTTTCCGCATCTGAATACACACTTGCGCATGTATATGTTTAGAAGTGCATCATTAATTACATCTACCCTTCAAAAGAGGTTTTCCAGAACCAGGCTCTAAAGTCCCTGTTAGTTCCCTTTTCTCATTTGGCAGGAGTGCACATTCATCCATGACCATTGCATGTATGAAGGCAGTAAATAAAGCTTATGACAGTGGCAAGAAATAATAATTCTCCACTGTGCAAGGACAGACTCTTTCATTTGGGAAACAGGCGCTGTAGGTAAATTTTCAGAGGTCATTTTTGTGGAGGTGACTCTAAGTGGCCATTCCAAACTGCCAGCTCCCCGATTTTACTTAGTGCACAGCTGGAATGGGAACTTGACTGAACAATGAGCAGGTCTCTTCAAATACATCGGGTGGCCCAAATACACCTTAGTGTTTTTCATATGCTCGCACAACATGCAGTTGCAGGCATGAAGTAATATCAGGAATTTGTTCTTCCTCTTCCAACTACACTTCATTTACGGGGGGGGGGGGGCAGGGAAGCCTGCAGGATACTGAGATTAGAGAAAATAGCTTCTTGACATTCACTCTCTTCTCTCATTTTAGTTTATATTCTGTTGACTGGGATTGTCAGTGTTTAAAATGAAATCATTACTTACATGTAAATACAATGTCACACTAGTGACTGTTATGCAAGTAGCAGTAATGGTAATAAAGTGATAAAGTTCATGGACTGGGAAGACAATGAATTGAAAAATGGCAACTTGGGATGGAACAACTAGATAAAAGAGAAACATGAGATGTACTGTGATCAGACTATCAGTCTACCATTGGTGTAGCTAATGAAGAAGAAGGACCAGATTTAGGAAGCAGGTAGAAAGCTATAGATGTGGGCAAATGTGTACTTTGAATAGTTGCTATTAAAAAAAAAAAGGAATTTCTGAAATGAACTGTAGTAGAGCTAGAAAATAATTTTCAGTTTGGATGACAATAACTCACAGTAGAGTTTATTTAAATGGTTCAGGAATGGTCACAATATAGATTTTTTTCAGATAAGTTTTTATTATTTTGAGGTACAGAGCAAATGGAAAGTTGTCTTCATCCAGGAGAGTGTGTCTATATATATATCTCTCCATTTTGCTGTTTGGGCAATAGTGAAAGTTAACTAACCTATGTGCCAGTTAAGAGCACATAGTTTTTGTTTCTGTTGCAAGAAGTTTTCCTACAACTACACAAGGTAGAAAATAATAATAGCAGTAATAAATTATTTTTATAACCGTGTCCTAGGAATGTTGGCTCTTTCTGGCATATGCTAACCTATTGGTTTAACAATTGCTGTAGAAAATTATACCATGTAAGCTATTAAAGAAAGATTTCACATTAAATTTCCCTATGCTTTAAACCACATACTGCTTTCAGTTGCAATGGTGCTACAATACTATAATACTGATAACAAAGAGAAAACTACACCTAGCAATATTTAGCAAGGTATTACTGAGTAACTCCTTTGAGTAGTTTTTCTAACACAAGTTAAAATAATACATTAAAATCATGTCTGAAGGGGGCCTACAAGGATGCTGGAGAGGGACTCCTCATCAGGGACTGTAGTGATAGGACAAGGGGGAATGGGTTCAAACTAAAACAGGGGAAGTTCAGGTTAGATATAAGGAAGAAGTTCTTTACCATGAGGGTGCTGAGGCCCTGGAACAGGCTGCCCAAAGAAGTGGTAAATGCTCCATCCCTGGCAGTGTTCAAGGCCAGGCTGGACAGAGCCTTGGGTGACATGGTCTGGTGTGAGGCGTCCCTGCCCATGGCAGGGGGCTGGAACTAGATGATCTTAAGGTCCTTTCCAACCCAAACCATTCTATGATTGTATGTTGGAACACATGACTTTCTCTATGAAATAGTATTTCAGATTGCAATGATATATTTTCAATCTATGAATGAGATATGAAAATCAGTGGATTATGACATATGTTTACATAGGATTGATTTTGGAAGGGAACTTGTATCACTGTTACTTGCTAAATGTGGTTTTACAAAATCAAGATGGCTCATTAAAGAATATATTTCACCATGGTCCTTCTGAAATAAATATATATATAGTGATTTTATGCCATTTGAATATGTATTCTATATAATGTCCAAAGGAATTATAAACAAGAGTGTGTTACTCGTGTGCATTGTACACTGGTACCTGATTGGATTTGAAAGTGGGCACAAAATTTTTCGTATTGCAGTACTCAAGCTCATTGGCCAAAGTGCTCATTAAAATATCTAAATTAGATCATTCTTCTAAAATACAGTGTATACTTCAGCACAGACTTATTCACTCTTTCATTAACCTAACAGTAATGATTTTATGAAGTCCAGAATGTTAAAATATATCACATAAGACTCCTAACAGAAAAATACATTTGCTAAAGAACACTTTGGAAAGAAAATCTCGAGATCTGTCCAAAGAAGGGTTATCTATTGCTAGAAAAATAATTGGTAATATGGTATGGAATCTCATTAAAGCTAAAAATATTCCAGTCACTATTTTGGTGATAAAATAATCCATTTCATCTAGCCTAAATATGTTAGGAAGTCTGCATCCTGTAAGAATTTGCCTGATTCTTACGTGAAGAGGAGTATCTCTTGAGGTGGTTTTAAGGGTCTTCAGATTGATTTGAGGAAAAGCCAGGGCAAATGAGAAGATCTTTCCCAATGTGGCCAGCAGATGTGGTTAGGCATCCTTTTCATGAGCAGCCTTGCCTGTTGAAGGGGAAACTGCCTTCTCTTCCAGGACTGGGTGGAAAGATGTGATGGGAAGGGTGTATCTCATTCTCAGTTTCTTCTGAGTAGCTTGTGCTCCTCCTTAAATCAAGATTTTGTATAGACAATATAAACTGATTATGTTTCTAAATATATTAGTTTATGCATTGATCAATATGTCTTTAAACACAAGTATTTTCAGCATTGACATTCACAATGTCCTTGCTGGAGCCAACGGTGCTTAAAGTAGTAATCAAAAAAATCTGAAGCTGAGCTAATATATACATGGAATAACCATTTTAAAATTATGCCACCCGATTTTGGTAAACCAGATTTAACTTCAGAGGATTTATCTATAGAACGCTGCTAAATCTTTTTACTTGGACTAGGACTTGGACAGTCCTTTTTACTAGGACTGTAAGAATACAACAAAACAAAAGATTTGGCTGGTTTGCAGCAGCAGCAATTTGTTGCCCTTGTATAAACTGGAAATATTTTCGAAGTTACACCGTTCCAGGTTTAACTTCGACCTCAAATGTTGCAAATCTTTAGCTATTAGGATTTCATGGGCTCAAGCTTAGATGTCAGCAGGTATTAAGGAATCTGTCAAGGTTTAGATAAGTATCTGAACATTTAAAAGACTTCTATATCCATACAGAATTCTAATGCATTTTATTTGTCCTGGAAAACATTAACAGCATGTTATTACATAAGAAGCGTCATACAGAATACTTTTTCAAACTATATATGGCATATCTAACATTGCGAACATTTTTGTGGTTTTCACTCAAGCCTTACTCAACACAGCTGCATGGGAGTTTATGAGTAAAAGCCTAGATGAAGACTGCAAGCATTTTGACTTTAATGTACTCCTTTGTCACTAATGTAATGGAATAAAACCAAATCTCAAACTGTTGTATGGTAATTGCTAGAAAATGTCTGAGCCTTTGTAATGTTATAAAATAGCTTTTTTTTACATTTTTACTGGAAGGTTTTCTTTATCATTTAATAAGACAGTGTAAAGTTGAATTGACAAGTATCTACATAGCAATAGCTTACATGCCTTGATATGCTTTAAGACATGAGCATGAGGGTCCCCTGGGGCCAGGGGAGGGGGGCAGGATTATCCTTTCACTTGATATTTGTTTGCTTTATTTTTAGAAGTACTGCACACTCTTTATTGTTCATTTTTCATTTTGTTTTCAGTCTTATCTGAAAGGTAGTATTTCAAGATGCAGATGTCAGTATACCTAGTGGCAACTCATTAGAAAAACATGTTCCTCTGTTCAGGCTTTCGCATGCCTGGAGTGGATGACCTAGAAGAAAGTTGGGTATAGCTTGAGTTATACTGACATCATTTCAGTCAGAATTGTGAAATTACCCTTCCCCCCCCATTAAATCAGTATTGATTAAATTGATATTTGTGTAAATTTAATTGTAATTAATATAATTAAAAATCATAGTCAGGTTAATAATCTGTAATTAATCTCTCAATAATAGCATGCTGAGAATTTACATAGAATTCTGACAGTGACTAACTGTGGTCTTATGAAGTTCGTATGTGTTAGACTTCAAGCACTCACTGTGTACATAACTTGAGTATTTTAATTATTTGTATGTACCAAAGAAGTTAGCATAGGTTTTTTCTCCATCCTGTTTATTTCGCTAATGACATGTTACCTCTGTTCCAGTGGAAATTTTGAGGTTTAATGCCATCGTATGTAACTGTAAATAAATCAGTACCCTTGTAAAGGAAAGTAGGGATACTTTGATGAGGAGCAGTGTTCCTTGTAGAATAAAAAGGCAAACTGAAAGCAGTATAAAAGGAACGGCTGGTAGAAGACAGCACACTGCAAGCAAAGGCTGGAGCTCTGTTGAATGTGGATTGTGACAGCCAATTGCATCCAAACTGCAAAACTCAAACTCTGGATCTGACTCTCTCAGTCAAGGCAATGTTTTCAGTAATTTTAATATTTGCTGTAAAGTACAAATGTAGGCTCTGTCCTACAAACATCCTCAAAAGATAAACTTGAAATGAGCTGGCTTCTAAATATACTTTAGTTGTAGATCAATTTGTAACGCCTAGTGATGCCGCTGAGATTTAATAGTCCACGTGCTGTAATGACACATTGCTTTCATCCCCCCAAAACACCCACCATTAGTGAGTTGGGAGACTGCCCTGCTCAACTTATATCCATAAGCACAATTTTATTGCAGAAATCAGCTGAACTATAGCAGTGCCTAGCTGCATAGAAAACTTATCATTAAAACTTGGGAAAATCGTACACTTCAGATCGGTACAGAATAGTGTAGCATGTTAATTCAACTCCGTGAGAACTTCAGACCCAGATTCTCCTGCATAGACTTCACACTGAATATCAAATCAGGGCATGGTACCTAATACACTGAGTCCACGCTAAACGTCTTCTGAAGCTCCAGGGTAAACACCAACCTGCATTTCAGTGGTGCCAGACTGTGTCCATGATAAGAATGAAATAATGTGGGCGCAGAGTCTGCATTCTTTAGAGTGACAGATAAACTGAAAACATGCAAACTGCCCATGTGTGACAGAAATGCAAACCCCTATAAAAAGAAAAGATTTTCTTCTATGTGGTGGGGCTTAAAAATTTACAACTATTAAAAATGGGTGTTTACAGGTGTTGCTTTAAGTGCCCTTATAAGGTTTTTGGGTACTATTGTAAGGAGCATAAACACATCTATCCCAAACAGTAATTCCTGGAATTTATGAGACACTTCAGGCAAATGAGTCGTAAGTACCTGTTTCTGTAGCGCACACAAATGAAAATATACGTTTAGTCATCTTAATTACGCTTTGTATTTTTAATGACCTGGCCATTGTGTGTTGTTATTTATGATACTGCATGCATAATTAGAATAAAATGGTCCTATTCACATGGTGCTTTAAGTGCTGTAAAGTGATTTATTAGTACTGTTTTTCAAACATATCCCGTCATAGAACTAAATAAGCTGCCAAAACTCTCTTGAGGTAATGTAAACTCTAAAATGAACTGATCACTAATCTTAAGGAGAAAACATACAAATTTGCTAATACTTTCAACTCACTTTAACATTACTTTGTAAATGCAATTAAATATGACAGTCTTAAAGGAGACAGCTATCTGAATGATTAATTCCTTGGGTATTTTGTTAATTTCTTTCACTGAATTGTGGAAGAAAGGACTTAGAGCATAAACTGTAATACATGATAAGTTTATTAAAACTTTTTATTTGAAGTTAATAAAAAGCAAGCTTTCAAAGTTAGGCACTGTTGACTGCTAAGATACCAAGTTCTATTAGAATACTTTAAGCAAACTGAAAATTTTAAAATGTTGCTTAAATAGGCCTTTAAAACAAGAGAAGTTCTTGCATGTTTTTATGGAGGAGCAAATAATTCATTTGGAGAACTGCAGAAAACCTTAGGAGCACTGATAAATCTGTTTCTGTCCTTCAAATGCACTGATCAGGCATGTTTTCCCAGAATGTAGAGTAAAATCCTGGAAAATGTATACAAATTGTATTTTCAGCTTTCATAGACTGAATAAACCCACTGGTGCATTATAATAAGTGGGTGTCTTTGGCTTTTCACATCCGGTGTCCCACATTTCTGCTATTTTGAAATTCCCTTTTCTGCTTTGATTTCAGGCTCTTCTGTTGATTCCTTGTCTGACTTTCCCTTCCACTCTGCCACCCTAACCTTTGCCTGCTGCCTGTCTTCTGTTCTCTTCATCTGGTCAGAGTTGAAATTAGTTTCTCTTTACATACTCCTCCTTTCACTTTCCAAATAGTCCTCTCCAGAAGTGCCCCTTCTTGACTATCTCTTGATTTACAAATCCTCAGAGTGCCAACACAGTCAAACTTCCAAGGGTGGTGGTCATTCATTACATATGCTTAAAGAGACCACGCAATCTCCATAGAAAGACAGGTTACGCTTCTGCAGTTCAAAGCAACGCTGGCATATGCCTAGGAGCGAACCTTCTGTAGATGTTATTCAGTGTTTTAAAGGCCAAGTATCGTTTCATTGATGTGAATCTTGGGTGTGTAAACAACTTTAATTTGTTAAAGCAAGAGCAACTAAGCTGTGAGATATATATATAGTTTTCAGGATTACAGTTTGCATCTGATTTTTCTATAGGTTTCTGTGCTATCGTCATTCCATGCAATCCTACTGGGATGAATTTGAGAGACCACAGGTACATACCAAGTCACTGTGTCAGCTTCCTTCTAACCTTTGTGGGGCCTTCACTGGAAGACGCAGGGAACTTCTTCCTTCTACAAATCACCAGTGGACAAAGACCTCTGGTAGTAGAAATGCTTGTTGGGAAGCATTTCTAAGGAGTGAGCATTTCAACACACTGTTAAGTTTATCACTGATATTTTAATGGCATCACATACAAACCAAAGTAATGCTCAGTTTCTGTTATGATTTAGATTGGGTTTCCAGGTAGCATAGTAGATGCACAAAATAAAAAGAGGCTTTCTGAATATAAACACAGTTTCATGCTGTACCATAAATAAGAATTTACAGTTATGAGTCCGAGAAATTTAAACCATCAGATGGATCGGAAACAGGAGCAGAAATCCAATAAAGTACCACATCTTTCCTGCTGTTTGATAAATTAGAATTTCCACACGTGAATGTAATCTACCAAGTAAAATTACTTTAACTGCTGTCAGATATTTCTCTTATCTGTAAATAGTGAGTTTTTCCATATATAACCTGTTAAATCTGGATTCTCTCAAGCTATTGAATATGTGTATTTTAGGCCAACGTTCGCTCTGAAAACATAATCTGGCTCAACTCAGCCCTTGTCAACTACTTTCTGAACCAACTGTAAATTAAACCATGACATAGTAGCTCATATTGATTGGAAACAACTCTAACATGTATTTTAAACTTTTTTTCTTAAGAAAGTCATTTTACCTAGAGAAAAGTTTTCCAATGTTTTTCCAGCTTGTTCTTTGATTGGTTCCTTGGTCCCTCATTTATTCTCATGGCAATAGGCATGTTTTTCTTAATTATGTCTGCAGATCCCTAAAGCCCAAGACCTTAAGGAATAAAAAAGGAGAGTCCCATTAAGCCACCTACCTATTACTAATTTGTTGGGGTTTTTAATCACCTTCCTTCAGAGGTCAGGGTGTTAGATGAGTTGACTACTGAAGGTTTGGTATGCACATTAATCTTTTCTCAAACTGGCAGATTTCCTTCCTCAGGCCTGAGGACAGAGACACGAGGCACACTGTGAATTAACTCCTCCTTACAGATTAGATCAGCACAAAAATTCCTTGTTCAGGGAATAACATTTTTTTTTACAATATATAATATCTGAGTTACTTGTACACAGGACTTTGTTGTGGATCTTGTTTCTTCGTTTGTTTTTCAAAAGGACACTACTTAGCTTTCCTGGTCACTGTTTTCTGGCTGTTTTATATAGCCTGAGGATATATCCCAAGCTTGTGGTGCACCAGGGTAAGATCCCATGTTTGAATAAGACAAAAGAAGGACACCTACTTGAGCTTTACTTAGAAATGCCTTTTTCAGGGCATATTTCAAAAATATTCTTTAGTGAACACATATTCCATGCTGGCTGTGCATGGGTTTGGGTGTGCATGTAAAGTCTACTTGCATTTTCTTATCAGTATCAGTGCCCTTAACTGTGGGATTGTAACTTCTAGGATCTTGCTAAACACATATCACATAGCATATGCTCTATATACTTTGGCAAAGGTAATTTTACAAATAGCCACTTTTACCCATCCGCAATGATATTACTTCTTCAGCTTCAAAAAAATCTATCACTTGTATTTATTTAACAGCTGGTGGCTTAAAATTACATATGCAGCATTTCAGTCTCTGTATTGATATTGAAATGTGTACATTTGGGTTCTGTTTGTTCTGTATCAAACTTTTTAAAAAATATTTTAAATCAAATATTTTAAGGTTTATTTTGTAACAAAAAACTGAAATATGTCTTAGTGAAGAACTTCTGGATAGCTACAGAGTTTGACTAATCCTGAATAGTAGCACACATATACTTGTTTATTAATAGCTTTTACATTTTGGTGTCAACATACAAATGATTGTATGCAATCTCCCATGACATGTGCAGTTATTGCTGAATATTACTGAGTTTAGTTGGCATTCATATAAAATGACTTAACTGGCAAGGCCACAGGTTATAGCTGTGCCATTTCGCTGTGGGGCAGATCCAATTTCCTTTTCTTTTCATATTTTCCTCTAGCAAAACATACTTTTTTAGGTTGTAAGAACCTTTGGGGCACAGCATGAAACCACTTAGTCATGGGGTGAAAGGTTTTTTTAATGGACAGCAAAAGCTTATAGTATGAGCATGGTGCTGGGCTGCCTCTTGAGTCATAAAAAGCAAGCAACTGTAAACAATGCATAACTTTTTAATGAGTAAATCCGAAGAACAAACTTCTAATATTTGACAGGAAAAGACAACTTTCACTTTCTGTATTAAAAATGGTCTGGAAGACTAACTTATTAGATGAGAGAAATATTTTTTATAAACTCAAAATACATCCTTTTTAGATGTAACACCTGACTTAAAGCTTTCCAATTTTCTTTGGTGAAATTGGCTCAATTTAAAATGGTGCTCTTTATTAAAATGGTGCTTAAATCATTTATGCTCTTTATTTTCTAGCAGTTGTCTTCAGTATAAGATGTGTCAAAATTGCAAAATGCAATTATTTTATTAATTTGTATACATAGACCACTCTAATGCTGTGCAATATAGAACATCGAATAACAGCTCCCCTTAAATGGTTTTGTGTGTATGAAAGGTTTATTGTAGCACTATTTCCAATGAGATGTAAGAGAACAGTCTAACAATCCTGAAATAAGACTACAGGCCTCAATCAAGTGATTTTCCCATTTAGTGCCATGTGCAGTGTGTTCTTTTAAGGCACCATTTTAAACTGAGCCAATTTCACCAAAGAAAATTGGAAAGCTTGAAGTCAGGTGTTACATCTAAAAAGGGTGTATTTTGAGTTTATAAAAAATATTTCTCTCATCTAATAAATTAGTCTTCCAGACCATTTTTAATACAGGAGAGATACAATACTCATGACTTTGAGAAATCATATTTCTGATATCTATAGTACTGTTCAGTAATAATTATTGAAAATGTGCTATTTTTTAAGAAGCTTGTGTGTGAACACTTGCTGGGAGTATGAATTACCCAAGATGAGATGGCCACATCTATTTAGGTAAAAGCCATGGTACTAGGATGTATAAAGTAGCTTTTATGTTTCAAAAAAAGTTCAGGAAAAAGTAAGAATATTTAATAAACAGAAAAACATCTTGTGTACCTGCAACACTATATCTTGAGAGGGTATTATTCCATGTAACATTTGAAAAGTTTTAACAAAGGTGACAAATGTAATGTTTTGGGTTTTTTTAATGAATGTGATATGTTTAACTCAATGTCCTTACTCATATCTTTCAGAAAGCTAACAAGTAATGGGTTTTTTCCTGGCTTATCAATGGGTTCATCTGGAATATTGCTAGAAATGATGAACACAGCTTGAAACACAAGATGCTGAGAACATGTCTTGGACTTCAGAATATGAGTTAGCAGATGACTGCTATAGAGAAGATGGGGTGGAGGTGTGGATTGTATCAGTAGCAATAGCGATTCTGTTTGGAAATAAAGCTACAGTGTTCACTGTTCTGCAGATTCTTTTCTCAATTTCATCGTTGTCAGGTATTCAAGAGACTGAAGTCCAAAGCTTCTTTTCCAGCAATGTTCCAGGAAATATTACTTGAGGTGTAATGTGCTTTATGCTGGATGACTTCTGCAGCTCATGCATCATCCTTTGCAAAGGAAAAATGAATATATCTGTATCAGTTACAGATACAGATATATATATATATATACAGATATATTATCTACCAGGTAGAACCCTCAGTGCATCATAAAGACCTTGTGTTTGGGAGAGAGCAAGGAATTGTGAAAGGGCTTGCATCAAGTTTCTGAAGTAATGCTTTCTATTTTACTGCATGTATAGAGTAGAGCTACTTCTCTGGCAGATTATTTAAATTGTAGCATTTTTAAAATAAACTATTCTGATGAATGAAAAAATGATCAATTCTAATTTATGGCAAGAAGATAGGTTGCTAATAATGATCAAATAATTCCTTCACATGAAACTTCTCCCATGTAATTAAAAAATCACAGAAAGTTAACTGGTTGGAATAAAACAGGTTCCAAAATTTTATGGCTACTTTAAGTGGTAGTTTTTCAATATGATTTTTAAATAATGATTTAGAAATCATAGATTTTAAAATAATTATCCTGACTGGTTTTTAATTAATTATCTTAAATGGTGCTAGCAATCCAGGGAAGATTTATGATGTGTGTAGCAGATGGCATCTGTTTTCTTTCTTTGTGTGCAGGGTATGGTGGTAGCATTTCGTTAAGGGTGGCTGGCTGCAGAGCCAGGAGGAAAGCAGGTTGCTTCCCTCGTCCTGGCTGGTCTGTGCTATGTCAGGGAAATCATATGCAGCAAAAGAGAGATTTCCCCTGTCCACTCCCAGGCACAGGAGAGAGCGCTCCAGAGAGCAAGGCAGCAGAGGATGATGGTATGGAAACTCACCAAGTAGTGCCCAGAGCCCTGCTCCTCAGAGGCAATAGAAATCTAGATGAGCAGTTGCAAAGTAGGCATTTATTCACTTGCTGGACTAAGATGAAGCCCAGCTGAAATAATCTATCCTGCATGACTGTAATCGGTAGGGAACACATGTATTTGCAAAACCTATTATTTCTGTTCTTATTCTGAATTTTCTCTCTTTTAGAAAGGTCCGCGTTTCAGGTGATGCTCAGATAAATCCTTGCATATACTGTTAAAGCCTTTGAGTGTGTTCAGTTGAAAAACAGATGCCTCTCAAAGCCCCGGTCACCTTATGTCTCATCCTAGGTGGCCTTTCAGAGAACCTGCTCTGTTCTCTACTGAAATGGGAGATGAGGTTCTTGCAAGGCTGAGGAGGAAAAGGGAGACAAATTTCAGAAAGCGTGTCAGCAATATCTGTCATACTTACTACTTAAGTAATGTATATTTCTGCTATCATGTGAAGTCTTTTCCAAACAGCTGTGCTTAAGATGTGTGTTAGAGAAACAAACTGTTTCCAAATCAAGTGAACAGGTAACTGCAAAACAACAACAATTCAGAACCATTTTCTGTGGGAGTGAGAAGCTGATACATCAGAGAAGCCAGTTGCTTAAATGCACTGGGGCTTGCCATTTGGGCAAGGCCAGCCACTGTCTGCTTTCTGATTAGCACAAGTTTAGGCAACCGCTCTGTATGCTGATAATTCAGAGCTGCTGGTTTCCAAACAAACCCTCACACCTGATTGGAAAAAGGTACTGTATCTTAGATTTCCGTAGCCTGGTCTTGGCTTTCTAGGCTCTGGAGTCCTGGTTTTCATTATTTTTCTCAAAGATTTATCACCTCTGTGGAAGAAATAAGTCAAAGTGGAAAAGTTGTTTCTGTTGCAAAACTGAAATAATAATTACAAATAATAATAAAAATAAAATTAAACAACAAAACAAGTAGTAGCTAACAGAAGAATGGTGTTTTGTGCATAACTGTAAGGGATTGAGTAGTAAGTTGAGGGATTTCGGGTAATACATTGCTCCGTTACGTAGCTAGGGTAAGTTTGCCTTATTAAAATAATAACTAATTAAAGTAGGAACATTCCAGCGATGCTTTTAATAAAGGTAAAAGTACAAGAGTATGCAGCATTATATTAACATATGCCGCAGTTTGACTTGAAAAAGAAACCTTAGACTAGGTCCTCTTTTTGGAAAAATTTCCAAGTGGCTCTGAAATATTGGCTCTTTCTTAAACAGGCCTTCTAATCTCTGGAGTGTCTTTCTTGTTCTCATTAATCCATTGCTTAAATAAATATCACAGCAGCCTTCCCGTCTAATGAATGATGTTAGCTGTTTGGACTGTAGGAAGCAATCCTGCTGCATCCTGCAGTCTTTTCCCTGTATTGAAGGGTTTTGTACAGCATCTAGCTTCAAATGTCATATCGCTAAAGCTTGTTATCAAAAACATATTGACAAACTGAAAGATCACATCAGTGTGACTAGTGACAGAGCTAATGGGATTCCTTTTTAAAGACAAAGGTTCAAAGAGCCTAAAGACACATTCTGGCCAAGAATGCGACAAGGCTTGCTAACAGTGTACACCTACCTGAAGAGTGAAAACCCAAGAAAAGAGAGGAGATTTCATGTTATTCTGACTAGTTAATAATGACATGAGATTGAGAAATTCTAACTACTGCCTGAATCTTAGTAAGTACCTTTAGACAATTAGATAAAGTGACATGTGGAGCTCCCTCTGAAGGGCACTCCAGATGGTGCTGCAAGTCTGACACCTGAAGTCAGGTGCTGCCAGAGACCAGCAGTTGTAGGAAGCCTTTCTATGTAGGAAGTCTGTGCTTCTGTTGCATTCACTGCAAATATACAAGGAAGAACTTCAGCCTGTGTAATTTATTAAACGAATGTGTTAAAAAGCCATGGATGTTGTGTATATGAGGAGGAAAAATGAGACAATATAAAATTTCAGCTGTGTGCCTTTGTTCATAAATTCATTGAGATGTGTTTGTCTTTTTGTGCATTTAATATAGCAGATACGTGAAGTACATTGTGCTGATGGATGACTGACATTAGTTACACACATTATGGGTGAGACTGCTAAACAGACAATACAAGAAATTTTGGAAAGCCTTTCTTGGAATGATGACTGTACAAATTTTGTAAATCTGTTTATGGTACAAGGCACTAGACTTGTAACCAGAGATAGCTACAACTACAAACAAACGTCTGGTTTCTGACATTTCCCCATTAGATTTCACAGGTTTTTGTAAAGGTGTGATTCATTATTATCTTGCTGAATTCCACAGTTGCAGATTGTTTGCCCTCACACCTATTAGGTTTCTCTAGGTTGGTGGTGAATGTGCAGTTCACTAGATATTTGAACAGCCCTGTCCATACAGCATAGATAAGTTTTACCGGCAAATGTCATACCCCACTGGATTTCTGAATGAAAGTGGCCAACAGGAGGGGTTAACAGTGGGCTCTGGTCAGCTATTTAGTGTTATAGAGTAGTGTTATTTACTTAGCTTCAAGCAAGATCAGACCCTCACGTGAGTAACTCACACAAGCCCAGAACAGTGGTTTGCTCTTCCATACACCATGTTGTCCCTGGGGCGAGCGCAGGTGACAGACAGGGAAACAGAGAAGGGGTAGAGGTTCATGGGCTTGAAGTCTTACAGCAGTTGGGATGAGGGTACATATAGACCCACAGCATTCTTATTTCATTCAGAGGTTCAAATGTCTCATCGTTTTTGGTTTCACCAGCAGCCACTGTTGATGATGCCCAGTTGTGGATTTTTTGGGGGTTGGGGCTTTTTTGTGGAAGCTTTTGACTGCATCTAATCTTCTGGGCAGCAATAGTCAGAAGTAAATTGAGCATGCGTGATAGCTACTTCTTCTGTGTGATCATTATACACTTGATTAACAGTAATCTGGAGTTCTTGGCCCCTCTCTGTAGCTTATTGCAAAAAAGCACAGCTGAGTGGAGTATGTGGTGTTATAAGAGCTGAGAGGTGTTAGGTGTATTACATAGAAGTAGTTTTGGTGGAAGGACCATGAGGCTTAAGAAGAAGAAATGGGGAAAGTGGTTGTTAAGCAAATGAAGACTGAGATGTAGAGCCATGCAGAGAGCATCTTTGGTCATTGGTGCAGAAGTCCATACAGACGCCACATTTCTCCTGTTCAAACTGCTTTTTTACCCAGTGTCTATTTTTTTAAACTTCAGCAGCACAAATTGAAGTTAAATAATAATTTCTGGCTAGTCAAAATATTTCACAGGTAAACTCAAAATAGGTTAACTTGTCTGTGATATAGATATGCAATCTATAACATAGATTGTATTAAGCAATTATATAAAACTTTCAAAATAGAAGCAATTCCTTCTGTTGATGCAACTCAACAGCTACCTTTCCAATGAAAATATTTAAATTCTGAGGTCTTCAAGTAGTACTAACCGAACCAAAAAGAGAGCAGAGAAGTCAGAACTGAGTCAAAACTGAAGGATTTCTGATGTTGTGCTGTTATTCACATACAGTGTTTTGTTTACTGGTACAGCTAATACAAGGACATGTCAAATCATGTGGGCAGATAAGAGAAGGCAAAGAAGCCTAGTGCTGATTTCTTCCAAGCAGTGCAGGAAAATCCAGGTCACAATTTAATGATGCCATAATGATGGCATAAACTTAAATTACTCATGGAAAATGCAATATTCACAAAGGAGAGCATTCAGTAATCACAGAAGTAGTTGTGTAGTCCATTATGATTTGGGCACTTTTTCAATGGCAAATTTCTATATATAAGGGAATGTTAGTCAAGAATATATCTGTCTTTTAATAAGTCTCTAATACTTGGCTTGCTGTAGTATTATCCCCTCTTACTAATTGACCTTCCTGTCTTTATCTAACCTGTATTAGGACTGCTGATAGTTGCGGTCTTTGTGTGGTTTGCCAGATGTTGGCAGGCACAACAATGTTACTTCGTCTCTGATCTGTTTCTTCAGGTCAGAAGCAAGCTAATGTGCTTGAAAACTTGTCTATTTACACCAGATAAGGAATACTCAGAGGTCAACCATTTAGCTAGTTTATCAGTCTAATTTTATCTAGCCTCTCATTGGTAATCTCAGATGCTGGATCCCACAGATTAACTTGCCTCTTTACAAACATTGCATAGTAAATAAAACTAAGTTTAACTCTCTTAAGGTTTTCATTTACTCTGTAACCTGTTTGCATTCAATGTGAGACTTCCATGGAAATATTACCAGTTGGTTTGGGGATGGTTTTTTTAAAGTGCTTTTTCTGTGGCAGTCTTGTGGGCTAGTACAACTCTTGAAACTTTGTGATGCCCTAAAAGGAGCATGGCAAGAAATTGGTCTAGTTTGTCACTTCACTTCATTTTGAGAGCTGAAAATGAATTATTTAAGCAATAAGATAGGACAGACTTTGCAGCAGTGCTGATGAGCGCCCATTCTGGATGTCTGTCTTGTTTTTTCCATCACATGCGAATGCTGCATTAATCAGCACTAATGCATAAGCTAATGTTTCTTATGAAGATTGTACATTGTTCTTCTCTTGACAAAAATAAAATTTAAGGATTTCTTCCACTAACAGTTATTGATGAGAGAAATGTTACACTCTTTTTCCCAAGATATGAAATGATAAAATTGCATTCAAACCCGAATGTTATTTGGTGGGATTTTTTTTTAGGAATTTCCTTTCTTATCTTACTAATGACAGATCTAAAGCCCTTTCATAGAAATCATGTATTTGAATTGTTGAGGGTTTTTTTTCCTTTTTGCTTTGACAGATTCATACAGCCTTGCATTGAGGCATAGCTAACGTGAGTTTGTTTCCAGAACATCAACTCCTGCTGCAGCACAGCAGAAATTGCTGTTAAAAGAATTCTAGATTGCATTGATGAGTGCAGCTACATTAGCATCTCAGTTTGGATCAGGAGTTTGCTTTTGAGCTAGTTTCTCTCTGGTGTCTGACTTGCCAGTTTTGGGTTTGAATTGTGCAGTTATCTTTAGGGCAGGTAAACTAGATTGCTTTTGGATGAAAATTAACTAGAGGATGCACTCCTGGGAGCACACCTAGTTGTGCGACTAGGGGGCACTCAGACCAGGCTGGAGCTAGTCTTATCATGCGCAACTCTCAGCAGCACTCTGCAAATCTACTTCCATTGCATTGCATCACTTGCTAATGTTGACAGAGCCTGTGCTGCTCTGACAAGTCTGTAAGGTGGATCCATCTTTTCATTTTTCCGAACAGAAGCATTCAAAAAACATTAAAAGAGCTTTTAAACTCTATGTTAAGATTTTACTTAAGCACAAAATAAGCCTGTGAATTTTTCAAACTGAGAAATCCAGACCTGGGTGAAACAGAATAAATTAAAATGAAAGCTTTTAACAAACAAATCTCTTCCTGCTTGCTGTTTCCTTTCAGGGAAAATCCCTTCCTTCAGCTTTACTTTGTCCTGTAACTTTTAGTACCTTTTTGGGTTGCAAAAAGCCTACAGGTCTCTTCTGAATCCCTCAAAAAGTCTTCCTTTTCATAGTCTCTGCAACATGTCTTTGTGTTGCATTTCCATTCCCCTGGCTATGTATGCTCAGTAAGTACTAGGAAGGAGGAATTTTCCTAGGCAGCATGTAAAAGGAATTATATTTGTCCAATGTGCTAGAACAGGACAAGAAAAAATGGTCAGTTATCTCTCTCTCAGAAAGACAAAGCATATGCAATAAAAGGTGAATATATATATTGGTAAGTTAACCAGACTATCATAGTTGGGGGAAAAAGTGAATTTATTAAATGTATTTCATTTCATATACTAAAAAAAGTATAAAAGAAAAAAAAAGTATGCTTCAGTCTATAGATGCTCAGAAATGGCTTTGCTTTTATTGCTTCTCATTTATTCGTGGTGGTAGTCAGAGAAGGGGAAGGGAGAGTGAACCGGTAATGGGAACTGATTCAGAGGCAAGGGCATAGCACGCACTTATTCTGTATCAGTCATGTTGCACTGGTTTTTTCCAGTGTAAAATCTTGTTATTTGTAACACACCAAGCACATTCAGTAGTTTGGGAACATCAGATCTTTTATGCAGTGGCCTTTGGGCTTACTTAATGAAGTGCTTTAGAAAGGCTTTATGTTATCACCATCAAATGGGGGCTAAACCACAATAAAAGTTAGGATTTACTTGGGGGGAGCAAAGGAAACAAAGCATGATTATGTATAGGCCTAGGTTCACTGTAATCTATGTGTGATCCAGCCCTCGGGTGTGAATACTCAAAAAATCAATTCCCTTTCACTTTCTCTTCCTTTTGGTCTCTGAAAATTAGCTATGAATATTTCATGGCTCTCTTTTATATTGAAAGATACACAATTTTTGTTTAAGTAAAAACTGGTCTTTTCTGAGTGTGAAATCAATAATGAACTAAAGCTAAGCAGTCTTATGACTATTGTTCACTATTAGCTTCAGCTAAAATCTCAGGTTTTGCTGATTGCATATTCACGTTTTTCCTCTCTTGTCTACTAATACGCTTACTCTTTTATGTCTTTGCTGCTGAAATCTCAGCATTTTTTACAGTAGATTTTAATTTCATCTTCAGTACTTCATTCTCCCTTCCTACACATCCGAAACGTTGACATCATTGTCAACGACATTGCTCTGATCACAGTTCTCTTCTTCCTAAATTATTGAGCAGGTTTTCCTCTTTCTTATGCGGTTCAAGTTTCTTCTTATGCTTTATATAGTTATTCTAAAGTGTTCTCTGGCTAATCCCCTCATCACTGCTCCCTTCTCTCCCCTCCTCCTTTTGCCCATAATGCTTGGAATATGTTGGTCTCTTGTGTGCTTGTGAAGCACATCCATCCTCGTCTTTGTGGAAGCACTTTTAATAATCTATGTGTTTGGTAAAGGCTGTAAGTATAGGCACCCCTTGGAGAACCCATTTACAATGTGAGATGGAGGTTTTACTCTTGTTCCCTTCAGCACCTGATGACAAAACCACTTCTGTCATCTCTCCATGGTAGGTGCCTTCAGGGGAAGGAGCTGATGGGACTGTGAGCACTGTGCACTGTGTTTGTATCCCTTTGAACTTTTAGTGTCACAGTTTGCCTCAATTTCAGCTGATGGACCAGAAATAATAAAAAGTGGAGGGGGGGGGGAACAGGCACAAAAAAGCTGTTTCTGCCTAGCTGTTAATACTGCTTTTACAATATATGGGCTATCTTCTTTTGCGAAACACCTTGTAAAGTTTCAAGTTTCTAGGTTTGTGTTACAGCTTTGAAGGTAGTTAGTTTTTTGGGGGGGGTTTATTGCATTTAATTTTAAAATCTAATATTCAGCTTTGATCAGCCTGCTCTAATGGAAGGTGTCCCTGCCCGTGGCAGGGGCCTGAAACTAAATGATCTTTAAAGTCCCTTCCAACCCAAACCATTCTGTGATTCTATGATTCTAGGACTGTTTCCTCAGTTGGTTTCTTAGTCACCAGTAGCACTGAACTGTCATTTGGGCCACTTGCAGATGGTTAATAATGTGACTGTCCTAGGCAGTGTTGAGCTAGAATCATAGCACCCTGCATGTCTCTTTGGAACTTACTCCTGCTGTTGTGTCCAGCAGCAGCAGCAATGTTTCTCTTTCCAGCTGCCCACAAATGTACTTTAAAATGTTTACTTCTGCAGTGGAACAGTTTAGAGAGCTATTTTGAATAACATAGGTTTCTTTCCTCCTAAGACCACCAGCTAATGCACTTCGTTGTAAATAACAATAATAGTTTGTCTTGGCATTTAGTTGATAGCCAAAATCTTGATTTTTTTTTTTTTTTGTTGGTTTTTTTTGGGGGGTTTTTTTTTTTTTTTTTGTTTTGTTGTTGTTGTTGTTTAGTAACTGATTTTTAACTCCTTTTAGATTTCTACGTTCAAGTTTGGACCTTCAGCTCAATTTCCATAATATGGGAGCAGAGTCTTTAGAGATTTGATGTAAGAATTTATCAGCAACTGGTGGAATGTTTTGTTAATGTAGAAATGAAATAAAATGTTATCCTCAGTGACCCTCTGCATAATTTCATTTTGGTATCTTTAGGAAGATGCAATTACATATCCAGGAGGAGGGAAAAGTAGCTTTTATGTCATTTCTCAGTAACATATATGGAGAACTATAATGCAAATAAAGATGCATTGGAATAAACAAAATCACATTAAAGTTTTCTCTCAACAGTGTAACACTAAGGCTCCTTGAAGCTCCTCCACAGTACTTGGCCCTTTTTGATAGTAGAAAAGTTATCCCTAGGGATGCAAAATAGACTTCTTATAATTGCTAATTGATCTTAAAATATTTCTGATTCCATTAAGTACAGAAAAACTGTGCAGAGGTTGGGATCTCAATTAAGACGATCTTGCAGCAATATTTTGTCATTTTAGTATTAGAAGTTTCATTTGCTAATAGCATTTTTATTAAGAATGACAATCTTACAGAGCAACTTATTTAACATGGGCTTTTTTGTTTACAGGCTGCGCTTGAACAACTGAAGCCTTCCTGATGCAAGAATTCAGATTTTTCATATTATGGGTTCTTAGCTAAGCAGATCCTATTAATAAGTTATATTAAACTTCACAAACAGAATAATAATGTGAGTGTGTGTGCAGAGGTGTATAGCAGTTATCAAGACAATGTCTGTGGATAGATGTTTCTAATTTTAATAGTGCCTTTGAGCAAGAAACATTTCCACTGTTCATCAGATTGAGGGGCCATCATTTTAATATAGTCTTCTCTATGCTATCACATTCTTTCCGATCCATTTCACAGGGAAATTGTCCATTGTTAGAAGGATATTGTTTGCATGGTTTGGTACATCACTGTCACACTATTAACCTTCAAATATTATGCACACAATTGACATACACTGAAAGAAGCAAATCAAGATGTTTTCACTTATTTTTGCTATCTAGAGGACACTTGTTAAATAACATGCTCTTAATTTGACTGACAGCAGACCACGAACATGATACTTGTATATTATAGAAATAAACTGTAAGAAGGATTTTGAAGATGTCATTGTTAGAAGTGTTTTTTCTCCTTTAAGTACCATAACAAATGAATGCCCAGACTCGAGCACTGACCTGTGTGCCAGCCAGACTTCAGTGGGGATGAGAAGTATGTTCAGGTCTGCTGGCTGTGGTACTAATCCACAACCAAGATCATCATTGTTTCCCTTGATAAACTCTACAGGCTAGGCTTTGTTATTTCCTTCTCATGCTTTTATAATCTAAATAAAAATTAAAGCACTAAATACATATTCAGCACTGGAAATATAATGTACTGAAAATAGTCACTATTGTTATCAAGCTTATAAAACATTTAAACTTTATGTAGGTATCCTTTCTCTTATGATAGGAGCCATATAAATCACAGCCTACTGAAAGAATTGAGTCAGTTGTTGTTTTCCTTGGATTTAGATCTCTGAAGTTGTTAGAGAAGAACTTCTGCATTGTTGGAACTAGAACCAGATACTTTCTTCCTGGGGTGATTTACAAGAGTTTAATCTCATCTTGAAGGATGACTTTTTCTCTTAGTTTTCCAGGTATTTCACAGGTTACCTATATCTCAGAGGGCTAGATCTGCCACACAGTCTTCATGGTCTCTTCACGCAGTTCTTCTACTCTTTCAATTCATGTGGGGAAATAACTCATCTTTCTCTGCCCCTTTCTTACTGCCAGTGGAGACTGTTGGCTCCCTGCTCTAACCCAGGTTATTTTTTAATGTGCCCACTTTGAATGTAGCTTAGGAGCAGCAAAATGAGAGATGAGAAGAAACCAGACCTGAAATTAAGCAGTCTCACCAGGAGCAGGTCCATACCCCCGCCCCATACCCCCACCCCATAAATCACCTTTTCAAGCCATTCTCAACAGAGTGCTTTTACAGGCACTACCAAACGCTAGTATGTCTTTTCCAAGTGGCTGAAGAAAAATGGTGGCAATATTATGTGCGCTACTGGTCAGTGGGTGGAGGGCTAAGAAAGCCGAAAATGTTCTTACAGCAAAGCATTTTTTAAATTATTTTCATTATTTAAATACAATGTAAGGATATGTTCTAAATTAGGTTTCTGTTGTGCTAAAGTACCAAACTTTTACCATAATCTGAGATAACTGCCTCTGTTTTAATGTGCACCGCCTTTTTTCCAATTAGTCTCAGTTTTGGTGCCTAGTAGAGAAGATGATTCATTTTGCTTTCTGGATTTTGTTCTAAAGACCAGCAGTAAGGGATGTCTTTCTTGTATTTCAGAAATTCATAACAGCTGTTTGTCAATATTTTGAAATAGGAACAGAGAAAGACATGAAATATTAAAAGTGTGCCAAAACCCATCCTTTCTGCAAGCATGCCTTTGATTTCAGTAGTTCTGTTTAGTCTAGGTTAATTATACTTTTCCAACAAGAACCAATATAAACATTCATATTTCTAGATAGCAGTTAAATATTTATCTAAGTTTATAAAGCTGCTTCTGCTGATTAGTGAGCTACCTGTTATGGGAGAACAAAGAATCTCAAAAGGCAGCAAATTAAGGTCACAGGTCAGTGTTCAGGCAAAATAGAGCTGGGCTACCAAATGATTTCCCGTTATTAAGCCAATAAATCAGGCAGATGGTGATAGATGCAAGCACTGGGGCAGTGTGTCAGCCTCATGAAAAAATTGTTTAACAGATTCAGGTGATCAATGATGTCAGAATCTTGCATGTGAAAAATAAGATGACAAATTAAGCTGTAAGGCTGTGACACCAGAGATTATTATGTGCCCCTTCCCCCCACCCTGCACAACTGCCACCACTGTTTTATATCTAGCATAAAAGCAAAAGCACAACAAATAAATAAATAAAATTGCGTATCTATCCATTTGTGTCCCTTGGAAAGCCCACAAGTGAAACGGAAGGCTAATAGATTTTCAAAGCAAATGCAACCTGCTGCATAAGCTCTGATTGAAGAGCTCTGAAGGGGAAGAAAATAGATAAAGGGGTCATTGAATTATTAATGGGCTCTATGATAGTGGTCTAATTAGAGCTAAAAAGGTATCACTTTTTACTGATAGTGTGATGAAAACAAAAATAACGCATCAAAAGTCATCATGATAGAAATTATGTTGAAATCGAATACCTTTTCATGGCAAGAAGCACTGCACTGTACTTACTTTTAGGAATTACTGGGGTTTGCATATTATAAAACATGTAGCAGAAAAATCTGCCGTGTATTTTTCCTGGATGGCACCAGCAGAGTAATCCAGTAATTGCTGTTGAAGGCTTGGGCCTTCTTGTTTCCTCAATTTGCAGACACTTGAAACCGACAAAAAAAATTAGTCTCTAATAGAAAGAACATTTTTCCAGTCAATGTATCTGCTATCATGAGCCACTGAAAGCTGAGTGCTGTGGGGTATTCAGATTTTTTTTTAAGTTAAAGGTGTTTAATAATATGTGCTTTTTGGAAACTTGAAATCTAGGATCCAAGAGAACCTTAATGTGACTTTCCTGGGAAGCTTGCTGTTGGGAGGCAGTGCCCCTCAGCTGGCCACAAGAAGCTCTGGGCTCATCGGCCCCCTTAAGTCCTGCTGATTACGCTTCCCAGTGGCCAAGCATTACCAGGTACCAGAGGTGAAAACTGTTGGCTGTGGTGAGGAGTAGGGGACTCAATAAAGGACTGTAGGAGTGAGGGACTCAGCCATTTTCCTCCTGGGCCAAGCCTGAGCTCTTTCCCAATTTCCCTGATGCGATGTGTGAGATAGGTCATTGCCTTTACAATAAGTGCTTAAAAAGCACATGTGCAACATGGAATACAAATTCTCAAGTATTATTAATGAACACTGTATTAATATCACACTAACTCATAAAATATTGCTTCTTTTGGTAATCTGCAAGCTGTTAAATATCTTAAGGCTGCAAGAGTGATGGCTTTATGGGGAAAGTTAGCTGAGGAAGACAAAAAGCATTCATGCCTACCTTAGGAGGTATCTGCAAGCCAGCAAGAACTGTCTTCGGGTCATTTAGGATTTTTTCAATAGTTACTCTGTCAGAGATGTAAGATCACTGCTGTTACCTGTCTCATCGATGGACAGGAAAGTGCTGTGTACCTAAATTTTTTGCCGACAAACTCACCCAGAGAAAAAGAAATTGTTCTTTGAATGACACCAATTCCCTCTTTGTTCATTGGTCTCTGATTTTTTCTTCTTTTTTAATGGTATGTCCTATGCCCTGGCCCCAGCACATTCAGATGGTAGCTGGAGTCTCTCTATAGAAGCCTGGAGACAACCGCCTTTCTCAAAGTGAAATGAGGTTGTTGGATGTAAAATGTATATGCCAAATTCTCCGTTAGGTCTTTGGTTCAGTTCATAATGACAAGGTCATCATAAATGGTAATTAGTAGCAGTCTGAAGGAAGTGAGTGAGTAGAAAGCTTGAAGCTACACTCAGATTTTTAACAGGAAAAATAAACAAGCAAAGAAAACTGATAGGATTGATGTGGTTTGCTGAATTTCATTGATTCCGCCAATTTGAGAGCAATGCAGTTGAAGCTGTGATTTTGCAAGGCTCATACTGGTTTTCTGCATCAGGCCGTAATGGTGCAGATACTCAGATTCAGGAAGTGCTCTGGGAGGTGTTCCCAATCTGGCAATAAACTCCCTGAGCAGGTGCAATCCACAGGGAGGCTGTATTCATCGAGAGGAGGCTGTGGGTATGTGCTGCTCTGGGTGGTACCTGTGATAAAGTGCTGGGATGGTCCCTCTCTCTGCTACGAAATGCATCCTGCCCTCCTGGCCCAGGAGTTTAGGTTGTCTCTTTAATCCAGTTTATTCAAAGTGAACAGAATTACTTGTGTTCAGAACTTTCAACTGTTTATAATAGGCGAGCCAGCCGGGATCATTTTAACTAACCCGGGTTAGAAGGCAGCTACACAAGTTGTTGTCCTGAAGAGTCACAGCTTCTGTTTTGAGCCTAGTGGGAAGGAAATGTCATCGTGTCCAGTTGCAGTTACATCAGGACAGGCAGATGCAGCCTGATTGTGTTAAATGGACATGAAACTGTTGAATCAAGCATGCCTTTCTTTCTCTTTCCTATTTAGCCCAGGCCAAACCAGCCATGCTTTTTAACGATCTAAGCAATCATGGCTGAATTTGGATTGGCAGTGAATAGTGTCAGGGATGAGAAAGAGAGTATTGACAAGCAGAAACACAAATACTTGCGTCTGTTCGTCACACGCATGCACAACCAGACACAACATTTTGCTGTCACTAAAATAGCACTGCCATATGTAAGTGTCTGGATGACAGAGCTGGCTTGGGGAGCAACATTTGCCACTGCTTATTACAGATGTGTTGTCCTCAAGCACTGCCCTTTAATTCCTTGCATAGGCTACAAACAGGAGATCTGCAAGCATTATCCACACAAGTGCCATTGCAGAGGTGCTGGCACTGTCAACAGCACAGTTCTGGCCCCATGATGTGCAAGCTGCTCCATCACACAGCTGTCACACAACTTTCTCATATATCTCCAGGCTGATGCTTTTAGGCTGCTTCAGGCAGTTCTGTTTCTTCTTGTTTTGTATAGAGAAAAAGGGATAGAAAGCAACAGTTTATTAATATCATACAGACTTGTAAAATATTGCTTCCTTTGCCATCCTGCAATAATGAATGAGTAACATAGATCAGTTTGTGAAGTTAATTTCTTTCAAGAAAGTCTGTGTGTTGTAGGAAACTGCATAAATACTCCGTAACAGTGCCATTTGTTACACTGGAGCAATAACCATTTATTTTTGTGAGTTCCAGAGTTATGGTATTAAGGTCTTTTATTATTAACCCCAGTGTTCTCTGCATAGGTGGCTTTCATCTTTGTGGAAATATGCGAAACTTCTTTAATCAACTTTTAATTTTTGTACATTGAGGGAACTGAAGTAAGACAACTGAGCATACCCTAGGGACCAAGATATCCCATGTGATGTATGTTGTCATTTTAGTGGAGACATGTTAACAGCTTCTGAATACACAGTGTACTTACAGTGGGCCGTTAAAAATTACCTTGAAATTTGGGTTAAAAAAAGTCCTTGGTTTATCATGTGCATGACAAACTGTCAGAAGACTGCATGTGGTTATATAATTAAAGGGCAGTGTTCTTCACTGTGACGGTGCTGTTAATGAGTCGACTCTATCGAGGGTCTCTTCTCAGATATAACTTGGGGTGCTATACACTATCATTTTAAAACAGCATGAGTACAATGGCAATTTATTAAAATACTGTTAACTCTCTCAATACAACCAGAAGGCTAATTAAATATAACAAGTTCACTTCTGGGATTGGCTCCACAGTCTGCAGGCTGTTCTTTCACCAGACCCTTTGGGGTTTCCCATCTGCGTGGGAGACCAAGAGCAACCCCATGCGACACAGTTTTCTGCACATGGAGGGATTTGTAATTCCCTGTCAGAGAGGTGAAAATTACATTTAGGTCTTGATTGCCTCCAAGATGTAGGGGCAAAAAATTTTGATTTCAAAGTCTGTCTTAATGCTGTGGAAGTTTTTCTCTCTTAATAGTGGTAAGTTAAACGTGTCTGCAACATGATGGCCCAGTTCCTGAGGCCAACTGATGAGCATAGCCCATACCCCTCTGTGCTTTATCTGTCTTTAGCTTCCACAAGAGACTGGCTGTATGCAAACTATCTATTGAGCTGTACCTGTCCCCTCTTAACTCCTGACTTGTACACAAGAGTAATTGGGAGAATGTGTCATGGTTTAACCTCAGCTGTGGGGTTTAACCCAGCGCCCTCCCTCCCCCTGTGTTGGCTGATTGTTGGCTTTCCCGTTAGCGTTATCTGCAGATGTCCTTTTAGGTGGTTCTGGGTATTCAGTTCTCTTGTGCTGCATACACTGTTAGGCCGTTCTTAGCAGCTGTTGCCCAAGTCATTTGCAAGGGTGAGTGGTTGTATCTTCTTTAGATGGATGAATGTTTGTGCAGCTGGACTACAGAGCATGAAATGTACAGACATCTAACCTGTTGTTTTTAAAAAGCCAAATAGTAGCAATAGCAATTGCAGTATGATGGATATGCATTTTAAAAGCTTTTATTGCCAAGTAACAAAAAATCTCTCTCTTTAAAAGGCTCTAGAATAAACACCTCTTTAGCAAGAAACTTGATAGTCTTTCCTTCAACTTTGTTGTAAAAGAATTGAAGTACATCATCAAAAGGAGTGAATACAGGCCGTGCTCACAGGATTTGATTTGCACAAAAGAGATTGTGGTCAGATAAAACCAGATTGTTTTTTTTTTGCATATGCATTTTCTGTATACTCCACTGACTGCTTAGAATTAGCATATGGTTTCCAGCACAACCTTTGGAGTTTTCCTACAATCTGTTTTGTTAACATAAGAGACATGTCTAGATAATATAGCCTGAACTTTCAAGATGGGCTTGACCACTGCTCCTTTTTTTTCCATATTCAAGTATTTAAGCAGGTATTTTCAGTAGGCTAAATCTGTGTAGAGCCTTCTAGTGATTCTTCTTCTGTGACCTTTCTACTCCAGACCTGAAATGTCTGTCTGTCAATTTGTAATGTGAGCTCTGGAAGCCCTGGTGAACATTCCAGGGACATGCCAACTACCAACCCGCAGCTCGATTTCTGCAGTACGTTCTGCCTTGCTTTCTCATGCAAGTCAAAATCGTGGACCATGTTACAAAGAACACGCATCCGCACTCTAGAGATAGTGGGGTAGGGTGTGCTTCCTGAACTTGGAAGTTTTAGAAAGCCAGTTTCGAGCGAGCAATTTTTTTTATATTTTGCAAGGAGCATTTTTACAATGGGGGTGGTGTACTTCATCTAGCAATGTTACAGATAAAACAACAAGATTGGGATGTGATAACTCTGGAAGAACTATTATCTCTTGGACTATTTTTCTCTATCTACTCTTTCTTAATAATAATAAAGGTATGCCACACTTTTGTTAATATTTTAAGCTTTGATCAAGGCATATGTATAACAAGTAGCCAATAAGTAGAGTGCACTAGTGTAAATCGTGTGACTTGCTTTCAGGTTACCCCATAATCTCCAGGCAGTGTTTCTTACTTCGAGTACTAATTATCCTGCAACTTAATTGAGCTATGAATTACCCATAATTATCTATTTTACATGGTAAAACAAAACCATGTAATTATGTTCTCTTCCAATGCCTTGAATTTATGCATGGTATGAACAGAATTTAGGCCAATGTGTACTGGGCTAACAGCAAGAGTGGGCTTATTCTTTTACCTTTGAACTTCTTCATAACAATATAATTTGATTTCAAGAGAGCCAGAGATGTCACCAAGAGAAGAGACAATCTACTCTGGGGATGTGAATAATGAAGGTGTAGTCTGAAGTGTGTCTTTAATCATCCTGATTACTGCCGCTCAAGCTTGGACTGGGTTAAGGTGTGTGGAGATGTATGGTCATAGGTGCACTACAGTACTGCTATTCCCTATATACTGTGGTTTTGGAGATGTGAAATGCTTTTGCACTGCATTTGCTTACAGCAGGCAGATGGGGCCTTGAACAGCTCCAAATGAAGTGACCTTTAAAGGTGCTTAAAGTTATCCATCTCTGTCTGAAGTGTAGTAATTGAGACTCAAGCCCAGCCTTGCCTGAATTAAATCATTAGGTAACTAAAAACAAACCTAAGAGATTATTCCCTGAAGTAGAATAGATACAAATCTTTAGGATAATGCAGTCTCCTAAACCTTATATCCTAAGATTTGGCATCTCATTTTACAAAGGCCAATAGATGACATGCTCTAAAACAAATATAATGCAGGAAAGTCAAAAACCAGATAAAAGGGTTTGAATCATGTCATTCTCTCGTGTGTATCTCTTTTATGCGTTCCATGATGGAGCACCTGCACCAAGGCTTTCTAGAAATGACATATCACAGAAAGGTCAGAAATCATTCAGTTCCTCTGCTGAGGCATCTGTCAAGTCATGTTTGCCATCAAAACAAGGTAATGTCCCGAAAAAAAGCAGTATGTTTTGCAACAGTCTGCAGCATATGGCGCTGCAAATGCATGTCAGTAATGTAAAAGTCATGCCACGTACCTGCTTTTCAACTGTAACTTGCTATTTGTCATAAAAAGCTGCAGTTGTTTAATTTTTCATACACAATTTCCATGTTTTCACATACTGCTTCACATACTCAATTAAAAGCAAAGAGCAGGAAGCCTCTTTGTTCGGTATAGAAATCTAAAATGTCAGAATATACTGTGTAATGAATATATCGTTAGACAAAAAATATGAGGCTGCTTCTCATTTGCACAAAGGTCCACTTCAGCAGTGCAAAGCAGTGTTAGTTTAAATAATTCACTTGAAATGAAATTGGGAATCAGGCCCAAATATTTGAGTTTAATTCTAATTTACTAGGAGTTTCCGTTTGAAAAATCCTTTGTGAAAATCTCAAATAAATAGTTGCTTCTAAGGAAAAGGAAGTATTGAGAGTAAGGTTATCAGTAAAAGTAAAGTAACGTAAATCATTCATGCATGGTTTCAAAGCCATGCAATGTTCTTGAATGCTAACATTTGCAATGGGGAATACACATGATGAAATCTGTCTTAAAATCTGCCTTAAAATCTGTATGGATACCACAGTGATAGTAGCACTAGAAATGCATATATTGGATAAAAGATTGAAGGCTCAATTTCCTCCTTATTGGCTCTACACAGAAAGAGTTGCTGCATTCCAGTTAAATAAAGGCTGAAGTATGTTCTTCCTTTACCAGTATTAAACAGTTGCCAGCCAGAAAGAATTTGACTTATATCCTTATAAGCCAAATTTTATCTCCCTGTAGCAGAGAAGTTATGTGGATTGTTTTATAGGTCAGTGCAACCAAAACTTGGCTTTAGGTATTACTATGTTCACTGATGGCACCTCTTGTGTGCTCCCCAGCCTAGCTCCTGAGAGCCAGAGACTTAAGTCAAGGTCAAAGCTTGTGTATGAGAAAGGCAAAGCCCCAAGTACTCCTGGCTGGGCTAAGAAAACTCACGCTTGCTTAGGTCTTGGGGTAGCTCTTAAAGGTAATAGGTGCAATTTCTAGTGAGCGTGTCCTCTAAAGACTAACTGCCTTGATTTGGAAAGCTGTCGACTTATAATTGCCCAATATCATGTACACTTTGTTTTAATGCCTCAAGTGGCTACTGCTTTAGAAGTTACATTGGATGGACCATTAGTTCCTGTCATTTTATGCCTTTTTTCCTGTTTGGGAAATAAATAATATGATTGCTCCATACAAATAGAGACATAGAGCACTGGTGTCTGCAAACTTCTCTTCTTGCTTTTTACCAGTTTATTGCTGTTCAGGATTATATTCGTATTACTGCAGTGTATTATAGCCTGTGAAGGAGGAGATCTGTGTCTGGTAGAAATCAGAACAGCCTGGCTTCTGTATCACACTCATGTTTTTAATCAAAGTGTATTTACAGGCACTATTGTGAATATGTACATCAGAAAATATTCAGTGAGATAAAGATTACTCAGTGCTTCATGACAGCAGAAACTGGAGGTACTATGTCCCTGTCTAGGTGTAGGCCTAGTGAGACCTCTGAAAATATTTAGGGTTAAATGTTGAGCCTGCAAAGTTTGTGAAATGTGCACTGTGTGTCTGTGTCACAAATATCATCATTTCTTTTGCAAAGTACAGCAGTATGTCAAATCTGAGAACTTGGCAAGTCTTTCCTATACTTAACATATGCTTAAAAAAATAACAAACTTCACAACCCCAAAGCCCTAGGAGTGAATTGAGGAAAGTTGTTATAAGATGTTATAGCTAACACAGGAAAAAAAGACAGTTTCACTTAGTAATTTTAGAAACTATATGAAACAGCAGCTGTCTTATTTAAGAGGATTTTGTTTGCCTGGTCCTTCAGCGTTTATGCTGAAAATTGATGCACTCTAAACTTTACTTTGGGTCAAGTTCCCTTTGGAGTACAGAAACAGGGTTGCAGTTTGCACAAACCACCTGGCCTTCTGCCTTAGACGTATAAGCACAGTTCTTCTTACAGTTGATTTTTTTAAAGTTTACATTCTCAAGCCATGAGTTCTCCATCATTTGGATTGATTTTTCTATCATTTCCCAGGCTTTATAGTCTTTTAAGCTTTTAAGACTTTTCTATCTGTAAAACCCTTGATTCGGGAGTATTTTAAACGCACTTAATCATAGGAAATACAAGGCAATGGAAGATCAGCTATGCTCTTCTAAAGATACATTGTACTACATTGCAAGAAGTATTTCCAAGACTCTTCAGTTAGCAGCATGAAAAAAATGGATCGATACACAGAATGGGCATGTCTGGTATATTTAACACATACATGCCATCTGCCTGGATCCAGCACAGCAAAACTGGCAGCAGGGACATGTCTATCTTTCTTTGAAGAATTCGACTCAGGATTTGTTAAGGATTGGAACAGTTTTTGCTCAAACTCATACCTGTGTGAGACTCACTGTCCTGACCCCACCTCACTTTCCCTGTCTGCCTGCCTCAGCTCCAGGCCTCTCTCCCCTCTCGCAATCAAGTCCGCAGTGGCAGATGCCAGCACTGCCTAGTGCAGATCCACCATCAATCAGTGTCTGGCATGAAGACCAATAGACTGAGGCATCTCCAGGCTATGCAGTGCTTCAGCCAGCATGTCCAGGGTTTCATGTTCAGGGGAATACTGTTGGAAAAAGCAACTCCAGGTGCAGAAGCACAGCCAAAGGATTTGTGCATGAGGGGTACAAGGTACCATGACCCACCGCAGCAGAGACCTGCTTCCATCAGATTACCTGATGTCTGAAGTCTTGTGGATTTGGCACCAGGCAGTTAAGAGGTCTGTAAGAAATGATGGTAGCATTAGCATAGCTATATAACAGAAATCAAGACTAGATTGTATATTTCTCACCAGTGTGATCTGCGGAATTGGTGAAAAGCTTTTAGGCTTAGTCCTCATTCATCAACCTTTAAATGAATTAAACAAGTAGAAACTATGTTTCTCCGAAGAGTGTCCGCACTTCCACTTTGGAGGAAATGGAAGGAAATGGTCCTCCTCTGACCTTGGTGTTCCCTACATTGTGTCTGGCAAGGGGCAGCCCCAGCTGCTCCTCACTGAGACCCCTGCAGCCCCCGATAGACCTGGGGCTATCCACACCCCATACAGCTACATGATGATATGGATAGAAAATGGAGTTATCTCCCAGCCCCAGCCCGGTTTTCTACCAGGTAAACTGTAACCATCTGCCCCACTGAAATCCCTTGATTCTTTTACTGATGGAAATGCAGCCGCTTTAATCGATGTCTCCTTATACTACTTTTTTATCAGAGTTGACTGTTTTTACCTTCATAATTTTTCCATGATGGTGAGAAAGAACTTATAGAGAAATGCAGTGATACATAATAAACTTACCTTGTCTTTCACTAGTAACTCATATTCTGAAATACTTAATGTGAGAGAGAAGATATGTCCATTACATTCAACAAAATTTTTTTCTCTTTGACACTGCATCATGAGTCTAAGGGGATGAAAACTAAATTTCCTCATCAGCAAAGAATTGCTAATGAGATTCTTTTAGAACTCTCTGAATTGTTTATAAATTTTTTCATAATTTAATACTCTAAACCTTCAGAATTACCTGGTCCATGGGGATATTACAAAAAGAAAGAACAGCTGGTTTTTTATTCAGTTCGTGATCTTGAGAATGTTTGCAGATGCCAATAGTCCTGTTGCATTATTATAACATTTGCAAATCTGGTCTACATCAGAACAAATGCAATACAAGTATGTTTTTCTGTTGTATTTTTCTGTGGATATTAAACTCATTTAAATGGCCAGTCACCTGAAGCTACTAGGTACATGCCAAAATCTTTGGCTGTGAGCCCTCTGATACAGTGAGGACATTATGGACAGCCCAAGAGGGATGGACTTGATGTTGGCCCCCAGAGCTTCCTGCTCTGTCCTGCCCAAACGGGCAGTAGCCATCTGGCTGGCTTTTTCAGGAGCTGGATTTTCTCCCTTTTCCATAATTACACAGCCCCACTGGCAATCTCGTAATATGGCCCCAGCCTGGGAACAGTAGTGAAGCTTCTCGTCAGCACCAGACTGGTCAAGGGCCAAAGATCTGACTTGGAAAGAATGGATGTATTTCAGAGAAATTATTTGCTTTCTTTCCCTTTCTGTTGTATTCCTCCAACAAATGTTTTATTTTGTACTTAGAAAACTATTTTGGAAGGTAAAAGGCAATGCCCTTATTTCTATTTTAAATTTCCAACCAAAATTTATCATGTTCTGCTGAAGAATCTCCATGGGAGGTATTTTCACCCTCATAGTAAGTGTTCTTCATATTGGCTTCAGTTTTTCGTTATGGGCAAAATAATTTTACCTCCTCCAGCTTTTTTTTTCTTTTTTAAAACCTTTTCTCCTTTTTTTTGCCCTGACATCTTTGTTTGTGACACACTGATACTGTTTCTTTCACCTTTTCCAAAAAGTTCTGCATGTAATTATGTACACAGAACTGCATGGTGCCAGAGGATATGGATTTTGCTAGGGAGAAAGTAGTCTTGGCAAATAGGATGGACTGACTGTATCACCAAGAACACGTAGAACTGATTAATTCTGAGAGGCTGATGACAATGACAGGGAATTTAGGACAACCATGGAAATGGAAGGAGTGGACATAGTGTCTGTTCATGAGGAATCAGGGAAAGACTTCCTGAAACTAATTACGTCCAGTTACATCCCAGCTGGAACTCTTAACTTTATTATTGAGTAAGCCAAATAATAAGACTGCTGCTCAGTGCAATGCAAATTTAATGTAAGCTGTAGGGATCCTGGGTCCTTTTGGAATATGCACAGAACAATGAATTTAAGTATACACATTTTCAAAACAGAAGTTTTGAAATTGCATCGTACTTTTACACTGCATCTTCTAATGTCAATATTTTAGTCAGTTTTATTCCATATATCTGTTTGATTAGGATTCCTTTGAACACCGTTTAGTTTTGAAAAAACAACATCTTAATCAGGTCATCCAATGAAAGTAAGATCTGGGTATATTTGGGAAACCAGTATTAAGTAGGTTAAATTTTGTTAACTTCTGTTTTGTTACCTTCTGATATTTTCTTCATGAATACAGTTAAGTTACAACACAAAATATTCAGCTTAGCATGTTTTAGAGTCATCAGTAAAAATTCTTTGCCTTGGCATTTCTCTAGAACTCTGATTTGCCACATGGAGCATAAGTGTCTCTGATAGTCACTGAAGATGTGGAAACTTTACTGTAGCCTTTTTGGCGCATGGAGTTTCTCTTCTGTTAACCCATGAAGTTTGCTGATTATAAGAAGTAGTGATTCAATAATGCTAACAATTGTCTTTCAAAATTTAAAATTTCTTACAAAATGTTTCAAAAGGAATGAACATGATTTTTTGAACAGAAGTTAAAAAGCTGTCTTTAGACATATCATTATATTGCTTTTCAATCATTAAAGGGGAAGCTGAAGATACGTTGTAACGTGTGGGCAACAACAAGCTTCTTTTCTGTGGCCAATCTAGATGTGATTAAACAGCTTTATGTTTTGGCACATATAAAAATATTAAACCATAAACATTTTGTTAGTAAATAGGACCTGTCCTATTATTAACTTGATGAACCTGTACTAGACAGATCTGATTTCCTGCTGTTCTCCCTACTGTTTCACAGATTTCTCATTATTCTGCAGTGCACATGGTAGGCTAAATTTAGGCCTTAAATCTTTGTAGTGGTCACTAGACTCCTTTCTTTCTTGCTTTTTGCCAAAACAAGGGCGATCTGTGTGATCTCTGGAGACTTCTCTGGTGGTCTGTGAATCTGTCTCGCAGTATAACTCTGATCCTTTAATTCCCAGCTTTAAATTTGGTTAAAAAGAAGCTTACATTAGTTTAAATACCTTCTGTTATCTGTTTTCCAGATAATGAATTGCTGTGGTTGGTCCTTTAATCAGTCACTAAGGAGAAGAGAGTGATCTGTGTGGAAGAGTACTTTGTTTCACACAACAGTATCTGAAAATGGTGGCTCACACTTTTGAGAGTCTAATTGTTTTGGCTGGGCTAGGCTGTTGCTTTCCTGAGACCTGGGATACTAATCTTATTCTTCATTTGTCATTGCTGACCCTTATTGCAGAGGCACTAAATTGTGAACCTAGGTGTTTGGGATTGCTCCCACAGAATATCCTGGTGCAAAGTGGAAAAAAAATCCAAGAAAGGTGTGTAGGGAATAGAACAATTTCAATGTCCCGGGTAAGACCTAGTGGGCAAATTGCTCTCTGTGTAGTTCTGAACTTCTGAGTTGCTCAGGAGCCAGCAAAACATTGGAATTAGTGTTAAAACATACTTCAATTCATGTATTTTGTAAATATTTTTCATGTGGTTGTATAGATCATGGCAGAGCCTATGAGACTTCTGTTAAACTGGAAACCAATATTGTGTAGTACTGTTGCAGCTATTAAGTCACTAGACCGCATGCTCCGAATATAAATATGCAGGCATTCATCTCTAAAATGACCACTTCTTAGTGCATTTTGAGGATTTGGGGAAGATTTTTGTCATTTTCTTTTTTCTACCTCTTTCCCCTCATTTGCTTTTGCAGTCCAGCCCACTCAGAAATACTGTTCCACATGGGAATGATCTGTGGTGAATTTCTGTGTTATTTTGTTTATTATAGTCAAGAGCAATCAGTCTGAGAGGTATGGGATGCCTTTCTAAGGGAGACCAAAGAACTTTGCAAATATGTTGAGTAGGTATTCTGTACGAATGCATTTTAGGGCACTGCATGTTGTGCATTCTAATCCTAAGGAGCCAAAGAAATTATACAATCATCATATGGGCTTTTGATAGTTTAGTCAGTGGAAGAAAAATATCTGTAAACGTGCTATCAAATTTACAGTTCATTGAAAGTGACAGAGAGATAAAAGAGTGGCTAAAATGATAGAATATAGAACATTGCAAGAATGTATAGCATTTAATCTTGTGTACACAAATGCATGTAGCATTTCTGCATGGTTAATGATCCAGTGCTTAAGCTTGAGTGATAACACATCATTGCTAGGCACATCTAGGAATGTAGAAGGTAGCATTGTCTAATTAGTTTTGCAGTGGCTTGATTTTTTTTTTTTTTTTGGTACATTGATATTGGTGATGAAAATCTTACTCTTTTTTAAAAATAACCTCTTTTAAAAATGTGGTTTTCATGAAATTACATGCATCTAAATTTTTATTGCTCTTACATAAAACACTCTACTTATTGCCTCTTTTATCTAGTTTCATAAATCTAGTGGGTATTTAACTTTCCCTATTCCTTTTATCCTCCTTCCCACTAAAAAAATAAAAAGATAGCTGAAAGTATTGTGAAATTGACTTGAAAGTTGAAATCTTTCAAATAACTGGTTCTGTCATTGACAAATCTTTTTCTTCCTCTCTGATGCATTTCATGGTAATTTAGAACAAGTTTCAGGAGTTTTACAATAATAAATACAGTTGTGCTAAAAGCATACATTATACAAGCAATAATGTAAAACTGTTCATGACATCAATTATACTTTGTCATGGTGAAATATATATCACATTAGATTTTATCAGCACAATGAAGAAATACTATCCAGAATCATAAAGGTGGAAATCAAAATGGTTTTTCCTTTGCCTAATGGCTTTAATTGCAGGATACAATAGAACAAGGTTGCTCCTTTATTTAAAATTTCATTTTATCAACTGTCTATAACCTGTCACAGTATGCCCAGTGCATGACGGTTATACCATTCCATTCGGTTCCACCTCAACAGACTTATGACAATATGCCAGCTGATTATTTTCTTCTCTTTCTTCAGAAATGTACAGGTTCTGCCTACTATATTTATTAAAATGCTGTCTAAGCTCCATTATAGATGGGTATTATCCATTATCTACTAGCTGTCCATCTACAGACTCATCATCCATCCATTTATCCATCCAGCCATCCATCCTCCACCATAACCGTTTGTAATTGTTTAGCAGAGTTCATAGAGTAAGCAAAACTGTTGAAATGTAAGAATGATGATAGTGCTTTTTGTGTGGTCTGGCTGATACAGTGTGTGTTTCTGTCTTGGTTCTGTGCCTGTATAGATAAGCTTTACAATGGTTATTTTGAAAATATTGCCTTTGGCAAAGCTGCATTCCCTGTATTGGCTAAACACAGTTTTACTATATGAACATATGCAATTATTTCTTAGTTGTTCCTGATGCATGTAAATAAAGTATATATAGAAATCTAACTTAATTTAATAGTGGGCTAAATTACCCAATAGCCATACAGCCCAGAGATGACCCAGAATAGCAAGCAAAATCCCATGTTTTTCCTCCAGCAAATGCACACAATTAACAATAAAGGGGAGAATGCATCCACTGTATGAAATGCAAGGTGCCAGTGTGCAAAAAAAAAGGCTGTGGGTTTCCATTCCCTTTTCAAATGTTTCTTAATCAGGAGCAAAAATCCCATTAAATTTTTAAAGTGAGACACAACATCATAGCATGTAACGGAACAAAAAGGAAAAAACAGCAAAACAACAAACATATAGCAAACAGTAAATAATTACCTACTGTGGAAAAAACAGTGAGTTCCCTTGCAGGACACATGATGCGACTAGACAAAGGAGGAAATTCATTGGCTATGTAGCTATGAATGAATAAACAAGATAACAGTGCAAGCTTATCATCTATGATTTTTGTTATATGATACAGATACCAGACATTTAAGAAAGCTGACAGAGTAACTGAACAAGTCTTTGGAATCTGGTGTTGCCCTTTGGACACAGTGGTGTATCCTAACATGACAGGGAAAATGAAATGTAAAGTAATGCCAACAGAGAAAAATGCAATCAGCTTAGCTGGCACACAGAAAATATAATATACAAGATGAGAGCTCTGGTAAGTATATGCCTCTGATCTCTCTCAGATACAAAGTTGTCTGCCTTCCATTTGTAAAACTACAAAAAAGGGAAAAAAACCAAAACCCTGGCAATTTCCATTTGTATGAATAGAAAGAACAATTAATTACCAGGCCTTGTAATTACCTTTTTGAGTGAGAAGGAGCAGGTCCAACTAGTTTATAAAGAATGATTTTATTATAGCTTCATCATAGTAAAAAAATTTTGTCAATCAGCCAATTCCATGTAATCCAGATTGAAACTTCAGTAGGCAAGAATGTTGTGTTTTCCCTGGGCATCTGAGCAGGGAATAGTCTATTATCAACTTCAGCAGAACATTTGCTAGCAGAAATATATTGATTGAGCAGTGGATATGCTCTACCTGGACTACAGGAAGGCTTTTGACACCATCTACCAGAATATCCTCATAGACAAGATCTCAGTGTATGGGCTAGATGAGCAGACACGGAGGTGAACTGAAAACTCTCTGAATGGCCAGGCCTAGAGGGCGGTCTAGCTGGAGGCCAGTAACTAGTGGTGTACCCCAGGGGTCAATACTGGGTCAGTCATATTTAACATCTTCATTAATGATCTGGATGAAGGGCAGAGCGTACCCTTAGCAAGTTTGTTGATGACACAAAACCAGGAGGAGTGTCAGAGGGACGTGCTGCCATCCAGAGGGACCTCAACAGGCTGGAGAAACTGGCTGACAGGAATCTCATGAAGTTCAACAAAGGGAAGTGCCAACTCCTGCACCTGGGGAGGAACAACCTCATGCACCAGTACATGCTGTAGGCCACCCAGCTAGAAAGCAGCCATTCTATGCTCCTAATTTACTGTTAGGGAAGTTGCAGTAATAAATCAACACTCCCCCTACAACATTGAAAAGGTGGACATTTGAATTGATTTCAGATCCATGAGAACATTCCTCACTGATTTTTTTTTTTTTTTTTACTTTAATTTGTAAATTCTATACTGAAGAGTTTTGAAATTTTGAACATAGTATAATTCAAAGCTATAGTAAAAATCTTAATGATGAGGAGTATAAGTGGTGCTCTGTCTGTTTGGGGAAGAATTTAGCCTAAGGTTGGTTTGTGCAGAATGAATGCCTTAAGATACTGTGAAGTTCTTGTGTAGTGCTGGATGCCAGAAACTCCAATTGACTTTTGCAGGTGAAGACACTAAGACTACTTAATACCTCATAGACTTATTATACCATTTTCACAGAAGTTTTACCAAGAAAAAGAAGTTTCTTGGTAAACTCTGTTCATTATGTCTATTTTCATGAAATTGTAAAATAAATACAGTCCTTGTGAGACTGATTGCACTGAAAAGTGAAGTCCTCTATTTGCCTGCAGTATAAGTACATCATATCAACACTTCTGTCCAAAGCTATGTATGTGCCAGCATTTTGACATAGAGGAATTGCTGTAGAAAAGATAGAGATTAATCTCCTTGCTTTGCCTGAAATTGGCCAGAGTAATTGAACTTCTTGTATGCAATTTGAGATCACATATATTCCAAAGGAAATGGCTTCTCCAGGAAGGGTTTAAAAGATCTTAGCAGTAAGACTTTACTTCTTGTGGTATTATGCATAGGACTAAGTGTTCCCGAGCCTGCAATGTTCTGATGTAATAGTAAGATCTAGGACAAAGAAAAGAGAGAGGAATTCTTTTCCCCCCGAGTAATGACACCAAAAAAATATTGCAGTGGTGTAGATCAGGTAGAGATTATTATTATATTCCTACCTGTTTCAATGAGTTATGGTTAAAAAAGCTACTACATGTTACTAATTCTCAGCTGTGCTATCAAACAAAGCAAATTGAAAACAGACGTTAGGAATATTTGAGGCACATCTTTATTTACAAGAATGTGCACAAATGAGACCTATTTCTCTGATCTTAGTCTAAGCAAGCAGTAGACTGAAGTCTCCTTTTTCAGAAACTTCAAGTCTTCCTTCTCCAGCAATTCTGATTGTAAGAAGCCTTATCTCTTCTTCTTCCAATCAGCCACTCCTAGCTTCTGCATCTAATTTTCTTGGCATCCTGCTGTGAAGGTACTGATTGCATAGATGTTTTCTCTAGCTGGAAAGCCAGCATCCTGTCTCTCTCTGGATGCACCTTCAGACCTGGCAGTTCACAATTCCTTTAGTTGTGCCATTTCACAATCTGAAATGATCTCTATAGAAATAATCCCCCAGAATACGTGTGTGTGTGTGTATATATATACAAGTTAAAGGACAGATATTCATTGGTCAGTTTACTGTTCAGCATTGCAGATAGCTAAACACAACTGAAAGAATGATGCATTACAACTCTAGACTGAGAATGAAACAAGAAGGCTGGATAGACCACAGATAGCAGCTACTTCTTATATTGGGATTACCCCAGAAGTAGATGGTGTACGTGTACCCTCACACAAAGTGTGCCAAATAACCCGCTGAACCTGCAGTTCAGCAGCTGTAACTTTAGCATCATAGAATCGCAGAATGGTTTGGGTTGGAAGGGACATTTAAAGCTCATCTAGTCCAACCCCCTGCCATGGGCAGGGATGCCTTCCACTAGAGCAGGTTTCTCAAAGGCCCTTGCAACTTGACCTTGAACCCTGCCAGAGATGGGGCAGTCACAGCTTCTCTGGGCAACCTGTGCCAGCGTCTCATCACATTCATCATAAAGAATTTCTTCCTTATATTCAAAACCTCTGATGGAGCTGCATGGTCTGGTCTGTTGCCATGGTCTGGTCTGCATTGTTTGCATCTATCCGTTCCTGCACAGAAGTGCTAAGTCCAGGGCTCTGCAGGCAGGGCGCAGCAAGCCTAGCCCCCACCTTCCCTCACAGCCCTGTTGAGCTGGGTCAGGACTGCAGGTGGAGGCTGGGGCTGCCCTTGCTCCCTTGGTGCCTTTGAATTCATCGGGATGAATTCTGCCTCTTATGAATGAAACAATTTGTATCATTTGCAATACAGATCAGCTGGCACTCCAACTTGCGGGCAACGCTCTTGAGTGACATAAAAAAGCAGTCATTTGGAATGATGCCTAGGTTGGGCAGATATTACAGAAAGGTCTGTGAGTCCCTGCAGATAATTTTCTGGCTGGCTCATTCCTGAATCATTGTCAAATCCAAATTCTGCATCACGACTTCTGAAATATGATGGCACAGTAATGAGTTCTAATATAAATAGAGGAGCAAAATGGCAAGAGTAGCTTTATATGCTAATTATTCTGAATCCTGTGCATTCTGCAGCAGGCCCACTGAGTAGACAGTGAAAATCAGTGATATGAATTCTGTTTAAATATGATGGATTGTCAATGTCGATTTAGGGAATTGGCATATATTCTCCATATTTATGAGAAGAGTTACCTAACCATGGTGAAATACATACTGTCAGTCTTGTAGAAATAGTACCAAAGAAAGAACTAGACCAGTAACAAACTATGCATCAAAAGAGTTTTACAAAAATAGTCCTAGACAGATTACAAATTATGAGAATGATTTCTAACATATCAGGGCAATGTGGAATATCAAATTGCAGTGGTCAAAACATTTGCACTTTTTTTTGTTCTGTAGCTCAGTCACAAAGAGAAAACCCATTACCATCTGAAAAGGAAGTGTATTTGAAAACTAGATCTATAAAGATGGCAAAGGAAGAATAGCTCTTACAGTTTTACAGTTAATAAAAGACTTATTTTTGAGTTGATAAGGATTCTTCAAAGAACACTTATTTTGAATACTTTATGTGGATAAATCTGTAAGATGCAACCCAAATGAATTGTGTTTCTTTGTTAAATTGAGGCTTGTGCGATACAACCTCGGCGGGATATTGGAACATTTTTTTATTACTATTTAAAATAATAGCATGGTTTAGTGATTTCTGTCTTCAAAAGGTTTTGTATTAAAAATGTTCTAAAAGCTTTAATTTATGATTGCAATACATCCTCTGTCAGACTTTCTGTGCTTTACCCAAGAGGTCACTATTGTGATCACCAAGACTAAGAATAAAAATATGCATCCATCTTTATTGTCTTTTTGTCCTCCTCGGAACTGCTACTTTCTGGTTCTTCCCCTGTTGCATATTGTTACAATGTTAGGTTTTGACTCCTTGGATATGGGGCTGCATTTGTGTCTGGCAGCCTTGAACCTATCAGGTGTAACCTCAGGGTTACAGGCTCTGCCTGTATTTTCCTTAAAAAGCATAATGTTGCAGACATTCACATAGCTCTGTCTAATGTAGCAGGGTGGGAACAGCAGGATAAATAAAACCTACAAAACAGGAAACCACAATCTATTTCCACAGTAATTAGGTAACATCAGTTGCAGACACATTTTCTTTCCTCCCCTCTTCTCTTTTCATGCTTATCTTGTTTAGTGCACTCCTTTTAATTTAAGCAATGATTAAATTTAAGAATTCTTCAGTAATTTACCTTCAAGCAAGTGCTGGAAAACTTGTAAATAAAATATTTAGCTGGAGCCATGAAAACCTGAGTAGCCTAGCTGCAAGCAACATGGTTGCTTTCAGAATATTACATTTTTTTCTCTTTTCATTTTGGAACCGAAGTCCCAGTTCATCCTGAGCTGCTGGTAACCTCTGGGAGCCTTTTGTAAAAGACTAACAGGGACTGTTACCCTAAAATAACACTTTAAGTGCTGAATATGGCCATAGTAAACAAGATACTGTTGTTATGGAAAGTTTGAACAGAAATAGAGCTTAGAAAAGACACATTTGAATGACAAAGAGAGGAGACAGGTTGGGGGTTTGCTAGTGATCTAGTCAGTACTTCAGCAGCGTGCTGAAGTCTCCTGTGACTTCCTCTCCTCCTTAATTTACAAACAAAGTAGCTGAAGGCTCAGAGTACTTAAAGAAAAGGAAGTTTCTCCGTTTGTGTTCTTTCTGATGTCATCTCAGCCCCGAACTGGCTGAAAATTAAGTGCACTGAAACAGTAAGCTGTTGAACTGTATTGTGTGGAAGAAAAAAACCAATACATTGTAAACTGTGCTTTCATCGAAGATGTTCCTTTTCTGTGCTTTTCAGTTATTTCTGTTAGATGCTCATGACCTTATGAAAGAGAATTGCTTTATAATTTTCTCTGTGGAGCTATATCATTTGTTCATATATCCCTGGATGGCCATTGGCTTAGTGAAGATAGGGTTTTTTTACCTAGTTCCTCCAATAGTTGTATTTATTTCTTGCAGAGGGTGTAAATCGCATTTATGCATCTAGAATTGTTAGCATAGTATGTAATGATTATTAAGTTAGCCTTATCTATTGTTTTATATTAGCTGTGATTGATTTCTGCCAGAGTTGAACTGTTTGTGATCCGTTGACATAAGTTTTATGCCAAGGAAAAACACCTTACGCAAGCTTAGGTAAGATGTCGAGCTTCGAGAAATGTTACTGATTGTAATGATTCCAGGCAACTGCAATACATTCATGCTCCTCTTCCTCTGTAATTCTGACAGCAAGCAAAGATCATGCCCCTGAGAATTTTGCCTTCTGGTATCTACCCGATGTAGTTAAACTGACTCTTGTTCCTGGTGGATACAGACTTTTAGGACTGGTTGTATACCAGCCTGGAGCAAAAATCTTGACTGTGCTATGATGTAAACTGCTGGAGAGAATGTCTGCAAAAAAGGAGGGAGCAGTTATCTAAACACAGGGGCGTTCATACAATCGATCTTTCCTTTTAGATACCTTTGAGAATCAAGCAGGGGCAATCCATAAACGCAGACAGGCAAAGGCCAGTGCTATCATACAGCCATTTTAACTTGAGCAACATTAGGACTAGAGCCCAAGTCTAAAGTATTCATATTCAGACTTTATCTGAATTAATTTTACTTGCATTTTTCAAGAGATTTTCTTATTTCTTATCCCTCTCTGCCCCTGCTGAAATGCTTCAAAAGAGTCAAAATGTGCAGTCCCTAATCTGGGAAGTTCTCTGCTTAAACATTCAGCTGTGAGCACTATTTATTGTAACCAGTTAGGCCAAATTAATCCCTTACCTAGTTTTAGGCATTTTATTGAGTTGCCTAAAGTGGAGCATAGTCACCTTAGATTTCTCCAGTGGTCTGTGGAGATAAACAGGCACAAACAGCTGCTACAGGAAAATCTGCATCACTCCTGGAAATCTTAACAGGTATGAAAATGGTCCAGCAATTTCCCTCTGAACTAAGGCACCAGAGTTAAACTCACAGAGTTAGTCAAGGTGAATCTAGACTTTCCTGCTCAGGCTGCCCTTCCTCCCTGCAGTCTTAAACTCTCCAGCCTGCTCTTTCAGCTTAATGTCTGTGTGTTGATTCATGTTTATACAGAGCCCAGCTGGCTCTGACAGGGCAGAGATTAGTCCTGTACTGGGCTGATTACAGGGCCAGGATATGTATATGTGTGTATCTTCTGCACAGCAGAACTCATGCAAGTAGCTGCTTGTATAAATGGTGTAAATAAGGATCAAGTCCTATGTTAGAAGGTGCTTCCAGTGTTTTTCCAGCCAATTTGTCCTTCCTGTCTCTGCTATTTTAAGAACTTGCCGTAAAGGAGCACTTGGTTTCTCTTATCTCTTCTATACAGGCTATAATTAGGATTAGCAGAAGTGTTTTACTTAATGTTGCAGTAGTTCTTGTATACAGCACTCATATCTTAAGTATAATTAACACTGTATAGCTCCCATTAGTGTTTTTAAGCACTTAAAATGTACCATAATGGCCGAAGCTAAAGTTGTCATTAAAGGGCCATTGCTATTTATTATGCTCATAAAGTAGGCACTTTGCTACAGAAAAATATATCCTTGGGTTCCATTTAGAAAGCAGTAACAGACAGCAGCATTAGTGATGGCACCCTGGGGATTAAAGGGCTGCTTTAAATTGATCCCATTCTTATTCCACGTGGGAGTTAATAGGGAAATCTAAAAGCAGGTGACAAATCATTGCATTGCACAGCATAACTCTGATTAGCTGAGTTATGCTGGGGGGTAGGTTTGCTGGTTTTTATGAACATTCCTTTCTGTAAATGCTTGACATTTTTTTTCAGTGTGTATTTTCCTCATAATTGCATGTATATTTCACAGTTCAGTTTTATTACATTTCAGCTTACATGCTACATTGTTTTAAGCAATTATAAAAAGGAGAACGTTTTATACCCTCTTGATTATATTTTGGGAAAGGAGTCAGGTACATTTTATTAGGCAAAATTTTTTTCCCTAGCACTCTTGACCAGATGCGCATAGCTGTGAGCAGGTTAGGTTCTTACTGCCACTTCATATGGTCCATTTGATGATTGAATTACACAGTTTTTATGTCATGTTTTCTCACACACAGTAATAAGATGCTCCTCTACTTCCATAGCTCCTTCTCTCTGAAGAAGTTAATCTTCTTTGCCAACACTGCTCTGAGGGTACATTTTAGTCACAGTCCAACTGTTGGAACAAAACATGAACCATTTATAGCAGTAAACAATTATCACTGAAATGAGATAACAATTTAATGGTCTTGCATGATTAATGTCCTACATAAATTCTTTATGACATAGAATTGAAAGATGATGTTATGGATGTATGATAGAAAGTCAACAGAATGTGTCACCTCTTGGTTAGTTTGTAAGGAAACAGAGTATGCAATCAGTGTTTTCATAATAATCAGAGGTTCATAACAAAACAATCATATGCTGTCCTTACTAAATTAAATTTCCAACAGTACAGTTGTTGGCTTTTTTGGCCTTAATGCCAATTACGCACAAGGGAGGTCAATACAGTTAATGGCATCCCTAGAGTCTTTTTCATGTTTGTGATCCAGGGCCAACATTTTCAAGTGTTGGTACCTACATTTAATTTAAATTGCCATCTATTTCTAGGCATATAAATAAGTGGTCTGTTCTTCATAAATTCACAGCTGATTCTGACCTTGCCCTCTGGCTCCAAGGTGAATAAATGTATGTTTAGTATCTTCAAAAAACCAGGACAACAAACTTTCAAAGTGCAAATATGATTTTGGTGCAAAGATTTTTCTAAATGGGAAGTCTAGTATTTCACCCCTAAGTTTTATTTATGTAACTTTAAGAATGTCTAGAATATGGAAAAAACAATTTCATTAAAAATCAGTAAAACCCGTTAGGCATCAAGCATGTTTTACGATCAAAGTGTTTTGGTTTTATTTTTTTCTTTTTCCTGTTTAATGTATTTCTGAGATTAAGTTTAAACTTAGATTACAGCAAAATAAAGTGAGATAGCAGCATCAAAAATCATTGGCTTCATAATTTTGAATAGCTCTCTTCTTCCTCCCCTACCTATATATATGTATTATATACACACACACACTCATACATAGTAAATAAACTGTTACTACAGTAACAAATTGGGGGGGATGGGGGAAGCGTTTGTCTGACCATCTTGCATCGGTCATCCACTTGAGGCAATACAGAGCCCTCTGCTGACTCTACTGGAGGTTTCCCTCTGTCATGCATGGGGGGAGCGAGGACAGTTTGTGTCTTATTTCGCTGAAAATTCTTGCTTGGTCCAGAGGATGCTCAGAGTTGAGGAAAAGCATGTGCTTGTCCTTCTGTCATGCTGCCATTGGAAAGAGGGAGGGAAAAGTATGATTTCCTCTCCTGAATTTTTTTACCACAGTACCCACTAAACACATTAAAATTCCCTTTTATCAGTTTTATATGTATTTATCTATTAAACATATTCCTCAACCTGTGTCCATACTGTTTCATCAGACCTGTAGTGTCTTAGGATAGCCCAAAGGTTGCTTTAACTAATTCATTGATGATTCCTTAATCCTTAGGGTAGGTCCTTGGGTGCAAGGACAAAAGAAGGCAGAGCCAGAGCATTATTGCATTACAGGTATTCTCAGATCTGAAATGGACATTTACAGTCATGGCTAGAAGGCAAATGTGGAGTTGGTGCTCTGAAGTCAAGGAAGATGAAAAACACAGTGTAATATGAATGAGAAAATGCTATAATCTTATTAAAAGGATAGGTAAAAGATACATCAAGCTACAGGGGGAGAGTAGGGGGAAGGGAAGAAAAGAAAATAGAAAAATACGGAAACACTTAATCTGTTCCCAGACCTTGAGTAAGCCTGTCTGCTAAGACATGGTCCATAATTTTCAACTGGAGTTAGTCCAGCAAGGTGTGTTCCCAGAGCTAATGTCTTTTGATAGATTAAGGGTCGTCTTCCTTTGGCACTTACAGAGTTCAAATCCTAAATCAAGTGAACAAATCACTATGATTGGTTTGATACTTTAATACGTCTACAGTCTTGAAGAGATTTGTAAATAATATGTTACAAATCTGAAAGTAGCCACAGTGTTAATGTGGGTAGTCATTTATTTTTGATGGCTCTGCCTGTGTATTTCCTAGTGATTTCTCAAGCTTAAGTCAGTAACCGGTAAACAAAAAGGCTACTTATAATCACAGCTATGTGAAGCTGTCCTTCCTCAAAAAAGAGGAGAAGTAGTAATACGTATTACTGTATTTATAGTCCATCACTAGGAAATTAAACGCATCAATAAACTTTGTGCTATAGTCCCAGTAGAAACTGTGACTGTATTAAAAGGTCAGTAGCACACATATCTGGTAGGATGCAGATATGTATCTGTGGTGAAGCAAAAGTGAGACCTAATAGTGTACTGTTTTATTTATTATGTCATTAATAAAGCTAATAAAAACTTGTGTTTTTCTGCTGTGGATATGTGGTTTGCTTTTTTAAGTTGATACATTCTATGAAAAAATGACCATTTTGACGTGATTGTTTTGTTTTCTTTTGTGTGAACTGAAGTTAAAAGTTCTGAGTCAGTTTCAATTTTAATCTTTACTTGTTGGAAGTGCCAGCATGTCTCCAGTGAGCTGTGATTTAGGAGCCTCGTGTCCATATGATTCTGCATAAGGTTTCTGGCTATGCTGTATCTGTCCTCTGGCTGAGGGAAGTTAATCTGCCATAAAATAATGCAGCATAAGAGATGATGTTTGATCAAAGAGCCTAACATACGAGCACCAAACTCGGTGTTCTGTAAATGCTAGTAAACTGATTCAGAACAAAGTATTGTGACATAAAACTTTCTGAAGTTTTAATATTTTTAAAAAACATTTCTATTGGGACTTCTTGTCCCAAATTAGGAGTGTAACAGTTCTTCTTTAAAAGAAATCCAGAATAGTCCAATTAGCTCTAAGATAGAGGGTGAAAGTGAGCCAACATGACATTATGTTTGGTTAGCAATTGTTTTAAAGTTATTGTTGGCAAATGGGGAGATGATACCTCAGTTCTGCATGAAAACTTCACACAGTGTTGCGGTAAGGATCTATGCAAGCAAACTGCATTTAGAGTTTTCTTAAATTTGTGATGGGTCATACTGTAGATACGTAACATGTAAAATTTATCCCAACTCAACCCATTTTGTTTGGGTAAGAGTATTGGGCTCCACCTGATCTGAAATGAGAGTAAGATTCTAGGAGCTGCTCATGTTTTTTGATTACTTTGTACTTATAAAAAAATATGTTCATATTTCTCATCAGTTAATTAACAGTCAATTAGTTTACTGCATACTATCAATCATTACAGGATTTCATACACAGGCTTTCATTCAGTCTCCTTCTCCTTACGTCTCTGTTGCAAATGCAGAATGGGAAGGGACCTACCTGATCACTACTCAGCCCTGCCAGCAAAGGAGTGAGCAGTGAGCAGGCCTGGCTTTGCTGCATTATAAGTACTTTCTTCCTTTGAGAACTGGCAATTTCTAGAAGCTTTCAAAGTTTTTAGATGTCCCTCAAGCACTTATAATACTGATTTTTGCCCATCTTGTAGTTCTCTTTTCAACCAGAGCTCTCTGGTAGAAGTGATAATGCCACATCATGCTGCCTGTTCCTCCACAGGGTTACTTTTCTGGGCTCCCTAGAGATCACCAGCCTGTGATCTTAGTTGGGTTGTCCGTGAGTCCTGGCCTGCAGGAATCCCTCCTTTCCCAGGGGAAAATCAGAGGCTGACTCAGTGGGACAGACCAGTTTCTTTCTTCCTCTTAAGCAGCATCTTTCCCTTGAGAAGCATCTTTGAATTTGAAATGTGAATTAGAAGGGGTTTTTTTCCCCAGGCATTGATTTCCGCCCCCCCAGAGGTGTTTTCCAGGTAGTTCCAGGTGTAATCCTCCTTTTCAGCAATGCGTTCTTTTCAGCTAAGTAGTTTTATTAGTCCTTTTCCGGCAGAGTGTGGCAAGAGTTTTTTGCATATGTCTTCTTTGATTATGTTTGAAAATTTATTTTCTTCTTGAGATAATTGTTATCTTTTAATGAAAAAAAAAAAAAAAGTATTGTGTCTGGCTGAGATGGAGTTCATTTTCCCTGTAGCAGCCCTCATAGCGCTGTAGGTAGAAAGCTGTTGATAACACACTAGTGTTTTGGCTACTGCTGAGCAGTGTGCCCACAGCATCAAGGCGGTCTCTCCAACATTCCCCCACACATACCAGTAGGCTGGGGATGGGCAAGATCTTGGGAGGGCACCTAGCCAGGACAGCTGATCCAAACTCACCAAAGGGATATTTCATACCATATGCTACCTGCTTGGCAATAAACGCTCAGAGAAAGGGGAAGGGGGGACATGCTTTATTACGACATTTGTCTTCTGGCACAACCACTATGTGTGTTGAAGCCGTACTTCCTGGGAAGTGGCAGGACATTACTTGCTAATGGGAAATAGAGAATGAATCTATTGTGTTCCTTTGGTTCTGTGTGTGACATTTGATTTTGCTTTATTAAACTGCCTTTATCTTAACCCATATGGATTTCTTTCATCTTATTTTCTTCCCTCCTGTCCTGCTGAGAAGAGGGGTGACAGAGCGGCTGGATGGAACCTAACATCCAGCCAAGGCCAACCCACCACAAGGACAAAGAAAAAGTTTTGGAGGTTTGGTTATCAAGAACGACAAAAAAGGATTTGCCACATAAAATAAACATTCTTTACAGTGAATAACAATTTTAAAATAAACTTTTATCCTTGTTGTACAAATGGCCTGTAAATTGCTGAACTACCTCATATGGCCTTTTTTTTTTTTTTTTTGTCCACACTGGCATATCAAAGGAAATCAGTTGAAGCATTTTGGAGACCTAGTTATTTATTCCTTTGATAATCTCATCATCTGCCTTCCTGGCTGATTTTCTTTAAGAAAGGAAGTTAGAAACTGAGATTCTCTTTTGATCACTACATCTGCAGAAAAGTGAAGCTAAAGAAAAATGTGCTGGGGCTCTGATTAGGGATAAAATTAATATTCTGGCATGTACTTAGTAACTGCTGTCATTTGTTGACGGTGGGAGAGGCTGTAGAGCATAAGAATCTTGTGCTGTGCTGCTCGTCTTCTGACAGCAATATCTGCAGAAAGGAGTTTAGCAAGAACTAGAAAAGTGGAATGAATAATACTAAAATTATACATATGGTGTGAAGGTGACACAGACAAACATATTTCTAGCTCTAACTGTGCTGTTTCTGACCCATCCTTTTGCTAACTCAAGAGCGTATGTGATTATTATGCACCATGTAGAGTTCAGAACAAAGCATAAATAGTTACCATGCAATATCAATTCGTTCGATCTAGGAATAAAATCACCAGATTTTTTAGTGCCCGAGTCTAACTTTGAATGGTTTTATTAGTACATATTAACTAAAAAAGATATATTTTGTCAAAAAAGATTAGCCTTGGGTGGTGCAAAGCTGATGCAGTAAAGGCTGCTGTAGGAAACAGCAGCATGTAGAAGTAAGTGATTTGGCTAGTATTTGTGAAGATGGACTTAAAGCGAGGCTGAGTCTATTCTGTTATATTTAGTCTCTCTTACTGTAATGATCTGATACTTCTACTTTCTCAGTATGAATTAGCCCTATTTCAGGAAAGGGTTTGTAAGATGTAATTAAATTGAAATGATTCCCTGTATATATAGAAGCTTCTGATGCTCTATCTTCTGTTGTGTGTATTTATTGAAAATTGTACTAGCTGTCTTGACAAATCATCTACTTTGGTTGCCAGGTACTCTTGGCACACTTTTTACCTCTCATTTCACCTCTATCAGGATCAACAATTTAACAGCCTATGTTACTTTCACAGTGGTAAGAAAAGCAGAAGAAAAACATAAAAGGAAACCTGACTGGTTAATTTTCATCATCAGTTTATATCAGTGTAAAATTGCTGTCTATGGTTTCCTGTCCCATTTTTCCACCCTACATTTACTCCTGTCCTACTTTTTCACCTACATGTACTTTTCTCTCACTCTACTGCCAACAATGCATGCAGTGATGTTTTCTCCTAGAGACCATCTTTTGCAAACAGGAATGCTTTTTAAGTGTTGCCCTGTCAGCAGTTCACTGACCACTCAGCAGAAAACAGTTCCAGCATCAGACTCAAGCAGAATATACACACAAATTAGAGATGGTGGTGAGACACTGGAACGGGTTGCCCAAAGAAGTGGTAAATGCTCCATCCCTGGTGGTGTTCAAGGCCAGGTCGGACAGAGCCTTGGGCAACATGGTCTAGTGTGAGGCGTCCCTGCCCATGGCAGGGGGGGTTGGAACTAGATAATCTTAAGGTCCTTTCCAACCCAAACCATTCTATGATTCTGTGGCTTGATGGCTTTTCCAAGATTTCATTTTATTTAATAATTCGTGCCTTGCCACTCATACCTGTTTGGGGCACAGGCATATTTGCCAGGACACAATAGTCTCAAGAAGGACTTGACAGTAAAAACTCCACCAAAAGTTCTGAGTACTGCTTCATATAGCATTCATTTGAAACGCTAGAGTCTGCCTGAAGCCAAAGTAAACATACATTCACATTCTTCTCCCCAAATTTATTTACTGTGTCAGTCATGGCAAATCTCTCGTTCCTGTCAAATCAGACAGTCCCCCTGGCAGGTCACAATAGCCGTGGTGGCATTATCAATATTTTTAAAAGGTCATCTATCAGAGAATGCCTGTTGTAGATAATGAACAAGGAGGGAAAGAAGGCTGCTTTGTATTCTCAGAAAAGTAAAAATGCTACAAAGAGCTGATACACCTTATGAACAACAATTTGATTATTTGTATTTTACAAACCTTATCAACATCCACACAATTCTAATCTTGCCAAATACAACAGATATTCTTTATCTTATTTAGATCCAGGCCCCAGACAGAGTTACAAGAGGTTTTGCCACAGACTTCTGTGGGACTGGAATTGGTCCCCACATGCAGGAAGGAGTTTAAATCATTTGAATAATTTTATTAAGAAAACTCAAACAAGTAAACAAACAAACAAGAAACCCTTTTCTGTTTTAAAAAGCATTTTACTAAAAAGCATGTGTTTTGTTGTGGGAACATGCGCTTTATCTGGAAGCATTTCAGTTAGTTTAGCTTTCCTTTGTCTTAAGCTGATAGGGAAAAATCTAACAAAACCATTCTTGTAAGTCCTCTAGAAGATCCCATTGCTCCTTTGGTGTTTATAGAACATAGGAAGTATGTCTGGTGCTTTACAGATAGATGTGATCAGTTTTTGGATCCAAGGAGCTTACAGTTGAAATCTCAGAGCTTGGCTTTATATATCAAATATATGATCTTTTATTTGTATGTATTAAGAATCAAAACTGAACATTTGAAATTTTCCTTTTAGGATGAGTAATTCTCCTAGTACATATAAAAAAGGTTTGGGGCTTTTTATTTTTTTTATTCTTTCATACCCAGGGAAGAGAATCTAAGTTAAAACCTGTGATTTTTTTTTTTTTTTTCCACCAGTACAGGAAATCAGTGAAACCTTACCTAAATTTCAGTCCAGAAATTCTAGAGATTTTTAGGAAATAAAAAAGCTATTGTCTTTTTAATTGAAATATCCACATCTGATGTTAGCACTTGTTACCAGTGGTGTATGTAGTCACTGTCAAGGCTTGTGATGTGTTCCATGTGGTTGTGAAGAAAATGTGGAAGACTGCGGTTAATTTCTTTATGATGCTGCAAAATCTCAGCATACAGCCACTTTGATGCACCAGACTCCTAGCTGAAATGTGTATGGATGAAAAAAAGCCTTATGCTCTGGCGTTTCTACTTTAATGGAGAATTTGGTTTGTTGAGACTCCTTGCATGACCCAGAATAACTGGACTCAGGGAAAATGTGAAGTTTTGAATGTGACATGGTTCTGTAGAGGGACAGTGTGGACTTCAGTCTTTTGAATAGTCTGTTGGCACAGCAGGAGGAAAGCAGGATGGTGGTTTTGGTTGGCAGTTCAAGTTTACTCAGGCAGCAGCTCCAGGCATTGCTGCAGATTGTGTAATTTCACTACTGAAGTTTGTGTTTTAAGCTACAGAGATGGTTTGTTAACAGCAAGTATCTCCAGCTCAGTGTGCCTATAATATAATATAAATATAAAAAGGCCTTGGCACTGCTTTCTTATACTGAGATTGCCTGCTGACATCAAAATGCCGCTGTCCCTGTTTTCTGTCATTGTCACTGGTACATATTTAAGTGTTCACTGAATGCCCACTAAAGTTTATGGAGAGGCTGCACAGCGTTTGCTTAGCTTTACATCAGAATGAAGAGAGCCAACACTGGATCTTCATGAGCTAAAAGAAAATCAATTTTAATTCCATAGGATGGAATTATTGGGGTGGAAATAGAAGCCATTAAGTAGCCTGGCTTGCTCCAAGGCTAGTGATATGGAAGAAGAACTGAGAAGAAGAATTTTAACTTCAGATTGCTGTAATTGTATACTTCCCTACCTTATACTGGATTCCGTTGTTAACCTAATAGCCAGCTGGTATTTGCAAGTATCTCTTTTTTCACATGGAAAGGAATGTAAGTATTACTCTGCTAGACAAATGATGCTGCTACTTTCCTTCTCTAATTAAAATTAGTCACTGTAAAAGAAGACAGCAGGGTACCACAGCAAGATCTTTTAAAAGCTACTGTGAAATACAGACCTGTAAACTTTGTGTAGTAACAATAAATGCATGTAAAATAAACACTAAGGCAGGAAAGAAAAAAAAGGGAAGGCAGCCCAGAGGCTGGGCTGGGGTCAGGGACAGAGCCCAGCTCGGCCAGGGCTTGGGCCAGACCCCAGCAGCTGAGTTGCCTCTGATGGTCCTCTCCTCACCACCACCCTTACCAGGCAGCAGGTAGCATGCTGTGGGACATGACAGAAAACAAAAGCATTAGATCAATTTAAGGCAATTAAAGAACACATAAAGAAATTCAGGTCGAATTCCAGGTAATATTACCTTGCATCTGTCTGTGTACCTTGGATTTCAGTATTTGAAACTATTCTGAATTGGGGCTCTGAGAGTCTTTCTTGTATTTCTGCTGTTGACATCTTTGTTGTATATGCGAGCCTGCATCTTCCAGTGGACTCTTCTGATACTTACTTCTCATGTAAAGATATATTCATTTATGCAAAGACTTCTCATAAAATTTTCAGTAGAGCTTTGAAGTCTTTAACTCAAGGAGTAACAAGCACCTTATGCAACAGTTCATACTTGGCTCTTCTAAACTGACTTCTCACTGTAGAAGTTCAGCTCAAAACCTGAAGATGTCTCATACTAGGCTGAAGTTCCACAGGGTTGTACCTTAGTACTTGTAGTGCATGGATCCTACCAAAGAAAACTAGTAGACACTCTTGCACTTATTTTACTATAATTTAAGAAGAGGTGAACTGTTAAAATCTAAAGTATGTTTTTAGATACCACGTCATCTTCCTAACATTTAAAGTGTTCACTTTGTGTACACACTCTAACCATAGTAGGTTATGAAAGGGCAGTAATCAATAAGACAGCTCATTATCTATGGTACTTATAATTATCCTGATGCTAGTACCAATGTCTTGGTTTAACCAAAGCATATTAAAAAAAAATGTCCTAACAGGACATCTCATTATCACCCTTATTTTTACTGTGGAGTTTTATTGGAAAATCACGCTACTCATCTGAACTGCCACAACAGTAGCATTATCCCTAGGGCGTTCTTTCATAGCAAGGTTAATTTAAAGTGATTAGCATAAGTGCTACAGATGTTGCTATGGGGATAGGAACCTCACATCTACTATGATGGACATCACATGATTGCTGCTACAGCTGCAGTATGATTGGATTATTTGTTTTAATGTCATGTGAAATAAGTCACATGCTGAAGATCAGAATCTCCTTAATAGCATTTCATATTCTGGGAATCAATCACCTTTTCTCCATTTCTCAGTGTTAAAAATGCCTGAAGAGCACATAAAACAGATGTCTTTGGTTTACTGCTACTTGTATCTGACTGACTGGTAAAATCTACCACTAAGGGACTAAAATGTACACCTATTTGAAAACTGAAAAAACCCCAATTATTTATATTTTACCATAATTAAAAGTATTTTTTAATAAACTGGAATAAAGTCCTAGCATTAATGAACTTAGACACATTTTATTCTAAATCCCTGTACTGAATGTGTGCAAAGTCATGTATTTATGGGTGATCCCGATGCCAATAAAATCAGTAAGAAGCACCTTATTTGCTTCAGTGCTTTTGAGTTCTCCTCTCTCAATTCAGTCACAGGAGTAGTTTAACGTATATAGAATTGCAGTAGTGAGAAAGCAAAAAACATATCCTAGGGACTCAATAAGAACAATAATTAACATGTAAAAATGTGTCTATTTAAAATATTAATTTTAATGCATTTCTTAATAACACTCATAATGGTGGACAAAAGACTATGATTAATAGAGTCTATAGCAGTATCACTTTGGTGAAATGGGATGGCTTTGTCATCTATAGGAGGATACTTTAGAGTCTACTGGGTGCTGTGTAATGCCTTTTGGAGACACTTTTCTCTCATCAGTGACTGCATAGGTCTAAATTTGGTCTTCTAAATTCCATCTAGACCACAATCTAGAGTAACTTCAAATACAGCTTATTAATCTTTCATCCACTTTTCTCTCTTGTGATTATTGCTATGACTAATGTTTGGATTTTATATCTACAATTTTCATATTTCCAATAAAGTAGAAGCAGTTAATTGGGAAACTACTCTGAATGCTGGCTTTACTTTGTAGATAGTTTTATGTCTTTGTTATATGATTTGTTTTTAAGCCTACTGATGGTATTCTATACAGTATGATGTTATACCGAAAATTAATAAGAAAAAGGAACAACTAAAGGGGATTTTTGAATATACTGGGAATAATAAAGTATCTTAAGCTCATACGTCATTTGCTTGAACACTGACTTACAGAATTCTCACTTCTACTTTTAAGGTGGAATAAATTTGTGGTTTATATAGCACCTTTCATTCCTCAGAGAGTGCAAAAAAGTAATTGGAGATTGATACTATACTCTGATAATGGGTGATAGGAAATCATGACATTAGTGGTTCTTCGAGCCCAAGCTAACAGTAGCACTGGTTCATAGAATTACATTTGTTTGTCATGTTAGCTGAAATTCTGTAGTATTACTGCCTTCTGTTCACAAGAGATATTCTGATCTTTAATTTTCAAAGAATAGTCATCTAGGAGGGACAAGAATTTGGTTTTGTGATCATTGGAAGGCTGGAAACGTCAGTACTCAGAACCACTGTTAGCAGTCAAACAGAATAGAGTATTTCAGTTGGAAGCAATGGGTTTAAAAGCTCATATCACTGTAAAAGCATTGTGTCTGCTGAGCAGTTCAGTTCCCTGTTGAACAAGACATGCAGTATTTGGATACAGAGAATAAGTACACCATAAAAAGAAAGACAAATTGATGGGTTTCTTCACAGTTCTGGTCTTTTCTGACACGTGTGCAGGGAGACTTACTACTCAGTTCTTCACTCATTGATATCACTAGTAGATTTTTTAAGTGTAAATGAATACACTACACAGTGATCTGCTTAAGAGATGAGGATGTTGTGGCTATAACTGTAGTAAAGCAAACCAGTTGTCCTTGACTGGAATCTGAAATGACTTCTGCTCCACCTACAAATCAGAGGAGTGACTTTGGGCCCCTTCATCCACATACAATCCCACTCCTCTGCAGACAAGTGGTAAGGATGTAGCTCCAAGCTCTTCTCCATTAGTAAATATTGCTGTAGTATTTGAAGTAGCTGGAAACAATGAATGAATGCTTGCACATGCAAACCAGTTTATTTTGCTGAATGCTACAACAGAAGTGTAAATCAACTCCACCTCCTTATTTCTTCTGAAAAGTTTGAGAAGTCCTTGAGGTATAGGACTCTGAAGCATTCTATTCCTTATGTGATGATAGGCGTTAGTGCATTAATACTGCTACACTAGGACTAAATAATGCAGAAGTAATACAGAGGCTTCTGTTCAGCTCCTTTACTCCCAAGTTGTTCATTCTGACAATATTCTTCTAAAAACATAGAACACAAAGCAGGATTTTTAAGCACTTTTAACAATAATAATGAGTGTTTAATGGAAAATACTTTCAGAATGGTTTGCTGTGATGTTACTTTGATCATTTTCAACAGCTATGATGATAGAGTGCTGTAAAACTATGGTTCCTAAGATGATAGATCACACACAAAGTATTTCTGATTAAAAATTAGTAATTATTTTAAAAAGATAATCTCATCCCTTAGGCAAGGATAGACTCTTAAGATGCTCATTTTCATTTATACCAAAGGCATTTCAGAAGATTTCTAAAGAAGAAATTTGAAGAGATTCAAAGACGTTATTCAGTATTCTAAGGCATGAACGGTTTTATCATTGAAATGTTTAGTGAATAAAAACATGAGCTCAATTTTCTGTATTTTTTTTTGTTTTGAGTGTTTCTAGACTTCCAGCTACATTCAGAGAATATGTGATATGTTATAAAAAATTAATAGCTAAGAAGACTGTTCACACTCTCCAGATTAAGCCAAAGAGCAAAATGTGTAAGAATTGCAACCCCTTGTGCAGACAAAACATTTTGGGAAATGTCTTATGATCTTTGACTAAGCTTTTAGATTTACTGTATATTCTAACCAAGTTTCCAGAAATTCACCTGTCAGTATTTAGAGCTGCAGTATATGTTGACAGTAGCCCTTAAAATGAGTCTCTCTTCTGCAGTTCTAATTTCCTACGCTCCACTTTGTTGCCCTACATACATTTTGTATCTGCAAACAAGTGGGGTTTTTTCAGTATAGATATGTAACTATAGGATTTTTCTCCTGGACTTTCTATGTGAATGCTTTGACTTGTGTTTTTGTTACAATTACATAACAATCTATTAAACTAAGACTAGTTATCCTCAAAAAGCAGCATGTTTAAAGATTAGTGGTTGTTTTATAACAAAAAGGAACATTTTGCACTGAATAGATTATTGGTAATAACTGGTAATTATTACTGGTAATAACTGATTGCTCTTTTTAATAGTTTAACTATATCCTATCTCTATTAAGAAGGATCTTTGGAAAATACTGTAGTACAGAAATGTCATATTCTGCCACATTTTAAAGCATTTCCATAGGATTGTGAACTTGCAAATGTAAGGTCAATACTTTCCCAGAGCTCGCATGTGGTCCCATTTTAATTTTAACACTACCAGTGAAATGCAATTGTCGTTACCAGACATCTCCCTGTGTAACTCTTCAAACCAGAAAATGCCAGTCCCCCAGCTGTTGTGAATCAGCATAGCTCTGATGAGGTCAGAATTTTAAATATACGCCAGGAAGGGCTAGTAACTGGTATTTGGCACTTATCGAGCATCATCTTTTTCAAATGAGAGGGCTTACAGCTTCAGCTGATTTTAGTGTGGTTGAGTTTGCATGAGTGACTTGATTGTACTCTGATAGAATGCAGCTTGATGAAATCATTACGTTCATGTATCCAGAATTAATTTGTGAATGAGTTTTGTAAAAACCCTCAGTGTTGGACTGTGTTCATATTAAAGAAATGGAAACCAGAATGTTAATGTCAGAGGGAGGAGACTTAGGACTTTACTCTGACCCACTCTAAACATGTAATTGCCAGTCAATAAGCTTACAATTTATAAAATCCAACACCTCCTTGTTGGAAGCTTGCATTTTCTTATACTACATCTATTATTGTGATGTGCATCAACTACTCAGGAGTTTGAAGTTCAAACTGGAATAACAAAAAAATTCTAAGGGTGTAAGCCTCTGATTGCTTCTGTGTTGAGAAGTACTGAGGGGTGGAAGTTACGGAAATGATTACAAATTCTGTCTATCACAGGATATGTATGTTTCAAAGCTGAAGGAAGGGAAGGAAGATTTAAAGGCTTTTGGCTCTAAGGGTGAGTGGTCAGGCGGAATTCTGTTGCACTTTGTAGCGGAATCCTGTCTTTCTGTCTCATAGGCTTGATTGTCAAAGACTAACTACACAGTTTTCCTCATTAAGTGTTGTCCAAGCTTGTGGGAAAACAAAGAATTAATTCCTCATACTCACTACAGTTAGCATAAGAAGAGAGGGCAAGGTTAGGACAGGAGTTCAGACTCTGTTCTTTTTATTCATTATCTGTAACAGTTTTTCAGCCATAATGGGAGCTTCTACATCGAAAGAAGAGAAATAATTTACTTCGACAAAGAGAGGGAGAGGGCAGTTGAGCACATACAGTCCTTTACCCCAGATTTCTGTGAGTGGTCAAATGTTTTCAGGACTCATAAGAGTAAAGGCACTAAGATTTAAGGTCACAGTTCTGCTTGTTAATATTAACCTCCCAAGTGAAGCTTTTAGTGGCCTATTTCATCCCACTTGTGAAAGAGATGAGAATTTATTAAGAGCTCTCTCTAAATTTCCCGTTACTAAATTAAGCATGGAAGTGTGGTTTTCTTTTTCCTCAGATACCATTTGTTTCCCAAAAGTAATTACAATATCAGCTTGATAAAGGTTGCTAGTAATTTTGTAAGAGATTTTCTGAAAAGGAGCAGGAAAACTTAACAACCTAAGAGAATTGCCTGTGGAATGGGGTGGGCTCAGGAGACCCCCTTCGTACCCATTAGGAATTCTAACCACTGTAATTAGCAGCAAATTTCCCCTATCTCTGTATGTTAAACAGGGAATTCATCTTCGGTTTGTTTCTGCCTGGGGCAGGGAGAGGCTGAAGGAAGGAAAATATAGGCATGTGCCTGCCTGGGTTAAGCAGTGTTAGCTGCGCTGGAAGGAAGCAAATCCACAAATTACACCAGCCTCTGATTTATAACCCTTGCAATCCTGTCAAAGCCAAGGGTCTGTCTTGGTTATAATCCAGAGAAAAATGCAAGTGCACAGGTATATAGGAAACACCCAGGTAGAGAAATTATGGGGTTATAGATGAGGTGGTTTAAAAACTAATGAATAAAAGATGAACATTTCCATTGTAGAGTTACTGTGCTGAGAAAACTAGTAACTTTTTGTGAGCTCTTTTACTGCCTATGCTGTATCAAACCATAGATGAGTCAATATTTTCTGCACCAGCACAGTGACTATGTAGCAGGACTGATAATGTCTTACGTTGTCTGTCAAGCCATCCTGTGTGACTCTTGATGAGCTGCTTCTTGCTGAATGGTAATCTTATAAGGAAAAGAGGGCTGAAAACCAATAAAAGACAAATACATTGGCATGATGAATAAGAAAGCTAGATACTAATAAAAAAATACAAGTTGCCTTGCCTTATGCATTATATTTCATGTGATTAATAATATAAACAGTTTGCTTCAGCAAAATCTTGCTTTATCTTTGGTTTTTTGCATTGTATAGGCGGACGGGAAGAATGTAAATTCCTGAAACTATGAAACAAACAGGAATAAGGGACTTGTGCGGCCGGATATAGGATGTGTGGCAGTCATTCTTGATTGAATCAATATCTAATCTGAAAGCAACAGAACAATGTATAAGATAAGGGCTTTAGGCACAGAGTTAAATAAAACAAAGACGACTAACAGCCTTTACCAACTAACTCTTAAAAAAACCCTCCTGGAAGAAAGAATGAAGATGACATCAACCATTGGGAGGTGGGATTCGTCTTCCTAAAAATCCTATGAATATGTAAAAGGCTGGACTATAAGAAACTTTGACTCTGTACTTACAGGTGTGCATGTAGGATATGAAAGCATGCACCCAGCGCTGTAAATAAATCTTTGCTCCACCGACTTTGTCCCCAGTTAAATTTTTCTAAAGGTGAGTGCATTTCTCACATGCATTATTCATTTATCAACTTTCTGAATGTTCATACAGTTGCTGGTTTAGATGCTACCTTCAAGCACCCCACACAAACGGCACTTAAGTAAATGGTCACTAATCTGTGACTGTAATACTCCTGAAGTGTTGCACAAAAGCCAGCAGAAAGACTTCCTAATGTTCTCCTAGGTCTCAGAGTATTTTATGTAATTATTTCCAGTGGAATAGGAAAATAGACGACAAATGTAATTGGTTTGTTTCATTAACAAATAGTTTGTTATAAATATTTACACAGACACATGACACAATATGATGTATATTTTAAACTGGACCTGGCTCTGAATTTTATAATTTGGTTCTGTTTCTCTGGTTCTCATAAAATAGATGTGGGATCTGAGTCTTTCCTTAAGCAAAATAACCAGCGATTATTTTCTACTTTTCTGGCTCAACCACTACTAAAGGTAAAAACTGAGCTAAATTGCATTTTGAATTATCGAAAAGTATGATTCATTTTAAACTTACACTCTTTCCTCCCTGATGCTAGCGGGAATGAAAGAATAGAGAATAAAAAGTGACCAGTGAATTACAAGCTGTCATAGGTACCACTTAGAGTACCTTAGGTTTAAAATCTGGAGCAAATAAAAGAAGACTACTTTACGTTGGGCTTTGCACTTGCACATAAAAAAACCCTCCACATTTAATTACTTTGGTGTCAAAAGCTTTGCTAATACCAAATTAATTTGCATATTTCTTGTTGTTCACCTAAGGTAATTTTATTCTGTGCTGCAGCACTTATCTAAAAAGACCTTTACTGTCTTTAGAGAAAAGAGCAGATTAGAAAATCATTATCAGCTCTTTTTCTTGGATTTATAAAAGGAAAACTGAACTACCCGATCTTCAGTAAAGTGTTCCTTGGGTGTCAGTTTCCCAATGACCTTTTTTTTCTTATTATGCTGCTTATACATTTTAAAAGTAAACTTCAGTCCAACCATTAAGCCACAGCTAAAGCCCAGGGATAAACAACTGCTAATTCAGAGTAACAGAATAACTGTTACTGAAAAAACAGCTGAAAAATGCAGTGCTTTGAAAAAATAGTTTTATGAGAAAATAAATTATATTATACACTGAGATTTTAATTTCTTTGGGCTTTTTTCTGGGAGAGGGTTGGTTGTTTGTTTTCTTACCATCTGGACATTATCTTAACTATTCTTCCAATGCAGCTATTATGGTATTATCACAACTGCTAAATTTCTCACTAAGGTCTATTTGTTTCATTGGCTGAAGAGGCTGAGTACATGCTGAGGCTGGATAGAGTTTGCTGCATGGGATTTTATCTTTGCATTGCCTTGTTAGGAAGTAGTGGCAATCTGGCTCTTTTGGGGAAAACTAGACCTCTTCTAGAATGCACTTTTTGTGCCATTAATAGATTGTGTTAAATACATGCCTCAGAGGCTTCTTTTGGTCACCTCTAGAATCCAGAAAGCAATTTCTTTTCCCTTATTTTATGACAAATGGTAGAGGGGAGAATGAAACGGGGGAGAGGTGAAGAGCTGAAACATCAGAGATGCACTTGGAGCTGGAGACAGCATGCATTGCTGCTAAAAATTCTCACGTGCTTTGTTGACGTATTTTCGTTAGACAGGGTTAAACTTAATGATGGCAAATGATATTTATCTGCTTTTAATTGAGTATAATAGCATTTATCTTCTGCTTATGGTAATAGTTTTCAAACTGCAGACCAATACCACAGGCTTTTAAAGCCACAGCAGTGCATGCCAGATCATCCCACAAGAGTGGACCTCCTCCTGCTGGAAGGCACAGCCTGCCCGTTGGAGGAAGATCCCATTGTGGGAGTGTTCAGGGATGTTCTGAGTGAAGATGATAGCAGTGATGGGCCAGATACTTGCCCTTGACAAGCTAAAGGAGGCTAAAACCACTGACAGGACAGCATGGGTGTTCAGTTTCTTATAAAATATCAGTGTATTTGTCATGACACAGAGGGGAAGGTCAAGGTAAGGGTCTGTGTGGCAGGTGGTATAGAAAAATCTGGAGTGTACTTTTCAACCTTATGACTTTTCGGTACTGGCAGCAGAGAAATGTCTTGGGAGATTGTTAGTGGGGAAGAGAAATCATATTCAAGAAAGAAATACCTTCTATTTCTATGAAAGAAACTGAAATAACTGCTAAGTCATTATGCCCTGCTAAATGATTTAGCAAAGGATGTCTTTATCTTATAGGATTTAAAACAAGTACATAAGAATATGACATTTGTGTCTTTACACATGCACATCTAGAATTATTTTTTTGACATAAATAAACATGGCTGTCATAAAATAATCAAATACAGTTAGTTTAGACTGTGCTTAGAATCATCCCACGTTTGCATGCCTTTATATGAATAATATTTATCACTGTCTGGTCTTGAGTATTCATCATGATTTTGTATTTTTTTGTATAACTGCATCCATTATTTACCAGAACAAGTGACATCGATGGAAGCATGACCATGGGTCTCTGGTGATGCAGTTAATTGCTGCTAGACCTCATACCTCAGACTGCATCCCAATTAATTTATGGCTTGGATTTCTAGGTAGCCATCATCCAGCTGTAAATACATCTAAGTGGCTTAGATTTGATTGTTGGAAGAAGGTCCAAATAAACAGTAACTTGATGATTTTGGATGCTAAGGCATGTATGATTAAACTTTTCTCTATTTTACTCAGGAAAATTTCATTATAGGATTTTGCTATCAGACTTTTTTTTTATAGACTCCTCTTATGTTTTGCATTATCTTAGAGTATTGAAAATAGTGACAGTACTGAAATGGATTTCTTTCTTTTTTCCCCCTTCTTTTTCTCTGCTTGGTTATAGTTCTTCATGGACTCTTGTGTTACAGATTTCAAATTTTAAATAACTGGTGGAGCATGGATGCAGACTGCCAACATCATTTAGCTCATCTCTAGAGTACATTGTCTGTAGATCAGCTTGAGCATAAATATTATATACCTAAGCTTCCATACTGTCTGTTTTTCCACATGAAAGGCTTTATTTTCACCAAAGAAAGAACTGTAATGAGGCCATTAAATGGCACAGAACATACTCCTGTTTAGCCAAGAGGAAGCAGACAACTCTTTGTGCTGCCTTTGTGTATTTTATTCAGAATGTACACAATGTGAGAACCTGAGATAAAAATATGCAAGGAGACAGTAAATTTTTCTTTTTCTCAGCTTTTCTTATAATATTTTAAACACATTTCTCCTGTGCCACGTTACAAAGGTCATTAATTTCTGCGTAGAATACTTGTGGCACCCTTGCTTTTCTTTCCAGGAGAAACACTCATGGAAGCTTACTGCTCACAGACACATTAAAGACAAAAAGCTATAATTATTTATTCCAGATGGGTATCTGACTTCCTGTATCTATTTTGTTCGTGGCACTGTTGTCACTGAAAACGTTGTTTGCTGTGAGTATTTCTGAGTAGTGACTGAGCATCTGCTACGTGGAGCTGATTGACTACAAGATTTGCCTGGACAACTAAAAAGCTTTCAGATCTGAATTGCTTACTTCTCTGATCATGTAAATCCTGATTGAAATAGGATTTACATTTCTATATACTTCTTTGTGTCAGGCTTCTGTTGATCTAGTTGTACATTACTCTTACAGGTAAAACCAGCAAAAACTCTTAAAAAAATCATAACTAGACATAGATACAGATATTCTGATGTGAAAGGCTTTATTTCTAAGAGAATTATTTAAAATTAGTAAATTTCCCAATTGAAATTTACTTCAAAGCTCTGAACAGCTTAGAATCAAAGCAATCAAACCAACCAGGCTACAGTTTCCTCTATTTTCAAGAAATAAATCTTTAGTGTGCCAAATGTGTATCTTCAGGGCAGCAATATGAGGGAAAAAATTATTTTTCCAGCACTTCTAAAAATATTTGCCTAAAGTACTTAGCATCTTCCACAGCAGGTAGAAAATCATGAAACATTTAAACTCAACTATCTTAATACCAATTTATTAAAGCAGTTGTATCTTCAGACATACCAAAGGGAAAATTAAATCAACTACCTTTATAAAATGTATTAAACTAATTTATTTTACTGCACCTCAGCAGGAGCAAAAAAATTAAATGAGGACAAGCCTGCCACCAGTAATGACTAAAAACCACGCCACAGCAGGAAAGAAAAAAGCAGAAGGAGGGAAAAATAAAAGCTAAGATTGAAGGCAGTTCATCACAAAGAGTACCATGTGCAACATGACAGTTGTGGTTAAAATAGGTGCACCTTTGTAACTACATGCTGTTGTTCATCCAGACATGACAATCTCATATAATCATTAGCGTTGTCTCACAAAACTTCTCTCTGTGTGCATTAAAAGAAGATTAAAAGGCAGCACACTGAGATAGCTTAAAATATTAAGTTAAAAATAATTTCAAAACCCCATACCAAACATCACCTCCACTTCTGTTCAGTGTAACACTGTTGATTTCCATGAAGTTGTAAGACAGGGAAAATACAGCCATATTGGAAACACTGTCCTCCAGGACTCTAAGGGTGATACTATTTCTCTTTAGGTCACAGCCCAGCTGTTTTCAGAAAGGGATTTGCCTTGCTATATACTACCAGTTTGAGCCACTGAAGTATCTGCTAGACCATTCCCAAATGGTCTGTCAGGTCAGTGTCCATTCAGCAGAGGGTACTGGTATACACACACAGCAGCACATCAGTTTCTTGTGTCTGGAAAATCTTTCCCTTTGAGAGATAAGAAGAAAAGGGAATGTCAGATATGCACAACAGTGTTCTTTAGAATATTGAAAATGTGTCTGAATAGATGTCTGTGAGCCCATATCTTCTTTAACTGTACTAAACAACATATAGAAAGGTTAAATGTGTATTTCTCCCTTCTTTTTTCCTGCAAATATACTAATGCCATCCATTTCCAGTTAATCCAGATGTCTCTGTTGTGCCTAGGATTAGGTATTTACTCATTTACTAAATTAGTTAAAGCAATTCTTGCTAAAAAGTCATGAGCTGTCACAGGTTAATGGAACATTAAAGGGGTAACATGGGCAGTATGCATGCACATGTACCATGCAGCCATGGAGGTACGTATTCCTGTTCCATAGGAAGACAACTGGTAGAGGATGATAGCAGTTATGGTAGTATCACTGGTGAAGGCCAAGCATCTGGCTTGGAGTGGTGACATTGATGCAGAGCACTGGTAGCACATTTAGCCTTGTTTGAGGAAGAAGAAAACTAACATGAAAACTCTGGGGAATGGAGAGGAATATGCCTTGATGGAAGCTTCAACTAAGGCGGCCTTTATTTAATATTATTTGAGCCATATGGGCTGACATGGTGGAGTCAAGCCACAAAAGCAAAGTAAGTTTGGGTGGGCATCCCTTGGTGTCCAGGAAAGAGAATTTGGGGTTTTTTGTCATGGTGCTTTTAAATGTGGAATGGCCAGTCAGTTTCATGTCACCCAGTGTCAAGATTACCTGTGGATAGTCACAAATACTGTACCTTTTCCATCTCTGAAAACTTTCCCTCTTCCTGGAAGCCAGCATGGGACCTGGTCCAGCTTTCCAGCTTCCTCATGTCTTTGAATGTTCAAGTACTGCTTTCATTGCTATCAGTCCAATACACTGAAGTGGCTAAATCTGAGGGAGTTTTGTGGCCAGCAAAGAAAGGTTCACCAAGTGTCAGTATAAAATTTAAGTGAGAGGTCTACGTCATCTTTCTTCTAAAATACTTACCTTAGAAAGGTCCATTTGCCAAAAATGTAGAAAGATGGACCTGGTGATAAAGCCTCAACGCTACCTAAGGGAGGTCCAGTGATAAAACTGTATGGAATCCATTCTGTTCCAAAATAAATTCTGCCAAAATGAAGATGTTTTTTAAAGATGGCTGGGTTTGGGGGGATTTTGTGGCCGTATAATATTTTTGACTCACCTCTGGAAGCTATCTCATGGCAAAATGGTGAAAGTGCAGCACTAAACTCTCCTGTTGGAAGGTCAGCACCCATGGAGAATGGGCAATGTTGCACATTGCTATTAATTAATTTCCAAAGAATTGTTCTTGCACATAGCTGTTGTTCTTCTAAAAGAAGCCAATATAAATTGCCTCCATATGACAGAATACTTGTAGCCACATGCAGCCCTACTAACTTCAGAAGATTTCTATGCTGACATAAAGATTTTGGAATTAGAGCTAAATGCTACCAGGAAAATAAATAAATAAGGCCTTTTTTCTTCTTGCTACAAATACTCTGTAACATTTTTCAAGGAACTGATTCCCTGCTAAGAGATTGAAGATGCATGTAACAATTAACTGAGGATAATTTGTGGTCTTTTGGAGAAGAGGTGTCACTAAAAAAGAATCTGTTGGCTGTTTTACTTGGGTTGAGTGTTGAAAAAAAGAAAATTGTTTGTGACAGAAAAGAAACAAAAGGGGAAACTACCAGTCTTCCCACCTGAAAAAGCTATTTTTAATTTAAATGATATTTCAGAGTTTGCAGATGACAATAATTGTGTCTTCCCAAAGAATCCTCAGTGATACTTAAGGAAGTAAAGATGTTGGGAAGCCATTTTAGGATTAAAGGGAAATTAAAAACCAAAAAAAGGTCCTTGGCAAAAAGGAGATAGAGTGTTTTGATTAATGAAACATTCTTAAATAAGAAAAAGAACCATCAATGGCCAAACTTCAGGGATTAGTTTTAGGGCCACTGTCATTTCTTATAAATGACTCATAAGGTGGGATGAAGAGCAGAATATAAATTTGCTTGTGTCATAAAATGCATTTAAGATCAAACAATCCAAATGACATTCATAGAACTCAATAGGATTTGTACAGATTAGAGAGTAAGGATATAAGGGGGAGAAAGACAAAAAAATTTGCTACGCAATGGAAATGGAATTCATGACATACATGTATTTTATCACATGCGGTCTAAATCACACAGCTTATAAAGTGGTGTCTTAGTCCCATGTATCATCTGTTTTCTAATAAAATTTATATATCGTTATAGCCACTTAAGCTTGCAAAGCTTGACTACAGAATGAACAGTTTGTGTCTCTAATCTAGTTATTCCATAACTCAGTGGTTTTAGATAATTAGAAGGTAGAATTTATGAAATACATTGTTCTGGGAAAATTACAGCATCCTACCTGATGTTGTTCGTAATGTGTGCAAACAGGAATCTGCTCCCCAAAACCTGTCACCCCTTAATGTTCTACTGCAGAGAGGAATACAAAATTAAGCATGTCTCACAGGTCCAGTGCTGGAACAGGCTGCCCAAAGAAGTGGTAAATGCTCCATCACCAACAGTGTTCAAGGCCAGGTTGGACAGAGCCTTGGGTGACACGATCTAGTGTGAGGTGTCTCTGCCCATGGTAGGAGGTTGGAACTAAATGATCTTAAGGTCCTTTCTAACCCAAACCATCCTGTGATTCTATGATGTGAGCCCAGTTAGCCATGGTGAGGGACATGAAAGTAGTGCTGGGGAGAACTAGTGATTTTTGGTTTTAAGGAGCTGGAAAGTAGGCCTGTTCCTTCTTTCCCTTTATGTAGATGTTATTAAAGTCTTCAGAAAGCATCTGTTGGCATTTGCTGATCAGGAGATGAGGAAGAACCTAATTCTTTAAGCATGGTGAAAATCTTTCTCGTCTCCAATTTCAAGGAAACCCTCTCAGTCAGGCATGACTTTGGCAGCAGGACTGCTGTTTGGTCCCCTTGCTTTGTTTTCATGGCAGAACACTTTACAGTCATGGTGCAAAAGCTCTCCGTGCTGTTGCACAGAATACTTACCAACTTTGTGGTCTTTATCTTGTATTTTTTTTAAGTGGAGCATTTCTGAGTTGAAATAATTGCATGTTACATGTCAGAAAGTGCTTGGAAGTCATTTAAAAGCAGGACACAGTAATGGCCTGTTTCTACAAATACTTCCAAAATGAGTGTTCACTGTGTGAAGTGCATGCATACATTTTACTAGAATAAAATCACAGAGGAGAAGTTAGAAGCTAAATCTGACTTGGAAACATTCATCTTGTCTCTTCCTGCTATTTGTTTAACAAATTTGGTTAGGGATTTTTAGTTTTCCTTTTTTTCATGTTGGTCTTATTTCTTGAACTGCCGCAGGCAAGAAGGCACACATGCTTTCAAGACCTTCCTTCTACTAAAGATTGTAACCTTTGTTCCTTTCACCCACCCCATTTTGTTTCTAAGTTGGTCTTTCCTAATAGGTCACTGGTAAGACTGCGATGGCGGAAGAGCTAATGATTCATAGGCAAAACTCTAATGGAGCTTGTTGTATGCTTAAAATATTTGATTGACAGGTTTTCCTGAATTCATGAAAAGCCTGTAAATGGGGATTATTGGATGATAGCAACCTAGTATGATCCTGATGATACATTCCTAATGTATGCAGATATATTTTGAAAAGATGAATTGCCGAGGTGAGTATCTCCAGAGAGGACGCCTTTAACACCGGAGCGGGGGGAAGCACAGCGTCCCGGAGCCTCAGTTCGGAGCGGCAAGAGCCACCGAGGGAGCCTCAAGTCCTCGACAGGACTTGCCCAGGAGCCGGCAGCTCAGCTCACGCGAGCAGCTGACTCACAGGGGGCGGTGCCAGGAGTGACGGCACCAGCCCTCAGTGGGTAAAACCCATCCCAGGGAGCGCGGCGAACAGGGCGGGCAAACAGGGCACGGCGCGGCAGTTTGTGCGGGCAGCGAGCAGGATGGTGAGCACTCGCCTCAGGACCAGGGCCCGCTCTGGGAGCTCTGCCCCGGCGGTGGCCAGCATAGGCACCCAGACAGAGCCAATGAGAGGGGAGGCTGCGGCGCAGACCTCGGAGTGTAGAGAGTGCCTCGACTGGTCTCTGGAGGCGAGGGTGCGCAATGGGCAGGGCTGCGCTCGGTGCGCCCTGGTGGAGGTCCTCCTGCAGCAGGTGGCTGAGCTGCGGGACGCTGTTGGAGAGCTAAAAGATGCCAGGGAAGCTGAGAGGAAGCTGGACTGCTTGCTCCAGGCCCAAACTGTGCAGGGGCTGCAAACATCCAGCATTCCTCATATAGGAAAGAAGGAGGGCAGCAACCCAGGAAGCTGGGAACTAGTTACGAGAAAAACCAACAAAAAAAAGGCGGAAGAGGACAATTAACGACAAGGGGCTTCCTCCTAAATCTGATGTCCCCACCCAGAACCGCTTCGCAGTTCTGCAGGGGGCTAATGAGAAAACACCCACCACACCTAATGAGCATCCTGCTGATGCACCAGTAAAGAGGATCACTACTGGTGCCTCCAGGAAAAAGCGGCAGGTCATAGTAGTAGGGGACTCTACTTTGAAAGGCACAGAGGCACCCATCTGCTGGCCTGATCCAGTCTCGAGGGAGGTGTGTTGCCTGCCAGGGGCTCGGATCAGGGATGTTGCTGAGAGGCTGCCTGCTCTAGTAAGTCCCGCTATTACCCCCTTCTAGTGGTCCATGTGGGTGCTAGCGATATAGATAGCAGTAGCCTGGAGAACATTAAGAAGGACTTCAGAGCCCTGGGAGAGGTGGTTAGGGACTCTGGAGCTCAGATAGTTTTTTCATCGATTCTCCAGGGCAAAGGGGAGGACCTTAAAAAAGCTAGGCGTGTCTGGCAGGTTAATAAATGGTTAGAACAGTGGTGCCATAGTTAGGGGTTTGACTATTTAGAGCATGGGACTCGATTTGGGAGGCCAGGTTCTGCTGGAGGCTGGTGGAGCTGGTCTGACAAAGAAGGGGAAGAGCTGTTTTGGTAGGAGGCTTGCCAGGCTGGTCAAGAAGGCTTTAAACTAGATGTGTTGATCCATCCCAACGCTTCCGGTCAGTTGCCAGCACCTGTAATAAGTGCTTGGAGCGATGCAGAGGTGTTCCAGCTGCCCCAGCCATTGAGTCGGCTGCATTTGGAGCTCGGCTAAGGTGCCTCTATACAAACGCCCATAGTATGGGGAACAAGCAAGAGGAATTAGAGATGTGTGCAAGGCTACCGGAATATGATGTCATTGGTATCACAGAAACATGGTGGGATGGCTCCTATGACTGGAGTGTCGGAATGGAAGGTTACAGGCTGTTTAGAAAAGACAGGCCAGGCAGACGGGGAGGGGGCATTGCTATTTATGTCAGTGATAGGCTAGAGAGTATGGAGCTCTGTCTGGGGACGGGTGATGAGTTAACAGAGTGTTTGTGGATCAGGATCAAAGGGAAAACAGCGATGGAGGACATTACTGTGGAGATCTGTTACAGGCCGCCTGATCAAGAGGACTCTGTGGATGAAGCGCTCTACAGACAGGTGGGAGCAGCCTCACGCTCGCAGGCCCTTGTCCTCATGGGGGACTTCAACCATCCTGACGTCTGTTGGAGGGACGGTACGGCCCGGCACAAGCAATCCAGAATGTTCCTCGATTGTGTGGAAGACAACTTCCTCTTTCAAGCAATAGAGGAGCCGACAAGGAGAGGTGCCATGCTTGAGCTCATGCTCACCAACAGGGAGGGACTGGTTGGAAATGAGACACTCCAGGGCAGCCTTGGCTCTAGTGATCACGAGATGGTCGAGTTTGAGATCCTCAGGACAGTGAGAAGAGCACACAGCAAGCTCACTGCCCTGGACTTCAAGGGAGCAGACTTTGGCCTCTTCAGGAACCTGCTTAGTAAGGTTCCATGGGATACAGTCCTAGAGGGCAGGGGGGCCCAAGACTGCTGGTCGATATTCAAGGATCACCTGCTACGTGCTCAAGAGTGTTGCATCCCGACTAGAAGAAAGTGCAGCAGGAGGGCCAGGAGACCTCCATGGATGGACAAGGAGCTGCTGAGGAAACTTAGAGGGAAAAAAGAAGCTTATAGAAGGTGGAAGCGAGGACAGGCGGCCTGGGAAGAATATAGGAGCATTGCCCGGGAAGCTAGGGACCAGGTTAGGAAAGCTAAGGCCCAGCTAGAATTAAGTTTGGCAAGGGATGTAAAAGATAACAGGAAAGGATTCTATAGGTACGTGGCAAATAAAAGACAGACTAGGGACAATGTGGGCCCTCTCTGGAAGCTATCAGGAGACCTGGCTACCATGGATTTGGAGAATGCTGAGGATCTTAACGACTTCTTTGCCTCCATCTTCACCAGCAAATGCTCTGACCACACCACGAAAGTCTTGGAAAGCAAATGCAGGGACTGTGAGAATGAAGACCTTAGGCCCACTGTAGGAGAGGATCAGGTTCGAGACCATCTTAAGAACCTGAACGTGCACAAGTCCATGGGACATGATGAAATCCATTTGCGGGTCCTGAAGGAGCTGGTGAATGAAGTTGCTAAGCCACTGTCCATCATATTTGAAAAATCCTGGCAGTCAGTGAAGTTCCTGATGACTGGAAGAAGGGTAATATAACCCCCATTTTCAAGAAGGGGAAGGTGGAAGACCCAGGGAACTACAGACCAGTCAGCCTCACCTCTGTGCCTGGCAAAATCTTGGAACAGTTTCTCCTGGAAAACATGCTAAGGCACATGAAAAACAACGAGGTGGTTGGTGACACCCAACAAGGTTTCACTAAGGGGAAATCCTGCCTGGCCAATTTGGTGGCCTTCTATGATGGAGCCACGGAACTGATGGACAGAGGCAGAGCAGCTGACGTCATCTACCTGGACTTGTGCAAAGCGTTCGACACTGTCCCGCATGACATCCTTATCTCTAAATTGGAGAGACATCAATTTGATAGATGGACCACTCGGTGGATCAAAAACTGGCTCGATGGCCGCACGCAAAGAGTTGTGGTAAATGGCTCGATGTCCAGTTGGAAACCTGTAACGAGTGGTGTCCCTCAGGGATCGGTGTTGGGACCGGTCCTGTTCAACATCTTTGTCGGCGACATGGACAGTGGGATTGAGTGCGCCCTCAGCAAGTTTGCCGACGACACCAAGCTGTGTGGTTCGGTTGATATGCTGGAGGGAAGGGATGCCATCCAGAGGGACCTTGACACGCTTGTGAGGTGGGCCGATGCCAACCTTATGAAGTTTAACCAAGCCAAGTGCAAGGTCCTACACCTGGGTCGGGGCAATCCCAGGCACTGCTACAGGTTGGGCAGAGAAGAGATTCAGAGCAGCCCTGCAGAGAAGGACTTGGGGGTGTTGGTTGACGAGAAGCTTAACATGAGCCGGCAGTGTGCGCTTGCTGCCCAGAAAGCCAACCGTATCCTGGGCTGCATCAAAAGAAGCGTGACCATCAGGTCAAAGGAGGTGGTCCTGCCCCTCTACTCCGCTCTTGTGAGACCTCACTTGGAGTACTGTGTACAGTTCCGGTGTCCTCAACATAAAAAGGACATGGAGCTGTTGGAGCGAGTCCAGAGGAGGGCCACGAGGATGATAAGAGGTCTGGAGCACCTCCCGTATGAAGACAGGCTGAGAGAGTTGGGGCTGTTCAGCCTGGAGAAGAGAAGGCTGCGTGGAGACCTCATAGCAGCCTTCCAGTATCTGAAGGGGGTCTATAAGGATGCTGGGGAAGGACTCTTCCTTAGGGACTGTAGTGGTAGGACAATGGGTAATGGGTTCAAACTTAAAGAGGGGAAGTTTAGATTAGATATAAGGAAGAAGTTCTTTACAGTGATGGTGGTGATGCACTGGAATGGATTGCCCAGGGAGGTTGTGGATGCTCCATCCCTGGTGGTGTTCAAGGCCGGGTTGGATAGAGCCTTGGACCATGTGGTTTAGGGCAAGGTGTCCCTGCCCATGGCAGGGGGGTTGGAACTAGATGATCTTAAGGTCCTTTCCAACCCTTACGATTCTATGATTCTATAAGATGAATTAATTCAGGGTCAGTCACTGTGGAAAACATGATTTAGTTGATAAAAGCTCAGTTCTCTTTGGCCCTAAGTGCAGGAGTAGTAAGACTTTGAAGAAATTAGTTATGTGAGATATTTCATGTGAACATTTAGACTGTTCTGGCTTTCTCTCTAATACAGAGCAAGAAGCAAGCAGGCAGTGTGGTGCCTGCAATTATCTTAGAGAGCTATATCTTGAGATTCTGTGCCAATTTGTAGAGTTTATAGCACTCCCATTCCTTTTATACTTTCTGGGTATTTCTAGGTTGCCAGGTTGCCTGCATAACCTCATCTAAGTCATCTGAGCCCTGCTTACTTCTTTGAGCTTTTGATACTGGGTTATTATATTCCACTTTTGTTTCCTTGCTATTCATGCACTTCCTATTCTGTAGAGTGAATAATCTAATGCTTGTAGCCCTTCCTGCCCCCGTTTCTGTACCAATGGTCTTCATGTCAGTCTTTCTTGAGCAAGGGAAGAGTCCCTAGTATTCCTTTAGGGCTGCTTCAGCAAGAGGGATGAAACCTCTAGATCTGTTGAAAACCTGCTCAGTGCCAGCAGGCTTTGTATGTGGCAGCCAAACAGCTCACTAGCTGCGAGAGGGTGAGAAAGAAGCTTGGGGTCATGCTGAATGTTCTGGGCTTTCGTTGGAGGCGATGTCTGCACTCAGTGTTTATTTAGTTCTGTAAAAATTATTTGCTATTTCTAGTCTTTCTAACTGGAGCAGAGAAGCAGGGCATACTGTATGAAGGAGTTGGAGCCCTGAGGCTGAGGTAAGGACCATGGTTACACCAGGCAACGGAATTGCTGCCTGTCACTGCACCTTGAGAATGAACCCAAAATGAAAACCAAGTAAAACCTCTAATACCAGGAGGAATACTGGGCTATGAGAGTTGTGTATGAAGGGCAGGGAGGTACATGTTCATTAGTTACTTTGCACTGGTACTGACATGACACAATACTTGCACTTCTCTTACAAGGCTATGCAAAAAGTTCAATGATCATACTTCACATTTAATGTACACAAAATGGTATTTGAGTGAAAGAATAATATATCAATGCTATAAATCTGTTAATGCAAGATAAAAGCCAAAAGATTCAAGAATGTGATCGCATGCACTCTTTAAATGTAATTAAAATATCAGTTTTAATCTCATGTTAGCAGCTATATGAAGCATCTCTGCGTGTTGCTTCAGAAAGCATGCAGTATAAATATGGGTATGTGCAGGAGTTTTATTAGAATGGATTTTCATATGTAGTTGTGAAAGGAGAGGTCAAGATAAATCAGTTATACTATGGTGCCATGTGATGCTGTCATGAGTCTCATAAAACCCTGAAGCAGTTTTTATGTTGTTCAGGTTTTTACTGAAGATTAGAGGGAGAGAGGAGGATTTATTGTTAACAGGAAAGTGATTGGATGTTTCTTGTTCATGTTTGTTTTTCTCATTGAGATAGATGTTGCATAAGGCTTCTCCCCTTATGTAACTCCATTGTTGTATCTGATCTACAATATGAATTAGGTCCATTCCATCTAAGTGGAAAAAAAATATGTGGATTAATTTAAATCTTATAACAATATGCTTTACAAATAACCAGAGGCAAGAGACACAATTAATGCTTTAAGTTAAAGGTAAGCCACAAGATTCATAACGAAGTTCCTAACCTGTTGTAAATTTACTGTGAGATTACATCTGTACTCAGTCATGAAAAGTAGTGCTCTGAACATTGTTTTGCCTGGGAAATATCTACCTTTTATGTATTTCAGAGGAAAACTCTCTTTGTCTGGTTTGGGGAGGGCTGAGAATCCTCTCCAGACATATAATCTCAAAATGAAGTAAACATCACTAGAGCTTATGGTCTTTCTGGAGAGCAGAGTTGGTCAGGAAGCAGCAGCAGCTGGATTCTCAGCTGGCAGAAGGGCCCATGGGCATAGGTTGGTAACCATCTTACTTGTGATGGCCCCAACTGTGCCTTACCTGCAGCAAACTGCATGCTTTTTTCTAGGGGCTGGAATCATGCTTCAGTGGCTGAAAATTGTACAGAATGGTCCTAAAGTATTTGAGACACAGATTCTCAGTAACAACAGGGTCAGTGACCATATTCAGTGTCAGTTTTTGCTTTCAGGACTTCTGTAATGAAAATTATCAAGCTTCCCAAATCCACCTTTTTTGTTTTGTTCTGTTTCTCTGTAATAGGACAGCTACATAAGGGGATAGATTTGCTTTAAAACTAGCTGACAAGTGTAATGAAAAAATCATTTGGGAAAACAGCTTTAAATGGAGTAGACTTAGGTAGCCACCTCAAGTTGGAGGCTTGATAGCACCCTTTGAAACTTGTTGGAAATGTGAAATGAAGTTTTGATGACGATGAAGATCTAATCTGAGAAAAGCTACTCTTAGTCTATAAAACTGAAAGTCTCCTCATCTGATGAAAAGATTTTTAAAAGCAAGCAAAATCCCTAATGGTTATAGTTTTGAAACATGTCTGAGCTTGTTCATCGTACTGGGGAAAACTGGAAAACTAGTAGTGCTTTTGGGGAATATTATATATTATTGGAGGGTAATACCAAATTACTCTCCAATACATTACCCTCCAAATACATTTTAGACACTGTAACCAATACCCAGAACATTATTTTTAGGGGTCTGCACAAACACAGAATCAAAAAGTGACTCGTATCCTTAGCAGGGTTGAAAGAAGAGGGAAGACAATAAATAAAGGGAAGTAATCAAAAAGAGAATCAAGGGAAACAATGAAATAATATTAGTCAGAATGACAGGCAGTTGTATTAGTGGCCATGCTGTTTTCATGGCAAGAGAGAGTTATAAGGGAGAATTTTAATGAAGCAATCAAGAGGTTTGTAGGAAGCTCTTCCTGCGGATAATGAAAGAGCCCCTGAAAGTGAACAGCAAAAATTATTTCCTTAATCTTTCTTTTTCTTCTTTTTTTCTTCCTTCTCATTTTACAGTTTCAGTTTATCTGCAGGATATGCAACTTGACCCAGCAGCTACAGCAGGCTCTGTGTTAACCTAGGCATCTTGTACCTGCATTTGGCATGGTCTGTGTAGGATTTTTGAATCATGTTAAAAACAGTTCAAAAAGCAAAACCATCTTGCTTATTTTCCTAGCACCACTGTGTAATACCACAAATGTTTGACCCTTATCTATGTCTGCTCTGGAAAGCAGTTGATAAAGATGACTGGGGGAACAATTTTTCCTGCCAGTGCTAATGCTCCCTGGAATGATAAGCGTTGGCTAGTGAGACTAAGAGGGTAACTGTGATGGAATCACTGTTATGTTACTGTAGAGAACAATCCTGCACTGGAAAATGAGTGAGCTAAATGACCTAATAAGTATTTTCCATCTGTAATTTTTTACATATTAAGTACTCTTTCCAAGCTTTTTTTTCCATTCCCAGCTAAATTATAAGTCTTGGTGTTCCTCAAATACAGCAGCAAGCCTCATTTTCCTGAAGGTGGAAGGTTCTTTCTTGTATGGGCTATATCTCAACTGCGTTTTTTCTTAGGAGGGTTTTTTCTGAGGAAAGAAAGCTGCTACATGCTGCTTGCTATGGCAGCTGGATGTATGGGAGGAAGGGAACTGGCAACACTGATTCACGCCTTGCAGGAAGAAGGTTTCCCATTTCCAGGATATAAACAGGATAGCAGGTGTTGTATCATCTGGGATTCTATGTCTTTTCTAAATCAAGTGAACTCTTCTATTGCACTTCAGAGTCAGTCCAAAGGTATTCTCTGAGGTCAATTGTGACTCCGACTGCAAAATTCTAACGTGTTTCTATTAGTCTTTCCCATTTCTGAGGATACTTTATTTTCTCAATCTATCCTTTTGTGGGGTTCCCCCTCCCCCACATTGATCTTGAAGTCCAAACACTGAGTAGTGACTTACAGCTAAAATCAGAGGGAGAAAATGAACTACTTTGAATTCAGTTTGAAAAAAAGGGTACATTTCCTTACCTTCCTTTCACTAGCTTCATGCAAAGGTTAATAGAGGACCAGTAAAAAATAGCTACAAGGTGTATATCTGCAGAGGGCACCTGAGGAATCTATAGGAGGACCTCTGCCACTTTCTTAAGTGTGCTTTACAGCTACAAAGGGAATTTCTTTTATTGCTTTTCCCAAGACTGAAAGATAGGTGAGGTTATTGATGCTGGTATATTGCTTCTAATGTATTTTGTTTAGCTGCTTTCTCATGAGTGAGTACCAGAAAACGTATTGTGCTTGTATAAAGTCAATTCAGTATTCAAATATCCCAGACAGAGGTATTTAAAAATGCTTTTGGGAACAATATTCAGTAGAATAAAGAAACAAAAAAATGGTGAATCTAATTCAGTCAATTTATTGAGAAGCGTAGTTAGTCTTTCACGTTTCCGTGAAGAGAGTAACTGTCAACCTAACAGTCTTTTCAGATGTGCTGGCTAGCAAATATTATCCTGGTTGTAAAAATGAAAGAAGCCAATGCAAAACCACAAGTCAGACACAGATCTATTAAGAGGGTAAAGCCGTCTTTCTGCTTCACACTCAAGGCTACCTCCTGCTTATGTGTTTGTATATATGTGTGTGTGTACATATACGTAAGCACAAGAAGATGTGCATGTTTTTTCCATAGAGGAAAAAGCTGCTTTCTTGGTGTTCTCTTTGATAAATCTGGACATGAGAGATCCTGAAAATTAGATACTCTTAGCAGCTGTGAAGCCTCTGGCTGTTTAGATAGCTTTAACCCTTGATTTACCTCCACTGGGCTCATGCACCTTTTTTAAGACTATTGAATTGGCTTTTTTTCTTTTCCTCCCACTAGCACTCTTTCCTTGGTGCATGAAGCATGAGCCCATGTAAAGTCCTGTTCAACTTTCTTCAAAGATGAGGGCCAGGTTTATTGTATGAGGTAGTTGCACATTAAGTTGGTTTTGGTGTGTAGTCAAACAGTTTTTGTCTTTTCATATACCACTAGGGTTCCAGTCCTGTTTAGCTTCCTTTTCTACTGCAGTCAGTGCTTTTATTTCAAAGCAGTTGCGCACTCATATTTAACTGGGGTTTGCTTGTTTGTTTATTTTCATATCTATAAACATAAAGGTAGAAACGGGCATAAATATTAATGTACAGCTAAACAGAAGCCTGCAGCTTGTTGGAGTTGTGAACAGGGGACAAAGTAAAGACAAATGCTGTTGCATGGTCAGACAAGAATTTATGTCAATCTGGTTATAATCTGTTGTGTCAAAATGGTAAGTAAAGTGTAGAACAGGAAGAAGAGCACCTTGACATCATGGTGGTTGTGTTGATTCACTCACCCATTTATGGCATGCTCATGCAGTGCTAGGTACTTCCAGATGTTCAGGAAGATACAGAGACCACCTGTTTCTCCAAGGACAAAGGAAGACTAAGTTCAGGACTATAGGAAGTTGAGTATTTTTAGAAATGTCTTCTAGATGAATGGGAAATGAACTCAGGCAGATGGTAATAAGTTTGAAGGTTATATCATAAAAGAAGTAATAGCAAGGTTGATCAAGGAGCTAACAGGTTGATAGACTCTCGAGGGGGTAACACTGGAAACAGAAAACAAATGTAATGGACTAGACCAAACACAAGCTGTGAGGCAGTCTCCTGTGGAAGGAGTTACATGACTGTTACACAAGCTAACAGTCATGCTGCAGAAAATTGCCAATTACCTTAGTTCTGCATTAACCTGGGGTTAATCCTGCACTTGCTTAGGATTGCTATGGAGTAGAAGTTGAATAGGTCCGTGAGGGAAATAAAAGAGAATGATGGCTGTGTGTCATCAAAGAGTAGGAGATGAGAGGGTTATAGAGTTGATGTCCTGCAGCAATGACTATATGCGAGCATTGGGTAACTTCTTGTTTAATCAGCTAGGCATAATTCAGGTCTTTGCTCTTAGTTTTTTTAACTGAGGCAGCTTGTTCAATCGCTCACAAGTCACTTGTGACTCACTATATATGCTGCTTGTTTGTGGCTCTTTGTGGAGTTAGTTTGTGAGAAACTTTCCCATGTGTTTGCTTCTTCAGTTTTGATCACTCCTCTGATTTTAGATGAGACATAATTTGAATGGATCCTAAATAATTTTCTTGGATTAGAATGCTTCCTATGCCAGAACTCCAGTTCACCTCTAGCCCTCAATGTCAAAATAACTCTTATGCAGATCCAAAGACAGTGCTTAGTCTGAAAAACTGTCCAATTGATTGAAGTTCAGGTCGAAGTCCTAACAGTTGGATCAGGACTACCACTGCTGGTACAGACCTAGCTCAAGAGTCAACCACAGAACATGTAGGGATTCTTTCATCACTCAGATATTTTCAATTAGTTCATGTTTTGCTAGAAAAGCATCTTGGATTTTCAGTGAGAGAAAGTCCTTTTATTCCCTTCTGGGGCAATTTATAATTTCATTAGACAGATTACTTGAGCATTACATTGTATTTCTGTTTCCCTTAGGCATAGTTTCTCTCTCTCCTTCTACTGTCCTATGGATCTACATAGAAATTGTTGATTAATTGCTAGTAAGACAAGAAAGAAATCAGAATTTTCTTCTCCTGCCCAATTGCTCATTTGAAGACAAAAATTTAAGAAACAGGGCCAAATCTGGAACTGATTTAGTTCAGGGTGGCTCTTGTGCCAGTGGGGCTCAGCTGACATAATTCAGAGTAAGCTCTGACCCATTATTTGTAAGGATAGTGAAAAATTGCCACAGGAAGGAAAATACCATTTTTACTCTACTGGATTTTAATTTAGGACATAAATGAGGAAGTGACTCTCATCAATAATGTAAATTCCAATTTGCTTTCACAAATGAAGTGGAACTTGAATACTAAGTTTTCTTTAGGACTTCATGATCTTGAGAGCTACTAGGCAAGAGAAACCCCTTCAAATCAAGTGAAGTATGCATGTTTTTAATAAAGAGACCTAATCTCTATTCATTGCTTATCTAGGGTAACCGCTGACTGGCTTTTTTGGATTAGAATCTGATTGTGTATCTTCACTTCCTATGAAAATTCAGTGTGTGTAGTATCTGCCTGAAATGACCTCATGCAATATTTCGGGATGTTTGTTAACATCACAATACCAAGCAATTTTTTATAGTTTTAAATTTGTCTTTTACTCTCCTAAAAGTTGCAGATACTTCTTTCCCTATCAATTTTTCCCTTTCTACTTTCCAAGTCATTGACTTTTTACAGTTTCCCCTATCTTTCTAAATGAGATTTTTACTGCTTTTTTCATTTCTTTTGTCCACATACCTCAACAACTGATAACTGGGAATAATAGTCAGGTTTGTGCTCTTTCTCTACCAAATTCTACCTGTTACATACAAGAATTATAAAATAATCAGAAGTTAAAAACTAAGTAATTTAAACATTAATTTTGTCTGCTGGGTAGAGTTTGAGTTTAGCTATTGTGTCTGAACATACCGATTTTCATGTATCTAAAGAAATTTCATTTACTTAGTCAAAACTATTTGCTTTCGTTATATACCTATATACCTATATACATATACATATACATGCCTGTATTAATGTATATGTAAACATTGAGTCAGAGGGTTCTGTAATTGTATGAAGTTCTTGACAGACACATGATATGCACGGGTTGCAGGCTCTGGTTGGAATCTCTATGGTTGGTAGGTAGCATGGTAAAGGGCTCCATCCGCACTGCAGTACCAGCTTCTAGCCTCGTGCTTTGGCACCTTGGTAAGACATCCTTTAAGATGCAGGAATTTTATCTTAAATTACTTCTCTCCTTCTAAACCAGATCTTGCAGATGGCTCTGTAAGCATAAACCATCTTAGAACACGCAATGTGACAGGCCAAAATCCAAAAAGTAGGGCCAAACCTGGAGCTGGTGTAATTCAGTATAGTTCTTGTGGCTGTAGGGCTTAGCTGATTTAGTTCAGCTATGTATGGTGGTGCAAGTGAATGAAGCCATTTGGTGTTGTAATTATGAGTGATTGCTGTTAGGTGACAATATGCGGTAACATTTGAGTTGTTTTAATTCATTGACATACCCTGTCTGCAGTGTAACCTAGCCAAGGAATTAGTAAAATAATGACAAAAAAGGGAAGAGAAAACAGTGTGGGAGAGATATATCGTCTGCTTAAGCAGCAGTAGAGAGGGATCACATACATGTAATTTGGAAAGCTCTGTGCTGTCCAGAGTTTTCCAATGCGTGGGATAACTAAAGAACAATTTAGGCACCTATGCAAAAGCACTTCAAAGGGTTGCTGTTAAGAAAGAAAATGAAGTGAACCTGTTTCATCATCGATTACCATACTTTTCCCCCAGGGTCACACAAAGTAAGAAATCCTCTCTGTTTTTCTAAAAGAGTCTTTTATAACCTGAAGGGAGCAAAAAGTAAGCTTCTTGTGCTGCCCTGGTATTTGCCTACTAGAGCAAGAGTCACTGATAGTCTTTAAGTTATGAGTAATTTCTTACCACTTGGTTGCTGTTTTGTAACACAGCCTATGTGGTCATTAAATTTTAAACCTTTACCTTCCCTTTACAGGCTATGTTTTACATTGCTTTCTGTACTATATATTTTTCTTCTTTTTCAATGCTTAATAATTTATACTCCTTAATTTGAATTATTCTTGTTACCTACAAGTTGTCTTAAAATGAATGAAGATGAAACTAAGGTATTGGTTGCAATGGCAAAAATAAAGACCAAAAGTGTGTTAGTTTTGTACTGAATAATGTAAGAAAATGGTTTAATGGAATTCTAAAGGTTGTTGTAAGGCAAAATCAGAATGTTGTCTGGGTACAAGCATTTAATGTAAATTTGCAATTAGGATATGTAGAACACTGCTCCAGTATTATGACTGCACAAGATATATATTTTTGAACTCTGAGATTAATAACCACAATATTGCTTACATTAAATCTGTTTTGTACCATTATTTCCAGTGGTCAGGCTGATTCACTCAGTGAAAAATTAATTACTTAATCTGTGCCTGAGTTGTTAAGTTTTGAAATTAAAACAATAATTTGGCATACCTGCTGCTTCTAGCACTTTTGTTGCAGCCTACTGCTTTTGAAAGTAGTTGTCCAGTTGTTCAGCAGCAGTATCTGTCAGATATTGATGTGGAAATTCCTCATAAATGTTGAATTGCATGTGCATAGGCTGACTCTGCTTTGCCTGTACAGCGCATCTAAAGCATACCAGACACTGATCTAATTCATGGAAATAAAAACGTTGGCAGATGTTTGTCCAATCCTTTGTCTGCCTTGTCTATTTAAACTAGTTTTCCATGGCTGTTGCTTATTATGTGTTTGTACAACATCTGCCACACTGGGCCTTTACACAGCATTGAAGTAAAGCTGGTGAACAGTAGTACAGTGGAGGTTTTCCTCCTTAGGTGGAAAGCATCCATTTCCAGGCATGTCACTTGAGAGGAGCTTTGTGAGATAAGAAGTACCTGAAAGTTGCCATAAACCAGAGAATATGGTTCTCCAGTTCTTTGATGATTGTACTATAAATGCCACTGGTGCAGTACTTACCAGAAGTAATTATTTTTTCAGTTGCTACCTTCTTCCTTCTACAAATATAGCATAGATCTGGGCAGATCAGCCAACAAAAGAGCTGTTCTGAATGTCAAGCATTACATCTGGTTGCAGATTATAGATGCTAGCCGGATAGAAATGGTAGCTAGAACCTCTCCAACCACCAACCTCATGCAAAATCCTAAACCTTTTGAATCCCTAGTGCATATTATATACTGACATGCTATCCAGGTACTGAGTTTGACAGAGCTAATAATACTATTTATATGTATAATTATTGAAATTACCTATACTCTTTTGGTGTAATGGTGTTCAGTAAATTGGCATGCATAATTTATACATCGTTGCTGTCAACCATCAATCCAAATGTGAGACAGCAACATATAAACTGAATGACAGAATAAAGTGTTTATGAGTTTATTCAGGACAAGATCACCATAAACTGTGACACTGGAAATTTTCATATCATTTTTCAGTATTTGTATGAAATAGGATGCTGTCTTTGGGATTTCATTTGTTGCATTACACTAAAACCTCTTCAACAAACAATTTAAGGGACAACAACTACAGTACTCTTCAAAAAGACCCTGGGGACAGGATTTATTCTGGAAGTCAGTGTTGCCTTTTTTGTTTCATTTTTTGGTACGGCTTAGTTTCAGTCTCTTATTGAAATGTCAGTCATTTAATAATGAAATGGAATCCTAAAAATTTGCAAATGGATACACCTTTGAGGCTCAATCAAGAGATACACTAAGTAAACCAAATTCAACTATTATCATGCTAATGTAGAATAATAATTAAGACTTTCCAACTATACATTTAAACAAGAAATCCTTAAAATAACCCTTGTCTTCCCACATCTGAATATGCATCTCTGTACATGTACTGCCATAGCTTGAAATGACTTTAACATTTATGATATTCATCAAAATGGCAGGGTACATTGCATTCAAATGGCCCAATCTCATTACATGGGACTTGCTACACAGTGATATTGGTATTATGTTTTCATTTTTATTTTGAGAATGCAGTAAACGACTAATAATTCAAGATGTTCTAAATTTCTTTTGCAAGGTGCCAAGTGCTGAAAGAAGTGATTAACATAAAATGAGGAAACCTATGAATAGAAGCAAAAGAGAAACTGCTGAGTTATTTTTGGCACTCTCTAATGAATAAATGGATTGTTTTCAATGTTCTGTCAATGAGTACAACAAGTTAAAATGCACTGTGATTTGAAACATAGTGCCTCACTTCCACTTGTTTTGAATGAAGTCTGTTAGAACAAATAACAACCACAAACCTTCTAAAGGTTTTTTTTTAAGTGCTCATATTCCCATTGGCACTAAAATTCATGTTCCTCATAGAAACTATGGATCTAATTATACTTAGGTAAACAGGTTTTCCTTAAAAATGCATTTTGATCTTATATGTGAATTTCTATGGCTGAACAGTAGGTCATAGCTAGTGGGTACTTATCAAGTTAAACATTAGTAGAACTTTTTCATGACTTTAAAATAGCTCTTTGGCCACAACTTATGCCAGCAAAATAGCTTTGCTTTCATGACTGTTGATTTGAATCATAGAGTTATCACCCAGAATGGCTGTTAACCATTGGACATTCATGAAGGACATTCAAAGGATGTCCAAAAAGTAAAGACATTAGTCCAAATGTGAAAGCAATTATTGTACAATTGCATTTAGGATCAAGGTTGTGATGGCACATCCAGTAAGTATGGTGAGGAAAATGCTTACCTACTAAGTAATCTGGATAAAACGTTGCATTTCTTGTAAGTGCCAGCATCCTGCTTTGAACAGGAGTTTGGACTACAAGTCTTCCTGAAGTCCCTTCCACTCTGAGTTGTCGTATGATCCTAACCTTGAAAAGTATAAATGCAGTTCATGGATTATAAGTGACAATAGTAATGGCTAGTGCATGGCTTTTTCACAAGCTCACTAGGTCTAGTTTCTTAAGTCTTGCTGTTCTTACTGATAAATTTAATTTACTGGGCCATATCAGATGTCAAAAAATACCTAAGAAGTACTGAAAAAACCCCAACAAAACAACCCACAACACAAGACAGCAGATATAAAATGTGAAAGAAATTAAGAAGAGTATGACATATCTTTATACATAGTTCTGAGTAAACTTTGTCATGTCCCCTAGTTATAAATTCCTGGTACAGTACTGAATGTGCTTTGTGTTGAGTTTCATCCCATCTGACTTACGAACTCAAGAATGTAGTTATCTATACCTGAATGAACCATCTCTGCTGGTTTTGTAGTCAGAAGATGGGAATAGTCACTTTTGTTGCATGAAGTATCTGGCCACCTGCTGGTGTAGTTCCTCCTCTCCTGGAATATACACTCCAGATGCGCCTGTTTCTCTCTACTGCATATGAAATAGGTTTAGCTGACTATCTCAGAGGTTAGCACCCACAGTGTGGACCCTGTAGACCTCCTTCAACCTGGAACACCAGGCACAAAATATCAGACACACAACCATGATGTCTCTGGGAAAAGACACTAGTGATGTCAAAAGAACGTTTTAGCAGTGAAGTTTGCAGCCTCTTGTTGAGTCTATATTTCATATAGTTTGTGGGAGCGATGGGAAAGAGGATGGATTTGTGTGCTAATTAGCTACTAGTAACAAAAAGGCCGTAGCTTTACCTGAATCCTCTTGAGAATCATATTTAAATTTTCTGCAGTTTCCAGCTATGTCATTTATAAGTAAAACTCTGCAACATAGGCCATGTAATGTAGTTGCTGTCAAATCCAAAGATGTAAACCAGATGCTACTTGCAGTGACCCTTCAGATGAAGCCATTAGAAAAATGGGAATTAGTGTGTGCCTGGTTCAGCAGGAAAAAGCATAAGGACAGAGCATAAACTTTGTGACATTTATCTGTTGTATCTAAAGACATACTTAAAAAAACTTTTAAGAGTAACTTGAACAGGGCATAAAACCTTATTCAAACATGCTAGAGTGAGGAATACTGTTGGTTAGATAGTACTTCAAGAAAGATGATGTCAGGGTGCAGTGCAGTGCCCTCCCTCCCCAAACAGCCGGCTCCCATAGCCCCAGCAAGGTGAGCCAGGATTGGATGTGAATGATGATCACAGCTTGGCCATCCCCAGGCACCGCTGCGGGCCCTGGGTCTCCCCTGGAAGGCAGCCCCTGGCATGGAATGGGGATGAAGTTGAGGTTGTGGTGAGGTGGTATCTGGCTTATCGGGACCCAGTGCTGAGCATGCAGTTTCCTGTATTGCAGCTTGTGCCCATTGCCTCTCATCCTGTCACTGGGTGCCCCTGGAAAGAGCCTGGCTCTCTCTTCTTTATTTCCCTTATCAGGTATTTATAGACATGAATCAGATCCCCTGAGCCTTCTCTGCTCCAGGCTGGACAGCCCCAGCTCTCTCAGCCTCTCCTGGTAGGACAGATGCTCCAGTCCCCTAATGATCTTTTTGGCCCTTCTGTGGATGCTCTCCAATATGTCTTGGTCTGTCTTGTACTGGGGAGGCCAGCACCGGACCCAACACTCCGGGTGTAGTCTTAGCATTATAATGTAAGCCAAATGTAATGAAGTCTCCATTCAATGATTTCACCTGAGAAAGGAAGCTACATGAAGAGATAAATATTTTTCTCCAGACAGGCCTGTTTTGGAGAGAGTAGCTTTACTATTGGAAATTCACTGGCATGAGTAAGACTGCCTGACTATGTCAGCACTTTTAAGCGAGAAAATACAGAACAGGAAACATGCAGAACATGCAAGTGCATGGAGGAGCACTCTATGCCACTGGAGCACTCCTCCAGCCAGGAGGAGAAGAGATCAGGTTTTTAGGTCGTATTTATAATACTTTTCAGAACTTATTTGCTCCTCAGGACTTCAGAATATCTAAATGGCTTGGTACAGCTTTCTGCTTTTTGGATCTTGTTTATGTTTGTTGTTTGGGGGTTTTTTGATAACAGATCTGATCATGACTGAAAAGTTACTCATAATGTTTACTGTTAGTATTGGAGGGTAAAATACATAAAAAAGAAGAGAACACAGTTCTTCCACTAGATGAATTCTTGGCTTTTCTTCCACTTCTTATCCCATACCGTTACCCTCTGTAGTACTATGAGGCAGGTTTTGGGAAATCTGTACATCCTTGCAGAAGAAAAGCTGGAACTCTGTAGACAATCTTGATTCTCCAAGGTATGCTGCTAACTCTTATAGAAACTATGTTGGCCTTGATACGATCTTAATGTCTGCATGAAAATGAGACTGAACTGGAGTAGGAGTATGATACCTTTCATTTTTATGACTACTACCCTTTCAGTTGTAGGTATCCTCCTCTCAGCAGCCTCTGAAGTATCAATGCCAAAGAGATGCTGACAAGACCTCTAGTCCCTGTTGCCCTTCAAAATGTAAAGGGTTCACTCAGTGTGTTGCACATGATGCATGGGGTCCCTTCCCCATATCAGCAAAGCAAGACATTTTCTTGTCCTGTGAAATTTCTTTTGTTACTCCTATTACCCCTCTTGGATAACAGAAGCATCATGCCTTTCTGGAGTATCTCTAAGTAAACAAAGCGAGCGCTGCCCTCTGAAGGTTGAAGGTGAGATAGAAGACAGCTTTATATGCCTTATGTCTTTTCAGAGGTATTTTAGTACAGGTGTTTTAGGTCATAGCCAGCACTTAAGCATGAAGCCTGAATATCTTGTTATCAGGTGAAGAGTACTTCTGTGGTCTTGCCAGGTTTATAATCAGAATGAGTAATAATAATACAAAAATAATAAATTTAATAGTGTTAGAAGCCTGACATAATTTTAAGCTTGTAATCTTTAGGCACATTAAGGTGTTAATATTTTCCACCTATTAAACTACCCCAATGTTTGTTTTTTTTAATTAATGCCTATCTGCAATTTTAGATCTTCAGAAATCCATCACTAGGTTACAACAAGCAAATGCAGGGGGTAAAAGTCACAATGGATTAGTAAGACACTTAGCATATGGCATTGAAGTAAAAAAATTCTTTGAGATCCTGAAAGTTGGACTTCTACCTTTTTAGCATATCAATACTAATTCATAGTAGGTGTCCTGGTTTCAGCTGGAATAGAGTTAATTTCCTTCCTAGTAGCTAGTGCAGTGCTGTGTTCTGGCTTTATTCTGGGAATAACGCTGATAAGACACTGATGTTTTAGTTGTTGCTCAGTAGCACTTACCCTGATCAAGCACTTTTCAGTCTCTCATGCTCTGCCAGTGAGGAGGGGCACAAGAAGCCGGGAGGAAGCAGAGACAGGACACCTGACCCAAAGCAGCCAAAGGGGTATTCCATCCCACAGCACGTCATGCCCAGCATAGAAACTGGGGGAAGTTACCTGGAAGGGACTGATTGTTGCTGGGGTCAGGGTGGGTATCGGTCAGTGGGTGCTGAGCAATTGTATTGGGCATCACTTGTCTTTCTCAGGATTTATTCCCCTCTTTCTCTTTTCTATTATTATTATTATTTACTTGAGTTCAATTATGAAGCTGTTCTTATCTCAACCCACATATTTTACTTGTCTGATTCTCCTCCCCATCCCACCACGGAGGGGATCAGGAGTGAGCAAGCAGCTGTGTGGTACTTAGTCGCCAGCTGGGATTAAACCACGACAATAAGACAGTAGGCCTTCAAGGCCTCCCTACATTCCTGTAATGTATTATGCACTGGAAAGTCTTATTCTGAATAATCCAATAAAAGATAGACTTCTGGTATTTCAGCTTTAAAGTAAATAAAAAGTTGCTCTGAGTTGAAGACACCTGCCCAAAAGATAAATCCACAGTTTCTCAGAAAAGATTTTCATTCTAAAACTATGGATATAGGCTTGAATGTGAATCAAGTCATCTGAACAAAAGAAATTGGATAGAATCTCAAATTGCTTTGAAATGATGGGCTCAGTAAAATATAAATATAATAAAGAAAAAAATGAGTACACCAAGACTGGAAGACAGCTGGTAATACTTACAAGTCCTCCTTGCATGCCTAGAATAAAATACAAAGCAGACTTCTTGTGATAAAAGTAAGAGCTATTTGGTTTGTTTGCTGGGTGAAATTAAAATTCTTTAAGACATAACCAGAGAATTTAAAAAACAAAAGTAAAAAAGATCTTGCTTGCACCATTCTGGGGCCAAGGAAATCATCTTTAGCATTAAAGCTGCACTAACTTTGACACTTCAACATTCCTTTCTCTCATCACACTCTCCTGCTAGTCCTCATCTGGACTAGAAAAATCTTCCAGGAGCTACTGGAGCTCAGGAGGTTCATATGTATGCAAGCCTTCTACCCTGACAAGCATGGCAGGAGGGAGAAGGGGCAGGAAAAGAGCAGAGCATGCCTTCTGCTGTGGGAATAACTCTGCCAAAAATGAGGGGAGGGCATATTTGCCAGGGAAGGAGAAGTAGCAGAGAAAGAAAGCTGGTTTGTTTTGCAGCTAGACTGGACAGAGCAGTGAATGAGACCAGTATCATCAGTGTAGGACACAATGGTAGCATCAGCACCCACTATTTTCGTATTAGCATGATTTAGAAATCATAGTATGACCATGGCTTTGGCGTGCTGGATGTGAGTAAGAAAGTAGATCAGTCATCTGAGGATTTCTCTGAAGTAGAAGTTCCCACAGCAAGTCAAAATAGATTTAGAGCAAACATATGCTGCCATAATATCGTAAAACCATCTCAAAGCCAAGAACAATCAGGTCCAAAGGATCAGATTCTCTTCAGTTTTGCCTTATGAAAGACCAAACAAATGCCACTTATGTCAAAGGATTGATAAATGAGGGAGGAAACAGTTTTTTGTATCAGGAAAGTAAGCTTATAGTAGCCAAGGTCTTGTCGGAGTTAGACTCATCTACACGGAATTTCTCATACTCATCCTCAAGCTGACCACCAGAGTAGTAGAGCTAAGATTTTTCTCCCACACTGAACCCAGTTTTTTGAGGATGCCAGAGGTTTTCACACCTATCCATGTTACTTCAGTATATGAAACTATCCATGTTACTTGAGTATAGGAAACTATCAGGCCCCAATTTTCTGCCTGTAAAGGAAGTATTTAAAATCATATTTGAAATGAAGCCATGTGCAGTTTATTAATGTTCTCCCAGACAGCCCTGTGCTGTGCTCACTCTAAAAGCCGAATGTCATTTTGGGCCAGTGGTTTAAAGGGCAATCTTCAGTTGCAACTGCTATGTACACAGACACTATATTTGTATTTTAATTTGTTTTGAAAAAGTCTATGAATGCTGTCTGAAAAGGTTTCTGGAATGAGAAAGGGAGCAATTTGTAGGGAAATCGTGGCAGATAAAGATAGGTTGTGTATGTATGGCTACTACTAGGATATAAGGATATTAAGTAGTTTTCACTGATTTGCTGCTAGCAAATATTTGCTATTATTTGCAAATTATATGCTATTAGTAAATATTGCTGAGCCTTGTTTTGCCTCTTTTTTGAGCTGTAGACTATTCATTTCTATTACTTTTTTAACAAATACATATTCTGTGCTATTGTGCGTAGAAAGTCTATCTTCAGATAAAATTAACTTGGGTTGAAAAACAGTTAATGAAAGTGCTAAACAAAACTTTAATTCTTAACTGTGTTCCTGGTATATTGTGGTACTAGAACCTCCCCTATGTTTTTCAACCTCTGTGGAACGTATCTATCTTCCTTTTTAATCTTCTCTAAAACTTTTACAGAAAAACCATGGTATGATTGGTGGAAAATTTGAGATATTTTCTCTACAGAACTTTTTATTTTCTTCTTTTTTTTTTTTAAATAACTAATAAAGGTAGGATGGAAATAATTTCTGCTCTTTTCTGTCTGCTCTGTGTGGTATTTGCATTCTCAGGGTGTACATTTTCTGCTGAACTGCCCATAGCTTTCTAAAATACGAAGTCTGGCTCGATAGCAGTGTTCTGCCTTGCATTAAATTTAATAAATAAGGGTAGAATGGTGGAGCACAGGTTTTCTGGCAGCTATAGGCAAGAAAACAGGGATTTGAGATAATCCCTGAGAAATATTTAACACAGAGATCCGGTTCTCGCTTGAGAAATACTGATAGTAAGGCAGGGCTTTCTGTAAATATGGTTTGTGTAAAGAATATTCCGTTTAGAACCCTTCATTAAATTTCATTTGACTCGCATATTAATAATATGTTCGTAACCTCACATACTTGCCCACATGTCTTCCTGGAAAGGAAGTTCATCATTGTGGCAAAGATCTCCAAATGGTGTAAGTTCACGTAGCTTCACTAGAATCAATAGTTACACAATGAGTTGAGGTGCCCTATTTCAAATTTCCAAAATAGTATTTAGTTTTCTGTAGTGATCTCAGGAGTACCTATTTGACTGTAGGACCTTGCTCTCTACCTGAGTGATTTACAGTGATTTTCCTATAGTATGCAATGATTTTTAGGAACCTGCCTGCAGCTGATTTTAATGAGAACTGTGGCTAAATCAATGAGCTCTGTTTCAAATATGCATATCTTTCAATGTGATCTGGATTTTTTTGATATAGCTTTCTACCAATATGAAATGCGTATCTTCATTAAGTACTTCCCGATTATGTTTCAAGCAGAATAAATGTCAGGAAATCGAAGGTTATTTCTATTTTCAGTCTAAGAACCAATTACTTAATCTTAACCAGCACAATAAACAGTCTACCAGGTAATCTTACGTAGACCAGATTGTTATTCTGGTCTGTTGAGATACTGGACCAGAAATGCTTATTCTACTTCTTCCTTAGCTTGTATCCGAGCATGTTTACAGTACTGTACTATATTCTTTAAGTCATTTCAAAGGGCTTACAGAAATCTGCATGTGAAGGAGGGCAAGTTTATTTGCTTTTTCAGTTAAATGCTAAAAGCAGAAATTTAAAATGCAGTTGTGCAAATACTTCTAAAAATTTAAGCCAGCTCATTTTCAGTCCTGATGCAGTATTGGATCACACTCCACTAGTCAGCAGTTTGACAGCTGTCTTAGAAACAGTCACAAAATTACAGTTCCTACTTTTAGAGCTTTGCATGTTTAGCTGGCTATACTGATGCACTATCCCAGATTGTGCTTGGCCTATTACTTTGTTGTTTTAAAGGAGCATATTTATAACCTGGCAATGGAATATTCCTTTTTCTTCTGCTGTAAAATCATTGCTTGTTAATTCATATTATTTTTTTTCAAGTAAAAAATTTAACTTAGTGAACAAAAATCTTCCCACTGCCATATAATTTGGTATTTTTTTTATTGAATAAAGTAACTGCGTACTATTTCTATAACTGATAGTCTTCAAAGAAAACCAGTTTTTTCCTGGCTCAGGGACTGTGCAATTTCCCAGCATAAGTACTTTTGTTTGTTTTTAATAGAGCTAAATATATTTAATGATCACAGCAGCAAATGGTTTATATGCAGTAAACTTACTGTGTACATTCCTCAGCTTATGCCTGCAGTTACCTGTTTCATTTTTGTTCATTTGTTATAATCCAATTTAATATCCTCTGTAAGCTTAATGTTATACAAGAAATTCCTTCTCCTTGTCCCCGTGCAAAGAGAAAATATACGCAAAATTTTGAGAACAGGATATTAATTTTGGAGACCTCCTGTTTTTTTAATGCCCGTAATACCACCAAATCAGGCCCTATCTGGCCTCAGCTGAACCAGAATTTTCATATCTTCTTTTCCTCACAGTTGTCCGGCTTCCACATGAAACATGATGGGTATCCAGAAATAGAACATCAGGTCGGCTTGTGGATCAAAGGCAGTAGGTGTGGAATTTAATCCCTTCGGGGAACTGACCGAAAACTAACATTTCCTCAGCAGCTGTGGCAAGCCCAGGGCTATCAGACACTGCTTGGTAGTACCATGACATAAGTCACCTTTTAGTGTAAACTGGCTGCAAAAGCCAAAATAACACACATTCCACAGTGTCTAGCTTGTAGGGAGATAAATATGCTGCTATGAATATACAGTAATTTGCATCGCCTCTAACCCCTGTTACAAAGGTTTGATCCTGCTCTCTCCCTGAAAAGTCATGAGGTCACTGAGTGTCAACATTTCTGGCCGAATCCTGTGGGGATGAATCAGTCTCAACATTTTGCCAGTGTTGGTTCTTAATGAGTGGGCATTTATGGAGACTGAGCCTGCTCCAGATGAAAATAGCAGCAAGATTCAAGTCAAATAATGGTGTAGAATGAAACCAAAGAGATACTGCTTTCTCTATTCATGACTTCCTGCACTCTAATTGCTGCAGAGGTCATTTTGCTTGTTAGTACGTTCTTTTTCCCATTGTAAGATAGATGTCATAATAGCTAGTGTGGTCTTTGGTTTATTAGCTCCCATGAGACGTTTTTTCTTTACACTTTAATTCTCTATCTCATTGTTTACTTGAAGAAAGGATTAGCAAGGAGGTGAGACCCCAGTAATCTTTCTTACATGCTTTCTCACTTTCTCTATGCAAAAGGTTTGTTAAAGATATTTATTAGCTACCCTAAATAACATTCTATTCAAGCATTTGGATCATTTCAGTAACTAATGTTTATTTTTATAAGCAATAATTTAATTTGATGCTTTGCATAATGCATGTGCAATAAGGGTGCCATGTTTGATGGATAAATGCCTAGAAAAATATCATATTGCCTAATAAATAATGTTGGATTTAGATATCCCACTCATTTAAAGCAAACTTGTCATGGTTTATTAACTGTACTAACTAGTGGCTTGTTTATAACTGTGCATAAATAATATGAAGTGTTTTGAAATATGCTGCTTCAAAAGTACACGATATTACCCCTTTATTGTCATAGGTTATTAATATCCCCTCTGTGGTGGGCAAGTTACCAGTGCAGCTTAAACATGTATTAGAACATTATCTTCATACACTGAACCTTTGCCTTTTCTCTTGGGATGAAAATTATTGAGGCAGAGGTGGTTCTGTGTAGTAACGGAATTAGTAGAGCAGCACGTTTGTAAAGATCTAGATCTGAATTTATGTAGACAGTACGCTTGCTCTCAGGATTATCCAGATGGCAGTGACTTGGAACTTGCTTATGTCCCTGGACTGCCTTCCTCATGCTGCAGAGCACCCAGCGTGGGATCACGCAGTTTGTTCTTCCACACAGTTTCTGGAGCTCGGTGCTAATCAGGATTGCATCAGCAGGCTTAATTGACACTTAACACCTGCCTTACTGTTCCCTCTGTGACGAGCAGTTAATACCTTGCTTTACCATAGGTCACTTTGGCACTACACAGTTTGTTAGGCAAAGGATGCTTTTAATAATATGTGTTTAAGAAAGACTGTAGACTTGGTATACTGGTAGTGGTGAGCCACTTGTGGATTCATTTTCGTTCCACCTCTCAAAAGCTGCTAATATTTGGGTGACACAGTCTGTTCATAAAACTGTCCACCTATTCCCATTTCAGCTATCATATCTTTTAAAGTTTTTTTACCTCCCCACTCTTCCCCACCTCTCTTATTTCTCAGCTGGCTTCAGGCTGAACTTAGGTGTAGGCTCTGCTTTGCTGTTTAGTGGGAAATTGCTTACCTAGATTCAATGTGACGCTTCACTGTTTCGTTGTCTAGTCCTGTCTTTCAAATCTAGGCTTACTACATCATCGTTAGGACAACAGATCAGTATAACCAGGCTGAGACATAATCCTCACTAATGAAAACCTACACTTCTTAACAGGGTGTGTTCTTAATTATGTCTTTGTTACCCTATGTCTCAATCTGAATATATACAGAATCCAGCAAAAGGGTCTTAAAGTCTCCATCATTTGGGTTTACCGCCTTTACTATGTTAAGTTCAACTTTTTCTTTCATTTCGCCTACATACCATCCCTCACCCACTTCAGACACTTTATCACATATTGCTGCCCTCCTGTCTTCTAATCTTCCTGTTAACTTCAAGCTGACTCTCTTCCGTGTTCTCTCTGTAGCCCATTAACATTGTTTGAGGCATTCTATCCAAATAAATTATCATGCTACCTCCTACATCACTTCCTTCCCCCTATCTGTTTTCAACATCCACTCCTATGTAAAGGACAGAGGCCTTAGTATAATCATGATTTTTTTGATTATAGCAGCATGGCTAGAATGGCATTTTATATAGCTCTGCTCAATGATCCACTTTAATTCAATAGCTTTTTGTTGCAATTATTTTAGTTGGAACCTGTGGAAGATGAAAAAGAAAGGAGAATGTGTATTTTAAAGAGATCTGATTAATAGGAGAAGGGCATGTCTGCCCTCCATCTGATAGCTTCTCAGTGGGGAAAATGTTAGTCCTTTGAATCAAAAGGAATTGGTGATTGCTAGAATGGAAGACATCATGGTCTACAGCACACAGGATAGCTGGGAAGAAGTTTGCTTCTCAGCCTAAGTTTCACAATTTGAACTGTTGGTGTAAAAGTTTAGTCACTATCATTCATTCACTGCCTGCAGTGGCTAGATTTCCCACTTTCCTGGAAGCTACACCAAAAATAGACCTCTTCCTGCATTCACTGGGACAGTATATAGAAAAAAGTTCAGCACGTGTTCCCTTTTCCTATACAACCCATGGTAGGTCTCACTTGTTTTGTATTGATGCTATTATTCTAGCTTAATTATTTCCTACTCTGGGTAACTCCTTCAGATTATATCTTTATGCAGCATTGTGTATTTACACCCTCATTATGTTTTTAATAATGCATTTCATTACAGTTGGCAATTGATGGTTTTCATTACTGAACAAACTGTTAATTTACTGCTAACGCTGTTTTAATTGTTGGCTTAGTTTGATTTCCTTAGTTTAATTCTTTCCATCTGTGAGGGAAGAAGTCTTCGTCTGTGTTTGCGGAACTGCAAGTTTTAAATTAACATTTTAAATTTTTCTCAGAGGGGCTTTTAAGAAAATTATTGCTAATTTTATTAGTAATAAGTTTCTGACCTACTCTTTTTTAGCATGTGTTTGTCTGTCCAAAGTGGCTCATGGTTCACTGAAGACCTCAGGATAGGGCAGCAGTCCAGGTAACACTATGTGACCATAAACATTGTATTTCAAACATTACCCCTACCCTGTACACAAGTCTAACTTGAAGATACTGAGTATTTCTTCACCAAAAGTGTAGTCAGGTATTGGAACAGGCTTCCTAGGGAAGTGGTGCAATCACCATTTCTGGAAGTGTTCAAAACCCATGTAAATGAGGCCCTTAGTGACATGGTTTAGTGGTGGACTTCGCAGTCCTGACGTGAAGGTTGGACTTGATAATCTTAAAGGTCTTTTCCAACCTAGTCGATTCTATGGTTCTATGATGACTATATAGTATCGACTGTAGAGTTCATCTTTCTGTAAAGTTGATAGAGACTACGTTTTATTTGCCGTAAAATATAGTGCCTCTACTAATTATTTATTTTAAATTATAGGGAACACACATAAATCTTCTTTGTAGTCCTGTCTTCCATAGTTGTTATTGGGAAGAAACTGGAAGAAAGAAAGTTAATTTAGGTCACCTTTCAGAGCTGTGCTGGTGGCCAGAGTTTTCGAATGCATGTTAGTCTTTTGTAGAGGGTGCAGTCACTTGTTCTACATGTAAAGGCGCTGTCACAAGATTAATTCTAACTTTGCCCTACCTTAACTCTGAAAGGCTGCATTATTCAGACATAGTTGAAGTTGCTGATTTAGTTTGGAACCTGCTTCTAGCCTATCTTATGGCAACTAATGCCTGTTCATGGGATTTTATTTTCCAGTGTTCTATGCCAATTTTACGTTAGCATATTTGTGTTGATTTCTGGCAAGTTGCATATGTTTTTTTCCTGTCACATGGTGCAAGCCAAAAATATCAAGAAAAAAATTACAACACATATAGAAGAAAAAGGAGGAAAAGCAGTTTTTAGTCAGTGTGAGGCAAGAGTCAGTTCTTGTATTTGGGAGTAAGTAGCTTCTCTCCGTATTTGTGTAGTGACATTTAATCGTAGTGGAGAGTCATGTGGGAGAATTTATTGTTTCCTCTCAACTTTTAATGGGATCTAATAAAACTTGAGGGTAAATCAACAAAACACAAGACTGTCTAGAAATAAATAATAATTCTCTAAGGAGGGTAGGCACTCTAAGGGGTGGGGGGGCTAATAGTGGAAGGGGACTTAAAGAACCACTTCTGCAATACATAACCCAGGAAGAGATGTGTGAAGGTAAAAAAGGGAGGGTGGGTGCTGTCCGAGATCTGAGAAGAAATTAACTAGGTTGGGAACATTTTTGGACCAAAGCCTTGATCTCTATTATCAGATGCTTACTGGCCTCAGGATCTAGATGGTGATTTTGTAATGACTCTCTGAAAGTATTTTGGCGTAAGTTGTATATATTACTCCAAAACATAAATGAATTAATAAATATAAGGGGGAAAAAAGAATAATAACATTCCTTACTAAAAAAATGACAAAGCATTGTACCTGGTTGAATGGATAGAAATGAATATACATGACAGAATTTTATTCAAAACTAATTTTGCCTTACCTTTCCGATCCACTATACTTAATCTGCCTTAGCTTTCCCAGCTCGGTGCTGTTCCTCTGCCTTACTTGTCTTGCTGCAGAAGGTCATTTTTCCCAATGTATCAAGAGGCTGAAGCAGTGCTTTCCTGGAAAATCCTCTTGGAGTCCTGACTACCAGGATGAAATGCTAAGAAGAGCATTTCATGAAGCATTTCTAAGAAGAGCATTTCATGAAGAGCTAAGTTATTCACAGGGTAGGAAGAGGAAGTAGATCCATCCTGAAACAAAAAGTCTGTTCCTCCCTACCTTCCCTTGCTGTGACTATGTTCCCTCCAGAGAAGTTAGCAGTTGCACACAGGCTCCTCTCACCCTCTCATGAGCATTAATAGTAGGCACCTCTCAGTGACTCAGGAAAGGGTGGTTTTTTTTTTCGCTGGTGTATTATCACTGCTGTAGGGATGTCTACCTAAAAACTGTGTGAAAGTCATTGTGCCCTTCATATCATTGAGCACATATTGACTCTGACCTGATGGAGAATAAGACGGTGAACCTCTGTTCTGCTCAAGAAACACTAAAAATATTTTGAGACACTGATTGTGTTTCAGAGAGCATCAAAGCAACACTGGAGTTTTGCAAAATGTAGCTCCCTCTGGTGATGTGCATTAAAATAGGTACTAGGAGGCAACAGGATAAGACATCAAATTCTTAACTCTATGAGTCTCTATTTTGGAAGTTTTTTGCTTACAGCAACAAAAGATCATTTTGAAGTGCAAGAAGTTTGATATATTTTATGCAGAACTGCTTATAATGTCTCTTAAAATATCCAAAATCTGTCAAAACTAGTTGGCATTTAATCACAGCAGAGAGAGTTCCTCAAAATTAGCATGCGGTTTAGAAACCTGATATCTCATCCACTGATTATGGCATTTTGTTAAATTTTAGAAAACAAGCTATCTAGATAATGAAATCCTTTTTAGAGGATTTCCTGAATAGTTACAGTGAATATGGGAGAATACCTCTGAGGGAGTGATGTGATTATACAAAAGATACACCAAAAGCAGGATTAAAAAAACCCCACGTACTTAAGAATTTATTTGCTTCTGTGGGTGTCTAAATAAAAAATAAGTGATATGCAGCTATTATTTATCAGCAATTCCTGATTGAATTTGGTCAGTTTAGAAATAATACTACTGTTTTTCTAGCTGTCAAATCCACAGTCTTGAAGCAGTCTTAAGGTTGTATCTAGCTGGGGCTTCATTCTCAACTCTATTTGAAACTTTTAGAGGTAGTTGCATGAAGAAGAATGCAGTACACACAACTTTTCAGCCTCTCAATTTATTAACAGGAAAGAAAGTGAAATTTCAAGTGAATTTCTTGTGACTAAACCAGATTAAAAGGAGTGAATCTCCTTTTCTGGGTGGAATTTGGGTTTTTTTCTGTCATGTTTGCTATGTTTAAGTAGTTTGTGTATGCTATGGACTGTCTTTTAAATACAGAAAGATTAAACAAATAAAGAAATATAAATAAAAGTAAGAATGAAATTGACATTGATGAAGCCTTAAGGAGTTTAAAGAGACACCCAAAGAAAGGCAAGTTACAAGTAGAAAAGAAAGAAACACCATAAGATAAAAATAAATGTAAGATATTTCAGCAGAATAAAGGTGTTGTATCTGGATGATATTTGCAGGGGGAAAAAGTCAGTCTGGAATTCCTTCATCATCATTTTTAACACCACCTTCAATCTTACACGTATGATGCCAAGCTCTAGGGGAAATAGGTAAGGCTTCATGTTCTCTCCAGAAACTGGGTTTTACACAAACACTTTGTCTATTCAAAGGGAAACTCAGGAGTTTGTCTCCTGTTGTGTTAAATTGGTATTTGTAAATCACTTAGAAAATTAAAGTTACTAGTACTTGTGATTAGATTCCCCTTTCTTTCTGCTTGGCTACATGATCAAGCATGTACTCGTTTTGTGTTTAGCATTTGAGGACCTGTGTAGTCCCAACATAGACATCTCAGGTATATCAAACTGTGCCTATCTCTCCGTCAGGGAACTGAGCATGACTAGCTCAGGTGTAGATATCTATGGTGCATATGTGTAAATTTAAGATAAATTAATTTTATCCAAGTAAGTTAAGCCCAAACTTCCAGAGAAGAACTTACACTGAATATGGAATTGATGTTCACTAATGCCTAATGTATTTTGGTTCTGCCTGAAAAATTCTTAAAGTAGGTAGGTTAGTGATCGTGTCTTTGCCTATTTCATGATTTCATTGGGATAACTGTTCTGACTTGAATGTGGTGGTTTTTTTGTCGTTTGTAGGTTGGTTGTCTGTTGTTTTGTTTTGGGGTTTTTTTTTTTTTTTTTTGTCCTTGAGCTGGATTTTCCTCTTTTTTTTTTTTTTTTTAATTTTTTTTTAATTTTTTTTTTCTTAATTTATTTGTAAAATAATGATAGGACATGCATCATGTCAAATTATACACACTTCAGAGTCTTTGTGATTTATCCTCATACTAAGATGTGATTTATCATCATATCTAAGAGTTCTGCTAATTACAATTATTTTGTGCCTTTTGAGGCTAGGAATTTACAAAAAGTACTAGGAACTTTTGAGCCTTGCTCCACATGCATCCAAAATGCTCACTGAGCAAGGGGGGAGAGAAATCAGCACTGAAGATCTTTTATGTCATTTTATGATTTTCCAGCAAACAAAAGATTAAGTTTCAAGTGAGGCTCCGATCAATTTGCTCTCATCTCCCAACTGTTACTGTGTTGCTGTTGCAAAGAAAAAAAGTTAAGATTCCTTAAATACTGAGGAAGAATAAGCAAGCATAATGGAGGAAAAATAGGTTTTGTTACGTATATACATATATATGCATCTTCTGTAGAATATTTTCGCCATCATCTTGGAAGGCTTATGCCCTCTAATTTCATTTTTTCATTTGAAGGCTCTTTCTGCCTTCTGGTGACTACCCGCTGGCTAAGGCTGCTAACAGAGGTCATGGAGAAGACTTGTAATGTTTTGAGTATGCCCTTCTCAGTGGGGTTGTGATAGCAAAGTTATAGTCTGTATCTCCAAGAAGACCATTATCATTATAAAGTAACACACAGCATTAAAGGGAAGCTCCATGAAGACCCATTATCATTAGGTGGTAACACATCATTAGACAGTATCTTAAGCTGCACAGCCCATTGAGGAGAGAACAGTCATAACATGACAGCTCTCTAGAGTGACATAAGTCAGTATGGCCATTTATGTCAGCAGGGGTTACTTATGTCTCAGTAATTCCTTTTGACATCCTTTCTTAGCTACCAGTTGTTAAATAGAGGGAGTTGCTCTAGGAAAAGCCTCAGTGCTCCTTGAAAAAGAAAACTCTCACTGGAGTTGAGGTACTCTTTTCAGCAGAATCACTGCTTGGTTGCAAAGGGTTCAGATCTGTCCCCTCTGTGCCAAGGTGACAGCTGGAAAGGGAAATACTTCAGGTATTTCCATAAGCACATTGCTTATGGATTTCACAAGGGTCATGTACTATGATGGAAATCAAGTAAGCACCAAACATATGAAATAGGAAAGTGTAGGAAGGTCACACCAATACTTCAGGAATCAAATTTAGGTGTTCCAAACACACTTAGGTTTCTCTTTTGACAATATAATCCTCTCTTTCTATCTCTAGGTATGCTGCATCAAAGCGAAGTTTGTTTCCTATCATAGATACAGGAAGCATTTCTCTTATCAGTCTGTATTCATGACTATTTTCATTGTGCTATATTCATAATAAGATACGTGTTAGTTTGTACCAATATGCTGTTCCTCATTAAAACAATGTAGTTTATACTCTTAAAAGACTTTCTTCTGGTATGTGTCCTTTCAGAAATTCTAACATGTAAATTATCTTTAACTACTCTTTCACAAAAAAACCATATTTTTCTAAGTGACGTCATTAATTTTCTGCCTTCTTTCTGGATAAGGAATTAAAAGACTTTAAGAATGAAATGTGCATATTTTCAGAGAAGAAAATTAGAAAGGTTCCAAATTTCTGTTCCATAACATGTTTTCAAGAGCCAGTAGAGGGTGCATTTTCCACAGTGTTTTCCACAGCACAGTTTAATTGGAATTCTAATTAGGTATGTGAATAAAACTAGTGCGTAATAAATATTTTAGAATTTACTTTCAGGAAAGCAGAGCAAAATCTATGCAAAAGATCCCTTTTTAAACATTCCGTCTTAATTTTACAATAATGAAACACCAGCTGAGATATTTTCTGTTCTGCATTTATTCCTTTGCACCCAATGGCTTAAACCAGCTTCCTCTTATGCCATGACCTGAATACTCGAGCATAACATTCATAACACCATTACTTTAGCAACTTTGCAGCATATATGAATAGTGAATGGGACCAAATATGGGACCACATGCATTCCTTATTTAACAAGAATCACTTCGTAACAATTGGTCCGCAGATTAAAACACAGATGCCTCAGTCAGCTTTACATATAATGTGACATTTTCCCTCCCTTTTAGAGTGTCAGAACTGAGAAACAATTCACAATCAGGATGTGGTAGGTATGCTGCAGCATATATTGGCATATGGAAGAGCCTGAAAACGTACAAGCTACATGATTTTCATACCAACTCCAAATACCACAGTGTATAGAGAACATGTGATGGCAAGTCTAACTGAGAAACAAATCTTTTCACATATACAATTACTTATCCCTGACTATGGTTTTCCTTCTTGGGAGCACTGTGGTCTGTGGGGCCACTGTTCATTTTCAAAATATACCAAACAGACAGGTTTCAGGAACCAATTCTGGATTTCCTTTCCATTTTTTCCAGCTTGCTTTTCATGTTTCGAACAATTATAAGGAATATTTAGTACTGATATTTCTCTCTGTCTTCCAGTATGTTAACATACTTCAAGAGCTGGTACATATTCCTTTTCCACAGCTGATTAAATTAAGGTCAAATTATCTGCACATAGTGTGTCATTTTGCACCCCTTGCACAAATCCTAGGGCCTGGATATTTAAGTGTCTTTATATGAGACAGTCCTTAAACAGCTTACTTTTTCTTCCTCAAAAGATATGTGGCAGAATCCCTTTCTGCCACCCGTATCAACACTGCTAAGGAACCCCTGAAAAGGTTGGTGAAAAGCTGGTGCAAGCAATGAGGCTGTCTTTATGGAAGCCATTCCCATATCCATAGAGCAAATGAGCAGTCCTTGCTGCACTCAGCAAAGATGAGGCACATTTACTCTGCATGGGAGATCTTCTCACCTCCAAACCTCTAAATAGGGGTGTAGTATTAGCAACTAGTATGCATCTGTCTCACTGTGTGTATAATGTCCCTCTGTAATGGTTCCATTTTCTAGATGACATTTACTTAACTCTGCTTTAGGTAGCAGACATGCTCTAGAGGTCATTCAGAAAGTAACTTTCAGAGGCAGTCACTCCTAATATGTTTTCTTCTGAAGATATGCTTCTGACATATTTCTGAGCTTCCTATTTCTTCTTATTCACATGAAAGTTTTAAAGAACATAATCTTTTGGTGTTACTTTTTTTTTCAATGTAGAAATGCAAAGTTTAGGGCTCCTAATGTCATTTAACACAATTTGTAATATAATTCTCACTTGTAAATCCCAATGGCATTATATTCTCTTACAAGATAGTTCTTTTAATCTCTGATTAAACTGATAATTTCTGATAGATGTCTAAAGATTTGGCATTACTGCCAAAATTCTGTGATGCTGATAAGAACAGCTTTAATTTCAGGAGTAAGAGAAGTTCAGCAGTGACTGCATCATCTCTGCATCTAGTTTAGGATGCAAGAAGAGAAAATGAGCGTAAGAGATAAAAAGAAAGTGCTAAATCTACTAGATCAGTAGCTAGATAAATAAAACAGAGTTGAAGTGCTCTGCCTATTTCCTCTGGAAAACTGAATCAGAAAAACTTACAAGAAATATTTTCTGATCAAAACCTGAAAAAACAAAGGACAAAACTTGAGCTTAGGATGCAGGATTTCAAATGGGATCAGAAGGGTGAGGTTGACTTTGTGTTCAAGGACTGTTATGTCCATGCTCTGAGTGTAAATGGGATGTGCTGGGTATGGGAGGTCATCTTGGTCATTTATTTGTGCCCTTCTGGGTCCAGTACTTTTTTAGTTGGTGTCTGGTCCTCAGGTGTTAGGCAGTAAGGGAAGGGGGGCAAAGTAAAAGACAAAAATCCTTAAGTAGTGGAGCTTCATTAATTCTGCTGCTTAGGGGGCAACTTTTTCCTTTTCTTCTTCTTCCTTTTTTTTTTTTTTTTTTTCAGTAAAAACCAGCCAAGGGTCGTTATGTAGCTGAGTTGTGTTTGTAAGTGACCCAAGAAGAGGTTTCAGGTCTGAATGCCAGAAAAAGTCGGATTTCCCCCAGTCACGTTGTGTGGTAGTGATATCTTTAGGGAAAATAAAGATATGGTATAGGATGTGCTGTTAAGGAAGACAAAAATAAAGAAATGTAATAATAACATTATTACTGATTGTGGAGTAGTAGATGAATGAAACAATCTCTTTAACATCAAGATTACTTTGGGGAAGCATAGTGAGACGAAAGGTTTTGGTGTTTCTCACAGGTTAGATCTGAATACAGACATGAATCATTTGTAGTGTTATTAGTTATAAGATACATATTGGGAACTGTTTCACTACAATATTTGTAATGAATTATAATTCCATTACAATTACTGGAATATTTTGACTTCCCTGAATTATATTGTATCCTGCTACTATTAAAAATAATTCTAACCCAGTTATGCTTGCAAGTGGCAGCCAAGAGATTTCTTCACTAAATTGTCAATCAGTTCTATAGGTTTTATTTTGGATGTAGTTTATTTTCAGTGGCTGTTGCCACAGTAGTATCTAATTAAGCAGTCATTAATTCATTCAGCCAAAGTTAAATGGAAGCATAAATATTTTTCAGAGAGACAAACTTTGAAAAATGAAGGAAATTAACTTCTGTGAGCAGATGAACCATGAAGAACAAAGACCTCAATAGGAGAGACGTGAAAGTAAACAGGCCTGCTGGTTGCATCTCAATGTACTTAAGGTTCTGGAACAAATATGGATTACAAAGTCTGAAATCCAAAACAGTAAGGGGAAAAGATGAGAAAAGTTGTGGGTGTATTGTACGTAATGATTTCGAAAATGGAGTTCTGTTGCACGCGTGCATCCTTTATTTGGATTCACTAAAGCTTTTGATACAATTAGTGAAGCTTGAGAAGACAGGGATTTAGTAGAGCAATCATAAAGCAGTTAGAAACTGCAAATATTAATGGGTAAATTAGAAGAGTCATACATTCATTAGTGGGGTTCTTCAGGAATTAGGATCAACATTATTTAATGTTTTAATATTTTCAGTATTAAATATAAAAATGTACTGTGAAAATTTGCTGTTGACAAGGTTATTACATGGAAAGACCTGCATGATCTGTGAGAAGAGAGAAATATCCGAGGAAGTGATGTCGCTGGTTCCTCTGAGAAACACCAGGATATTTGAGCTACAAACATGATGTAGCCCTGAGAATGGGAAGTGCGACCCTAGGATGTGACTAGGTATCAGAATAGTAAAGACAGATATTTCTGCCATTGTACCTGGACACTGGTAAGCTCTTCCTGGAACGCAATGTATAGTCCTCTTCACCCAGTAGGAGAGATGCAGAGTAAAGCTACTAGAGTACCTAGGGGTAGCAAAAATTGTAAGAGGGGAAAATTAAGGATATTTTCTTAGGCAAAATGGAAAAAAAGAGGCTTTAGTATTGCTCTGTCTGACTGCTGCAACAGGAAAAACAAAATGGGAAAAGAGCTAAGGTAAAATACCACTAGGGAAATACTTAGGTATAAAATGGCTCCAGATAAGTGTATGCTGAAAATGAAGTGTTTAAGTGGCAGAGTCATGAGATGCTAGATAGAGTCTCCCTCTGGGAGCCACAGGAGCAAAATGTTAATTAGTTTTAAGATGGCGATTAATCCTATTTTTGAAGAGATTCTATGATATGGCCACCTGAAATAACAGGGGATTGGACTTCGTTCTGCTAGTTTCCTTCACAAGCCAGGTTCCAGCAGTTCTGTCATGAGTCCTGCAGAACTTGGTATTTTCCTGAAATCTCTAAGGGCTTGTGGCAATGTGAAAATCTATTCTTCCAGTAAATACCTATTCCTAATGATTACCGTGAACTTGAAAATGTGAGCTTTAAGGTGCAATACCTATGAAGAAAATAAGGCCACATTTACATATACTTTAATACTGGCAAGATTTATTGCAGTAATATCTAGGAGCTGGAGACAGTGAATTGCAGAATCTGAATGCTAATTCTTTATTGACTATCAAATACTGTCTATGACATCTTCTTATTTCAATTCCTATCTATACTTCAGGCTGGGTATTTCAGAGCTTGACCTTCATTAGCCCTCTCCTATTTTTACGTTGACTCAGCTTATCCTTAATCTTAAAATCCCTGTCAAAAAGGAAATGTATCCCTCTGCAAATTATTTACACCTTGATCTTGTTCCTGCAAAAACTTATGTGGGTCATGTCTAGTGTATGCTAGTGAAAAATCTGTCTGTGAATAATCAATTATTTCAATAGGGTTGCTGACAGGAAAATTAGCACTTATGTGTGTGTATGCAGAATTATGACCCTGATTTGGGAGCTTGTGTGAGCTCTAGATGTGCAGGCTTGAGGAAGAACCTTTCAAGAAGGATGGAACCATTCCAAGGAGACGGCTGTGAATCAGATCAATGATCCTTTTTCTCCCAGCTGAAAACTGTAGTTGCATATGCAGTGAAACACTTTTCTACAGTCTGTAAGATAGATTCTTGGCTTGCTAAATGGGAAATGCTGTGCTCCGGTGCATTTCAAGCCTCATAAGTGATGTGCAATGGTACCATACTGAAATGCCTTTTAAAAATCCAGTAAAAATAATTGATTTTTCATAGGCAGAGCTCCGTTTGTCATTGAGCTGGATTCCTCACAAACCCCTCAGAAATGCAGCATGCCAATAAAATACACAGAATGATTGCAAAACCACTATCAGTGCTGGTTGTGATGTTTATTTTGGCATCCTTATGTTGAAATGTTTCAGTTTTTTCCAAGACTGAAGTGCCAAGAAAGAATATAATCTTACTCTGTAGCTGCCCACTAAACACTTTCACATGGGTGAAATTCAAAACTTTAGTGAGCATCATTTTTTAATTATGACTCACCTACAAATAATTAAAAAGATGAAAACATCTTTCTAGGTGCATGTATGGTTATACTAATCCAATCTTATTGTAAGGTTTAATAATAGCATTTATATTTTTAAAGATAATCAGATTTAAGGTAAAGAAGTAATTGCACTTTCAGTGGTTTCAGCAAGATGTCTTTGCTTTGGATTTTGTGGTGATTTTAAAAAACTGTTTCATCTGTTACAGTGAGTAACAGAAGTTTTGTATATACTAAGGAATGAATGCATAGCAGATGAAAATTGGTGGAACTCCACTGAAACCAAGGGGGCTTTTCAAGCTCAAAAAATCAGACAGAACCAAAATTTTTCCCATTATTTTTATGGCTTTTTAAAATGGGCTTTCACATACAGCTCAGTTTTCCCTCTCCTTTTTCAGTAGCCCACATCAATTCACAGATGGTTGGCAGACATGCTTTAGAATAAAACCATGCTTTTTATTAAATAAGTGTGGCTATAATAATGGTATTCACTGTGATTTTACCACTGCATGCTTAAGTCTTACAGCCTGAACCAGTCAGCAATGAACACCCTTGCATGTCACTTTGCTTAGAGCCTTCCTGATTTTGGTGGCTCTCAAAACAGACGCATGGGATTCTGTTGTGCGGGCCCAGTTGTAAAATCAATGTCAAATATTAAAGCATCTTAGTAAAACAACTATTGTTTTCTGGATCGTGAGCATTCACGCTTAGTTGTTTAGTATCAAAATCTCTATTTTTCATTCATATGAAATACTTATCTCTATAGAGGGTACTAAAAGTGTGATCAAGGTGTCTGTTTTCTTTGTGGCTTGAATGGACTGGCACCAATTCAACATGATAAGCATTTATATTACGTTGGAATTTTTATAAATTTAAATCAGGAAAAGAACAGTTCAGTCCCATTACAGTACATTTATTATTTTTTAGATTTAGCAGTTACATGCCTGCTCTTTGGTACAGAAGAAATATTTTAGAGGGGGGTTTTGTTATTGCCAAGTTTGAATACTAGTTCTTTGTTCTCTTAAAAAAAAAAACCAACCCACCAAGAGAAGAATACTATTGAATTATTTAAGACAATGAAATGGATTTAATCTTAGCTGCAAAATAGATTGAAATATATGGTGACATTTATAAACTAAAGCCAGCGATACTTTTCTATCTGTTTTAAAATTAGCTGAAGTTAAGTAGATTACAGGCTCAGGTTTAACTCTGGATGTGGTGGGACCAGCTAAGTTGCAGGCATGAAATATGGCTGTAAACAGCAAAATCTCTGAGTAGAGTCAGAAAAATAAATGTAAGGGATAGAGTTTTGATTAGAGTTTTTTCATCTTAAATGCTAGATCGGATTTTTTTTTTTTATCAGAAATTGGTTTGGCACATAGTAGGGATTACTATTAGATTTCTAAAAAGCGATTAAAAAGCTATGATGCTAGAGCCAAATCCTGAGTTCAGTGATGTGATTAGTCCTTGCCGTATCTTGAGTCGAGGTGTGTCATATCTTGAGCTGTGTGTTACCCATGTAGTTACCCAGCATCCTCTTTTTCACCTGTTTAAGAGAGGGTAGCACTAGCGCACAGTTTAGCTTTCATTTCTTTCTGCCACAACTGGTTTGGGTTTGTTCTGAAATGCTGTGAAAGCTGAAGAACAAAAGCAGAGTTTGAGTCTAGGGAGAGCCCTAGGGTTTGTAAGATTTTAATCATCCATCTCACTATCATGTGTTCCAGTGAAAGAACACACAAATGGAATAGTGTTGAATAATGTCTACGATCAGCTGCCCTTTTCCAGCAGGAATTGACTTAATGTGTAGCAGGATGAATTTTCAACATAAAGCGAACAGTCATACTGACAATACAATTGTCATTCTATTTCATTCTTTTGTCCTTTTTTTTTTTGTTGACAGAAACACAAGGAAGAGAAGGTGGAGCATTTACTGAAAAATTACAGCTAGCAAAAGATAAATTAGTCAAGTTACAAAAGGATTTTGTATCCCACAAGACAGTCCTCCTCCTGCCTGGTTGTATTAATTACTTCCTTCATAAGGAATGCCAAACAATGACTATAAAACCAAAATCGGTCCCTCTATTTTGATTTGGATATAGCAATCCTAGCAGGATGTTATCAAACCTAACTTTTATTTGTAAAATCTGGCAGTTATTTCATATACTGCCAGTGTAGTACACAAACACAAGCAGGAATTACTGTTAGATATTAACTGTGTGCATTGAATGCTTCATTCATATTGAATGCATATGTTTAAGAGTCTCATGAGAAAAATCTCAGCGTATGCACAGAAATGACATGTGTTGCCACCACAGCTGCTACAGTATTTTCACACTTTAGTGTGCTGTCTCATGGCAATCAGGAAACTATTATTTTGTATAAGAAGGAAAGAAAGTTTGAAGTGGTTGGGTTTGTTAGCCCTGTGCACTTCGTAAAAAAACAAACCTGCACCCAAATCCCTGCAGTCTACCTCCAAAAAAAATCAGGCAGCTATGCATTCTTCACCGTCTGTCTCCCAGCATAACATTCCTTCTCACTTGACAAAAACACTGCCTTTGGCTTTTCATAAGAGTGGAGTGTACGATGTTGTGAAATCTAGGATCTAAATGATATGGAAGCAGATTTGCCAGTGCAGTGCCAAGTTAGCACGCTTAATGTGCATGCTTGGAATATGTTTTCACAAATAAACTTAAAAAAATGTCCAGGCAAAAGGTGCTTTAACTCTTTTCACAGTTGCAACTAGATGGCCTGATACCCCGAAGAATGACCAACACAATGATGTTCTGGAGATTCTTTTATCTGAAATGCATTAGAGTTAATGAATTAGTAGTTGCATATTTAGGTTTCAGAAGAATGAGCATCATGCCTGCATGTACCCATCAGTATTTTTTTATAGTATGCTTACAAAAATAAAATCTGTGTTGCTTTAGAATCTGATAGCAGGCTCTTTTCAAAGCCCAACACTCAGATCCAGTCATAAGAATCAAAACTAAGCCAATAATCTGAGGAATGGGATCCTCTCCATAAAGCAGCAACGAAATTTCCCTGCATTGCTTCTTTCTAGTATGGTGGGATCATAGCCGTTAATCTGTACATGGCAGCTTCCCAGGTAGGAAGCTATATGCACCTGTGCTCCCACCCCCATTCCCGAAGCATTGTGAGGGAGTTGGCACACAGATCCTGTTGTATGTGTGCAGCAGCCTTCCTGTCACTCTTCTCCCCAGTTAGAGCTGCTCCTGGTTGGAACCTGCTTTTCCTTCAGCGTCCAAGAGCACCCAGATAGGGTTTGGGATTTCCCTTGTAACGAGCATTGAATTTTCTGCGTGAATCTTGACAAAGTCTGCCTTGTATTCTACTCATGAAGCATCAATAAACCATGCTTAGATCAAGGGGGTCTGCAACTGCTCACACAGTTAGTGAGCATGCTGTGGTGCAGCTATTGGTGTGCACTATAAAAGGCATGAAATGTGGCATGTAAGAGTTAAAAAGGAATGGAAAACCATCACTGCCTCTGGGTAGACAGAAGACAAGTTACAAACAACATATTTTTACCCAGAAGAAAGTAGCAGATGTTCCTGGGACAGCACAGAGAGCGTCTGGAGTGCCTGTAGTGATAGTATAGGTTCTGCAGTTCTGACTTTATTTTAGGTGGTTTAGTATAAGGAGTTAAAATCTTGGCATGACTTTCATCAATGAAAAACATATAAAGCTGCATTTTTAACGAGCTAACTTTAAAGAAAAGGTTGCAAAGTTTTAGGGTTTTTCTATGAAATGTTTGGAATATGCTGTTTTTCATCTCCAGACCCTTCTATCTGTAACAACAAATGCCTCCGTTACCAAAATGGAAATACCAGAACAGAAAGCCTAGAGGGTTTGTGGTTTTCAGATTTTGTGCGAAAGTGTGTACCCACCATCAACTAACAGAATATTGGGACCATTTCTTAGTTCTTTTCCTGTATTGTTTAAAGGCACAGAGCTTGATCCACCACTGCATTGTTTCAGTGTTGTCACTCCACTGAAAATACAAGGGTGATGTGTGGGTGTTGGCAAGAGTGAGTCAGCTCTGTGCACCTGAAGTTGGACATTGCTTTGCCCTCCAGTGTCAGAGCTGCTCTGAGCTGCGGCTGTATTTGGGTTTCCCAAGAGGCACAGTGTGGCTAAGAAGTAGTCAAACCAGCAAGGGCATGCTGAACCCAACAGACCACTGCCAACCCCAAAGCACAGCTCCTCAGGGCTTGGGCTGCCTCCTCCTCCTGCAGGAATGAGGTGCTCCATCAGCCTCAGCCAGGCAGTCTGGAGTCAGAGAAGGGAAGGCAGCTATGCTGGCACGGTTATTACCCTGCAGGACCAGTAAAAATGTATGTGATTGAGAAATAGATACTGCTCCCTGTATGTATGGGAAACTCCTAACGCTGGTTGAATGTGAACAAAGAGCAGTTTACCAAGGAATAGTGAAGAAGAATAGCATAGGATGGAGTGATATAGACGATATCTAACGTGGCTGTGTTGTATCATCTGACTTCTTGTAACCTTGTTCGAATGTCCTTTGTCTTCATCTATCCAGTACAGCATTATTACTGTGATACTGTATGATTAAACCAACAAAAACTTTAATTAAAGAATAAGTAACCCACTGATCATTTCATCCATTACAGTGCTACTAGATTTAGCAGGTATAAGCATCCTATTACTGCTGCTGCTGCTGCTTCTTCTTAGAATTTTTCCTAAAAAATATTATCAGGAAAAAATGTTTTCCATCTAAATTGCACCATGACAGTTTTTGTTTGGTAAATTCACATCCATAGCAACTATGTACTGAGTTAGTAACCAATTATGTGAAATCATGTAAAATCATTGGACTATTGGCAAAACTCAACCAACTGCTTTTAAGTTTTGGTATTTCTATTCCACTAGCTTGTAAACATACAGTAGAATTGCTTTTGTGACTATAGCACAGGAATCACTGATGATTTATTGAGGAGAAGCTTATTATTAGTCTTATCAAGATGACAACTTCATTAATTATCCAGTGGTTTTGTTGATCATTTCATTTCTTCATATGAATAATTTAGAACTTTGAGACATACAGTAATTTTCGTGAAAGGGCTTCATATTGGTCAGCTTGTCAGGTGCATGTAGAAGACTTAAATCCCAAATGAAATATCTAGTGTCCTTTGTAATCTCATTGTAGTTAATTGAACCACTGTTGCTTCCACCATTTCTAATCCTCCTGTAACAGTCTAAAATAAATTACCAAAACAAAATGTCTTATCATCAGAAGCAACATTTTAATTAGTTTTAGATTTTATTTCATTACTACTAAATTTTTATGACACGAATAATGTTTCCATATGCTATTTCCTATCTATTCCTTATGGCAAAGCAAGTTGAAGAATTAAGAGCAAGAAACTAACGGACAAGTAATAGATGAGATAATAAAGTGTTAACTGTTGGAAAGTAGGTCTATATCCGCAGTCCTTAAAAAAGAAACAGAAACAAGTCCAATATAATTTTATTACTATTTCTATGATATGGGATTGCTGAGGACCAATCCTAAATGAGTTATCAAACATGAGATACAGTTTTGAGTTACTGCCTTTGAACAGCATTAATATGTGTCTGTTGAGGGTTTTTTTTGTGTTGGGTACTGATATGTTCCTCATTACCACAGCATCTGATGATGGAGACACCAGTACATTTAAATACATCTCTATCTTTCCAATACCTGTCTTTGAAGCATATTCTCTCTGTTTTATTTTTTTAATGAGGGATAGTGCGCCTTAGTGCCATCTTACAGACCCAGAACTGAGGTTTTGTCTTTCTAAATTTGCAGTGTATTTATGACCACAGATTGTTTTCAAAAGCTGATAAACAGAAACCGAATTTTCCAAATATGCCTCTTTTAGCCAAATTAAGCACAATAAATATTTAGCCTAGGAAACAATGAAATGCACCCAGACTGTCCATCCAGAATATAAATTAATATTCACATGCTAAGCATACAAATTGAATGTTTTCCACAAAACTGTTCCTTAACCAGTTGTAATGCTGATAGAGTACCTGAAATAGTTTGTCTCCAATTGACCAGCTTCTTCATGTTAAAGTCCTGCATTATTTCTCTGTGTGGGAGCAGGCAGACAAGTTTTATGGTGAATATCTTTTAACTAGTAGGGGAAAGATTTTCAAACATTAAAAGTAAGAAGCAAAAAGTTACAATACAAAAATCAGACAATTTTCTTTTAAGACTGAAAATTTGTATTTCTATGGAAATGGGTAAAAAATGTGGTAGTGGGATTAAGTCATTTAAATGCAACTTCCAGAAATAGTGGTTAAAAAAAATTGCTGTATGTTACAATCACCTATGATATCACAGGTGGAGAAGGGCATGCTCAAGACTTTACTGGCTTTGAGCTGTGGGACTCTGGACTTGGTTGCCTTCGCATGCAAGGACACATTGATTTCTCTCATGCTGTATGCCCAGATTCTCTCTCAGACAATTAAGTCTCTTTTGAAAGAGATCAGTACTTTAAAGGACACCCCAGAAACACATACATACTTTGCATCTTTGAAGTCAGTAGATCATTCCTCAAGTTGTTCTAGATGATTAGTGGAACACCATTCAAATACTTCAGAGGGACTTTGCTATTAGATTTCTAGTTGCCATTTTCGCCAGTGTCCTTTTGATACCAATCTTCATCAGACACTAATGACCTCTGGATCTGTCTGTTTTAGGAAAATGCCAAATTACTTCATATTATTCAAATCTGAGGTAAGGGTAGGGCCCCAAACGTATCACCTATATAGAGAGGGAAGGTAAACCTTGCTTACCTACACCCAGACTGATTGATACATATGCGGAGCAGATCAGCAAGTCCAGTAGCCAAACCCAGCCAAGTATACATTCCTGATTAGGAGCAACAGATAATGTTCACATAACATTTCTTAAAGTAGCACTTTTCTGCACAGATCTTCTATACTATTATGATAGTATATCATATATATATATCATACTACTCAGGGGAGAGTTAGCCTTCACTTAATAGAACTCTGGGCACACCCTGTTGGTTCACATCACCTGTGATTTTCATAGGAATCATAATTAAGCCTTTGTGCCTTGGATCTTTATGCATGTCAGTGGGATTGTAACTTGTACCAAGCTCAACTCACCTCCAGAAGTAAATAAATACAAAGCTCTAGTAGCTCAGTGTGCTCAATTCAGTAAATATTTTTTGTATTGAGAATATTGATTGACTGGTGAAACTTATGTGGTCAGATCAATTTGTTCCCTGGGAGAGAGACTTCGGAATTTGAATTTGCCTTTTCACTTCCTGAAAGATCTGACAGTGTATTTAATGTTTTGCCCTTTAACGCTTTGTTCTTTTTCTTACAAAACCTGTGCTGCCAGGGTCACCTACCAATTTATTCTCTCTGATACGTAGCTTATGTGAATAGTACTTGGAGGTGCATGGAAAAACATGCCTATTGGCCTTGTCTTTTCCTTTCAGGTGACGAATGGTTCAAAATGCTTTCACTCCTACCCTAACAAAAAAGTCTGGTGCCTTTAGTAATGCCTTTCATTGTTCAGCCAAGCAGTCTGATGACAATCATTATCCTTCCTCTTGCTTCATCAGCCACTAACACTTGGATCACAGGAAAGCCACTGCTGTCCCTCTTAAAGAATGCACTGCAGCTGTGCCATTGTTCTAGGGTGGGAATTCATCATTAGTTTTCCAGGTGCTAATTAATTTAATCTTTAATGTCATAGTACATATGCGGAGGAGTGTTAGGGTATTTGTTGATAAAAACTTCAAGCAAGATAAGGTGCAAAAGAAAATGGGTTCTACCAGTGTGAAATATGTTATATCCTGTTACATACATGATTTAGTACACCTGTAGGGATGTTACAAATGTGATGTGTGACTTCATACAATAATTTCCCCAATATGAGATTCAAAATCATTCTTTCCAAATTTACAGAAATACAGCAAACCCATACTTTACTTTTTAGTTTTAGACTTCAGTGAACTTTAACTTTTTGCTAATGTGCACAACACCTTATATTGTTCATGAGATTGGAGAAGCAGCAGAACTATACCCATCTTGGCATACTGTGCACACAGGACGATTTGTTTACAAGTAAATGCAGCTTTCCTGCATCTTTTTTTAATGGAAAAGAGATTACATATGTTAATGAAAAAGAGATTAAAACTTTTCAATTATGGACTTCAGATACTGTTTCAATTGCAAACTCTCATACCGCCTTTGTTTCCAGATGATTTTTGTTTTTCTAATGGAATTCTGGAGATGCAGCCAGATACTAGGAGCCATGCAATTTAGTTGATCAAGATTAGGTAATGAATAAACAAAGAAATAATCAAAGCAAACTGTTTACAAACAGAAGAAAAACACTGATTATGAAAAGTCAAAACTATATTTAGTGAAGTAAATGTTTCACTTCAATAATGTCCAATGATTTCTTAATTTTGATATTTAAAACATTTTAGCTGTAAATGAGAATTCAAGAGAAAACTGAAAAATGTATTATCCAACTAAAAATAGATAAAAAGGCTAAAAAGAAAAATAATTTGGGCCTAAAAATTCTGAAAATAATAAAAAAAAAATCAGGAAATAAATTATATAAACCTGAAGTATTTTGGTATTTCCAAATATAAATGTTTTAATTAAAAACACAAAACCACAGCAACCTAAGTATATGTAAAAAAGTGTTTTCTATTTGTAATCAACTAAAAAAGAAAAAAAAACCTCATCAAATTCTTTCATTTGACCCTTTATACACTATAAGAACAACAGAACTTACTTTTAAAGTGACTGCCACAAGCTAGAGGAAAATTATTCCATTCCATATTACGGGACACCTCCTTTGTAGTTCTCAGTACAGGAGGTATGGATACTTCAGCCACTCAGCCAAATTGATATCCTTACTAAGGCAGCAGTAACTCGAGCTGCAGTCATTCAAAATCCTCATAGTACTAAGGTAGCACTGGACAGCTGTGATAAAGTAAATTGTTGGTATGCAAGTTCAAAGATGGCCTGCAAGTAGAGCTACCTAGCAGAACTGGGCCGAAATACTAAGGCTATCGTTTTGTCAAATCGAATTAGGACTATTTTGCATAACTTGAAAGCATGGTGGCCTTGAGTCATGCCACATGGGCTGGAGTTGCATGTCAGGAACGGTATGACAAACCAACAGGTACCAACACAAGACATCTGGAAGTGTGGGGAGTGGTTGGGAAAGAGGTGTTTGTTCTACACAGTCTTAATAAATTAATTATGTGAACCATAGAAAGTGATCCTGGAAAGCTGCCAATTGTCTGCCCTTCTCCATGTGCCTTATCCCTGATTTCCTTCCACAAGCTCTCTTCACTCCTTTCCATCTATTCTTCATTCCTGAATGCAGGACCTTGGACTTCATTGCACTCCATAGTGCATCTCCTTCTCCCTTCACGTGTGGCTGGTGTCCCTCTTCTGCTCCACCTAGCCAACTTCCTCATTGTCTTTGTTTTCTCATGTCAAAAGTTTGATATGCCGCAGGGATGACTCCCTGTACACTGCTTTTATCTGAATGTTTGTAGAGGAAAAAAAGCAGTCCTTGACTGTAAATCATTACCATGGTTCTTTCTTCAAGAGAACTTCCTTTGTTGCCTATTACTGATTGTAACGTAGTGTCTAGAGTTGAGCACTAATCCTGAAAAGTTATTTGCTTGCTTGGCTACTAGCCCCAGTGATCCCATTGACTCAAATAGCAGTTTCGCATGATTAAGAATAGTGGAATTTGGCATTTCATCTTTGTCTGTTAAATACAATAGATAGTCCTTCTAGTTGTACAACAGTTTCAGGAAGCCATCAGAGGAAAAATACCTAACAGCAACCATTTCTGATCTACCAGTTTTAAAAAAGTAAATAAAATTTATTCCCGTCTAGGCCTGATTAAACTTCAATTGCAGCTTGTCCTGACCAGAAGATAAATGGCCTGTGGAGTCTGGATTTTTGCCTATTTGAAAAAGCTTGTGTGTGTGTGAATATGTGTGTGTGTAGAAATATGATTTATGAAAGTATTGATTTTTTTGTTAAATAATGAATGAGATGTCCTACCACAAAATTATTTATCAAACTTTTTTGTCATATAATTAAATTGTCACATAATGGATTGCAGCCATATAGATTCATTAAATATTAAAACCTACATATGACACAGTTCACTTTTCCTTTGGCTAACAACACGTTTCCTCTGTTATTTTCCATTAAAGTCAACACTAGCTGTTCTTCAACCTTATCATACAAGTTTCAGTATCTGTTTTCTAAGGTTAGAAAATGGCAAGCAAAGCTGTGAGGTTTATAAGTTCACTTATTTTCAGTTTGGAAGCTAATTCTTCTTGGTGGTCCTAAGTCTGCTCAGTAAACTTTCATTGTAGTAGCTAATGGAGCTTTTTGCCATGGAGACGGTTATTTCATCAGTTGTCTCCAGGTGTGAAATGAGTGAGTCTGCTGAACTGTAATAGAGTTTTTAGAGCCAGATCCGAGTTCTTATTTTGGAGAGAAGTATTTATTGAAGTCTGGGTGTGACTAAATTCTCAGCCTGTAAGCAAGGAGCAAGAAAAGAACTCGAGAGAAATATTTTCTCTCACAGTACAGTATTTGAATAATAGAAGGTGAAGAGGAAAAACACAATCACTACCATCTTACATGGATCTCAATGGAATTTAAAATCTATTAAAATAGAAATATTTTAATCTATGCTGGAAGAGAAGTATGTAGATGAACTGTCAAGTTACAGTAACTAGAAATTGTGTTTGAGAGAGAGAAGAGGAAGTTGATCTGATATCAAACATAATTGCATCCAATGAAAGGCACTAAGACTCCTTTCAAGAATGAGTTCTTATTCAAAACAGGACTGAAGAAGCACTAACTGAAGAGGATGCTTTGAGAATATTTTCTTTGCAGATACAAAGTATAATACATTACTGCACTTGAGTGCAGTAAAGGTAACCCTAGTGATCTTCCAACTGGCAATATTGCTGACTCTTCAGTAATGGTTCTGAATAATCATTAATAAAAAAACCCAAACCAACACCCAAAACAGAAAAAAAGAAACCTCATGCTAGACATTATTTAATAAGAAGTCCTACTCTAGATATTTTGCAATAATAAAGACATTATCTGTTGTGGGGGAGTACTGCACTGCACTGTCCAACTGTAGTCATTATGTTGAGGTCATATTTCTGTGTGCTGCTTGTTCAGGGCTGCATGATATGAGAATTAAAAACACAGCTTTCTTCTCCTCCACAAAACATATTTTGTGATGTTTCCATTTTCTGAAGCCTTGATGCCACACTATAGCCTCATTTTTATTTTTCCACATAATAAATTTTACAAGCAGTCTGATTATTGCATTCCCAATATTGCTTCATTTTCTGCTGCCCTCAAAGTTCATTATCATTTATGAGATTGTAACGTGAACTTTAATTATAGGAGTAACCAGAGTCTCACTAGGGATTTAAAACAAACTAATTTTGCACTCTACCTTTAGGGAAAGGAGCATGACCAAACTTCAATATACATTGTGGAGTAGAAAATGTATACAGTAAAGCTAACTATATCTAAGTGTCTTGGGTGGGATTCCTCTTGCCTAGATCTACAAGTCTACAACCTGGATGTCTGTGTCTGAGCTAGTTACCTAAAGTTCACTTCTAGTCAGCAGTAGTAAATAGGCATTTCCAGAAGCACAAGGTCAATTTACTTGCCCCCTTTTAAATGCCTCAATTTATTTTAAAGGAAGTATAGACTACTATGTACAGAAAAGCATTTTGTGATAATGGATAACAGTTTCCTCTATATCATCCATATCAGGAGTTGTGGGAAACACTGGGCATTGACCCAGTGAGGCAATTGTTATGCTGATGTTTTAGATGTGTCTGTACATCACTTGTTAAGTGCTGGACACTGCAAGATGATACCCCAATACTCTCTTTGCATACCTAACAAACTAGTTGTATAGAGAAGATCCTTTACCTGGCATGCATGCAAATATGAGCATAGGAGCATGCAGGTACAGATACACCCAATGAAAAATTAGATCAGAACAGCATTGTCCTAGACCAAACACACATGCCTTATGGTTTCATTGTAGGTCTGCAGTCTTAGCCAAAATAAAACCAGTTTTAGAATAGGAGGCTGAAGCAGGCATGACAATCCAGGCAGGGATATAGTCCATCTCGTATCGCTTTGGTGAAAAATCTAACCATTTGATAAATGACAATTTAAAGTCCCAAGCTCAAAATATAGGGAATTACTAGACTATGCAAATGTTGGGGGAGAGAAGAGGGAAGGGGAAGTGGGGGGGGGTCTCTGGAAATCCAGGACAGACTTTTCATGACTTCCCATGATTCTACCTGAAGGGTTATAAAAGTAGCAATTGTCCCAAGAATAGAAATCCTGTGCTTTTGTAGGGGTTTATATTTTGAATGTCTACAGTGTAGGTCATGGAAAGGCCAGTATTTTGTGGCCAAAGTTAGAGTTCACAAGGTTTTTTCTTAACAGTAACAGTGAAATCCATATCACCTTCTTCCTTCATCTGTTTTGTTGAATGTGTTTTATTGTTTTCTATAAGAAAGTGACTATTATGTATAGGCCAGTGTCAGAGTATAAGGATAACATTCACTGTAGTCTTATAATGCACAGAAACAGAATGCAAAAAACCCTAAATATTCTGGTATTTCAAATCTGTACTTTGCTCTTACATATTCCTCAGCTTACTTTACTTACTTCATTACTTACTTCAAGTAAGTGGCCTTATTGAGAAGTAGGACATCTGTTTTCCAATTTTCTTTGCGTTCCTTTTTTCTTCTAGTGCTTGAATGCTTGTGTTCTACATGACCTATTCTCAGTAAGCTTTTGGAAAATCTTGAATCAAGGCTGACAGTTTTCCAGTAAATGACTATTCAGATGAGATATAGTCAGTCTTAAATATGAAAGGCTAACATTTTTCAGAAAGATTTCATAGTTCTCTTTCTTACCAGTCAGCAGTTTGGAGGATATTGCTGCTGCCCATCCTGGTGTGACTACAAAAGTCTTATGTGTATTTTATTATCTCCCTCTCTTTTTTTGGTGTCAGCTAATATTCACAACCACACACCAGAGCAGATTCCCATACATGAGAACTGTAGGAAATTACTTCAGCTTCTAGATGTGAACGTTTTTGCCTGTATCTTTCGTGGTGGCTAGTTCTTTCCTTGCGAAATAACTGCACAGAAATGGACATACTACTTGAAGAAATAAAAAATTCTCCTTCATCATAATTCTTTCCTTAGTCTTTTCAGATGAAGATTTTTTTCCTAACTATTTCCATTTCTAGTCTTCTAACATTGCAATTTCTTCTCACCTCAAGTCCCTCTAACTTCTGATCTAGTCTACACTACCCTCAAAATACTGCTGGATATTTTTCCTACTTTTGCAGTGGCTCGTATTTTATGAAAGGATCACTAGTGCCTGCAGCAACTTTTCTCCTATATAGTATACAGTTATGCAGAATAAGAAGCACATGCTGAGATTTATATGCCACCACAGGTGAAATTTGAATTTTCTGGGATGAGTGTCCTGGAGAATGAAGTCATTAGAGGAGGTATGGTATGACCAGAAGCTTAATTAAGGCAGTACGTCAAAGGCTGCAGGAGGAGTTAAAAAACATACTGAAGGGTCACCTCCCCCTTGTCTCGATGCCCTAAGGAGAGTGGTGCTGGGCCTGCTGCAGACATTGGAAGGGAGAAGGGGCAGGCTGAGGCCATGGGGTTGGAGCAGCCCTGCTGCCTTCAAACCAATGTGTGGCCAGAGCGCAGCTTTCCTTCAGCCTGCCTTGAGTGGAAGTATGTTCCTCAAGCTGTTTGCTGGTGGGTTTCCTTGCAGTGCCTGTGAAAAACAGTGCTTCCGGCCTCATGGCAAAGCAGCCAAGCTGTTGAACTGTGACCTTCAATTAGCAAATGCTCTTCCAGAAAACCAGGATGAGAAATGGGGCTAAAGAAGCATTATAATCTCTTGTGGGGCCTTTTAAGAGTAAATGATTTTTTCCAATTAATACTCAGGACACTGATGTATGGACCATGTTCTCAACTTTTAATTTACTATTTAATTTTAATCTTGGTTTGTTTCTGTTGTCTGAAAATAGCCTGCTTCAAAATAAAATGTGTTTGGAGTATATATTGCATGATATTGTACTGCCAGCTGTTCCTTTGCTAAATGAATGTTAGAATTGACTTTTTGATATGTTTACTGCTAAATCATTAAATATCCCACTTCGCCTATTAGATACCTGGCAAGCATGGTATTACATAAATGTAAATAGACAAGATTATTTTCCATTCCCATTTGAGTTTGAAGCCAGTCTGCATCTATTGCTTCACTGAAGTTGCTGTAGTAGGTGATGGGGTAGACATTTTTATCCTTTTTGTTTTTTGCTGTTGGATTTCTTTATCCTGTCACTTTCAATTGATGCTCAGTAGTGTGAAATACATAACCACCAAGTCTTGATACATCAGAAAAAATCCAAAGCCAGAATTGCAGAGGGAGTAAATGATTAACATTCTTGCATCTGTTGGATACACTTCATACTTCCTTTTTTAATTTTTTTTAATGTTACAGTATGCTGATAAGTATGGTTTTGGAGATATTCTTTGTATGCTGCTTGTTATCTAGTGATACTAAATGATGTGGAACAAACATTTATTATAATATACACATGTAAGAGTTACTCTAGAAGGTTTCCTAGACTACATTTTTTTTACCTCTGGCTTATTGTTTGAGAAATGGTGGAAAAACATATGGACGTGTATCAGTATGTGCATGGGTAATTTCAAGTGTTGCTTCACACTTCAAGTGTGAGTCAATCTATTATGCAAAATAAAAAAAAAAAAAAAAACAGAAAAAGACATGTTTGATGAGGCCAGAAACGCCAGTGGGAGAATAGTGATATTAATCCTTCTCTTTTTTTAAATTTTAATTTTAAGAGAACACACACACACACACACAAAATAATCTATGAAAGATAATCTTATCCAGAAAATCTTGGGTGTATAAGAGCAAGATTCATTTAAGATATATAATTCTACAACATTTTCAAAAGTAATATGAGAAACCAAAAATCTTGAGTACTTAAATACCATTTAAATAGCATCAGTATCATTCATACATACTTTTCACAACCCCCCAAGTCCCATATCCTCATATTAGCTCTTAATTAAAACTGGTAAAACAACATATACTGCATTCAGACAAATATAACAAGCAAACTTTGGTTTTGGTGAAAAGAGAGAGTTTTGCATGTGGGAGCTATTGGATAAAGGTATTCAAGCTACACTTCTAGGGCTTCTTTTTATTTTTGTGCTTCAGTTACTAGATGTCAAACTTCAGCTACCACAAGCATGATTTCCAGGTGTCTCAACAACCAATAGAAACTTAAAATACAGGAGTGTAAGACTGTATTCTGTAACCTGCAGATTTTTGTACTATTTCTCTGGTGTCCTCCCCTTTCTTATATTTTTAGTTCATTTTTAGAGCCGTTTTGGTTATAAACAGTTTATTAGATGCCATAATGATTTCTGACTTAATAAGTAACAGGATAGAAACCTGCCTAAATCCTCACATTGAAGTGGAGGTAGGTAGAAGGCACTCAGTCCATTGTTTTCCCAGTGAGAAGATTCTATTTTTGCTGTGGACATACCAGCACGGGATCTGGACTGTTGCCTTCTGAGCAGGCTTCTACTTTCTGATTTAAAAGTTTAGCAAAATAGTAAATCATAGAGATAATTAGAGTATGTGTGTTGCTTTGAGTTTTGTGTAAGAAGCAATACATCCCTGTACCACCCTCAGAGATGCACAGTGTAAAAAAGCCTTGGAGTTTTTGGTTTCTTTTGGCCTTGGTTTCTTTTGTGGTGGGGTTGTTTTGGCTTTTTGTTGGGTTTTTTTTTCATCTGCCACATGTATCCGATCTGCTGGGACATATCCTGGCTGGCTCTTTGAGTTGGAAGAGGGTGTATCTTATCTGGTCAAAGTGGGTTTTGTGGAGTTTGGGGCAGACACCACGCTTCTTTTTAGAGAATTAAGAACACTTACGTCTCTAGATATACATGATAAATAAGACTCTCATAATGTACTTGCAGCAGCAGCATTTAGACTTCATGTTGAATTGCACAACTAATTGGGAAAAGAATTTAGCTCAAAAAAAAGAGGAAGATTATGTGAGGGCCACTCACAGGCATATATTTCTTCCATCATTGGAGAAGTTCATGGAGAACTGTCTCCTGTGGGAAGGACCCCAAGCTGGAGCAGGGGAAGAGTGTGAGGAGTCCTCCCCTCAGGAGGAAGGAGCAGGAGAGGCACATTGTGATGAACTGACCACAACGCCCGTTCTCCATCCCCCTATGCCACTGAGGGGAGGGGGTAGAGAAAATCAGAAGTAACGTTGAGCCTGGGAAGAAGGGAGGGGTGGGGGAAGGTGTTTTAAGATATGGTTTCATTTTCTCATCATCCTACTCTGATTTGATTGGTAATAAATTAAACTGATTTCCCCAAGTCGAGTCTGTTTTGCCTGTGATGGTAACTGGTGAGTGATCTCTCCCTGTCCTTATCTCAATCCGTAAGACTTTTGTTATATTTTCTCTCCCCGTGTAGCTGAGGAGGGGTAGTGATAGAGCAGCTTTGGTGGGCACCTAGTGTCCAGCCAGGGTCAACCCACCACATATTGAAATCAGGGAAATCTCCAAATGTTTTGACTAAGATCTACCTTAGTGGGACAGTTTTGAGTGGGCATTTCAGGAAGCTTAAAATGGTTCTATTATTCTGTAGGCTTCAGAAGTTATTAAGTTATTCCTTTTGAAAATTTAGGAAAAGAATGTTATTTAAGAGTTGTCTAGTCAGGAGGGTAAAAGGGGACTGTTTTCCAGATCTGGGGAATAGAGTGATTATATGTCCCTCACAAAGACATTGTACGAAGAGAACTTCATGATAACTTAGTAAATCTGAGGCCATCTCAAACTTTTCAGAAGTGATTCTAAATTTTAGTTACTGCATTATGGTGACTTGGTATTAGAAGACATTTATGCAAAGTCGTATGGGTGGAAAATATTTTAAAAGTCCTAATCTGTAAGTTGGGTAGAAATATTACTTTTAGCCCTATAGTTTTAGTGCCAGTAAACGTGGAAAAAGATATTTCCAATGTGTATGGTAAGTCCAATTAAAAATCTACTATAGACAATAAATTCTGCATACCAGCAAGGTTCTCCAGCTATACTTTACATAGATCTAAGTTCATAGTACCAAGAAATTGAAGCTGTTACAGAACTAACCCTTGAATTTTATGCTTTTTTAAAATAATTCAATAGTTATTTAGGAAGCTAAATCGGAATGGCTTCATTATCTAAACCATTTCTAATAATGGAAATTGGATTCCTAAATCATGTGGTTTCTGTTGAAAATTTTGCCCAGTGTCCTTCAATAGCTGAAGGCACGTGGGGAAAGTTGGGTAACGAAACATCTAATTGCCACTGCCTTTGAGATATTTTTGGTAGTAATCTGTACCTTTTGCATGACCATTCTGTTGCATTCTGAGGAAAGGAGAACCAATTTCATGCTGCTTTTGCAGAGGAGCAGAATCTGTAGCTATCCTGACAAGGGAGCTCTTGGTTCTTTTGCCACACTGAAGGACAACCAGAGTGCAAGCCTAGTGCAAACCTATATTTTTATCAGTCCATCAGGATATAAATACTTTAACTTCATTGTTACTATTTCTGTATAGAGATTTTTATTTTTTTTTCTAGCTGTGTATATAAATTTCTTTTTCTTTTTTTTTCTTATTTAAGATAATAATCTTATTATTCTCATGCAACTACTGTAGGATTCTTGAGTGATTTAGAATCCCACTTGTATGTGTTGGTGATTTTTTCAGGGAATAATTTGACTTTGATTAGTGATAAGCAAATAATATTAAAAAAAGTATGTTTATACATACACAAGAGGATGGCTGATATCTGGCTATTTGTTCTTGTCAGGTTTTGGAATAATGAGGTCAAAATTGCTAACCAGAATTGTAAGAGTTCAGTAACATGACTTGGTTTTTAACCTAATCAAATGAAACAATAAATAAAAATGTTACATTGTTGGTTTGGTGAAGTGACTAAAGGCATTTCTCTATTATTCCAAGGCTGCTGTAGAATGGCACTTCTTCTAATTACTAGTGGCATAGAGGAAGAAAAATACACATCTGCAATTTTCTTCCTGATTTGTACAGATTTCCAACACATCACACAGATGATCAGTGAAAATGCTGGTGTTCAGTAATTATCTTCAGCACTTGAAGGGTTTGCACAGATATGTTAATAATACCATTAATCTTCTTCCTTTATATGTAAAGCTGTAGCCTAGATGTTGCATCATTTGCAAATCTTGCAATTAAAACACTTTATAACTTGCAGTTATGCAAAGGGGTAGTAGACTGGAAAATGGGTAAAACTGCTTGGCTAGGACATTACCATGGCAACACACTGACCTCCGTTCAATTAGTTACAACTGAAGATCCAGCTAGTAATTATAGTGGTCAGAAAAGGATATAATCTGAATCTCCTTTTACCTTTTTAGTATGGACATTTCTCACTTGCCATAAATCTCTGACTTTAAGAGACAAAGCTCCAGACCTGAAGCGTTAAAAGTGATAGTGCTTAAATACTGATTGAAAGTGGAGGACTGAAAAGGAATCTCATTTATCAGCTAAATTAAAGATGCTACTTCAACTTTTTGTAGTCTGAGCACTCTGTCAGGCAAACTTCAAAGTGAATATTCGTTATTGCTCATTTTAGCTATTGAAATCTGCATTATGTATGCCAGCAATTATCTCTCACTTTAGAAAGCTACTCTTAGGGCCAAACTCATCACCATGGGACTTGTGGAAACAGATAGATGCCCCCTTTCTCAGAGTTTTAAATTTTGCTGTAACAAAGTTGTTATTTTCTTGGCGTGCTATCAAAGAAAAGTTAACTATTATAGAAGGCACTCCACTTTCTGACACCGAAGCAGTCCCACCATAGGTAAGCAGCAATGCTCTGGCTGGACAGTAAACACCTTGGTGTAGGCTCATTTTGGGGGAGGTTGCGCAAGGTACACTGCCTCACCACATCTCTTTATATTCACTCCAAAAAGAAAAAAAAAAGTCAAATCCTGAGCCTGTCACATATTGAAATTCTCAGGATTTTGGTGCCTTTTTTTTTTTTTTTTTTTGATTCTTATTTTTATTTCTTACTTTTAAATCTGTTTTCTGGTTAGCTCCACATTACACTAAACAGTAAACAGGAGAAGACCAAGTACTCAGCACAGCGACTGCTTCTCCCTACCCCCTTGAAGTGCAACATGTTCAATATTCATGTAATCAATGCTGATGTGTATTTACACTCTAGCTTATTGTTAGGATGAGGGGAGTTGTGAGGTTTTTTGGTGGTGGTGCTGGTGGCATGGGGGGGGAGGTTGTATTTGTAGAGGGTTTTTTTCTGTATAATTTTCCTTTTGTATTTTATTTTCTTAAGCACTTTGCCCTAATAATTACTGATGAAAGGCAGGGAGGGAGCAGAAGGGCTTGACTGGGAATAAGAGTCTCAAAATCACTGGACTGGGCAAAGTTTAACTGAACACAAGGGCCTCTTAAAATACACAATTACTCTGTAACTGACCTCCAGCAGTTCTGGATTAGACCCATATAGATTAAAGTGTGCATTTAAATATCTATCTCTTATATAATATTCACCAAGAAGTCTCACCCCAGAAGGTGTTTGTGCATTTTTTATGATAGTCATACCCTGCACAGATGGCAAGTGTATAAATTGAAACCTGGTTTTTGCAGCCCTGTGCAGGACTCTGGTACGAAACAAGAAGCAGCACGGAGCAGTACAATACCAAATAGTCACTGAAATTATTTTGAGGTGATCCCCGTACAAGATGCAGATTTGCACCACTTAGATGAAAAAAAAAAAATGCTGGTGAAATTTTCGTAATTACATTGTACCAAGTGATGGACAATTACAGCAAGTTCAGAACTCCTTTTAGCATATTGATTAAATAGCTGTAACTGTTTATGTTGTGATTCTTTCCCTCTCTGCCTCCAAGGCCCTTTCCTGCAAGCCTGCAAGGAATTTACCTATGCGAGTAAACCCATTGCCTAGGTCTACTTCACAGTTAGTTAAGAAAGCATATAAAACCTAGAGCTTGAAGACAGCATGATAAATTACCTTGTTTTTCATAGGGGTTACCCTATGTATATAGCAGCCTACAGTTGTTGTATAGTAGATGGTTCAAAGATGCAAATCCAGCATAATTCATTTTGAAACAATCTTCAGATTATTTGTGGTCCAGGAATGAATACAGAAACTGTAACTTTCCATCTTTCCCGCTCTTTCTCCCCCAGGAGATTTTGCAATATATTTGGTGGGTTTGGAGGTTCTTTGGGGTTTTGTTTGGTTTGGGTTCGTATTCCTTTGTTAAGCACATTTCACTCCCTCTTCATCCAAAGGTGATGTGCATCCTATATGAGTCGGAGTATCTGAACAAAACTCTCTTTGAGCTTCTTAGAATTATTTTGATAACATGCTCTTTCTTATTTTTTTATAAATGAAAGTAAATAGTAAACAAAGACATAGTAAAATTCAAGGAAGAATTTGCTGTTACTCTGAGGGAAAGATACATACCTTATTCCCAAATGTAAGTTAGCCAGATAAATGAGACATTCATGTAGAAGAAGAGATTTAGACAGTCCAGTGAAGGAGACGGGTGGGATGGGGGGGGGGGAAACACGACACCAGAAGTTTCAGACCAGAAAGAACATAGTTGTAAAAAACCCTTTTGACTCACAGAAAAGGCCTCTTCTCTGCTTTCCAACGTAATTCTTCAGCTTTTCTTTGCAAAAGTACATTTGTACAATTTTCTTCACACTGCTTAGGCTTCTTACCATTGCCATTTGACTGCACATGCAGAAGAATTTATGTTCTGGATTAAAGCACTAGGTTTCAGAGTGTGGAATCTGGCAGTAGGCACATTTACTACTATTAAATTCCACAGAGTCAGCAAATTTCCCATATCATGGAAGTTATTTCTGCCTGCTTCTACTTGAATTGAGTTTAATGTTTCCCACTCTTTCCATGAGATATATATTCTGATTGAATTTATTTGCTCTATGTTCCCTAAAAAATTAGCCTGGGCTATCTTGAAAACTTCAAAAGTATCTGGTTTTACATTTAATCAATATCCTTTTGAGCATTTAAATGTTTTCATAATGTACCTTTTAACCATCTGTTCAAAGTCAATAAACCAACTCGATTGTTTCTTTTTCAGTGGGTCATTTGTAAGCCTCTCCTTATACAGGATAGTAGCTGTGCCAGTTTCAGAATCAAAGCATCAAAATAAGATACATTTGGGATCCAGAAGCAAAATAATGGCTAGACCCTGTCACTTTGTCATGTATATGCTTCTTATTTATTTTCTTTTGCACAGTTATATGAGTAGTCACTTGATTAAGTGTTTCAAGTATTATATTTATAAGCAAGCAGACTGTTGTACTGTTGAATCTGCATATTCTTCATACTTTCACTGGAAGTACTTTGTCAGGGTCTGAAAGGTAGACCTCAGAGGCTCTGTCTGTTATAGCAAGTAGATGCAGAAATTCCTGTCATCTGGCCCTGCAGATGAAAGACAGCACAGCTTTTTCCATATGGTTAATTTCTCTCCCTTCCTCTCTTGTCCCCTTCCTCCCAGAACACAGTGGCTTGGTCCCTTCTGCCTGCTGAGAGCGGTTCTTGACCCGTGATAGTTCCCCAAAGTATTCCTGAGCATTTTCTGGATCAAACTAGTTGGTACAATCCAAACATGTGTCAAGAGAGTGCCAGCAGTGCGTATCATCACATCCTGGTGCTGGCCTGTTTGGTTTGCTGTCACGGGTGTAGCTGAACAGTTTTACCATCTATATCCATATGGGAGACTGCAAGTAGACACAACCTCAGTTCTAGCCACAGATGAAGCGGCAGGAGAAAAGCTGTGTGGCAATCCCAGTGCAGTCAAAATGAATATATTCTGAATATCCTGAAGGCTTATTATTTCAAACTCAGGATTGCGCTTACATTTTCACAGGACTTCTAGTTTCAAGTTGGCTTATGTTCTATTAGCTGAGGAGGCATAGCTTGCTTGCATCTGTCTGGAGAATACCATCTGCTGCTCGCTTTCCATTAGCAGATCTAGTAACTGTAGCCATGTGTGGTTTATACAGAGTGAAATCCTTGCCCCAGAAACCTCTTTTTGGGGTGCCTGATCAATTTGGAGGCCGAGTTTCATTAATCAGTGGAAATAAAGTAATAAAGTGATTTTTTCATAGCTTTTATCACAAGTATGTAGTAAAAAATGCTTGCATACAGTGTGACTACGTGTATATGCATATGCATGCACATGTGCCTATAAACGCATATATGTATAAATGCAAGATATGTATATTGTAGGTGGTATACATTTTTAGAAGTGCAGACTGTACCATTTGCAGAAAAGTTAGTTGATGAAGAGGGTAGTGAAATCACTTTGCTTTGAAGAGAGCGTTTTGGAAGGAACAGAATTCTTCGTGTCATATGGTGGTGGGCTTTGTAATATCTGTAAGCATAATATAGATTATCCCATGCCTATCCATATTGCATTATTCATTACTGTGCAGGAGATCTTCAGTATTGACCAGTTTCTCAGACATAAATCAGAATGGTTTTTGCTTTCTCTCTCAAAGCAACATGAGCAAGTATATGCGCTTCCATTTTAACTAGCCCTTGGCCCATCCGTGAGGAGATGAGGGAGTTTTTGCAAGCCTGTCCTGTGTTGCAGTGGTGGGGTGGACTGTGTTAAGTCTGCAGTTTCAAGTGGTTTTTATCCATAGTTGAGCTGTACACTGAACATGTGCAAACAGAAACAGACATATGGAGAGAGGGGAAAAACCTGTTATTAAATTATACTGTAGACAATGCTATATTACGTAGATGCTGTCACTGCTTTGGGGTTTTTTTGTTTTCCTCCCCCAAACAAATTGAACCTATGATCTAAAACTTATGTTATGACAAAGCTAAAATCAGATGAAAGAAGTCCAACTTTGTTAGGAAAGGTTGACACACTGTGACCCAAACGTCTGACCTCATATTGCTCTCAATGTTAGTAGTCACCCTACAGGCATTATCAAAGCAATTTCAGCTACTGTACATCTAATTCGCAGTGACATAATTAGAACATTAGTAAACCTGGCTATCTGGTCATTGCAAGTCATCGTTTGCATACGTGATGAAGTTATAGCAGTATGAAGGCTCTGACACTTTAAGGAGCAACAAACTGCAAGTTAATTTTTTAGAACACTGGAACATAAAAAAACCCCTTCTCTTTTCTTGTTTTTCAAACGTGCTGCAGACATCCCTACAGAATGATCCCATGTTTGCTGAAGCTTTGACATTGAAGCGTTGCAAAGTGAACCAAATAGACAGCACAGAGAAGAGAGCTGTGTTGGGCATACAAAATAGCCCCCTTGCGAGATCAAACTGCTGCACACCTTTTCCTGAACATCAGTAGACATAGCTTAGTCCCATCAATAGTTTACTGACCTGTGCTGTGATAACATTTCCATCTCTGGAGTGCACAGTATGTGACATTTTGCAAGTACATTTAATGGGGAAGGTGGGAAGGGGAGATGACACTTATGCTGCTTGTCGGTGCGTACTGGATAGGGCCAGGGGTATTGATTGCGCAGAAAACTCTCCTCCGTTGACTGATTGCCACCCCTCGTGTGTGTATGGTCTTTGAACTTTGTCATAGCTGGATAAATGGAACAGTTTCCAGTTAGGTCAGTCAGGTGTCAGCAAACCAAACATCAGCCAAATTGAACAAAAAAATATAAATAATAAAAGAAGCCCTCAATATTGCCTAAGCCACAGGCAGGTTTGGTGCTGTTGTAGGCTATTTGACTAAGAATGTAGATGACTGAGACAATAAAGATTTTAAGATCCTGTCACACACTTAACTTCCAGAATGACTGTCCTTCCTGTTAGCCTCAGGTCAGCACTAAAAGTGAAAGGTCGGAATACCAATTAACTTATCTTCCCGACAAAAGGCTGCTCAGTTCAGGGGTATTATGTAGCTCAATATTTTATTAATGCAGGATGGCTTTGAGCTGCATTTACTTGATGCATTTACACAGTTTTTTTCTTTAAATTATTTTACTAATTATTCATATAATTGGAAATCAACCATAAGTTTGAATTAAAGATTTTTGAATTTTTTATTTATTTTTGCCACATCTTCATTTTTATGTAAAAGGTGAACCAACACAATATGAACTATTAGCCATTAGTCTACTCCTTTTTTTTCCTTTTATTCTGGTGGCTGAATAATTATTGTGATATTGTACACTAACATATTCTGGGAAAATTATTGTAATATTATACAGTAACGTTCTGAGAATAACTTTCATAATTAATAGTAATTTACAATTTCTCTAAATTGTTAGTGGATAGACTAAAGAGCTAGGGATGTGCAAGAACACAGCTTGGTTATATGAAAATAAAGAGTTTGAAGTTTGTCTGCCCCTAAGTTATAAGTTTTCCAGAGGCTCCTAAAGAAACCTTGCACATAATATCAAAAATGATACTTCTGAGGTTTTCTTTACTCTTCACCTTTCTCTGTATGTTCTTCTCTCCCATGTGGACATCCAACGGCTGCTGAAGGTTCCTGACTCAGATTATGAAAACAGTAACTTGTACTCTTCAGCCATTTATGTTCCTGATTTGGGGATTTTATTTTATTTATGTATGTGTGTGCGCTTATTGGCTAACTTTGTCAGGAATAAGAACTGCATTAACCACAAACTTAATGTTTTACACTGAAGTAGTGCTGACAGAAAGATTTTTTCCTGGGTCTCTTATGTGCAGCACAGGATAGGATACCCATACCCATCTTGCTACAGACCCACAGCTTTGCAAGTACTGAAGCTCTGCGTAGCCCCAGACACACTCTGTAAGCATTATGCAGTACTCCATAGCAGCCTTAGAATTTTAACTTCTTTCTTCACATAGTTGTTCTGGTTTCTTTTTTCTATATGGATTTTGCAGTTCCTGTGGATAAATCAACAACCAGAGATGCAGCTGAGGCTGATGGTGCCAAGCTGCTCTACATTAGCTTCTCAGGCATAGTCATACTAGGTGTAAGGCCTCAAGTACAAAACAGATCTTAACCACAGAGAAAGAAAAGGAACGGCTAGGACTTTTAGGATGTTGCTCTTTATTCACTTCATCTGTTTTTAGCCTTTCTACCCTACCCCAGAAGACACAAGTGCAAGGGGTATTCCCTGCTGTGCACGTAGGCCACTTTGTAATGTCTCGTGGGGGGAAATGTAGGCACACTCTGAACTTGGTTCCTTACCGCCCTATACTTGGTGAAACTCGTCGATGTTTTGCCATGGCAGACCTCTTTTTAGGCAGCTTGTCAGCTGCATGCTGTTTCTTGGCCTTCCAGAAAGATGACTGAGCTGTGTGACCTCTTTTGGACCTTAAACTGCTTTGATGAGAACGGTAAAGCTTTTTGGGAAGGGCTTTAAATGGTGTCTCAAAACAAGCTGTGTTCAGGTAAGTATTTGAACTAAGATATCAAGGCTGAAATGGCTGAGCTGGCACCTGGAATCCAAGAATCCTCCCCAAAAGAGGCAGGTCCGTATTATCTGAAGTAGAATTTAATTGTTCTAGTGTGTCTCTCATTTGAATGAGTTGTCCCCACTACTAAAGTATTGCTTTAGTAAGAAATGAAATTCTGTTGTTCTCTACTTAGAGAACCCTTGAACTACTTTAAGACATTTAACCTGGTGCTTAAGAGTTTAGGATTATGTTGAATATCAAATGAAGTTCCACTCCATTTAACAGAAACATTCATGTTTAATTAAAATTCACAGATAGCTAGAAACATGCAAATATTAACTATCCACAATGCTCAAAGTGTTAGGGAATTACGGCTGGGTTTAATCCTATTTGAACCTCCTGCAGTCTTTTTTCTCTGCCAAACAAGTAATGCTGTCTTTTTGTTTGTTCATTCTCTAAAAAGTATCTTTATACATCTAGTGTAAAGATCATATTGTATTAAAACTGATTTCGTAACATCATACACTGATGTAGATAAAGTTGGTTTGTGAGAGTTTGTATAATCCAAACAGGCAAAAGTAAGTGCATAGTATTTTGTCTCATCAGTGAAACTTAATGTTTTCTTTGCCCTTGTAGTGGAATTGGATACTGTTAAATAGCTTGCCATTTTTCTCCCTTTATTTTATTTTTTTGCTCAAATTGTGACATTTATTAATAAAAAAAAAAATGGCTTCATCTTTCTACAGCTTGCTTTCTAGGGAATTCATGCTATTCTTTAAACTCTGTTTTCAAGATATAAAATATGCATACGTTCCCTGGCAAAGCAGTGTTCAATTGCAAAACCTATCTTGGTAACATAATGATGGATTAGTTTCACGGAAGAACCAAATCAGATAAAATGACAAGAACTCATGCAAATTTGTTAAAAATAAAGGGGCTTTTTTGAAATAATAATACAAAATCTTTATCTGGAAATATAATGTGCCCTTAGGACATGAAGCATATTGCTTCATGAATTAAATTTCAGAATGACAGGATAATTAATATAATAACTTCTTCCCCATAAACAGCTCCAAAGGTATGAGGAGGTGTTTATATAAGAAATGTATTTCCATCAGCTTTAGTCCTACAGGGCAAAAACAGGGTTAATAGATTTAGGAAGAATTTATTTGCTTTTCTGCCACCAAAAATATATTACAGTAGTTACTAGCATTTCACAGAATTACAGACTGTTTTGTGTTAGAAGGACCTTAAAGCTCATCCAGTTCCAACCCCCTGCCATGGGCAGGGGCACCTTCCACTAGACCAGGTTTCGTTATTATTTGTTACAAGAACTACAACTGTCGGCACAGTTGGACAGTGTTATAAAAAACCAAAACCAAAACCAAACCTGAAACACATTTTAGTGTTTAGTTGTGTTTAATTACAGTATGTCATAGACCCAATGTCATCAGTGAGGAGCCCATACCACTGTACTGGGTGCTCTGAAATATCTGTGACAGCAGAACCTGGTTTATGGTTGCTTGGCTTAAGCAAGCACCTTCCACCCGCAGGGAAGGGGAAGGCAATTCATTTACAAAACAGGAAAAGTGAGTGAGGCAAACACAGCTTCCAGCTCTGACTGAATTCATTGAGTAGTTTAGTCAGTAGATGGAATAGGATAGAAAAAACCATGCACCACAATTTCACTTTCCCTTAGATGAAATTTCTCATGTTTTTTTGTTTATTTGATTGTTCCAAGTTTCCCCACCTCCAAAAAGTGAGGTCAGCCGAAAGGGTGCAAATTCAGGTATGTTGCTTCATTTACCTTTGCAATAAAATCTTCAATGCTTTACTGGTAGGAGTAGTGTATGTTTCAACGTTCAAGTAGAAGTAAGCAGACTTGAGTTGTGGGTGTGTGATCTGGTGGTGATGGGGTTTTTGGGGTTTTTTTGTACTTTTTCAAATTGCCTTCAGGATTTTTAAATACATTCCCAATACAAACTTCTAAGCAAATCCAAACCTAGCAAGGTGGAAACTCATATTCCCTCATGGGTGTCTGCAACTGCCACTGCTCACATTCTGCCTGCCTGTGAGCAAACTGGTTTTAAGGTTTATAAGGGCTCCACCACCTGCGATTGCACAGATGTGGTACGAGCAATGCGCACATGTGGTAGTGTAGGTGTGACTGATTCCTTCTAGCAGGGAAGGCAGAGCCTGCTGGATAGGACATTGCAGTACACTATTGTTGGTTGCCAACAAGCTGGAACCCAGCAGAGGCTGACAACCCAGATATGAGCAAAAAGTATATTTCTTTATGTCATGATGAGAGGAAAGGGGAATTTCAGATTCCAGCTAGAGCTTCTGGGGTGGCTGACTGCCTAGAAAATGAACTAAATCAATGCATATGTCGTGTGCTTTGGCCTGGCCTTCTCTCTAGAAGCCCCTCTAAGCTCTCGCCGGTCCAGAGCAGATGTGACAGATGGTTTAGACTGCAGTACCCAACTCCAGGCAACTTTCCTTGCCAAAGACCGTAGTCTCAGTTCTCTCAGTTCCAAAGACATGCCTGTCTTTAGAAACATGTAAGGAATTTGTAAATTAGAAAATTGAATATGATACCTGCAGCACAATTTTTCATTTTTTTTATTTTAATTTACATATTGTGCCACTAAGTATCAAATTAAATATTGCAGTTCATACCAGATATTAATTCTGCTCTCTTAAGATGTTGTTTGTTCAAGAAAGCTCAAATTGGATGAAGTAGCATCTGTTTTTCAGTTCTGCTTTCATCTAATTTTACAGCTGGATTGTCTAAGCCACAAGAAGGTCAAATGATTTGCCCTGACTCTGCCTATGAATTTATGGCATATGTTTGACAATCAGAGCCCATATGGTTGCCAGAAGTTTGTTACACATTTTAAATGTATGGTTTAAAATAATGCCTTTTTTTACTAGGGAAAAGTATTGCTACTAAAGAGGTTGGGTTTTTTTTTTTTTCTTTTTGGTGTGTTAAATTAACAAGAATAAACTGATAACACTAATTTGTCACTAGACTTTTATTGACGGTAAATATTTTACTGAGTTTTTTTCTTTCCACTGTAATCTTAGGGAAAAAAAAGTTATTTATGGCAAATGGCAAATTTTACTGCACAGCACACAAAAAAATCAATTTAACTGCTGTATTTTGAATCCAAACCCCCTTAATTTTCAACACAGAGAAAACAACCATGAAATATTTCATAGCCTTGCTTTTGGGACTCTTACACACACACAAAAAAGGACAAGGTGGCAGAATATTTTTCAACCCTTTCTTTTTCTCTTCCCCCCACCCCCCCCCAAGTGGGGAAGAAGACTAGGAAAGTGTAGAAAAATGTTTCAGGCAGTCAAATTTAGTTTGAGAATTAACTTACCCATGGCATTTTCACACTTCAGGATTGCATAAACCTTAATAACTGAGCACGAGGAGAGCCTTGCTCCTTACCGGGGCTCACTGTGATGTCTGGGCAACACAGGGTCTGTGAGGCCGGGGTTTGCACCCTTCTCTGGTAGGCTAAGGAGCAGCGATGTGCAGACTCTCTCCAGCAACCATTCACAGGGTTACCTTGTCCACAGCAGGTGATTGGGTGCCAACCAGGAATAACTTTAACCCCAAAGCCTGCCATCCTGACCACATGGAGCTTGGATTAAGTAGCTGCTTGTTCTGAACCAGAATTCATAATCTCAAGAATTGTTGTGACAGTACTGGTGGTAAGCTTTACCTTTCTGTAGATATCATTGGTTCATATTTTTATACTTCATGCTCATTTAGGTACAATTAGGATTTTTTTTTTTTTTTTTTTCCAAAATTACTGGCGAGCTATGCCATAGATTAGGTTTTGGGTTTTTTTCCCTGTCTTTTAAAAAAATTTTTCTCAAACCAATTGAACATAGTTTCATCTTTAAAACAACTTGCTTTCCAGCAAGTACAGTGTGACAAGTTCACCGGGGTTCAGTAGATGTCAGTTCTTGTTTCACATTTCCTCCTGGCCCGAAGAGCAGTGGCTTCAGAAGGGTATTTTAAAATGCTCTTAGTGTGTTTGGTACCACTGAGAAATGGTTCACTGTATCCGAACTCAGGTGGACTGGTGTGTATTGAGCCAGCTTTCAGTCAAAAAACCAAAACAAACCAAAACCAACCCCCAAAAAAACCCCAAACCAAAAAGAAAAGTGCCCTATGTGTGTACCATTATCTCCTGTTCCCCAAAGGATTGTTACTGTTAGAGTTCAGAAGGTCCTACTTCTGTCAACCCTATACCCTAAACTATATGCTATTGTGTTGGGATTGAAGGTCTGAGATGTCATCAGGCTGTTGACACCTATTCCAGTATTACAGGTAGAGTGTATCACAGTAATTCTTTCTCTGCTCTATACTTTTTATCTGACTGCAAATGGATGTGCAAGGTGGTTTGATTCAAAGAAGATCAGTTTAGCATGTTGCCTTGTATTCTATGCTATTGGCACTGCTGGCATGCTGTTTTAGCTCAACACATAAAAGTGCATGATAAGCAGCTCCAAAATACTCATAAACTGTGACTCTAAAGCTGCACAGGACAGTGAAGCAGTAGTGACCCTGAGGCGTGCAGGGACTCGAGCTCTCCTTGATGGAGCTCTTATAGGAGGTCCTTTGCTGTAAACAAGTTTAGTATGCATCACTAAAAACTAGAAACTGTTAAACTTCTAATTAGAAGTATAAAACCTTGCTGGGACCCTCACATGATGATGTTTCTTTAATAGGATTTGAGACTTTAAATTCAGTCCTTTTCTAGAAAAAGCAGCAATTGTTGCTCAAAACTGGGCATAATCTTTTACAACAGATGAACATTATTCTAAAACAATTATGGTGCAAGTTTACATACCTTTTCCTCTTTCTTCAGGCAAGCTGTCACTTGGTGTGTACTTCAGAAACTATAAAATTTTCTTTAAGTACTGGATACTCAGTTTGATACTTTGGTATTTAATGGAGGTGTCATACTTGCTCCTTAATAAGAACACTGTCATTCAGAACCTTCAGTGTTTCACCTTATTCCATTATCATATGATTAGTTCACATTTATATGGTGATTTTAAAAATCTTACTAGAGAAAATTTTCTTAGTTTGCTTTTAAAGGTGTTAGCATTCTTGGAAATTTTAACATTTCCTTGCAATATCAGCTGTGCTTTTTTAATGAAGCTTTTTCAGTAGAAACAATGATGTAAAATCCTATTGTATGTTGGACTAGGTATATTCTATTGAACTCTGCTAAATGGAAGTGTAACTGCAAATCCTTTGAATTCAAGTACCATACATAGGCTACTTTTCAAATGAAGCTGCTGAAGTTGCTGAGAACATATTTTTAAAAGCTTTCCAGGAAGAACATGTTATGGTAATCTTACAAAAAATTCTGTTTCAAGGTGAATTTGGGTGACTTGGTACTGATGGAGCAATTTTCAGATACATGTTTTTTGATGTGCTTGATGTGAAGATGTGGAGAGAGGCATTGCTTTGATATCAGGGCAGAAGAATTTCTCCATAGTACCTGCTGATCTCTCACTATTCACCTCAGCTATATCTATGTTTTTAAAATACAGTGTTGGTCAAAAAGCAACCTTTATTTTGTAGTAAAATCTACCCTGTGATTTAAAGAATAGTTGTACCACACAACATATCTAACCACTTCGCTATACCTCGTCGTGGACTCTTGAAATCAAATACAAGACTGATACTGAAAGTTGCAAGCAGTTTAGGAAAAAATTTCACTAATATGTTGTATCCTTATTTTCAGATCACATTATTAGAAAAAGGGCTGCATTACTATTTTTAAATTACAATTTTAAGTATTATAAACTTAAGTATGTTAAGCAAATTAAATGGTTTGGATTTTGAGATGAGGGAAGAGCTTATCATAGGAGCTGCAGTTCTTTAATTCCAAAAGCCAGAGCAATTGAGATACAGGCTCCATTTAATTAGAAATTATGAGATGGATAAAATGAAAAGAAGGAATTTTGTTTCCACTTATCCATTCCTAATAAATACATGTTTTGACAGCAATAATACTCTTAAATAGTTAATGTTACATGAAAATTCCATTTTACTTATGTGGGCTGTTCCCACTGCATTGAGGAGCCTCTGAAACATCAGATAAAACAAGGACCTATGCTAGATTAAACTGGGATGGAAACAGAAAATTTGTTTTAATACTCTTGTGAGAAAATCGATAGCAGTGTTCTTCCTCATCAGCCCCCATGAGCTTTGCTTCAGACTTTTCTCCTGCCAATTTGTCTAACATTTTCTCTGAAAGACCAAAAATGCTGGTCTCAAAGCAGAGATCTCTCACCTCGCTTATCTTGGCAAATCTTGCCTTTCATTTTGCTGTTGTAGTGGGCTGCACATCTGAGCAATAGAGGAGTTCTGTAGGAAAGCTGTGCAAGATTTCTGATGTTGGACATTACAGTTTTTTCTGGAAATGTAATTTCTAGATTGCTTCTTAAAATATATACCCAGTGGATTTAGGCTGTGTCTGAGCACTCTCTAAACCTGCCAACATCTTTCTGGTAGTACTGCAGCAAATGTCCCCTGTAACAGAGCAATCAGCATCTGTGGGTGGACTGTAAGAGCCTGAAGTACACTTAATCCAGTTCATACACTTAATATGCCTGCATGACTATATATATGACACAAAGAAAACTTGTGTGTCAGAAGAAGCTCTACAAGAATCTAAGATACGCTAAAGTGCTCAGCTGCCAGTAGCAAACGTCTCTGCTGAATCATCTTTTGTTGTTTGTGGTCTTCAAAGAAAACAAGAAACTTCTTCCTTCAGAATTTATAACACAACACCAAAAGATCCTGTATTCAATGATGCAGGCTATTTTTTTACTCTAATGGCATAGTAAAAGCTTTTACTTCTTCCCTCCCCAAACGTTGTTTGACTTCTTTTTCTTTCCTTTGCCTTACCAACCTTATCCTCGCCTGTTCCTTGTCAGATCCCTTCTGTAAAACACCTTCTTTCTTCCATCAGACCACCCACATTTTTCTTTCAAGGATGGGACAACCAACACACATTTAATTAAAATGCTTAGCAGTTGCTGTCAGAGGACAATCCTCTATCTTTAAGGATACTGGAACAATGAAGGCCAGAAAAATTTGCTGTTGGATGCTACCCCAGCCACGAAGAGTATTTCTAGCTCATGCAGGCTTGCGCAGGTGGCAGAGATTTCTTTTTAAAAGCCACGGATTAGCACAGACTATCTGATTTGAGAGGGTGATGTGATGAACATGTGCATTCAGTATGGTTTTACTGCAGAAGGGACAGTTTTATTTTTATTCTTATATTTTTATTTTATATATATTCTTATGAAGCACTGAGAAATAGTCCCTCTTTAAACTGTTTAGCTCTTAACAAGTAGTGTGGGAAGCGATATCCTGCATATGTGCATTGGAGGAACATCTGCCCTGCCACAGAAATCCACTGCAGAACTACTTATTTCAAGCTAAGAGAAACTAGTTACAAACACAAAAACCAAAATATCTTCGTGATGATATGACCTAACCTTTCAAATACATCACCAAATACCCAGTCAATGCCTTTGCACCACAGCTACTTGAATTTCACTGGTACCACTCAACTTCTTTATATAAACCATAATAATGTGCCTATTTCCCAAGGAAAAGGCGGAAAAAAAACCCCAAACCAACCATTATCCAGGGCTCTTTAATGTGTCTCTTTGGCTTATTTTCAGAACACTTTAATACTTCTGCCTTGACAGTCTCTGAAAATGAGTGGTAATTAGCCTTCTGGGTTGGCAGGAAATTGCCATATTGATCATCTCTGGAAACATTGTATATAGAAACATAGAGAGATCTATAGAAATAAATGTTTATGTGGTGGTGGAGGGGGTATCTTCTGTTTTTTAGCTTGTAGAATTATGAACACTGGGGCTAACACAGATGAAGAAAATGTATTTTTAACTGTTTTAGACATTTAGAAATAGCTTTTACTACCACTAGTGCAAATCCAGTAGAATCTCCTGAAAGAGGCTAAGACTGCTTTTGAGTAAGACCACTTAAGGCTTGGCTGTAAAGGAAATATTGCTTTTTAAAAATGTAAAACAAATCCTCCCAACAGGACTTTTCATGTTAAACTATCTCTAAATAAAAGATGATGAGATATTGAAAGAGTTTCTGAGTTCACATTAAATGCATAATTCAGGACTGAATGTTGAAAAGGGAGTAAGAATGTAAAAGGATTCAGCAGTATATCTCTCCAATTCTATACGGTTTGTCTGGAAGGTTTAATTGGCACAGAGGAGCTGAAATGTAACCAGAGAAATAGCATGGGTTATACTGATTTTAAGGTCTTAAAAAATTGCCAACTCTTCAAAAATGCTTCCAGTATATAACAGCCCCTATTTCAGGATTTGCTGCCTTGTGATATGTAGGAAAGATTACAGTAGTGTGAGCTAAAGCAGCTGATGCTTTGCAATGGCCATTCCTGGTGTTACTGTATAATTCCATGAGCCTGACTTAGTGATGACTTTTAAAAATCAAATAATCCTGCAAGATATCCAGGATGTCTTCCAGACTTATGTTGATATAAACCCGTATCAGTCTTTGAAATGCAAGCATATAATAAGGAATACCTTGTAAAAAAACATTGGAGCCTTGTTATGTGATTAATGGTGAGATTTATGTAGGTGTTTGAGACCAGAACTGGGACCAACCGTCATTCCTAATGTGTTGGGCTGTGAGAGCAAGAATGATGTACATCTTTAGCAGCTATCACTTGAATGCAGTACTCTTGTAATGAGGAAGATGAAAACTCTCATATCTTGAGAAAAAGCAGGAAAGATGTTTCTGAACATCTCAGTAATTATTTTTAATAGGGTGAGCCTTCAGTCGGTATGTTCTTTTCAGGGTATGAGATACGTACTATACAAACATCTTAAAGGGATATGTTTTGCTTCTACAGAACTGCAATAAACACAGTTTGTCTTACCGTCTTTGGCTGTGTAAAATCTCAGAACCTCGTAAAGGACAGCAGCCATTTGGACTGCAGTTCAGTAAATTTGATTAGGTATCACGCTTTGCTCGAGAAATAACATCTTTGTAGACAGACTGCATCACAATGGGAATCCTGCTCTGTATTTTCTGCTGACTAGGCTATGCTCCTATTCTTCCTCCTAATAAGGAAAAGAAATATTTTTGTAATTTCAAAGAATTATGTGAAGGAGCCTGCTGTTAGTGTTTTCCTCCCGTGGACTGTGCTGTTTTGTCTTTTCCTGGTTGTATGAAGCTACATCTGTCACTGTATCTACTGCTGCTCTGCAGGTTTCGTGTTATTACCAGATCTGTTGCTTACTCAGTTGGCCCAAACTAAGCAAAATCAGAGTAAAGTCTCAATAAAAGTAAAACAAAGCAATTTCCACATTCCTGGTGATGAACATGTTAATGTCCAATTACTCTGAGGCATAATTACACTGATGCCAGAATATTTAGCAGATAATTTCATCTTCTGTTTGAATACATATTTAAATATATAATTTGGAAAATATTTCGATGCTTTGTAGTGTCAGTACTTTGAAACACAGTAGTGTTTCAAATATCAATGGACAGAGGTCGTTAGATAAAAGTGTAGTGATTTTTGGTGTCCCTGGGGAGGATGGGCAGTACAATCTAAATAGTATGTAGGAGATGTTTTTTCTGAGAAACCATGAAACTTTAATACAAATGCTGTGTTATACTGATGTATTATAAAACTCATCTGTTACAAATGTAGTGCAGATTGCTTGGTTATGGAAAATTAATGAGACCCCCTCTAGCCAAAAAATTGGGACTTGGTATGGTTTAACGTTCCTTTTAGCTTCTGCAAAAATAAATTGTTTCTTGACTTGTGTAGTTCTAAATTAAGGTCACTTTTGAGCATATGCTTTAGTCTTTTTCTGCGCCTTTTTAAAATTTTATAACAGAACAGTATAAATGCAGCCAAGCATCCAGTAATTTGTATTAAAGAGGTAACTTAGTCTTTGAAAACTTGGAATGAAAACGTGAGTGGGAAAGGACAAACCATGGGGTGGCATTCCTATTAAAAGAGTGAAGGGACACCTTCACCTGCAAGAGAAGGAAATCTGACTCACTTTGTGGCAGGTGGAGGTGATGTGGACTGTACCTTCTTAAAGGGGGACACAAATTAATGGTTAAGGTTCTTGATTAATTCAATTTATGACAGTTTTTCTATACCTGGAACTCTCCCCATCCTAGACATACTATATTAAGTTGTTCCTTAAGGGTTAGGAGCATGAGTTGGCATTTGTTTTAGTGCTGTTGCTCTTGTCCTTGGAAGTCTTCTCTAGTCCTATTCATTTCATGTGATGAAAAAGTATTTAGTTGCTCATTAAATTAAATATTCGTAATATCTTTTCTTGTTCGAAGGTTGGAACTCACCCTATTCCACATTTTGCAAGACTCTCTGTTAGGAAACTGTAAGCTGTCTGTCAACCGTTGTTATGTTCTGGAACAAAAAATTTGTAAAAAGCAGCAGCAGACATGTTAAACAGATTTTTCAGAGGATGTAAAGGATTAAGAAACTGAAGTCTATGGTATATTTGTGAAGTGCCATGTGTAGATACTATGCCATGTGTAGATGACTGATTTTTTTCACCCTCTATCTTTGAGCTTTGCAGATTAAAACTGCCTGTGTAATAGCACATTTCAAAGATTCAGATGAAAGTAAGCTTCCATGGAATTCAGTGCTAAAGGCTCAGACCTAAATTTGGAAAGAATTAGCTTTTGTTGCTATGGGAACATATACTTCATTTAGTCCTGAAAGAAAAAGAATATACAAATTTATGATAAAAAATAACACTATTAGTCCACTTGGTGGGGCAGGAGGCATTAGAAATAACTGTAATCTGGGCATATAATATCTCCCTGTGTGTACAGCCTGATTACACTGAAAAAAAATCTCCTTGTCAGTTTATTGCTCCATCATAATATTTTTTTCTATAAGTTCACATTTGTTTGCATTGTAAAATCACAAACTGCACATAAATAAGTGGTTTAGTAATTATTTGCCTTTGTAAGACATCACTGGGGATGTCTATTAATTCTCAGATTATTATTTCTTTGCTTCTCATAAAGTTTTGTATGAAGCCTACATCTCAGCGTGTTTTTAGTCAGCTGCTAAGGAGTAAAGGAAAGAAATTTGATGTTGCAATTGAATTTATTCCAAGGCACTATTAATATGAATATGAAAGTGAGTTCTGCTGCTGACTCCTGGGTTTGGTTCTTTGCTTGAGAGACAAGTTTTGCTGACTGTGAAGGAAGTGGTTGCAAGTATCTTGCAGTCAGACTTTCTTTCCTTGGAGAGAGAGAGAACTGTGGAAAGGTTTTTCCACACTCTTTTCTGCTGTCTTCCCATTTTTTTTGGTTAATATCTATTATTTCATGGGTAGCGTCAGCCTGAAAATCTATCTGTGGAGCATTATCCAGAAAAATAACCCATTTTTAAGCCTCAGTAAGTTCCAAAATGAAATGAAATTAAATTAAAATTAAATGTATGATATCAAGTTATGGCACAATTTTTTTCCTATGATTTGGGGTGTTACAGCCACCATCCTGTCCTCTGTATGGCACAGAACTCACATGAATTAACCTATAAATGCAAGTGATGCAGACTCATGCTGCCTTTCATGTACAGCATTTGTGCAGTTTTATGCAGATACTTATTCTCCTGTTTCTCTAAAACTTGACTTGATTTTCAAGTTCACGTTTCAAGATCAAATGGACATACAAATGTAGAGTGAAATACAACAGAAACTGCCACTATAATGCGATCTCCCAGTGAAATCCTCCAGAAATGCATTTTTTATAATACTTTGGTGTAAAAATACTCTCTAACAATAACTTGGCTGCTTCAGGCATGATGTTATTACAGCTAGGAACATCTACCTTTTAACAAATCCCAAATAACACCTGCCCTTTCTAGGAGATGTGTATAAAAAGAGAGAGCAAGAAACAGCAAAATCAATAAAAGAAGCAGACAAAAATTAACATAAAAGTGGGAAAACAGAGGTCAAATGGTCTCTCACTTCACCTCTGTGATGGAGAGGAAGTATGAGCAAAATGTTTTTAATGTTTTAGGAATCTGTAGTATGATCTCTAGTTCTCTCACATGATTTCTGCTTTTTATATAAGCAGTTAATGTTCCTTTTGTTGAAATGCTGCCATTATCATTTAATCAACCATGTAAAGTGCTGTGCCCACTCAGCGCAGAGATTGTTCCTTGGCCTAGAGACAAACTATTTAAGTGGTGGCTATGTTTCATTCTTTCAAATAAAATACTTTTCCAAGAAATGAACTGGTGAAATGTTTCAGTTAAGAGAAACTCCCACAGCATATTATTTTGCTGTGGATTGCAGGAAAATGTCCCTAAGATGTCTAATGTTTTGTAAGTCACACTAATACATTTTACTTCTGTTGCCTCTTCAAAAGCTCACCTAGTGAACCATAGTGCTCAGGTTGCACTCAACTCTTCACCAAAGGAAAAAATAGTTTAGTATTATACAGGGAGGTATGTCTAAATTGCATTTTGTAAGCATTATGTCATCCAAATATATGTGATTGAAATTGAAAGAATGTGGCAATGGCTGTTTGAGAAACCTGTAAACTAGCTCCATCGTCATTGTCGAACAGAGGTGAGCATCTGCTACTTCTCTACCATGTACAATCCAGAAGTCAGTGCTGTCTGCCTGATTGTAGATCAGAGCAGAGGCTTCCTCTTGGAAAATAATCTCCCTGTTGCCTCAGTTACTATGTTTCATCTCACTTTGCAAAGCACCCTTGGAGCACATGAAGTGGGCTCCTGTCGGGAGTCCCAGAAGGCCCACAGCACCCAATGAGAGCTCATCTTAGTAAAATGCCCTGAAGTGCTTATAGTCTGCATTTGTTGCATCCTGCTTGCTACTGTAGACATGCTTTATGTCATCTGAGATCTACCACAGCCTTCATCTCCCCAATTGCTCTGTATAACTTTTATAACTATTTTTTACAGGTTTTAGGTTTGCCTTCTGTTTTGTTAAGGTATTCTGTAGGTGCTTTGTAGCATGTCTGTGTGTGCATGCATGGAAATGTAAGCCCATGGACATGTGGGCAGTCGTACATAGTCATTATCTTTCACAGTTCATGGGTGCAGTGTATTCTTTTTGTTGGCATTTTCCAGAATCTCAATTCGTATCTATGCTTCCTGAGAGGAGCCAGGTATCTCTTTACTTTCTCATTTCTAGGGGAAATGGTTGCTCCCTGACAGTTCTTACCTATCTGTATCAAAGACTAAATCTCTCTCTGTTTTACTGCTCATGTTTGTATTCCTTATTTTAGCTCTTGGATAGAAAAACTCTGCCAAAATTTAGAGCACACGATTGGCAATGGGAGGGACTGAAGTGGTAAATACAATTAGTTTCTGGTGCTTCTCAATGTAAGAAACTGTTATTTTAGCAAAATCTCGAGAACTATTAACATTGCCCTGGCAATGTATAGGTGTACTTAAAGGAAATCTTTGCTCTTTTAATCAGTAAGGTGGGGTTTTTTTGGCTGAACTTAAGTAGCTTTTTCACTTTGAAACTCATTTTTTGTCTGATATTCAGGTGATTACTTTAGTATACCTTACTTTATTCATCTCAATAGGGAAAAAAATATGTTGATGTCACAGGAGTTATGAATCTGTAGGCGTTTGCGAACAGAATGAAGCCTAGCATTTTGGAAAAGTACTTGTATAGTTTTGGTTTTGTTTAGTTTGGAGGTTTTTATGTATCAGAGATGGAGAACTTTACAATTAAGCAGATGAAGTGACTTTGAAGATCTGGCCTGCTTAAAGTGGTCAAATGATTTATTCTTACAAAGTCAGCTTTAATTGTATATTTATTAATTAATCTCTTATGTCCATGTATGTATAGAAAAAAAAAAGTCCATTTATGTGGTAATGGTTTTTGTACGCTGTTTTTCCAAACTTTGAAATCTGAATACCCATGTTCATTTCCATTATTCATGGTCCACTGAGTGAACTACAGTGTTCTTGGCCTGGCTTTTGGGATGCTCATAAAACACGAAGGAAGATTTATTTTAAACCTGTATAATGATTTAATGGAACCCATGCTTCACAACTTCATTCAGTTACCTGCATGGGCCAGGAAGAAACCTTTTTATCCCTAGTAAGTAACTGGCTGTTTGCGAACTATTTTAATTTCTTCATAATTTAGGTAGAAGTGGTGTTTCATCAGAATGAACATGTAACACCAAAAATTGTCTTTCCAAGGTACCCAAGTACCTACTGATGTTGTATGCTTCCTGATGTCCTCAGAAGCACTGCAAGTTGGGGAAATCACATTCAAGTCCCTGTGCATACCTAAATTGAAGTATGAACATAAATCTTATCTGTATTTCAGATTGGGGGAGTCTATCATCAGCAGGCTATAGGCTGTGTTGTGCCTTTTCTGGTGGGTGGTAAATTGGAATAAACCTACTGAGTGTTTATTGCAACACTCAGTAGAGTGATGGAGAGAAAGGGAGTGGGGGAGCTTAAACTTTGGTTTCCTACATCTGTGATTTATAAAACAAACATTTTAAACTGTTCTACTCACATTATAGATCTTAGGCCATACTGGACAGCTCATGAACTGGGGAATTGAACAGCAGTGGCAGTATTTTTATTCTTTTTCATTCTAAATGATATCTTAGACCTGAAAATCCTACCTAGTAAACTGGAACGTTCTCAAAAAATAATGTTATAGCAAAGTAGGTGAAATAATTCTATCTCAGTGTTTCACTTCAGAGTTTCTAACTCCTTTAGAGTAACTTCAGAAGAAGTGTGTACCTGTAGATATATATACACATTTATTTACACACATATTTATAATTAACTATATACAACTATAAAATAGATAACTAACTATATGCATCTATAAAAATGCTAACTATACATGTATCTGTCTGGAAATATAATTTTCAGCCTATCTTCCTGGTAATATGGGTGTCAGCAAGTGAGCTCTAAGAAAACACTATGTCCCATAAAACTATAGTGCTTACCCTTCACTGGTTGAGGGATGGGAATACGTGAATGGGAATGGGCCCCCTTTCGATCCAAACTGTGACCAAAGAATCTCTACAGAATTTCACCTTGTGGCACATGGTTCCTCAGACTCCACAAGTTACTCTGGGCATAAAGTTAAGCTAGTGCTGCCATCAGGTAGCAACATCTTTGTTAGTCAGAACAGGGGGGTTGCCAACAGTAGCTTTTACAATATAAATTTAAATCAAGAGCCACTTCAACTATCTTTATTATTACAAAAATAATAATATAGGGAAAAGAACGTTTGTTTCCCTTTTCTTATATGGATGTTACATAACAATAAGGATGAAACCTCAATTTTCGTCTTTGTGAAATCTGTATTTTTATCAAATGGGTAAGAGGTACCAGGATGGAACTGCATTCCTAAATGCTTGTTTGCAATACTCATTCCATTTATTTTCCTGTATATGTTTTGTTTCTTTCTTTTTACTTGGTCTTTATCCTGCAAAAAATACTGAACATGTGCTAGTTAAACCATTCAGGATTGCAGTAGTAAGAATAGAGAACCAAAGATCACTGTGGTGTCCTTTGCAACTGGTTACCTCCTTTTTGCTGAGCTGAGCATAAAATTTGTCTTTATTAACAATTAGAATTCCTGTTGGTTTGATTTGTTTTGATTTCTTTTTTCCTTGGCTTTTCCTGTGAGTCAACCGTTACTGGCTAGTATTTGGATTCCAGGCAGATGAGTAGGTTCAGGAGCTTCTGATCTATTCAAGACATTTCTGTGACTCAGTGAAGATAATGATCAAGGGAATTAAAGAAATCTTAATTATGATGGCATCGGCTAATGCATTATAGAAATTAATTGAACAAGGATTTGGCTTACTTTATAGTGGAAGAGAACATGTTTGATAAGCAACAACACAAATAAAAACAAGGGTGTGGAATTACGTTATACAAAACAGTCAGCTTTTTTCTTCAGAGGTCATAAAATCTGGGGAAATTTTTTTCATGTTCTAAATATTTGTCTTCAGTTTTCTTAACGCACCCAAGATCAACATTTCCAGGCAAGCCTCGAATGATAAAATGTCTTAGATTTTACGTATGCTTTGCTTGCAGTAACAAATAATCCTTTCTCAGTACTAAGCCAGAACTTCAGATGGTTTAAATCAACACAGACTTCAATAAAACTGTTTTGATTTACTTTTTTCTATTATTAGATGTTTATGTAGAGGAAGCCAAGAAAAATTACTGGCCTACACAAATTTAACACATTACCAAGTTACCAATATGTCAGAGTATTTCTTTGGAGCAGATCCCTCTGGTTAGCAATAGGATCTAATTAATTTTGCGGTTTCATTTTGCGTTAAATAAAGTGAAAAGGACCACTTACTGTAACACTTCTCAAAACCATTTTGTGTGACTAACACATTGAAGAGGAGTCACGCAATGACAAGATTTTTGTTCAGATTCTGGTGTGTATATGTATGTAAGGGATAGACCAATACAATCTAAGGTTTTGTTTATTTATCATTTGCATTGACAGTCTCACTCTCCTAAGGTTAGTCAATTTTTATTGTGCTCTGCTTCTTCACATCATGCATGGTCTTTTGGAAAAAATGTGAAACTTCCTTATGAAAAGGTGAGTTCATTTCTCTGTGAAAGGGAGATAATTGCCATCCTAGAAGTATACTAAACAGTATCAAAATGGTTGGATCTTAATATACTCAATATGTTTAACAGGAAGTAAAATTTAATCATTTGAATTCTCTCACTGAGTTCTTCAGCTGCATGAGGACACATATGTATGGTCCACGTGTAGCTGCTAAGCACAGTGGAGCAGGTGTATAGCTGTTCATGTTGCAGTAAATGTTTGACTTAATTCATGCTTTATCTGTACATACTGCTTTGCTATTTTTTAGATGTTTCAATTTTATTCATACCTTTATTTTTAAGCTTAAAATTGTGTCTTGCTTAGAAATTCACCAATTAGCAGGGATGTCATGGCTGATACTGCTGATTTAATCATTCTGCTTGGGCATTCAGGAGGCCTGCACTGTTTTCTGCCTTTGCCACAAGCATCCTGTGTCACTCTAAGAAGGTCTCTTAGTCGATTTGCTTTGGTGATAAAAATGTCTGTCTTTGTATTTCACTCCTTAGACCTTACAGTCTATCTTTATATGAAAGAAACCAGGACAGGAACAGAAAAGTAGTCTCTTGCAAGAAAGACAAAATGCTAGTTGGAGCTGGCATTATTTATTCATTGTTATGAATACGGGGGAAATCTTTTTAAAGTTTCCCTGCTGTATGTGGCTTTCCCAAGTAGTCTCATAACCAGTATTCAAACCTCTGTATGTAAAATTATGTCCTTTTCACCACAGAAATGCTATTCTGCTTCGTGTAGGAGCACTCAGGTACTTGGCAAAGGAGGCAGTCTTTCCCCCAGCCCCACAACTGCACCTAAGCAATTAGGTTTAGGGAAAATTAGGTATGCCGAGAGGCATGTAATTACAGAAGCTGGAATCTGGCCAGCTCACTCAGATTAACATGCCTAAACAGTGTCAGTGATCCTAAGTGGCCATTAGTTTAGTTTTTCTTATCTGAAAGACAGAGCCTCCTGTAGCACAGTGCCCTTTGCTATCAAACTCCATGTTTAGTCTAAATTTTGCTCTATCTCTTTGTGGTCTAAATAGAAGTTTGTTTTATGAACCAGTTTTGACTTATTTATCTTGAAATGGCGCTAATTACATAATTATCATTAGTTTTCTCATATGGAAGATGATGTTTGGTGAAGTCTATGGAAAAGAATGTTGGCAAACTTCACATATTTCCCGTTTAAAAACCTCTCTGTGCAAAAGAGCTTGTTCAGTTTTCATTCTTTCTTCCCAGGATTATATTAAACAGGCAATGAGATGTTTTTTAGAGTTGACTTCAAGACTAATTCAAAGTAGTAATAATAGAGGATTTCACTTATCTGGGTAGTGTCATTTAGTTGAGAGCAAATGTTTTCTGCTAAGCACTGCAAGTTGAAAAATGTGGCATTTCTCTGCCATTGAGTTGTAAGACTTTTCCTGCTTCCTTTCATTTTCCTAACTTCCGGGATTCAGACTGAATTCATGTCACTACGTTTTTCCAAAGCTGCAACTTTGCCATACCAAATGGACAACTCTACATCTTCAGCTTGAATGTGGTTTGTGAAGGGATTGTAAATATGCTGGACTATGTTGACCTTTTCAATACAACATCCGTTGATTGGTTAGCTGGTCCACCTCTTCCCCATAGGTTAATGAAGCTGTAAGTAGGAAGAAGTGAAATGGCAAGCCAATCAAAAAGGTCAGAGTAGTATAGCACTCTACTACAGCTGACAAAATATATGAGGCATTAAAATTCGAATACTTCGTTCTTAGTGACAAAGATTGTAATGAGAGCAGAAAAGAAAGCTCTGTGAATCCCGTCACATTGTACAAAATGTAATGTGGATGGGAAACGATGCAAGCCTGCCATAGTTGTATTCCAAGTAGTTTTAAATCTCTTTGTATATTTCAGGGATCATGTAACAGTAAAGTTAGGTTAAAAACCACGTTCCCCAATGTAGGAGTACACTCTTCAATGTTCTTGTGATTACATGCACAAAATCTGCAAATACATTCTCTCATATCATTTTTCAAAGGTAGGTATAGAGTGGAACGGGTGTGAAAGAGAGAAAGGGAATAGAAAGCTGCTCAGGGTTTATTAGAAGTAATATATGGCCATGAGAATGTAAAAAGTAGACTCAGTTGTTTAAAGTAACTAAATATGCTCCTTCCTACTCTGTTGATACAGCATCATATTTCCCCAATAACATTTGTAACTATTTAAAATTAATAAAAATCTTACAAAATATACAAGGATAGTGCATGTAATTACTGCTTAGCTGAAGGGCTTTCTGTAGTCAAACTGAAACCACTGTTTAAAAGTACTCTCTCAAATTTTGTCCCTGTGAGGTAGCACACAACAATGAAGTCAGCAAAGGGATTGTGGTGGTTGAAAATTTTATTTAATTACTTTAATTCATTTTCTGAGCATCGCTATTCGCATGTGATGTAGAGGCATCTCATGCTGGTGTGTTGCCCAAGTACTGTATTCCTCTTGTTTTGAAACATTTCCCTGTAATGCTGGCTACCCATATCATGTCAGGAGTGTAAACTGTTACGCATATTTCCCAGGTAGTGTGAAGCACCTCCATACAAAATCCATACACCATGATGTAAAGTAAGTGTAGCCGGTGAGGGTCCTAGTTAAAAGGATATGAGTTGCGGCTATGTCCGTGGATTGTAATGCAGCTTTTGGTTTGTGAAACTTTCTGTTTCCTATAAAGAAAGATAGAGTATTTGCCCATGGGGGAGTAACTTACAGTACCTTGGCCTGGTCCTGTGACTTATTTAGGTTAGATATATTGCTCTGTGCTTGCAGTAGAAGCACATATAGTTAAAAGCAGCTTTGACAAATGGCACTGTTTCTCTAGGCTCAGAAGGAGCCTCCAGCCCCAGCCTGGAGGACTCCTCTCCGCTGGATTTCCAGGCTGGCGGGATGAGTTACAGGGACCTGTGCCAAGGGGTGCCTTCTGCTGCGCTTTATCACTGACTCTAATCCAGCTCTCTGAAACAGTGCCAAGCTAATTAGCTAGTTCAGTGCTTGTTATATCAAGAGCCCAAATAAGCCCAGAGAGGTCATGTTTTGAACGGGAGAAAAGCCTTTTCATTTGTCTCTCTCTTCATGCAGGCCCAAGACAACTCCCATATGGGACAAATCCCAATTAATACCTCCTATTCAAACTTGTCCTGACATATTCACCAATTAACAGTAGCATTAAGTTATAAACTACTTTAGGTGAAGGTGCTAGTGGAGACAGAGAGGCCTTGTTTTTGTGAAGAACATCTAATCTTAGCATGGCTTGGCTAAGACAGGAAAACCAAAGAAATGAAACTGCATCACAGCATTGTTAAGCTGTAGGACTTATTATTGCTCAAACTCACTAGATATAAACACAATCTCTGTCCTGAGGCACAGATTTTCTAATTTTCATAGACTTTCTAATCCAAAGTGCAACCAGTGAGGCTAAGAGCAGCTCACACTCATGAGACTGTAGATAATGAAATTACAACGTCTGTCAAGATTTCCGCAATATCTGCCTTAAAGAACTGCAAGAATGAAAACCACAGCATGATATTTTTAGTGCTCTCATTTCATGAAGTTAGATCTTTACTTGACTATGAAAGACAAGTCCATGTCTTCAGTTGCTTCAAATTAGTTTTCTTCTGCCAGTGTACTTTGTGTAATTCAAACATTTCATAAAATTACCAAGGAAGAGCAGTCAGGCTGATCTTGGATCTTTGTCCTGACAATGAAGCAAACAAAATTCAGAGAATGATGATATTTACAGGTGCATGCGTTACCAATGGTCTCATTTAAAAAGCTACATTCTTTCAGGAACATACTACTGAAGAATGAGTACAAAAGAAAATATGGATAGTTTCTGTTTATTTTGGATACAGGTCTTTTAACCACACAAAGCTATTTTTATCAGAACACCATATTATTAGCTGTCTCTTAGAATGACAGCGTAAGTGGTCATATCAACTTTGGGTGTTGTCACTGTGATGCCTACATAAAATTTGTGTAACAATAAATCACAGCAATGGAGCAAAGCTTGACAAGACATCAGGCAGGTCTGGTAATTAAAGCAATTCAGAATATTGACTGAAAGAACACAAAACATGGACGCATTTGAGACTTTTTCCTCCTCTTGCTTAGAATTCCATGGGTCATTTAGTTTAACAAACAGAGTGAGCTAGTTTTGTTAATACATGCTTCTATCAGTGCACGGAGAGGTGACAGGTTTGGTAAAGACACACTACTGGCACTTCCTAAGGCTTTTTCTGTGGAGAAAAAAAGAAAATGTCACCAGTTTCGCCTGTATGGCAAAACTGGTCAACTGACTACAAAAAACCGTGAATTAATGAAATAATAGGTAGCTGCTTTAGAACAATCAGTTGTCACATTTAGTTTTGAAAATATAGCAGAAGAAATTATTAGATATCGGAACTCAGATGAAACAATTTCTTCCATCCTTGGAGAGTGTTACTGCTTCGGTCGGGCATAGTTTTACAGAAGGTTATCACTACAGCTAGTCAAACTGGCCTGAGTGAGCAATGCACAGCATAAAAAAATATACATAAATCAGAGCACTGTGGGCATTGCTGAAGCCATGTAACCACAACCACAGAAAAACAATAATATTGCAAACACAAGACCAGAAATTCTGCCATCAGAGAACATGCCATGATGGAAATTACTGCAGACTTCATTGAGACTTTTTTGCAAACTGGCTGAGGAAAATGAACCTTTTCCCCAGGGCTCTTGCAATGCTCTGTTTAAACAAGTAGGACCTGAAGTTACCTTCCTACAGCAACTCACTTTGCTGTGGCTGAGAACACACTGAGATTGCAAAAATTTATACTATTTCTATTTCTGATACTCCAGCAGAATAGCCAAATGCCAATTAATGCCAATTAATTGGACTGCCACCTCTATGTTACCTGTATCTGTTGATTTCCAATCTTACAGAGATTTTCCTTTCACTGAGCCCAAGCTACATCTGGTGAGCTAGTTAGAGGAAACATTTGTATTTGTCATCTCCTATGTGCAAATATGACTATGATTATCTTGCATATATATCTTGAGATCTGTATTGTGAATATCACTGCTTGTTTAGGCATCAGTATCAGTCTGCTGCAATAAACATGCGTGTGCTTCAAGGTGCCCAACTTCTGTACCATCAGAAGTTACTAAAAGGCAACTGTTCATTTCAGCTCTCGCAAGAGAGACAGTCAAGGAACTATTTGATTCAGCGAAAAGGTTTGATCACAAGATTAAAATTTTACTTCGTACAACAGAAATTATTCCACCCATCCCTTTCACTGTGAAATGCTTTAAAATTAGGGTTGAGAGAAGTCCTGTATAATTAAATTAGTGAAGTCATGGAATGGCTTCATGGGTCTAATGCAAGTAACGACAATACTGATAACAGTAATTTTTAACTGAACGTAAAGGAGCAAAACAGCATCATGGCAGTTAAAGCTATCTGCTCACGTGTCTAAATAGTTGTAGAAATATAAGGTAAAAAAGCTTTTTCTGCTGATAATAGACACATTGAAATAGAAGTGATATTAATAAGGAACACAGAAGCCTAAGAGATGTCAGTTAATGATCATGCTAAGCTGTTACACTTGAAGTTGTTTTGGATGAGCAATGTCCATTGTTCTTTGGTAATCAGAGGTTATCCAAATAGTGATGCTGTGTTTTAGCTAGCTCACCAGGTATATTTGATATGGCCAGCAGAAAGCAGGAAAGATGTTATTTTCTCATTATTTGAGCTTTCTAGCAGGTTTAAGATCTGATCCATTGGCTCAATTCAGTTAACAAAACTTTACCTGAGGAATTGTTAGAATTATGCAGGAGTTTTTTGTCATCCTGATGCAGAAAATGTTTTCCTAGCTAAGCATCCTCTGTGTAACTTCTGGACTGAATTAGTTCCTCCATGAGGAGACTGTGAAACCCCAGATGCTGATAGTCTGGAAGCTGGTTAAAGCTTTCTGATATACCAGCCATGGTTATTAATGGCTCAGGTTTGGAGTCTTACCACCTTAAGTCTTTGGAGAAGCAATTTGCACTGTATTGGCATCAAGCATACCTGCTGAAACTAAGAGAACAGGACATACTTGCTTCTGTACAAACTGCAAGTGGAACGGAGAACTTTTTTGTGCAGGTTTATATACATATCATCACTATCATGCTAATACTATTATGGAAGGACTTGGATGAGTGGGAATGCAAATGCCTGATGCTATACAGCATAATTTTCTTTTATGTATGAAAATGAGTACAAAGTGTGCCCTGAAAGCATGATAGTTGACAAGTTGGTATTCTCACTAGACGCCCACGTGGAGGCAGCTGAACAGGTTACAAGTGCACTGCTGTACTTTAAATGCAACAAATGTGAGGCTGCTTGCTTCTATATCTTATTTAAAAATAAATAAGTAAATAAATAAATAAATGGCTTTTCTTCCTGACAGCCTAAAAATCCAAGCACCATGTTCAGTTAGCTAACAGACTTTTAGGCTAATGCCATATATTATTAACCATTCCCAGCAATCCGTTATTACAGAGGAACCACAAATTAAAACCAAGTGCCTGGCACACAGTGAACATCAAGGACATCATGCTGGTGGTCAAGACTGAATGTTAAAGCTGAAGGTGTCCGTATGTTTTTTATGTCTTTCCAGGTTTGCAGTACAGCAACATTATCTCATAAATTCCAATACAGTCTGTCCATTTACTGGATTCAGCATCTGTCGTGGTTTAAGCCCAGCCAGTAACTCAGCCTTTGCTTTCCTGACCAGGAATCAAACCTGGGCCGTGGCGGTGAGAGCACCGAATCCCCCATTATATACCTCCCAAAGTACAGAGGTGATGACCATGCTGGGAACGCAAGCCAGGCCAGTTTCATGATCAATGAGTCTGTTGTATTACAAGTCATGACCATGAAGTTTATCTATTTTTAAAAGATAGGAGTAAGTGGGGAGAAGTATATCTGCTTCCTGTATGTACTACTATGTGAGGAGACATATATGCTAAGCAAAAAGCTTAACATTGACAACCTTGTCCACCTGTGCTGGACTCTTACTATGCTTAGTGCTCTGATACCTTACTTCCTCTGGCATATGGGTACAAATAGCATTTAGGATTTTATTTTTTTTTTTATTCTAAAAAAGTCAGTTTCCTGGTGAAAAGGAATTTCTGAGTGTGTGAGTTCAGTATGTTACCCACAAGCTCACATAACAAGCAGTAAAAGAAATAGCAAAAATATAAAACATGTACAGTTAATGAAGATCTTAGATTCGAAGTGACTCACGTGTAAGGAGAGAACAAAACCTGTAATTTTTAAAAAATGAGAATCAAGAGTCCATATTGTCTTCTGCAACTGTACATATAAAGTCCTTTTGCTTTCTTCCGGACTATCATAAAATGCCTCCTGTTTTGAACCTACTTACCAAGGGCACGATGAGCTTCGAGATTAGTTAGCTATGATGGAGTAAGAGTTACTTTTGGCCTCACGTTCTTCAACATGTGGCTTAAGAATAGAGCACAACGGTGCTGGATCCACTATACTTCTGGATCCAGCTGTTATGGAAGTGCTGAGTTAGGCTTTAGTGTTATTTAATTTTCCCGAACCATTCATTTACTTGCTGCCTTTTTACTAACTATACAAATAGATTCCCTACAAAGCACCCTTTATTGCCTGTGCCCTTGTTATGCTGGGATTTATTTATTTGTTTGTTTAAAGGTGGGGGATAATACAGTACTGGTGCTGGGTGGCAGTTCTGGTGCTCATGTTCTGAGCCAACTAGAGAAGCAAAGACCCCCTCCTACTGATATGTTATTTCTCTGGTTTTGCCCTGACACTGTGCTGCAACCATAGCTGATTTTTTTGTACTTAAATAATACATTTCTCAAAGCTTGTACTTGTGAAAATGTAGTACTTGTCAAAGCTGGAAGGGGAACCATGTTATTTCAAATATGTCTTTAAATATGTCAGAAGCAAGTTTGAAGTTCATTAACCTGTAGCCGCTGAGACACTCTGTACCTCTGAGCTTCCTCATGCTGATCTGGTCCTGCATACGCAAGGCATGAAGCTGAACATCTGCTGAGGGAGGCACCAAAAAGCTACTAAAAGCAATACAAATGTAATCAAAACTGAACTCAGATTGCTGCTAAAGAATCTGTAGATTTATGAGTGTGGCCAGAGTTTTTCTCTAGGTCTGGTGGGTGACACGTGGGCACATAACCTTTATCTCCTTGTCACCTTGTCTCCACGGTGTTTGGCCACATCCACAACTTACTTGCTGTGCATGAGGGAGCTTAAGAGGGAACGTGATGGGGAGGCGGGGTGACTTGAGGGCAGTTCAGTCTTAGGTTGACTTAAGTTGACCCTGAAACCAGCCTCAACCCTTTCTGAGGAAAATTTGTGAGAAATATCACAAAGGAAAGCTTTGCTATTCACTTCTGAGTGATGGATTTCAGAGGCTCACAGGTCGATCTTGCTATGTCCATTGTATATGTATTTGTGCCTCTTGAGTAGATTATCTTTCCAGTCATGGGAGAGCAAAGATTGTCTATTACGAGATGTGAAGTTGTAGCTTACATATGCTAATGTCTACAAAATTAAGAGAAATGCCGCTCTGTCAAGTAAGAATTCAAAGTGAAACATATGTGTTTTGTAGTATCTCTCCTTCATGTGGCTCGGGGTTTTTTTCTTCTTTTTAGCAATATTATTTAAGTTTTATAGAAGCTTAACTCTGTGCTGAGTCAAAAGCACACTAATTTGGTTATTAGCATGTGCATCAAGCGATCTCACTGCACTCATTCAGAATATAGGAATTAAGATGATTTGACAGCCCTCCAATTTTGCGTTCAATGCTATCGATTCCTTTCATCAAGGCTGCACTCTTCTGTGCTCGATCTTGCAAAAAGGACTGATGGCACACTTGCTCTAATCACATTTCATTGTACATTCACTGCATGTAATAATAAATTTGGCTATCCAGATCAATTTCGGCCCAGTTTCCTCTCACAGGATGCAATTCAATGATTGCCTTTTTATTTTTCTTTTAAGGACCATTGTTGGATCCATATAGGGTTCTTTTATCCCCAAAATACTGACTAAAATAAGCTTCAGTGGTATTCTATACTTTTGTTTACGATTGCTTTGGGGAAAGACCCATGTGTGATTTTGGTAGGTCTGAGGTTACTACATGGTATATAATGAGAGTGATTTTTGTAATGGTTTTCAAAGCACTTAGTATGTTCATAGAGCCTTCTTGAGTGAGCTGTTTAAATACAAATACTTCCAAACAGTGTACTGTTCAATATAACTTGCAAATGCAAATAGCTTATTCTGTAAGTTTGTAAGCTGTATTACAATGCATCTCAGTATTTTCTATAATGGCCTTATAACAGGATGATTATTTGACAGAGAACATTGTAGATGAGGTTAATGTACTTTTTGTGGTTTTTTCTCATAGAAATTAGAGATTAAAAAGATCTCCTAGGTCAACTAGTTCATTCTCTGCTCAAAAGGCAAATCTGTATCAGGGAAAAGGCAATCCTGGACTTGCCTAATAGTGAATGTGCAGCAAGCAATGAAACTTTCACTGACTTCTGGTGAGCAAAAAAAAGCATCCGAAGTCCCTCGGAAGTGATGAGGGAGAATAAAGGCAAAGGACTGGTAGTCTGTAGTCAGGTCTCAGGTTGATCCTAACAGAAAATAATGCAAGTAACACCTCTGTGGAGTTGATATTGGATTAAAGATCTGAGGTTTACAACTAAGCTTCATTTAGTGTATAATGAAAGAACAGTTACGTGATCCACAAATGTTTAGTAACTAAGTCCATTAATACAGTTGTTAAATGAAATCCAATTAAACGTATAGATTGTAAACACATGAGTATGGGAAGGGAATCTGTTAAGGCAGTTGTTCTCAGTGCATTTTATTACATCTAAAGCCCAGTTAACTACGATTGGAAAAATATGATCATAAATGTGCACAGTGACTTACACAAAGATTCATATGAGTAGAACCTGTGGTCTTATTTTCCCTCAAGCATAAATCATTATGTTATGATCAGAGAAAAATAACAGGAGAAGCAGAAAACACGCTTCCTTACTTCCAATTAGAACTGAATAAAGTTCAGCCAAAATAAATCTATCCAGCATGATACAAAATCTTGCATGCAGACATCTTGAAGCTTTGGAGGTATAGTGTTGTCTTTTGTAGAATCAGAACTGAAGGTCTTTAAGTCAGTCCTCATCACAAGTGTAATAGGCAGAGGTGGAAAGTTTCCTTTTTTAATGTCAAATTTTAATAATTTGTTAAAAAAGAAAAAAGATAATATACCATTTAAAACAGTCATGATTTCTGTTTTTATTTTTCTCCTTTCTCTGTAAGAAAATATTAGTCAAACATTCCTTGAAGTTTTAACCTTCTTTATTTCAACCAATGACTTTTTTTTCTGATGATGCTATAAGCTTGATTTGGTCTTCTGGCTTGAACAAGAGCTGGTTAACTAAAAGAACATACTTTAAGTAAATAGGTAAGAAACTAAAAGAATATATTTTAAATAAATAGGTACAAAAAAATTTGAAACGGTAGTTTTAAGACAGTCTTCTGATTTTGTTTTTCAGTTTTTCTTCTCAAAGAAGCTTAGATCATAGAATCATGGAATAGTTAGGGTTGGAAAGGACCTTAAGATCATCTAGTTCCAACCCCCCTGCTTGAATAGATACTATACATGAATAGATACTATAATCTAGAAATCAAAATACTTGTCATTTAAGTTGCAGAAAGACCTTCCAGGATATGTGTCCCCAGTGACAAGTATGGATTATGATTCTATAGAGTAACTTTATCAGAACCATAGGAACTTGAAAGACCCATACTTTTCTGCCCTCAAAATACATGAAAAAGAATGCTGCTTCCTAAATGACACACCTTAAGAAATAATCTGTCTTCATTATGGCTGGGCAGAAAAGGTACAAATGAAAAAAGCTCCTACGTGTTTTGGATTAGAAAATGCATTTTAAGAAAACTTGGGCTTTTTATTATAGTACCTGTATTTTTTAATGCAGAATAAAGTTCCAGTATTAGTGGTGCCACCTTAGGGTTTTGCAGTGCTACTTGTCTGGAAAAGTAAGTTGATTTTGACAGAATACTTAACAGCATTCACTAAGCTACAATGAAAGCTATAAGCTATAATGAAACAAGCTTAGCAAGTCAGTCTGAGGATGAGCTGCCTTCTCTAGGCTTAACTCTATTTCGGTGTTCCCATTTATCTCTCCACTGAATGCAGGCACCCTTCATGGTCTGACAGATATTTTGTCCTTGCCAGGTAGCTGCTGCTTTTAGGCATTAGCTGCCAAAACAATTCAGAGATTAATGGGAAAACATCCATGAATTATAGTACAACCTCTCCACTTTCACGGAAAACATAAGATCTTTGGGATGTTTAAATGCTGTAAAATGTCTTAATTTGTTCAGACACTTGCACAGTTATTAATACAGACAGATGCAGACTACACAGACAACAAGCATCTAAATCAGCTTTGAGGGGAATTAATACAAGAAGCTAGCAAAATATTCCCAGCGAATAAATTAGTGTGTCATTTTATGATTTCAACACAAGATTCGCAAGTGCGTATCTTAAACATTGGTCTCAAAAACCTGCAAAAGAAAGCTAATATCAAATGATGAAGCAAGGGAAAGCCAAAAGGAAAGCTACACCTATTAGGCTTATAGACGTTCCCAAGGTAAGACAGCACTTGTCACCCTAAATTAGCTATTAAATGCATTATTTTTTCCAAGTCTTTAATTACAGTTGGCATTCCCTAGTCAGTGCTGGAGGCAGCTATCCCGCTGAAGAACAATAACCTTTGTGACACTGAAGTGGGAGAAAACAGCAGCAGAGACCATAGCCTAGTTTCCAAAGTGCCTCTAAAGCACATTAATAGAGGAAAAAACCTTTTTAACGTTGCATGATTTACACATCTAGGTCCAGCCTCAGCTGAATGTGATGCTTTGTGGGCTTGTAACACAGTGTCTGTGGAGTTCCACTGGGCTTCTGTCACCATCACCTAGTATCACAACAGAGCTCTGCAAAACTGACTCTTTAGGGCTCAAATAGAAATTTCCTAATAATGCCATAATCTGTAGCTCCATCGCCAAATGGATGGTGATAACAGTTGCCCAAACAGTAACGCCTGATGACTCCAGTACAGGCAGATCATGCAAGCTAGTAGTGTCCTGTCATCACGCCCCTAAGGTGTGATTGCAGTCACCTAGGCTTGATTTCATAGTCTGCTGCTGCTAAAAAGAAAAGTGTTGGTTTCCCCGTTACTTCTACGTCTCCAGCTCTTCCTTCAGCATGTGCTTGAATCTCCCTGTGTTTCTACTACCCTGCACCACAGCTCCCGTTACCTTTGCTCTTGGCTTTTGGCAGGCATTTGAGCTACTTTATCTCACCAAACAGAAGAAACATGGTGCTATAACACATTTTTGACAGCATCTGCATGATGAAATACACAAGATCTTATTTGATTTTTTTATGGTTAAGCCTCTTCTCTGCTTGAACAGAGAAGTCACAGTTCCCTTCAAAGACTGAGTTAGTTCATGCTCAAGCATATTAATACCCAAAGCAACTTACTTACTACCTTGCCTGCACTCAGACACTAGCTGCTGTTTTTAATGCCAGCCATGCGACTGGTAACATCTGTATATAGAATCACAGAATGGTTAGGGTTGGAAAGGACCTTAAGATCATCTAGTTCCAACCCCCTTCCATGGGCCAGGACACCTCACAGTAGACCATGTCCCCCAAGGCTCCATCCAGTCTGGCCTTGAGCACTGCCAGGGATGGAGCATTTACCACTTCTTCGGGCAACCTGTGCCAGTGCCTCACTACCCTCACAGTAAAGAACTTGTTCCTTATATCCAACCTGAATTTCCCCTGTTTAAGTTTTAACCCATCACCCCTTGTCCTACAGTCCCTGATGAAGAGTCCCTCTTATGCTTATGTAGAAGCTCAGGGCCATGATGTGAAAATGCCTGGTTTGGAAACGCCAGTGCTGTGCCACTTCTTCAGCTGTTCCCTCAGCCTCAGAACAGGCAAGCTGGTCAGAGCTTGGCCAAGCGTGGTTTAGCATCCAGGCAGGTGGTCATCCACGCTTTTCCAAAAGAGATGGCCACTGATGAGGTGAGAGGAGAGCTCAGACCTCTTCCTGAATGTTAAGGAGAGAGATCAGGAAATATGGGAATAGTGGCAAGGATGGATGAGAAGAGATTCAGGCTTGAGAGGAAACATGGGGAATCCCAAGAAGGAAGGGTGTATAAAAGCAGTGTCATAGCAGTGTTCATAGAAAATGTCCTCTTGTGAGTCCAGCTTGTGGAAAAGGGTATGCTATGCATTTGAGTCCCATTCTAAGTGGGTTAAATATGTGATATAGGACAGTGGGTGGAATACAAATTCCAGACACTGAAAGACATCATAATAGTATTGTTTCTACATTTTATTTTGTTTAAAAGAAATGATAATACCTTATTTTTGGTTTTGCCTTCAGCCTAGTTTATGTTAAGCATAAGTGTTTTAGACAAAGCAAAGTATACAGGCATGGTGACCCTTACAAAGGAATTTAGAGGAGCAGTTGAGCAATGCCCAACTTCCTAATACCTTTCTTCAGAATATGCAAAAGCAAATAGCATACTTCTATTGAGTTATATAGTCCAGTTTGAAAGTTACAAGAAAGGCATGTATAATTTTCATGTACCCAGTATCAGTAGATTTTTTGAACTAGTTCCTGCCAAGATGCTTCTGGGAGCATTGCATTCCTGCTGGCAGCCTGTTGACCCAGTCTAAGGTTACTGCATAAAGTGATGGTGTGATTTGGCTTGCACTTGTAGCAGCCGAGCTAAAATCTGGCACAGCTAGCCAGTCCTTAGGGTGAAGCTCTCCTTCACGCAGCCTGGAATGTGGTGTACAGTCCCTTCCTTCACGCTGACAGCAGCATCTCTTTTCACGGTGATGGCTCTGAAATGCCGTTTAGCAATGCAGTTCTCAACTTGCATTTAGCAAAATACTGAGAAAAGTGAGCGGGATTGTTAAAAAACTAGAGTGCTTTGAGACCAAACGAGAAAACAGAAAAGTGTATCTTATTACCTTCTTGAGTAATTCAGTGCAATCTCTAGGAGAAATGTATTTTTAAGGCAGATTCACATACAGCAGGACAAAAACCAGTCAGAGTTGTGAGGGGTTTAATATTCATAATTCCACCATTTCGAATAAGAAATGTTTCACTGAAGATTGTAGTTGTGTTTTATCAAATAATTTCTTAACCTAATTAATCGATACAGTGCATTTTAGTGTGATCCTTAATCTATAAGAATGTCTGTCCTTGTCCCTTGCTCTTTTTTTTTTTTTTTTTTATGGCATACTTAATTTTAGATCCATGACCTATGATCTTTAATAGACTTTCTGACAATAATGATTAGGATAGTGGATGCTCAGTATCAAATTATCGATAACCACCTTCCCTTAGATAACGCTAATGAATCGTCATCCAAAAGGGATGCTCTGCTTACAACATCGATCATTAACTGATTCACATTTTACACAATAAAGCCTGCATTTGCTTTTCTGCCATTTTTCTAGAAAATATTTTAAAATATGTACTGTGGATTATTTTTTAGCTTGTGGAGGGTTTTTTTCATGGGTTTTTGTTTGTTTTTCTGAAAGCTACAACTTAGAATTGTTTAGTTTGCACAGTCCCTTATTTCTTCTATACACAGTCCCTTATCGCTTCTATTTCTTCTATTTCTTCTTTTCTGGGAACCAAAATCTTCACACGAAGTATTTAAAATGTAGCTCATATAAACATAAATGAAATCCCTATAATGAACTCTGACTGGAAATGCATGAGATTTGTACAATTCTCATTATATTCTAGGAACAAATGGACTTTAAGATCACATTGAAAACCTTGATTAAAAAAGTGTGACTAAGATAGGCTCCTTAAGGATTATTGACGTTTAATTTAGCATTTGATATTAACTATCTAAACCCACATCAGGAGAAACCAAATATTGCTTTAATCTAAGTAGTTTTCAGAGAAAGAGGAGATTTCACAACTGAAACTTCTGTCATTTTGAATGTCTGAATTAGCATATTTTAACAGTCTTTTAAACTCTGAAACATAATCAAAATTGTAATGAAATATTCTGCTTTGAATGAAATACTTGTAAACCCATTTTAACTTCATTGTCTTTGCTGCTATCATGGATTTGAGGAAGTCTCATTTCAGACAAATCTATTCTCTGCTTCAAACCTGCACAGGAATCATATTAGGGGTGCTAACTTTCAGAAAACAAAAGAACAAGATAAGCACATTCCTTGCTGGCATTTTTTTAAACCTTTCATTTGTTGAAGCAAGATAGTGTCTTTAGAAATTTGAGTCTTGCAGCTATAGGGAGCAAAAGCTTTGCCTGCAAATATTCTGTGAGTTTACTAAACCGAACTCATTTTGGCCAAACATTTCTTTCCACATGTTTTGCAGGGCTGTGTGTCCACATACTTTCTTTGAAAACATCTCAGTGTATCACCACTTCCTTTATGGCTAAGAATTTAATGAGTACCACAAAATAATTACTGTCAGTTGCCGCCCATTTGTGTTTCCCATTGAAGTACTGTTTCTAAAATATGTCATGTGGTGAGCCTGGAGTCAAGCAGAACAAAGGATGAGAGCAGATGCACTGGTGGCTGCTTCTGCTGACAGTGATTCCCTGTCATAAAATCTCCTTTATAAATCCCACCAAAACTGCTGGATGGTGAGTCATAAATGTTATCACAAGGAAGGAGATTACTGGTAATCTCAATTGCCTGATGCACTTGCCCTGTCTCCCAGGAACAGAGCTGCATGGAGGGGAATCAAGCAGTGTTTCTTCTGCCATGACACTGAGAGCAGATGCTCCGTAGGGTTGCTCACCTATTAAATCTTCCCCTAAAGGAATGTATTTGTTTCTGTTAGTTACTAACTAGAAAGATTCACAGAGCCCCACTCGAACTCATGCTCAATGCATAACACGTATCTTCCTTAAGATTTAGAGAAGAAGTGTCTCTAGGTCCGTATCAGAAAAAGCTAACTAGATAGAAACTTAAGAAATAAATTGCCCTTTCTCAGACCATGTTAGTATCAGTTTAATGCTTTATCCTCAGCACAGCAAGGAGAGATGTTGCCCCAGAAAATGAGAGCTTTTCTATAAGTCAGTTTTCTTTAAAAAAAAAACCTTCCTTAGAAACTGCAACTTTAAAACGAGATATTCTCAAGTGGCATATTGGGAAGTACAAAGATAACAGTTTCTTCTCCAAGCCATATGGAAGGGTTTTCAATCTGTGTATGCAGGTGAGGATGGGAAATCATGTAGAAGACTCCGACAGGCTAAGTAAAGCAAACTAAATCCTCTGCACTTAAACACTATTAGATAATGCTTGATGCTAGATCACCAATTTGAGGTGTGAAGGTGGGCTGCATGCTGACATAGGTAATAAATGGAATAAAGCATTTTATGAGTGATGAGATTAATAATGTACTAGGTGACTTCAGAAGGCTTAGCAGCTTTACCTGAGGGAATACTTGTCCCAGATATTGAACCAAGTCAGCATTGGTGACTCCATTATTTTTATCATTATTTGTATTATTGAAAGAAACCTTTGTTAAAACAAATCTATATTTACAAAGGAGAGATTGGTTTTAACTGGAAAAGTACTTACATTTAATCTTAAGTTTATCCCAGGATGTGAGAGGGTAAGATCTGTGGGTTTGGTTGTGCACTCTGAACTGGTGGAAGCCATGTTTATTCTGTTTAGATAGCATTTTGCCCCATTACCCCCTAAAAATAAAAGAAATAAAAATAGAAGTAGTTTGTTTCATTCCCTTCAGATTGCCTACAATTAAATCATAAAACCACTCCATAGTTTTTCTCCACAGTTTCCAGTCTGAAAATGCAATACTGTATAAACTGAAAAAATAGAAGGGAGCAATTTTGCTCCTCCTTTTTACACCTTTTTTTTCCCACCAAAGCACTGCCAACAAATATTTAACCTCCAGAACCCAAGCCTCAGCTATCAATCATAATAGATGCCAATCTCTGCTCTAGTTTTGGCCCGATAGAGGATCCCTTTTAAGCTAGTGGTTTCCAGCAGGTCACGGCACTTGTGAAGAAAATGTACAGGATGTGTACAAGATGAATTTTTCACAATTAGGCAAATATTTAATTTTAGGTTAAACAAAATTGCAAGTTAATAAAGTAGTACAAGGAAATGTGTAATGAAAACACAAAGAAAAATTCCCAGATGATCACTTAATAGTAACACTTCACTTTTTATAGCAGACCTACATCCCAAGTATAATTTAAAAGAGCAAGAAATAGCTTTCAGTGTAACTAAGAAATTGAAAAGCCAAACTGCACAGCCATTGTTATACACATCAAGTATTCCTGAGAGATGTGTATATGTGTGCACAGCTGCACGGACACAGAGACCATATGCCTGTGTATAAACAGTAGATATCAGTACATGTGTGTATACGCATGTGAATATTTTATAACCACATTGGCAGGTATGCAGGAAAACCTGAATATAAATTAGACTTTTTCCTAGCTCTCTTTATACTGGCTGAACAGCTCTGTGGTTTGGATTAGAAATGAAATAAGGCAGTTTGGGTCTTGTGTTAGAAACAAGTGGGTTAAAGTTGAGTCTTAAACTAAAGTAGATTCAGAGTAGCTCTTTCCAAACTGCAGTCTCTGCCTACGAGACAGATTGTTACTGAACATGCCAAGCTGACCTCATTCTCTACTATGCTGTTCAAACTTAAATATTCTCATTTTATAGCAGAAGTCCTCATCTAGATGAAGGATTACAGCTTTCCAGGACATCAGCTTTGTATAATTCAAGCTGGTTTGATATTTTTCTCTTAGTCTCCCAAATAGTTGAAAAATCCATTAAAATTTGTTGTCCTGCCCTTCTTCTTTTCCTTTGCTTTCCCTTCAGTTTCCTATTGCAATTCATTTCTTCTTTTTTTTTTTTTTTTTTTTTTTTTTTGCAGTTTTAGGAATGTTACTTCTTGAAGGGACATAGTTCATCCAGCTGTATTCTTCTTTACTATACCCATTTCTATACCCTCAATATATTTTGCATGGCTAACCTGTGTCATCCAAGTAGATCTTCCATAAAGCTTTTTAATTCAGTCCCTAAGGACCTCCTTCAGAAGTAAGAGAAGCTCTTACGTAGGGCAGTAACTCTGTACTTATTTAAGTAGCATCCTGTGATAGGAGATGGCTCCCAATATGGGGACCATGGGGCATGGAAAGGCAACAGGCATATAGAGAATTTCTGGGCAAAACATTGGCTTCTTGAATCAGGAGTAAGGGCAAGACAAAATGACAAGACAAAATGAAAGTTTGTTTTCCAGCTGCATCTCGATAGATGACCTGTGTAATGTCTAATGTGAGGTGATCTTGGTTTCTAGGTGAGATCATGTAAATCTAAGATTATTGTCTCAAATTAATCAAACCTGTGTCTTCTCAGATAGATATATGAGATTTAGATTTGTAGTGCAACTGCCATCCTTGAGATTAAGCATTTGCTGAGCTATTTCTGTGGGTCAGGCTAATTCCCCATTATGGACAAATGAGGTTCTGAGTAATTCATAATCTTTCATCTCATGCAAATTTAGCTCTGTTTCCAGGTAGGATATGTTTCTATAGCATTTGTGGTAAATAGTTGCTGCTTTTCTGCTATAGGTAGGAATTACCCTTATCCTTGTTATCTGACCCATGGTTTTGTTGTGGTTACTACTTTACTGACCATCCATACTAAAGTGCATGTCTCAGTCTCCCTATATGTTTTAGTGATGCTTGGAAGAGGCTGTTGCCATCTCCTCCAAGCACAGCCACAGAACCTAATTTTATTCTTTTGCTGTACCTCAAAATGTGACATCTCAGCTAGTGTACTGCTAGCTGCATAACTGGGTCGAATGCTTGCAGGAACTCATCACTAAGGTCAGTTCATTATTCACAAAGCTCATGGTGAATGGTTTAAAACAACCTCTATTCCTTTGACCTGAAGCTGCAGTCATTCTTGACAACAGACAGGATTCTTCCTGTGCAAGGAGGATTTTTTTTGTATTCCTCTCTGACAGCGGAGTGAACCACTGGGTAACTATAATATGCAAACAAGGACACCTGTATACCAGATAAGCAGAGTTCTGGGTGTGCAGCTCTGGTTTGTTTCCCGAGCAAGTTGGCAGGTTGATTGAGCTGGGGCGAGTTAGGAAGACAATCTGTTGCAAAAAGTGGACACCACATAATGAAGAAACTTTTTTTTCTCGTCACTATCTCTTCTCTTATGTTTATTTCTGCATTTCGGTTTCGTGCCGCATGTCTGGTTTGAATGAGAAATGTTCGGTCCACCGAACTGTCGGTTACGAGTAATGGTGCTGTTGGTTATGAGTAATGTCTGTTTACTATGTGCACTAAATTAGGCAATTAACTGTTTGAATGTATTTGTAGAGATAACAAATTAAAATTTTATTATAATACCTGGCTGGCTCTAAAAGGGCCTGATTTGCTTGGATTAAGGTTACTCTGACTCTACATGGTATCATCCTGCATCTGCTGATATGCGAATGTCTTGGAAGGAAAAACGTGTTGTGGATTGGAGAACTATTAGAGGTATGTTTATGGGAAATCATAAAGCAAGCTCATAGAAACCCCCATAAGTGCTTGCCTCTAATGCTTCTGGCTTTGGTCGTTGCAGATTTGAGAATCACTCAGATTAAACTACAGGCAGCTATAACAAACTGAAACCTCATGTAACTTAAATCTGCAATCATTTAAGAACAGGTAATAAGGCTAAAAGTCAGGTTAGTCTGGCTGTGTTAATCATTCCTAACTTAAAAGTTGCCTGTTACAGTCAGCCGGTGCCAGAGCTAGAGAGACACATGATGTGGAGGAGGATGGAACCAAATGCAAGGCTCTTCTCAAGAAACACTCTGGGCCAGATTTGCTGCTGTCACAAGTGGCAGCTTTCCCTTAGTCTCAGCTCCCTTAGAAAGTGGGGGGAAAAGAGAGTCTGTTTCAAGACACTTCACAAGACTGGGTAAAATCTGCCATGACACAAGGTTCGTTGACTTTATAGTGTAATAATCAAAGCTATTATATTTATATCTCCCAAATAACCTTAAATATATGCCTCTTAAAACTTTAAAGCGCTTGGCAGGGAAAGATTGAAACACAGAAGCAATATTTCCAATTCTTCCCTGGAAGCTGGGAAGATAACTTTCTAATAATTAAGCATTTTTCAGAAATTAGCTAGTAATATAACTTTAATGATATGGTTAATTTTTAAATAGAGCAGATGTGTTCTGACACTTACTTGGAACCATTGTACTTTTGCAGAGCATTTAGTTATTAACAGCAATTTACCTCTGATTTCTGCATGCACATGCCAATGACATTTTTATGTTTCTAAAGAAAGAAAATCACACCTGAATCCCAGCATATGCTTCTTATTTCATTGGGCTTTTCTCTTTTTTTTCTATTTTGGGTTTTATGATTTTTAGTTAAACATTTCCAGGAGGTCTTTAAATATTTCAGCATTTTACTGAATTTCCCCAAGAAAAAAAAGAAAGAAAAAAAGAATTCTGGAAAAGCAGGAAGGTGGTTTTGCCAGAATTAGACCCTGGTGAACAAATCACTTCCTCATCTGAGTTCACAGCCAATTACTTAGCATCATGAGGGCTGAATTTTGGTCTTGCTTGCAGCCGTAAGCGGTAGAGTGGAATAGCTTTACATTTGTGCTGTGTAACAAAGCTCAGGACTGGATGCTGAAGGAGCAGCTCCGTCCTCTCCAAACACAGTGTGCACTTGGAAGCCAGCATTCAGGTATACCTATTCCTGGTAATCAGGTCATCGTTTCAAGCCCCTCAGCAAAAAATTTGGAGAGACCAGTGCAAAAAAAATAGAGCTATCCATTAGAGAATCAAAGGAAGGCAGTGCTAGATGTTTAGTGATCAATGATTCAGTGATCAGTGAGGCAGTGCTGATGTTTAGATGTTGATATTGACACTGACTTTTGTTCCTAAACTCTTCAAGTGTTCTTGACATCCTTCCTTGACATCCTTTCCTGGACTTAGCTGTCTGTTACAGCCAAGGAGTTCTCTTACTTGTGTTGTAGATCAAGCCAATTGCTTCCTGGCTTCCTCCATGTGAATATAGAAAATAATTTTAGTTGTTTTAGGACTGTTATGTTTTCCTTCTAAATATACAGTTTTCTAGACTAAACAAAGCCAATCTTTCAGCCTTCTTCTGTGTCATGTTTTCTAAACATTTTATCATTTTTAATGCTGTTCTTTGGACTATTTCCAGTTTGCTTAGGGTACTGCTGGAAACTAAACACAGTTCTCTTGCTGAGGTTTCACCAATGGAATCACTACCTATGCATCTTCCCAAACCCACTCCTATTGATATGCCCTAACATAAGATCTACCTTTTTTTTCCCCCAAGCATTACATTGTGGGTTCCTAATGGATCTACCATTTGTCCATTCTTTTCTGCAGCAATTCTCCCTGCTCCAATTCTACTCGTTTTGTATTTGTGCATTTAACTTCATCTTTCCTAAGAGTAGTACTTGATACATTTGCTATTATTGAATTCCACCTTACTGGTTTCAGTTACCCAAAGTTCTTGTGACCTAGAGATATCCACAGACCTCTCTGTTGTAAAGTAAAATATAAAATAAAGCTGCATCCAGGATAGATGTCTGTGGAATCTCAGTTGAATTAGCTTTCCATTTTCCAATAAAATAATGATAAATCTTCACAAAATATGATTTTGGTTCTAAGTTCATATATTTTTATAATTTGATATCCTTGAAAGTTAAAAATATGGAACTTAGTAACATGATTTATGTATATAAAACGAAGGATTGATGTCTTAGCTATGTTCAGTTAGAGTAAAATTATTGTTGCATTCTTTGAGTTAAAATTCCTTGGCTTTTTGAGCATTGCTTTCCCCGATAAGACTTGGAATCTCTGAGCAGATTTAAAAACTTCATATACCACTGCCTCCAGTGCCTCCAGGATTTCAGGTTTAATAAAAGTAGATGTGATTAGTAATGCAGGACAAATGCAGTTTCTTGGTTTAGAAAACTTGACAGACTGTAATCTGAGTGGGTTTGGTGATTATTTTCACTGCTATATCAAACAGATTGAGCTCTTAGCCCATGAGATTAGTGTTGGGATATAGATCTTTTCAATTTTAGGCTGGACAATTCAGATCCCACCCAAACATGTATTGGCAAACACATAACTTCGCTAACTCTGCAGAAGAAATTAGTTTACTTCTTGTGAACTTGGACATTCTTGAACTGGTTTTAAAAGCAACTTCCCCCACAGTTCTCTGAAAGTTGAAGAATTCTCCGACAGCAGTGTGGTGTAATTGGTCCCAGTCAGCCCTGCTCTTTTTCTTTCATTCAATTCTGTTATGTGGAGCATAGCAGGCTGTGTGTAGAGGGACAGGTATTTGTATCTCTCTCAAGTAAGAAAACATGGCAAATAACGTGTGACATACTTCAGTTGGGACACAAAATGCTGATTTAAGAAATGGTATTTCATCACATTACAGATCCCTATTGACTTTTCCCTCTTTTTTGCAATTCCTTTGATTGCAGCCATCTTTATAGTCCCTTAAGCCTAATTTGGTCGAAGGTACTCTGATTTATTTTTTCTTCCATAAATTATGACCCATGAACAACCCTCACCCCCATCAGTGAGGCTACCAACCATCAGCTACATGCAGAGGTAACCAGAATCCCCGAGTGCAGCACTTCTAGCATCTATCTGGCATTCTTATATTTTCCCCACATAGGGGTAGACTGTGTGCTAATCTCTCCTATTTGTGGATGACGAATTTGAAATAGACAGTCATAAACTGTTTGGATTGCCATTATGTACCTTCTTTGTCCCAGCACTCTGGGGTTGGGTTCAGAACTGAAGAGGCATCATTGAATTACTGCCATTTATGAGCCCAGTGAAACTGACTTCATTTTATGTCAACAAACTCTGCATAATAAGATTATTTGGTGTCCTGAGAGCAGAAATTGTGATAGAACACCAAGTAAGAAGAATCTAAAAAATATTATTGCAAGAGCCTATGCAGTTTGAATTTATATTAAAAATCAAAAGACTGTAAATTCACCACAGAAAAGTTTCAGTGTGATTGGTGAATTAGTTTCTTGTCTGTAATGAGGTCATAAATCCCAGGAAACATTTAAATAGATCATAATATTTTTCTTCTTAGCTTTATCTGTCAGAATGTGGCAGATAGATACTCTCCAAATAGCTGTTGTCATTTCTCTTGTTTTTATTGAACAAAGTATTGCTTGTAAAAAGTGAACGAGTGCACCTACCCATAGTTTCCAGCCAGCAATAGAAGAGGAAGATTTGAAGATGCTTTTTGCCAGGAGATGGCCTGCCTTGGGAGTTTGTAGACTCTGGCAAAGAATCTGAAAGACCCATCAGTGGTACCCACCCTGAGACTAAATTCAGTCATTACTTTGAGTGCTTTATTCAGCTCACACTTTGCGATGGCTCTTTCCTTCTTGCATACTCCTTTCTAGAACTTGCAGACTTTCAAACTGGGTTTGAAGTTACTGACTTGTTTTTCACCCCCTATTTATTAGCTTTTGAAGGTGGCTATGGTTTGAACAGTGCTTGGCTTCCTGTTTATCTCTGCTTGAATTCCACATCGCAGTCTTGAAGTGCTGAATCTGTGGCAGTCATTTTAATGGCCAGATAGATGTCAGACACACAGGAGTTTAGCTTTTCAGCAGGATGAAACCAAATGAAATACTTGACTGTAATGAAAAAGCCAGTCTCTCGCAATGACAGCAAACGGATAAAGCAAGCTAGCTGGGATTTTCATTTGGAGCAGTATAAAAGGATTGTTGAAATTAATGGCACTGAATTAATAGATTGCAGCAAAGTCCTAGCGTAACTTCATGAGAAACTCCCTTGCTATTAAATACATTGCTGCTTTCTTCTCCTGTAAGGGCAAGTTGCTAGAGCAGTTAAGGTGTCTTGTCGTAAGAGCAATGAAGTCAGTTTAGCTTAGGTAACGGATGAGGCAGACAGCTGGTATTTTGCTCTGTAGCACAGCTACATTGCAAATTCATGTGGTGGGTTTAGCTAATAGCAAAGCATCCACACAACCAGACACTCACTTTGCCCTCTCAGTGGGACATGAGACAAAAGAGGAGGAATGAGAGCAAGAAAACTCATGGATCAATATAAAGACTGGAAAATCACCTGCAAAGTACTGCAGCAGGCAAAACCGACTTGACTTGGGGAATTTAAGTTAAATTTTTTCCAATTAGCATAAATAATTATTGATTTGAGTACCAGGAAACAAAGAAACGAACATTGAAACACCTTTCCTCCCACATCCATAGGCTCAACTTCACTCCAGATTCCTTTCGTTCTTCCTTTTTAGTCTCCACTTCACTCCTTCACTCCAAGCACCTCTCCTGTCACCTTGTTAATTCCACTGATTACTCTCAGTCCCTCCAGTGAAGCTACAAGCAGTCCAGGAGGTCCAGGTTAGTGTGCAGTGATTTCTCTCTATCACTCCTAATTTCTTACTCTTTTCATGCGATCTGATATGGGTTCTCCACAGGCTGCAGTCCCTGTGGGGTGTACCTGCTCCAGCATGGTCTCATCCACAGTCCCTAGAGGAAAGTATTTGTTTCCACATGGCTTCTTTATAGGCTGCAGGCCCCTCAAGAATGTGGTGCACCTCCTAATCCTCTGCCCTGCTATTCCTTACGTCCTTCTGTTGGTCCCTCTGTTCCCTCCCCCACTCTTGCTGCCCTTTCTTAATAGGATTTCCTGGAGGTGCCACCAGCATTGCTGATAGTCCAGCTGTATTCTGAGGGTCTATTGCAGAGCTGGCTGGAACCAGCCATGTCTGGCATGGGGCAGCCCCTCACCTCATCCCACAGAGGTCACCCCTGCAACCTCCCTGCTGCCCACACCTTGACAGGTACACCCAATGTATTTCCCTTGTGAGAAGATGCTATGGAATTTTGTATTCCTCATCCTTCCTAGTCTGATGTGCCTGTGAGGCTCTGTACTCATCTCTGATCTTATTCTCAGCCTTCCACTGGTAATATGTTGAAGTCAGATCATTCCTTTGCAGGCCAATGTTAAGAAAGAAAATTATATGATGGTATATTAACTGGTGAAAACTCATGGGCATAAATGTTTGCCTTTTGTTTGGCTTCACAGGGAACATTTCAAACATAGTACTTGTATTAGCAATTTTATATTTTGAGGGCAAACCCAAATGTCTGTAGTGCTGTTGTTGACACTTGAAATGCTAGATCCCAGAGACATTCTTTTGTAGTACAAAGCAATCATTAGTGCCTGGTATGACATTCCTTCTACAGTAAGCAGAAGGCACTCAAGCTGTTTATCTCTACTTACTATGTAAGAATTGGGATCCTTTTAATTTCCAGGGCAGTTTTCATCTTCCCTTTGCAGGTTTCTTATTCATCATCTTTGTTTCACTGCCACTTTGCTGGATTCAATTCGAAGGTGACGGGATATGGAAGAATTCTGTTCCTGCATTTGAGTTAGAAATCTTTAGGATTTGTGCCCAATTTTTGAGAGACCAGGGAAACAGAACATCTAATCCTTGTGATTTGTAGAAAGCTCCTCATCAGCAATTGCAGCCTCCTGAATACTAGTTCATTACTTTTTCTCTAAAGGTCTTGTTGCATCCTGGGTGTGTGCAGTGGCTCATGTGCATGCCTTTGGCCCTCACCAAAGGCAACTTGTTCTTTACTGAGTAATCCTGTGTCTCCTGCTCTCCTCTTAGAGACATGGTTACATTTCGGGGTTAATAATACATGTTTTTTCCATTACTTTGGGAGACTTGGAGGTGGAGGCTTGATTCCAAATACTAACTTTAAAAGTAGTGTGATGTACTAAGAAATTCCTAATAAAAGACACTGAGCTGTAATAACAATTAGAAATATTACCTCCTCTGTTAAAAGGGATTTTGTTTTTCTTTTGTTTTACTTGGCATCCTATACATTCTGAGCCTTTTTTTTTTTTTTTTTTTTTTTTTTTAATTTCCAGTGAACCTGAGGAGTTTTTTCTTTAGTGAAGAAGAACTTTTGGAGCTAAATTTTCTCCCAGATAACTCCATTGACTTGCAGACCAAAGCCATCAAGGATTTGACCCTTTCTTAACCTCTGTTCACTGGCAAGACCTAGGTGCTTGCAATGGCTTCACTGGCAACATCAAGAGCACTTCCTCATCTCATACGTCTAGTCATCTTTGAGCCTAAGGAGACTAAAAGGTAGCTGAAGAACCAAGCTCAGCTTATTAAAGCATCCTATGAGGTCTTTATGAATCTTTGGCCCACTGTTTTTCATTTCTAAGTAACCTGCCAGCCAGCTGGTACTCAGGCTTTGTTACAGTTAAAGGAAAAAAAGAGAAGGGAAGAGGAAGGGAGGAAAGCAAAAGGTAAAAAAAAGGCAATCATATTATTAACATAAAATTCAAAGGGTTGTTCACATCCAAACAGTAGGAGGTGGACAGATTAAAGTTTTAGAACTGTAACAACATCTCTCTTTGTACTATCTGGTTCAGCAAAGTGAACCTTGTAACACTTGACATCCATCACAACATTTCCTGCAGTTACCACTCTGTTACTTAGACCAAATCCCTAATTCTGGCTTGCAGACTATAATTTGTAGACATTAAATGACTATAATGTGGAGAAGTATCTGATGATGTATTGTGCATTAGAATAATAAAACTACTCAAATTGCAGCTTGGAGAACTAAATCAAATATATAATTATCTGTATTTGTAGGATTTCCTCTAAGAATGTTATGTTGTTTAAGCCATGCCTTTCTTTCTCTTTTGTTAATAACCCATGTTCTTAGAAAGAGGGTCATGCATTTAAAGATGTTCTTGGCATTTAGCCCTACTTCCACCTCCTTTCCTTCCTCTTTGCTGACCCATAACAAATCTTCTGGCTTTGATTTCACTTCACATTCAAAAGCAACAACAGACACCTTAATGAAAAATCTTAATCCAAATGCTCCATTTTATTAGCTGCAATTCTCACACTTAGTGAGAATTGCAATTCTCAGTCTTAGTGCCAAAATTCTTTCCTTTTGTTTTTCCTTAGTCTTTATTTTTAGATGAGTGCTATCTGGTATTAGGAATAAGCATAGTGATTCAATGTTCAGAAGTTAGTGACTTTAGGGAGCTTGCCAACAGTTTCTTTTATCATCTTTTCCTTGCCACCAAAAGAAGTATTGTACATGTTTGGAATCATTGTAGTTCTTTTTTACTTGAAAGACATTTTATCCCTCCTTTTCATCAACCTCAATTCATTGTCATAATCTGTCAGTTTCTTCCCTAGCATATCCCAAAGAATATTTCTTCAGTATTGCTAATAATTCTCTCTTTTTCTCCCTGAGTTTTTAAGGTTGACCATCCTGCCTGTGCTCTCTCCAGGCAAGGGTCCTTTGAGGCCAGTGATGAATGAACCTTGAAAGCTTGAAAGCTTGTATATACCTGAAGCTGTCAGCACAGTTTTCTGAATTTATTGATTCTGAAAAATTGTCCTGGAAATCTCAAGAGGTGACATTTAGGTATGAGCACTTTGGAGGTGCTTCTCCTAGCCCATTTTTGGAAGGAAGAAGAGGAGATCCTGCATTGTATCTTCCAGATCCTGCTAACTACCCTGAAATTCAAAGGAACAGTGTAGGGCTAGGAGAAGTTAGTCTGAATCTCAACAAAATCTCTTAATCTTTTGCTTTCTCACATATATAAAGTGAGGAGTGATTTGAATGAGGTGAATGATCTTACTTTATCCATCCCAGTTTACACAAAGACAGGTCAAAAATCGAAGCCATGTGGGTAAGTTAACACAGACAATTAATGTCTTCAGTCTGCAAGACTGGTCTAACATTAGTTCATCTTTTCCCAGAAGATTTGGCACTAAATTCTGTAACATGTGGTTGGATTTTTTTTCCTTTCAGGAAAAAAACAAAGCAGATATGTTTGTGGGCTTCTTTTTTGCCATGTTACATTCAGTGACCTACAAGAAGTACTAATAACTCAGGAGGAATGTATTTGTATCATTAGCAGTGTGGTGTTAGAAAAAGACTAAACCATGGCAACTAGGTAAAATCTATATTGCTCAACATCAAAAATTGATATATTTCTACATATGCTGGATTGGGTCATGGCATTTCTAGCTTTTCTGTAAGTTAGTACATGTACTCTATGTATGTCTCTTAGGTAGAGGAGAGGAAATTATATCAATGTGCTGTAAGAGATACTATTTTGGGAAACATCAGATGGGAACAAAATTTAGGTTGGTGAGTATACCAGCAAAGCAATAAAAATCATACTGTACATTCCAGCTTTACCTAAGAGCTAAAAGAGACTGCCTTGCACATTTTATTCACTTTTTAATGAAACATATATATCCTATCATCAGATTGCTTGGACATACATCTATTTTTTATGATACTAAATAGAAAATTTTGCTTCACTCCAGAAGACTGAGCCAGGCATGATCAGAGTCCTGGAATATGATTAAATAACTCTGCAACTATTTGTTGAAATGTGAAAAGACATCTATATTTGTTTAGATATATTTTCATTATCACAATAAAGATCAAGACAAGCAATAGTTGAAAAGCTGACATTCTTTGTTGTCTTTTTTATTGTTTAACATTTTTTACATGAACTATCACAAGTGTGTATGAGATGGTGCTAATATTGAATTTATTGAATTTTTGACCATAGCCAGAATGAATTTAAGGAAAAACAGGGAAAATCTCATTCCAGGCAAAGCTTCCTGAGAAAGAGAAACTGAAAAGCTTAACATCATAGAGAAAACTGTGGGTATGAGTATGTAAATTTCGCTTTTGCTTAGTGACAGGCAAATACTACAGTGATGAACGGTTACCTGTGTTCATTTTTTTATAGATTATTATTTTTTCCAAAGACCGAGTATGAATTTTAACATAGAATCCATGACAACTCTGAACAAACATGTATTAAAGTGCATTTAACTATTTCCACTGCCATAAAAATTATGTTTTAGGGTTATAGTGGAGTGTTTGAATACTACAGATTAAACCACAGGTGTGAGGGGAAAGTGTTGCATAGCACTTAAAAATATACCTATTGTTGCCCTTTGGCTGGTCTATCCTTTTTCCAAGGAAGATGAAGAGTAGTAATCATCATTCTCTTTTGTAATTGGCAAATGTTTCCTGCAGCTAGGGGGAATGGTTAAGCAGTTGCCTCTCAGCTTCCACAAAATGTATGCTAATACATGGTTTCAGAGCCTTGCATCCTTACTCTCTTTTTCTACATGGAAACATATTGGTTATTCTATGTTTGTGCCTCAAAAATCATGAAGGAGGCCAAATGGCCACTGTAGTGCAGTGTAAGTTTTCTAGTCTTGTTACTTAGCTTTGGCCTTAATAACTTACAGTAAAAAATAAATTGACTCTACAGAGTTTATCAAAGTTCAATATATTATATTTTCATCATCATCGTCACAGTGGGAGGTTTATTCTAACAAGTAGCTCCTACATGTTGAAGGTGAATTTCTGAAGAAAGCAACTCCAGTTCCCCAAGACTTAGAATGTGGTAGGATGGCCACCTTCTCTCTTTGAGAAAATGACATTAAAATATGATAGACTCTTTCTCTTCAATGTGCTTGGTACAAAAGTGCCTCAGTCACACACAAAAATCCATCCTATAGTTTTGTTCAAACTGTTTCCAATTAGATTTTAGTGCCAACTTCCAAGAAACCAATAATAATTATAAATATGACAATGCTGTAATTTCTTTGTTATCAACTTTAAAAACAATTCTTGGAATATGAAAGTGGTTGATAGTTATTCATAAGCAGTTAAGCAGTTAAGCAGGCTATTGCCTACAGCACTATAGAAGAAAATAACAATTAGTTTATCCCCATCTCTTCCAGGCAGTAATTAGTACTCTGTGTACAGGCATTAAACCTCTCTCTTCTGTAGACTGTGGCACAGACACATAGAGATCTTGCCAATCTATGTCATTTTAGACTATTAGGTTCCAGCCCAAAGTCATATATCATTTTGTATCTAAACCAATGTGCCATTTTTTCTGAGGAGATGTAGCCTATTCAACTAAATATGTGAAGAACAGCTATTTTCAGGATTAGATGGTAAAAAAAGGTGAAAGATCAGTTTAGCTGATGGTGTTTGAGTTTGCAGCTTGTTAATAAACTATCTCTGTAACGTGCTGGTAGCGCGGAGCAGCTGAGGACTTTACTGGTATCTTTACTGGTAAATTAGAGGCTGGGTCCTTAACTGTTCAGGAGCAGGTTATACCCCCTTGCTGGTAGTAAAATTCTTGGAAATACTTATGTAGTAAGGAAACACAGGGTGAGTATAGAGGAATCTAGCCCTAAATTTTCATCATGCATAATTGCGTTCTTTCTCATTAAAAGCCCACTCTGATTCTAATTAAATTCATAATTGTTCTGCATTTGATGCTATAAACCGTTGTGTAGTATTGCTGGGTGCTATTTAACAGATGTCATCCTCCCCAAGAGGCAGTTGTATTTCATTGCTGTGTGAATTGATCCTTCAATGTGAAATCTGAACAAGTCCCCAGATAGCCAAGCAGGAAGGGGGATGTCGTGAACTATCAAGAATGAATAAATGAGGTAACCAAAGTGTGTCTCAGAATCTGTGAATGTAATTGCTTGATGTCAATATATTTTAAAAGAGTAATCCAATTTTGTTCTTCTCTCTTCTATTCATAATAAAGTTACAAATTCATACTGATACTTCAACAAACAGTTCTCAAGCTCAGGCTTACAGACACAGACCAGCTTTTAGACATTTGCATTGATTTTTTTTTTTTTTTCAGTTCTAGAATTAGCTGTAGCCAGTTTGTTTGACTCTTACACACATATACATGGAGCTGAGAAAGTTAGTCTTCTTGGCTGCCTTTAGAACATCACTTTTTTCAGGTGTGCTGATTTCATTCCATCTCTGGCAGGTACACATGTGCTCCTAACACACTTCAGCCTGTTTGTTTCAAAATAGTTATTTGACTGTTTCTGAGTTTATTCTACCAGGTTTTCCTACCACCATTCTCAGTGTTTACCTGGGAGATCACCCACATCCATCTCTGATCAGTTTTTTTCCAGTACATATTTCCAGTTTAGCAAATCCCACAGAAGCCTGTTGATCTTCAGTCTGGTCAGAATGACTTATTTCCTAATTTATATAGCTCAGGCTCAGTATTACTAAGCTGAGTAGAGCCTTACATAAGTTTAAGGAACAAAACACTGAAGAACACCGGATAATACAATATAATGCTGCTAGGAGGAAGAGGATTAAGAAACTAAGAGAGAGCAGCAGGATGTCAGCGGTCAACATAATTGCTAGTTCTTTTTGCTTAGCAATAGGTCAAGTCTGAAGATGCTTTTAAATTGCTCTAGGATCCTCAGAGATAGTTGTATTATAAAATGCGTCTTATTACTTGCTATCACCCAAATCATCTCTCCCATTCATATGCAAATTTTTTGGAATTTGAATAGGAGAATAAGGTTGAGAATGTTCTATTCTTAACATGGACTCTTCTTAGATTTTAATCTTCTTCTCTGTCCCTCGTTCATGCAGTCAAAATCAGATATACCAAATGGTATACAGAACTGACTCAAAAGATTCAGGTAAAATTCTTAGCCATAGGCTACTCATTATGAGTGGCGGGTATTAGAGGTTACTAATGTGATTCAGCATTCTTGCCTCACTAGGAATTATGAATGCTGACCTGATGTCTATGGGTGTTGCCGTGGTTATTTTTTCAGTAATGTGAAATGTCTTTTTAAAAAACAAAGGGAAAACATGAGAGCTGAAGACTCCTTGCCTTTCTCTGATAGCACCTCTAACCAGCTGCTAATTTTAATGGCTGTCTCCTGAAATTCCTAATCCTCTATTAAAATTGGCTAACAGTCAGATGGACAGGTGGTTTTGAGAAGCAGTAGAGATACCTGTATCTTGTCTGCTTATAGAAAACCAGGTAAAAATGCTTGGTAAAGAATAAATGGTTCTTGCTAGTTTGCTTTACTTAGCCAGGCTAATACAAAATTGTGCAGTAGGTCACTAACTCCTTCTTCACCATCATTTTTTGAGTAACTGGCCATGCTAATTGCCCCATGGACTGTTTCTGTTGGCAGCTTGGAGAACTGGAAGTAATCACAGGGACATTTCTGCATCACATCCAGAGTCAGGCAAGTGGCTCATCTAAAGGGAAGGCTTGTCCTAATCAATGGTTGTCACAATATAGAAGCATTTGCAAACTTGCGAGACAGGAATGAGGATTCATAGAATCGTACAATAGTAAGGGTTGGAAAGGACCTTAAGATCATCTAGTTCCAACCCCCCTGCCATGGGCAGGGACACCTCACACTAGACTATGTCACCCAAGGCTGTGTCCAACCTGGCCTTGAACACTGCCAGGGATGGAGCATCCACAACCTCCCTGAGCAACCCATTCCAGTGCTTCACCACCCTCACTGTAAAGAACTTCTTCCTTATATCTAATCTAAACTTTCCCTGTTTAAGTTTGAAGCCATTACCCCTTGTCCTACCACTACAGTCCCTAAGGAAGAGTCCCTCCCCAGCATCCTTGTAGACCCCCTTCAGATACTGGAAGGCTGCTATGAGGTCTCCACGCAGCCTTCTCTTCTCCAAGCTGAACAGCCCCAACTTTCTCAGCCTGTCTTCATATGGGAGGTGCTCCAGCCCTCTTATCATCCTCGTGGCCCTCCTCTGGACTCGCTCCAACAGCTCCATGTCCTTCTTATGTTGAGGGCATCAGAACTGTATGCAGTACTCCAAGTGGGGTCTCACAAGAGCAGAGTAGAGGGGCAGGATCACCTCCTTCGACCTGCTGGTCACACTTCTTTTGATGCAGCCCAGGATACGGTTGGCTTTCTGGGCTGCAAGCGCACACTGAAGCCGGCTCATGTTAAGCTTCTCATCAACCAACACCCCCAAGTCCTTCTCTGCAGGGCTGCTCTGAATCTCTTCTCCGCCCACCCTGTAGCTGTGCCTGGGATTGCCCCGACCCAGGTGTAGGACCTTGCACTTGGCTTGGTTAAACTTCATAAGGTTGGCATCAGCCCACCTCACAAGCGTGCCAAGGTCCCTCTGGATGGCATCCCTTCCCTCCAGCGTATCAACCGAACCACACAGCTTGGTGTCGTCGGCAAACTTGCTGAGGGCACACTCAATCCCACTGTCCATGTCGCCGACAAAGATGTTGAACAGGACTGGTCCCAGCACCGATCCCTGAGGGACACCACTCGTTACAGGTTTCCAACTGGACATCGAGCCATTCACCACAACTCTTTGCGAGCGGCCATTGAGCCAGTTCTTTATCCACTGAGTGGTCCATCTATCAAATTGATGTCTCTCCATCTATCAAATTTAGAGACAAGGATGTCGTGTGGGACAGTGTCAAACGCTTTGCACAAGTCCAGGTAGATGACGTCAACTGCTCTGCCTCTGTCCATCAGTTCCGTGGCTCCATCATAGAAGTCCACCAAATTGGTCAGGCAGGATTTCCCCTTAGTGAAGCCATGTTGGCTGTCACCAACCACCTCGTTGTTTTTCATGTGCCTTAGCATGCTTTCCAGAAGAAACTGCTCCAAGATTTTGCCAGGCACAGAGGTGAGGCTGACTGGTCTGTAGTTCCCCGGGTCTTCCACCTTCCCCTTCTTGAAAATGGGGGTTATATTACCCTTCTTCCAGTCATCGGGAACTTCACCTGACTGCCAGGATTTTTCAAATGTGATGGACAGTTACACAGTTGCCATTTCCTCTCTGTTCCTCACGGAATTGCAGAGCTTGCTGCATTTCGTTATAACCAGAACTCAATAGGGTAAATGCCACAAGTGGGTAAAATAATAGAATCATAGAATAGTTTGGGTTGGAAGGGAACTTTCAAAGGTCATCTAGTCCAACTCTCAAATTCAGATACAGTAGTGGTTTGTGTTGCTTTGTGTCTGTATGTAGTACAGATTTTTGCTTTTCAGAATTATTTTTAATATTTTTTCCTTAGGGACATAGGAGTTAACAATTTATATCCAGATTTTATTACTAGCATTCTTTGCTCTCACATTTTAGTCACTTCTTGGAAATCTTCCTTTAGCTCTACAAGAAAGTATTGTGAAGTTGCATGAAACAGGAGCAATGAGTTGGAAGATAACCAGAACATTATTTACACAAAAGATTTTCCATATTTTGCCTGCCCCCCGGTATTTTGAAGTCCCTTTAAGTGAGTAACAGAAACATACATGCCACAAAAAATCACAGAAATTGACAATGGCACCCAAGAGTGAAATAATCAATAAATAAATATCTTTGCTTTGAAAAGATCTTGTAATTATACAAGACATGTAGGACAGTAACATTAAAATAGCTTGTCAAAACATCAAAATACAGACAGTTCTGATTCACTGGAACAATTATCTACTTCGTGCCTGATGAACAACTTTAGAAGAGAAGCCCAGTCACACACAGTGATGAACATCAGATGAGAAATGATGTTGTCCTGTGATAAATTAGTCTAGTTAAAATTCTTTGCATGGCTGAAATGGCAACCTAGGGAATCAATGTACCTTCAGGAATGTATCATCAAAAGCATTGCCATCATTCATTAAAAAAAAGAGATAAAGAAAGTGGGGAAAAAAAAGAAAACCGAAGAAGACAACACTAGCTAAGCTAGTAGTTCATGTGGCTATAAGGTAGTCCTCAAATATAGATGGAAAAAAAAGTCTGGGCAGCTAGAACACTTTGACAATACAGTGCAATCCAAATCTTAACATGATAATCCAGCAACAGCAGAATATGTTAACTCATGTGCTGAAGTGAAAGGTTAGAAAATAAATGTCATTTTGTTCTTGCCCACTTGGTGTATTTCAGGGATATGTTCTAAACTCTTACTTATATGCTTAAAATATTTCCTTTTCATGTGTTAAGTCATGTCTCAGCTTTTTCAAGAATTAGTGGGTAAGACAAACTGAGCAGTGCTACAGCTAGATAGTCCTAATTTATGCCCATGGCATCCATTTTAGCCAGTGTCAAGAAAATGTAGTACTTGTAAAATAGTAAAATAAAAGCTATGGATATATAGAGAATTCTGTGGATTAAGACTGAAACATTTCTTAGCTTCAGAGAAACTGTCTTTGCTTCAATATATGTATGAATGTAGACATGAAGACACATTGTATGAAGACGAATATAAAATTCTGATGTTGAGACCCCCCAGCTCTGGAGTGAGTTACTGTCTTCTTGCATCTGCATCAAGTTTTTTGATTGCATTAGGATTTTTTGTAACCACACAACTCTGTAGATGTTGTGGTTTGTAACACTGGGGGCCTATTTTCTGTTTTCGAGGTGTGGCTTACTTTCTTGTTCCTAATACTCCAGAAAGTACATAGACACAGAAGAAAAAACTCATCAAATGTATTTCAGTTTGTCTTTTATCTTGGTTGTCATCATTAATCGGAAGTGTGCACACAGGTAAATCTTTATTTCCTTGGTCTTTTATATTTCTTATATTTTATGATATACAGAGCTGTGTGATATCAGCTCTACAGAGTCATCATGATAATACATTCGTGTGCACTGAACTGTCTTTTAAATGCTCAACCTACCTGCATCATTAAATTAATCCCTTAAAAGGGATTAAATCCCTTTTCCATTGTTTACTGTTAAATATCCTCTTCACTTGATTAACAAAGTACTTGCTGGTTTGCTGTCTTTTGTCTTTTATTTTTTGGAGCATATCTGTGAGGTTACTTTAACTATCATAGTATAAGTTATAAGCATTAATTTCAAATAGGAAATCTTGTTTTCAAAAACTTAGTTAAAGTTTATCATGTGCAACTATTTGGGATGTTTTTGTTAGTTTGGGTTTTCCTTTATTCTCTGCCTGCATTTAAGAACATGATTGATTATAAGAAAAGTAAAAAATGTGTGCTGATATTCATTTCTATCTCACAGCAACCCAGCAAGATCCTTCCTTTATCTTTTTAAGGGGATTTATTTGGAACAAGCATTTTTTGAGTATACCTTTGAAGGTGCTTCATGCAAAAAAACATGTATGGTACTGTTTTGCCTTTAAAAAAAGGCAAGTGGAAGAGTTATTTCTTCAACAGGCAGTCCCTAGGAACAGCAATTTTTGGTTTGTACAGGAATTTAATTCAAATACCAAAGCTGTCTCCTTTGAAATCCATATTTATGTATGCAATAAAAAGAAGATGGATTACTTTCTGGGACTTCCAGAGTTGAAGTAAAATGCTGCAAATTAGCATTCAAGGAAGGAATGGCTTTTTGCACTGAAAGTAAATTGAGTGGATTAAGGTTAATAATACCTACTAACAATTAAGACTTAATCAGAAATAAAATCAAAGGATTATGAAGTAAGCTAAGCAAAGCCACTCTCTGGTGAGCAAAAGGCTTATTTCTGATACACGTTTCAAATGAGGTTGTAAGTAAGGGCTCTAGTTTAGGAACCCACTGCAGTGCGGTTGGCCAGCGAAGCAGTGGCAAGCCAGGCAGCAGCTGCTGCACCATTCCTACCACTACTGCCCAGTGACCATCCACACTGGAGATATGCCCCATCCTCACACTCCAAACAGGGGTTTGCCTGGGATCAAGAGAAGAAACTATGAGCTCCTAACAAAGATAAATGAAAGCCAGGGCAATGATCTCATAACTTCAGTAACTGCCTTGGGAGTATAAAAGCAGCTGGAGCTTGCTTCTTAGCCAGAGCAGTGATCACGCTGCCCTTTTTGCCAGAAATCATTTTCTCCTTCCCTCACTCATGTCCTAAAAGTCAGTTCCCTAAAAAATAAAAGCTGTTGTTAGTTTTCCATATTATAGCACCAAGGTAGGCTTTAACTTTTCCTGTTTGAATCAGTCAGCTGTCTTACATTTGCCACACAATTTCAGTAAAACCATTTAGCTGAGCAGGTTACCCACTGGTGCTTATCACAGTAGAATTTAAATTATAAAGCATCAGGACTCTTTGTAGAAAGATCCCTGAAGGTGGGTGTTCATTAGTGCAGATTCCCGGTAACTTCTGAGTATCTCTAGCAAAGCTGCCACTTAATATGGAGATACATCGAACCATGTCAGAATTAAATTGTTATTGAATCAGGATGATAGATATAAAGTAAAATCTGGTATTCCATAATATTGCAGGAACTCTGAGCTACTCTGCTGGCTCTGTACTACCTATGTATTCATATATATACACATATACGGTTCCATTTGGAAAGGTTCAAATGCTGAACATATGTTGTCAGATAATTTATCATGCCAGACAAACTCGTAGATGTAAATTTTTATCTTATGGAACATATTCTCAGCTGATGTAAATAGATCTTTTCGTTCCACAGAATATTGACCCAAATGATGTAAAACCCGGACAGAGCAGAAACATTCAGTTTTCCAGCTCTCAAATACTCTACAATTATTGCTGGGTTTTTGAAATGAAGAAATATGCAGAAATAAGAAACCATATGCTCAGACTAGCTGTATAATTTCTCCTCTGTTTATATGTTTAAATAGATTGTTTGACTTGTTTCCCATTAGTTCCTGCTATATGCACAGCTTCATTGTAGTAATTTATTTTTCAAAAATATATTGACTATTTGATGAGTTTCATAAATAATTTTGTACACCCTGCTCTAATTAGCACATTAGGAAGTGATTTTGTCAGGGCTGGGAACATTGCAACATTGGGAAAATGGCTACTGACACAATGCCTAGATGCATATATTGCAAATGCTTTTGTGTCGTTGTCCTCTAATTAAATACAGTCCTCGGGTCAGAATATGATTAGTTGCCAAGTGACAATTTAAGAGGCTAGAAGTACATGTTTCTGTTGAAACTAGACCAGGAGTTCTTTAGCATTATTTGTAGTACATAAGCAGGGTGTTTAATGACTTTTTGACAAGACTTTTGCTGCAATTCCACAACAGCATTGCTGTACATCGTGTCAGAAATTTCATAATGCAGACACAGCGTGTTAAATTTGGGTTTATTGAAAAGAGAAACAGGTTTATTGAAACAGAAAATCTCACCGGAATGCATGCTTTGCCAAAGTACCCACAGAGAAAACAAGGATAGTAAAAGTATAAGTAGATTTGTCAGGAACTACTGGCAGTATGTAGTTCTGCCTTCCTTGTGTAACACAGAGCTTAATGAAAACAAAAAAAAAACCAAACCAGTTTGTTATTTGTGTTGTGGGTTATGCTGATTTTGGTTTTTTTCTTTTAACAGGACAAAGTTGTGTCTTGTCTTCTCTAAAAAAGTTACATGTCTTGCTTTTGGTTTGGTTTGGATTTTTCTTTAAAAAGTGCTTTCTTTAGGGAGAAGACTATGACACTAATTTTAAGGGACACCCCCCCCCCCCCTCAAACACGCAGCTATGTAGTCTAGTGACCTTTTCACTTAGAGGAACCTGCTTTGTTACTTTTGCATAATCCAGGTTTAACCAAGCTGAAATTTAGAGTGTAATGTTAAATCAGGTTATGTGCTATAAACGTATGACAGAATAGGAGAAACTCCAACCCCTAGGAACAGATTTCTGTGGATTATGTAGTATCCAGGTATTGACAGGACTACAGAAACAAAGTTTCACACAGGAAAATTTGTTGCTGGATTTTTATTTTAGTCTTGACATATGGATTGTTTTACATTAAGTATGTACATAGTATTTTTTCTTGTGGGGTGAATATAAATGTCTCATAAGGTGTATGAATGATGTTTCTTTTTTACATGGTTTCCTGAGATGCTTTATGTCTATGGCAGAGTTAATCAATACCAGTGACTAGATAGATAATATGTTTTCCTCTGGCCTGCATGAGTGCATGTTCTACTGGTTTATTTTCTGCATAACGTGAGAGGTTGTCCTTGCACCATTTTCAAAATCCCACCTCACGGGTTTCTGAAATCCTAAGGGCTTTTTCAATGACTGGCAAGAAAAAAGGGCATTTGGGAGACTTTTGTGTAACTTCATCCTGAAAGTAAAAGAGTATGAGCTCCCAAATCCAGAAGAATCTGTTCCAATTTATAGATTACAATAATCTTCAATTTGCATAGACATAGTATGCAAAAACTGTAGCTCTCTTAGGACCATTTAATGTGTATATACACAAGGGTTCTCTTATCATGTTTATTTACATGGTCAGGTCCATGAAGGCAGTAGGCAAAAACATTTGAAGCCTTCCTAACAGAATATGAAGATATATTTTAATTCTAAAATCTGTGGACAAGTTTGTCAGAGGTCAGTGGAGAGGTTGTAAATGACAGTGTCTCCAAAATCTCACATCTCTGCCATGCTCCTCTCATCCAGGGCGTAAAACTTTGCCCTGGATGAGAGGACAAGACAGGAGCTGTTGTGCAAAGTAGACAGAGTTGGAGTATCCCCCTCTGTCTCCACTACCCACCTAGGACTCCTAAGCCCCCATAGTCATGCTCACACAGGCACAGGCAGAGAGCAGTTCGGCTCTATTGAGACACACTGAAGAGGACAGGGAGGAATGGCAGGATATGAGTCTACTTTCAAATTCTCCTCCGGCTCCCTTTGCTCAGACAGAAGCCTTACTCTTATCTGGAGAGAAGGCAAGGCATTAGGGTGGAGGGACATGAAGGGACCCTGCCAAGCAATACAATAGGTTATGAAATACAGACTAAACTGAAGACGCATGCATACCCACCTTTTTTTTTTTTTTTTTGTTATATGGTTATGATTACATTCATTTACAGTTACGATTTTCTCATGGTACTGGAATTCTGCTTGCTAATAGGCCACAGTAAATTTAAAATGAAACCCTGGAATCTAGTATAATTTCTTCTCCGTTTTTCCCTTAGTGCTCTATGCACAAACACACACACAAAAAAGGATTCACCAGCTTTATGCATGGACTGGCTTCTCATGACAGGAGCTTTTGACAGTTCTGATAAACAGTTTAAGCTAGACAGGAAAATATTTTTACACCAACGTTGTTTCACATTTATGCGTTGTTTTAAAGTACAAAGTCCCTGGTCTGTGAGGAAGAAAACCCAGCATGTTTGTATCCTGTGACTGCTATTTAGATATGTTCTTTTCTCATCCTCAAATATGGTTAGAGTTTTGCCTTTTAAAAATTGAGTTCATCTCTGCATTATCTGTGAAATCTTTCAGACTGAATGAACTTAATGTGCTTCCATACGCCAAAAACTGTTTAGCAGATTCAGGAGTACAACAGCTGAATAACCTTCTCACTTCACTGGGGACAAGATGATACATGCTTGTTTCCCCCAAGGTTATTCTCTGATCTCTGGCCCGACTCCCTATCTGAAAGGTTTTTACAGCAGAGAAAGGACGCTTGGGCTTTGGGTAGAGGTTGTACCAAAAATGATGCTAATGCCCAACTCTGACTGTATTGTCACCACCACAGGCTTATCCAGGGAGAGCAGGAGGGGAGTTCTTCAACTTGGTGTCACGAGGTACAGTTAGAAGGGTGTTTAAGAAACTGGTGTTTTACAGGAGCTAGATGTGTGTCCTGTATTCATTGAAGGTTAATTTGCAAAATCCAGCTGAGGTTCCAGCTTTCCAAAACCTCAGGGCTTGGGCTGTGTCTAGCAATGTTTCTGGCCAATCAATCATAGAGAGATTTTCAATCAATTTTTTCTTTTCTCATCTGTAGCTGTAGAAATTAGCTGTGCCAGAGGAACTATTGTGTTCATAGCTCCTGAAAGCCATATAGAAATTCTTATTCATTCATTTTATTCACGTTATTGTGATTGCATCTTCAATTAATTTATGAATCTGGGTGTATTTTTATATATATATGTGCAAGCAGAGATGGAATAATATTTGAAAGATTAAAGAGAGGAGGAGAGTGGAGAGATGAGGTGATGTATTATTTACCATACAGGATGAATCTGTAGAATAAGAATTCAATCCTTAGTACTTCACACTGGCATATTATTCAACGGTGCTTCTAGACAGTAAAGGCTAATCTAAAATCTGTGAGGCAGAAACAAGCAGTAATATTTCACGGTTACAGCCCACTACATTCTCGCTTTATGTGCCTTTCTAGACCTGTATGTACCAACTTGCTGGATATGAGTGAGGTTCTGAATTTATCTGATAAAACCAATATATCAAGATTCCATATAATCCTAATTAAAACTACTGTTGACATTTTATATATGGAATATATGTGACCAGATTTTATAAACTGAATTGGGATTATACATCAAAGAAAATATTTTCCATGTCTAAGGAGCAGCGTTTGGGTCATTGCACAATTATTTTCCTATTTCATAATAACAGATATGTAGGATATCATCAACTGAAATATAGTGCTCTAGCTTCATGGCAGGCAACTGAAGCAGTGCCATTTTTAAATCAGGGTGTATCTGGTCCTGCATACATTCATTCTTTTCCTGTAATTTACAAATAGACTGAAGTTCTTAATCCATCATTCAGCATGGAGAAGAGAAAAATGGAATACAGTATTACCTTGACCTTTCTAGCACTCTGGTAATATAATTTCCTGAGCACTCATCTTCTTTCAGGAGTTCAGCAACCTGCTTGATAGCAGAGAATGGGGCCAGACCCTCAAACCACAGCATGTTCTGATACTACAGCACACGTAACATCGTCTAGCATACCATACTGGCACTCATGCTTGTGTGTTTTCATTACCCTCATAGCCATAACAGATACAGGGTATGGCAAAGTACTAATCCATTCACATGGACCTAACAAGAATTGGAAATGGTAAAACTTAAGCCCTATTATTGATTTTCACTGGGGCTTCACCCAAAACACGGGAAAAGTGCCCTGTTATTTTGCAGAGGAGAAAGAAATACCTGCTTGCACACTCAGTTGAAACAGCCCTGCTTTTAAGATGTGCGAATCTTAAAAAGCATATCTTCAGAGGAGCTCTATATTGTGATTTTTGTTGGTGCTGTCTGCCACATCATGGGATTTGGATATGTTTTCAAATAGTCAGTTTGGATTATTATCAAAATGTTGCTCACATGGCAAAGTTTAGCGTACAGGCTGTACTAGAATGGCCAAAGAGGCCAGCCAGGATTTATGATGAGCTGTGTATGGTGCTGTACAAAGACTCAAGCAGGAATGGCTGGATAAGGAAGACTTAAGACCTTGAACTGGGGACATTAAATGTATGGTCACACGACACATCTGACCTTTAAATGCTTTTCCTCTTGTTTACTCCGGAAATTGGAAAGGATCCACCACAGTGTTGATGATCTGGTGATTCAAAAGTCAGAAAGACGAAGGCTTAGGTGGAACTAAGGAATAACTTTGGGATATTAATATTCTGATGTGGAAAATTAGCTGACCTAAAATAAGTGAAAATAAGCAAATAAGTGAAACTGTTTTATCTGGGCATCAGTGGAGGGTGCTTCCCATCATCCATTCCCCACCCTGTGCATGTTAAATGTGCACAGCCAGTCACAGCTTTTTAATGGGTTCTTACCTCTTTTACACCAGTGAAATTAAAAAATGTTCACTTTTTGGTACACAACTACTTCTGTTTGTTGTTTATGTAAAAATAAAACACAGCAATTCTCAGTCCATTTTAGATGCTTTACAACTTGAGAATGAAAAAAGGCTAGGGAACCTTTACTAAATATCATTAATATTTCAAAATAAAGATGCTTTTGAAATCTCCAGTTATCCTTCCTGGGAGGCTGGTATAAACTTCCATAGCTCTGCTGAAGTCAGTCGATGCTCTGGATTTTCTGCCTAACAATGCACAGGATATGCCTTGAAGCACCTGAATGAGAGTGGCAAGTGACTCACACTTGAAGTGTTTATTTCTTTATCTCAAACATGAATTTAAAGGCTTATTTCCCCTTGGACTTTCCGGAGGAAGTATTTAATCATAGAACAACAGTGACAACAAAAGCCAGTTAAGATGCCTGACATCTATTTCATAAAATATTTAGGCAAAGTACATTAAGGAACAGATTACTTTGAAACAAATGGGACCAGTGCACTAATGCAGTTGGCTGCCTTTAACACAGTATGTTCACTGAGGATATTCTAAGAAGAAACTGCAGTGCAATGGAGTTTGGTTTCATGTAGAGTGTTACATATGTTTCTGCGGATAAAGGAACAGGATCTAATTTTAATGTTAGGACACTTGCGTGCTGGCAAATGGAATATACAGCATTCCATATTATATATACTGAAACCTTCAAGTAAATAAGCAGAAAATTAATGAACAGCTTTTATAAAAAGGGACTATTGTTTAGCTTAAAAACAAAAATAAAGTACCTTGAACGGCATGTATGTCAACATGTATAATATTTTGACAAATTAATCCACCTCAATATTTCACTTGAATTCCCAGAGCTACTAATTGAGCTTGACTTCCCTGGTAAGATTAACTAAAGGAAAGAAAACCCCAGAAGCTTAGAGAAATCACAAATAGCTAATACTGCAACATACATTAACCAGAATGAAATTTAAAAGAACAAAACCAAAAGGCATTGCTTGGTTCTAAATATATCCAAGGAGTGCTAAATGAATTATATGACTTTATACTTAGCTGCCTGTTGACTGTAGCCAAGGTTCAACATTGTTGTTTGATTATTTAGATGGTACACATAGGCTTAGTTTACCTTTTGGCTCTCTGGATTTATTCATTTATGTTTTAAGTTTGATTTGAATCTATGACAAAAAGGATTGCAATAATCAGAACTAATAACTAATATTGTTACTGATGCTAATTGCAAGACAAGATAGAACAGACAATGTTAAAAAAATATAAATAAATAGAATGGCTATGGGGAATGCCAGCATGGATATAGAGAATGCCAGAAAACATGTTTATTGAGGTGAAAAGATGAAACCACAAAATATTTAATAAACTAAATTAGTCTAAGCCCAAACATCAGCTTTTTGAAGATTCAGCCAGACCTTGACTGAAAGAAGAATGGAAAAGAGTGGCACAACCCCGAAAAAGGTGTGAGATGAGGGTCAAGAACAACTTGTATTTTAAAACTCAAGAAATCTAATACTGAATAAAATGTGCGACCAAGCCATTCTGTCCTTTTTTTGGCAAAAATCTAATCCATAGATCTGTTTTTACTCTCAACAGTATTCTATGATTAACAAGCAGAATTTAGTTCTGTTGACTGTTTCAGGTGGAAAACTGAAGTCCTGTCAATGGTAACCTTTGTTATTTTAATTTGTGATGCAGATATGGAACATGTCACCCACACTCTGGTTTACTACATTTCACTATGTGGGTTTTTTTAGTTTGTTTCCTTTTTTTTTTTTTTTTTTTTTGTTTGAATTTGATTGATTGAGGTTTTTTTACTTCAGGGATTTTTTATTAATGGTTTTTTTAGTGGCTTAAGTACTCAGAGGAGCTCAGTATTTCTATCTCAAATCAGATTTTATTGAATTTCTTCTAAACGTAGTTTTTGATTTGATTTATCCTTATAAATTTTGATATTTTGATATTCTAAATGAACAGTGAGTCTTACATAATTCAGTAAAGGGATTTCTGATACTCAGATAAAAATAGCATATATACCACCACAAAGAATTACCAGTGGTTTCTGAGCTGTTCAACAGAGAAAGTGAAAAATTCTGTGGATGTATTTTAAGTCCAAATAAGTAATCTTAAAATATTTTCAAACCTTATATTATATACATTCATAATTCAAACTACCATGGAGAATTCAAAGGCTGTCACTTCTGGTTTGAATAGTGTTGTGTCAGTGTGTTTCCTTACAATAGAAAAGAAGCTTTAATGAAAATATACAAGTATATTCTTTATTGACTCAGGACTTGTGTAGTAAATGAATATTTTTCACAAGTCCTTCATGAACAAAATCCCTCTTTTTCTCATGTGCAAATTTTGCTTTCCATTAAAATTTCATGCTTGACAACTTGATAAACTTCTATGATGAAATGACTGGCCTGGTAGATTAGGGGAGAGCAGTGGATATAGTCTACCTGGACTAAAGGAAGGACTTTGACACTGTCTTCCATAAGATCCTATAGACAAGATCTTGGTGTATGGTCTGAATGAGCAGACAGGGAGGTGAACTGAAAACTCATCACACCGGAGGGTGGTGATCAGCAGCACAGTCTAGCTGGAGGCCAGTAACTAGTGAGTACCCCAGGGGTCAATACTGGGTCCAGTCCTATTTAACATCTTCATTAATGATCTGGATGAAGGGCAGAGTACCCTTAGTAAGTTTGCTGATGACAGAAAACCAGGAGTGTCAGAGGGACGTGCTGCCATCCAGAGGGACCTCGACAGGCTGGAGAAACTGGCTGACAGGAATCTCATGAAGTTCAACAAAGGGAAGTGCCAACTCCTGCACCTGGGGAGGAACAACCCCATGCACCAGTACATGCTGTAGGCCACCCAGCTAGAAAGCAGCTTTGCAGAAAAGGCCCTGGGCGTCTTAGTGGGCACCATGTTGACCCTGCGCCAGTGATGTGCCCTTGTTGCAAAGGAGGCTAATGATATGCTGGGCTGCCTTAGGCAAAGTATTGCTAGCAAGTTGAGGGAGGCGATCCTTCCCCGGTACTCAGCACTGGTGAGTACACAGTGAGTACTCCACTCCAGGTGAGACACATCTGGAGTGCTGAATCCAGACTGTCTCCCCAGTACAAGAGAGACAGGCACATACTGGGGCAATTCCAGGGAAGGGGCACAAAAATGACTGGGAGACTGGACCATTTGTCTCACGAGGAAAGGCTGAGAGAGCTGAGAGTGTTCAGCCTGAAGGAGAGAAGACTCACAGTAGAAGTAGTTGCTTATCCAAAGGCTGTGCTACTGTAGCAGCTGGTTAATTTTCCTTTTCCACAGGTGAGGATTGTGTCAATTACTTTTCCAGACAGTAATTGGTGCCTGATTTCAAAATCTCAAAAATGCATTTGATTTGAGTTGTAGGAATAATGGCATTTTACAGGATACAAACCTGTCTGAAGAGGGAGTCAAACTCATACATAGCTTTAACTATAGGTAAGGTAGTTTAGGGCAACAGCGTTCTCTGCAGGCAGTTTTCTCTGGTTTTATGTGTAAAACAAACAATTCAGAAATGCCGAACACCCACAATGCTTATTGCAGCCCCCATCAGACAGGGGCTTTCAGCTCCTTTCAAATTCCTTGGAAACCTAAGAGCTAATGTGCATGTATTGTCTCCAAATGTTTCCGTAATAGACTATAGGGTTAAAAAGCTTACTTCTTACTTGTTCTTAATGTTTGCAGTATATTGCAATGCAATTTTTTTTCCTTACGTATGAAGTTTTAAAAAGCCCCAAACTTTTAAAGCTTGATCCCTCCCCAACTTTCCCTCCTTTCCTCCTTTTCCCCACCATGTCCTTTCGTATTTTATTATTTCCTTTCAGCCCTTGTTGACATTTATGAATTTGATGGCCAACTTGACAAGGGTTTTGAAATATATTAGTTACACAGCTATCAGGAAGATCATGTTTCTGCACAAATCACTGCTTCGGCATACTCCCGTCATTTTAATGAGGCACATTCTTTTGAGCTGGCAAGTCGCAATTCCACCACCCAGAGCCTCACTCTGAGGTATTTTTATAATGTCACAGTTTTTTTGTTACAGTCCTTGCTAGTTGGCACCATTTGGCACATGCTTCCCTGCAGGCTATTTCTAATCCCATTACTGTGGAAGTGACTCAGTTTGTAGCTTTTTTAGCACATTTGAGGGAACATCTGAGAGACACTTTGGTCTTCATCAGAAATGGCTGCGTTTATCTAGAGTTTCCAGCTGTCTTTAGTTGAAATACAGTGAGAAAATTCTGTTTTAAAGGTAAAGAGTAGATAAAGCAAATTTAACATGTTCACCTTGATAATTAGGAATGCAATGACAGATGGAAAGCTGCCAGAAGAGTTTCATAGTTTTCAAATAGAAGTATAGATCAGAATTAATCTATTGTTTGGCTATTTAAATTCCCACTTGTTCTTCAAAAAAAACCTAACCCAAACAACCCAGGACTGCAATTTACATCTAACATCCCCTACTGCTACTAATTAAAGAGTTTGTTTTCTTCTTTAGAAATACATAAAGTATGCTTGTTACCACAGAATTGTTATTATTCTTTATTCTCTGCATTCTTCAAGCTAATTCATAATGAAATATCTTAGCAAGAACTTTGGGATGTTGCAGGGTTTTGAACTTTAGGTAAATGGTCCATTTCTAATTTTAAAGACTATATGAACAGTTGTACTGGCTCCAGCTGAAGGTCCAGTTAGATCGGCCTTCTGTTTCTCATGTGGGCATTAGCAGATAGGTAGGAAAAGAGTATAAAACCAAAATATTTCCTGTGCTATAACCTTCTGACTGTGGTAGTTGAAGTCTTTCCTGAAGCAGAAGTTCATATTTGAAGTGGAGGTGTCCTTATTTGTGTTTTATACCACTCACACACAAACTTTTCTGTGGATTCTATTAACTGCTTTTGAATACGTTGGGTTTCTGACATCCTGTACATCCTGTGGTAAAAGTTTCTGCAGCTGAATTATCTATCCTGTGGAAAAAGTACTCTCTTTTTTATCAAACAGCTCTGGGATAACTTAATTTGATGCCCATGGCTCTTGTATTCTGAGGAAGAGAAAATCTTTCCTATTTGCGCACCATATAAATTTTATCAGTTTCTTTGAAATTTGAAATTATGTCAGTATATATCTTTTGCTCTTTTCCCAAAAGTTCCCTCTCTCCCCCAAAGATAAAAAGACTTAAACTTTGTAACTTGTTTATCCTTTTATTTAGCCTGTCTTTCAAGTTCCTCTATTTCTTCTATGTCGTTTTTTTTGAGCTGGCGTACCAGAGCAATATGCAGCATTAAAAATTCATATATTAAATGAGGCTTATCCATTGGTATGAATTTACTATTTGTTGTTTATTCCTTTCCCAATATTGTATTCTCCTTCAGATTACATCTGAATGTTAAAGTGTAAGTATGGGCAAATATCCACAAGGTCTTCAAAACTTGTTTTCCGGAGGTAGAAACTGGGGTGGTTTTCTTGCATATTTCTGTTACATTTACCATTTAATTACAGTATCATGAGAACATTATGTGACTTTTGATAGTCCATTTTAGTTTTGACCCACTGTTAATAATACCAGTTTGTTCATCTCACTATCCACTTTTCTTTCCAGATTATTTATGGACATGCTGAACATTAAGATGCCTTTACATAAGAACTCCTCAGGGCTTTTCCAGTAGTAAACTTCTCCTCAAAGTAAATACTGGCTATTTTGTGGGTAAACCTTCATGACCTGGCCATACCTCTTGTCTCTTTTGTAGCTCATTTCCTACAGGAATTTTTAGTGAGGGACTTTGTCAAAAGTGACATGGAAATCCGGGTGCTCTATATTGCCCTCATCACACTCATCTATCCACAGTTGCTTTTCCCAAAGTATTCTAGTAGATTTTTAAAGATTTATTTCCTTCCATAAAAGCTGGTGGTTATTGCTTCCCTAATATATTAAATTTATCTTTTCATCCAGTGAGTCTAATCTTTTATAATGCTTTTTATTGATTTCCCTGGTATGGAAGTAGGACATGTACTTCCACAGACATTGCTGAAGCCCTTCTCAAGATCAGCTGTCAAGTCCCCATTCTTCTTGGCTCTGGTACACAGGCTAAGCAGAGGGGCCGTGGAAGAAGGGCACAGTGCCGCAGGTGACAAGGAGGAGAGACCCCATGTGGAAGGGGAGCCTCAGTCCCCATGTATACCCAAGGGGGAGCAGGCAGAATTTATGCTTATGGGGTTGCAAAGAAGGGATCTTCTGACAGAGAAGGCTTGAGGGAGCTGGCCCAAGAATAGCTCTGGTCAGCTTCTGAGTTGCAGGGGAGGTGGCAGGATCTGCATCCAGACAAGGACCTGAGCTGGCTGGGCCTGTCCCTGAGCAGGACTGGGAGGAGTGATTAGGCATCGTGGTGGGAGACGACCTGAGGCAGAGGAAGGAGGCCCCCACCTGCCAACCTGACCTGCTGAGGAGGTTTACTGCTTGCTGGGGAGGTTTACTGCTTGCTGGGAGGTCAGAGCCTGGACATTGCGGAGAGAAAGCCAAGGCTTGTCCAGCTCTTGGATGGTTCCCCTGCTGCTCTTCCATGTGGGCACCAGCAGTATGGCTAGGGAAGACTCAAGGCATGTCAACTGTGACATGCCTGGCTCTGGGAAGAGGGTCTAGGACAAGGGAACCAGATGTTGTCTCCTCAATACTGCCAGTGGGGGGGGGGAAGGCTTGAGGAGGAGTGGATGGACCCTGCAGGTCAACACCTAAATGAGCTGATCTTTACAGCAGGAATTTGGCTTTAGTGACCATAGAACCTTCTTTAAGGCTCAGGGACTGGGAGCCACCAGTCTGAATTTATGAAGCAGAAGTGATGCTGAACTAACCTGATAGCTTTCTACAGTAAAGTGGATGAGGCCAGAGAGGTGGATGTTGTTTGTCTTTACTGAGGCTTTTGACATAGTCTCCTGTAATGTCCTCATACACAAACTGATGAAATATGGACTAGATAAGTGGCTAGTGAGGTGGATTGAAAACTGGCTGAACTGTCATGCTCAAAGGATTGTGATCAGTCATGCAAATGCCTTGTGGACACTGGTACCTATTGGTGCACTGCAGGGAGTTGATCTGGGGCCCATGCTATTTAAATTCATTATTGACCTGGATGATGGGACAGAGTGCACCCAGACCAGAACAGTTTATTTTGGAGATATTCAAGACTAGGCATGGCCTTTAGCAACCTGCTCCGGCTGACCCTGTTATGAGCTGGACTAGATGATCTCCAGGGCTGTCTTCCTGCCTCAGCCATTCTGTGTGAGTCTGTAAAAAGAGATGAAATACAGCACACAATAGTTTCATATTTTGACATTTCCTTAGAAATGGTTAATGAATACTGTTGAATCCACACAACTAACTACAAGTTTTTTAATTTTATCTTCTTTGAAAATAACAGTAGCTAAAGTATTTCAGAGTATTTCGTCAGTAACTTCACCTTGAACCAGAGACACTGTGCTTTGCTCAGAATCACATGAAGATTTGCTTTGCCTCATGTGGTTTCTTTGATCAGTTACTCTTAGAGGCAATAACCTCAGATGATCTAGATTCTGTATCATCGGCTCTTGTGACAGTTACCAGTTTCTGTGGGATGATTTTCTCAACATTGCCATGAGACTGAAGCATGGTTGTACACATGGTCCCACATGTGTTAGTAGGAGCAGGGTCAGAGAATGTTATCATGCATGTCCAAACAGCTACCGTCTTATTTAACAGCTCAGATGCTGCCTTGCTGTAAAACTAATGCAAATTTTAAGGCCTGATAAAAGATGTATTTTCACCTTAAGTTTATGGAGAATGTTCTTCTTTTTAATGAGCTCTAGTTTACACCAGATTGTGGATCATCCCTTTAATTCTGCCGTCACATCACTTGAGCAGAGACAAGTGCTGCTTTGAAGTGTCATTGTGCTGTAGAAAATCTGACATTCAGATCTGAACGCAAGATGTAGCACTAAGAAAGTAGAAGATGTAGACTCCCAGACAAGGACGTTTCTCTGAATTTTAATACACACCTGTATTTATTCTTCCAGTCCCTTGGATTCAAACATCACAGTATCTGTTTTGCATCAGAGAAATTAAGTCTCCTTTCATTTACAGATATCACAGGAAAAGTCAAAATCAGGTTAGAGGAGAACATAATGTTGTGTTGTTTTTTCCCTAGTAAAAAAAGTGAACCACCTTTTTTGATCAATATGGTGTCATTCCCTTTTGTGCTAAAAGCTGTCTGTTGCACTGTCTTCGACTCTGCACAGCATGTTCAGTTACTTTAAAACCAAAGCTTCAATTACTGGATAGAGAATTTGAGAGGTTACCAAGACATGCATTTTCTGGGACATGTTTAAGGATGGAAGACAAAGAAATGAAAGTTGTTTTAAAGAAAGAATAAGAATAAATAGACATTTAGATCATGCTTGCACCACGATACATCAATTCTCTATTGTATACCAATAAATAATGCAGAGACATCAAACAAATGGAGGAAAAGTAGCCTTCTGTTTGCACTGAAGAAAGAAAACATTGCAATGGAAAAGTTCCTGCTGCATAAGAAAATTTGGTTTTACTTAATATATACTAAAGGAGACATTGTTGAAAAACAATTAAAACTAATTGTTAAAACACAGGAGTCTGGCAAAGTGAGGTTCGTAGAGTTAGTATGATTTATAGAGGCTTTTAATTAAAGTAACTGAAGGAATTGCACACCTTTGCAAAAGTTTTCAAGCGGAGAGAAAAAGTACAGGTTTGCAGTAGCATTTTCTTGGTCCTTTGCAGCATTTTGGCATGAATCAGAATGTGAGGCTCAGAATTTGCAAACTGGGATTACTGATCAGTGCATACTTCTTTCTCATGGGGCCCTTAATAAAAACTTTGATACATATATAATAGTTTTCAAAATATATTGTCATACAACTATCATTTTAACTTAGAAAGACAGTAAATATGGTAATTTACAGCTGCAGGATCGCTCCATCCTCAGTTGCCGTGCAGTATTTTTAAGACAAAGTACAAGCCATTATCATACCACACTGTGCATCAGAAAATTGAGAACATGGTACTAATTTTCATTTATTCTGAGAATTTACGTAGACAGCATGGAAAGGTCTACAGACTTGGTCTTTCACTGGAATTAATTATTCCACGTATGTCATTATTATTTATGTATCTAAACTTGATATCTGATGGCACATATCAGTATTTAGGAGTCTAAGTCTTATATTTAATGGCAGCAAGGTCCAGATTTGGGGGACTTAATTCCAGCTTCTAATTCATAAACTTGGCAGTTGTCACTATGATTTGTGGCACTTGATGATGCCAATTATGAAGACTTTAAGCTCCCTTCTCCCTCTGGAAATCCATGCGTGCCTACCCTAGCCCAGCTCTCTTGTGTTTGAAACAACTGGAACTGCTTTCACAGGACTCCATTATTGACTCAGGGAGCATTAGATTAATTCCTCCTTCTATTTTCTTAAATCCTTATCTGTGTTTGTGTAAATTATTTTGGGGAATATTAAATTATTGACATAAGGAGTAATGTGCATTAATATAGTTTATCTAATGACTGGAGTTAACTGCCATTAGGTAAAAACCCATTTACTTAATGGTGCTTTTTTTTAATTTTTTTTTTGTTGTTGTTGTCTAGAAAATAGCTTTTTTAATTATTTTCCTGAAGTGCTTAGCGTGCATAGAGGCCGAAGTGCATAAGCATTATGGGGAGAAACCTGTTGGTAATTAATATACTTCATAGCTTAGAATTTTCCTTTTCAAGCCTAATGACTATAGGGATCAGGCAAAAAATGTGCTGTAAGTTTCTGCTGTCTTCTGGTTTGTGTTTTAGATTGTTTACCTGTGTATAGTGAGCTGTAGACTGATATGACGTTATGTCCAAGACAAATACATATGTATGGTAATGTATATTTTTTAATGTTAGCACTGTCTTTTATCAATCTCATCTGCAGGAAATAGAACAAGGATTGTCTGCAGCAAACAAAGTGGCTGGCTCCCAAATGGGAGTTTCTGTACTAGTGATACAGCTAAGTCTCCTGCCTGTAAAATAAAATAAATTAAAATTAAATTTAAAAAATTAATTACCTGCATTCTATTCTGAATATCAGGCCTTCGAATACACTGCTTGCTTTCAGATGCACTTGTATTCAGCAATCATGCTTTTCATATTTACAGTAGAAAAATGCAAATTCTCCCATTTACATTTAAAAATAAAAAATAACCTATTCTAATAGAAAATCTTTTATAAATCACACATTCATAGTTAGATTGGATGCATTTGACTAGTTTAGATTATATCAGGAATGGCAGATATGAAATGCCATCATACCTTCTTCATTCTCAGAGGTTAAGAAACAAAAGTTTAACTGAAAAATTTTTCTCAGTCCCTAAGTAGGAAATACTTTAGGAGGCTTTTCTCCCAGTATTGCGTGTGATTCAGTTCAGGGGTCTGTCTGTGTTGTGAACAATGATGGAAGTAGAAATATTCATGCTAAGTCAGTTACAAAAGGTGGTTAGTACTGGCAATTTATCTGGCCCAGTGTTATTTCTCACTACATTAATTTCACTTTTATAAATGTTAAATCCTGTTTGCTTTAAAAATCTATTTTGTGATATTTTCAGAAAGTGAGGTGGCTATGCCTGACATTAAAATTTGGGAAATATGACTGACATTTCTACGTTATCAGGGAATTATTTCTACAAGACCCTTGAAACAGAGTGGAAAAGGTGCAAAATGATTTTCAGCTGTGAATATGCTGATGAAGGTTGTTTACAGGTTTACAGGCTTATCACAAGTACATGCAGAGATAACTTGGATTTCATATAAATTGTTGAAAGCATGCATGACTTAGCGCACATTAACATAAGCCGTAATTCAGACTTTCTGCCTGTAGGAAAATATTGCAAGAGGTGAGGACTTTACTCTTCCATTTTGGAAATAAGTATGTGAAAACTTGCCAATCAATATTACACCCAACTCAGTCATTGGTAAAACTCCTCCAAAGATTATAAATCTACTTCATAGCTTTCTACCGAATGATATTCACTTTGTTTACTCTATCCACTGAAGATTTCTAAACAAGTCTGGTTTCCTTTGCCCTCCAACATTAGTTTCTGTGTTGAATGTTGCAGCAGGGAGGAAGGGATATTAAAAAGTAAAAGAAGATACATTGTTAAAGGGCCATATTCATCTTGTTCTATAGGAATTCTAAGAGTGAGACTGTAGCAAACAGTGAGTTAAGAATCCTGAATGTGACTAGTTTTTATTAAAAACATCCATTTCCCGTGCATAAACATGTATTGATATGTAGTTTACCTAAGATATAAATAAAGCTGAATGCAAAATACAGTCACTTGTGTTATTCTCAAGAAGAATAATAGATGCAAGAATGTGAATTTTATACCATATGTAGGATATTAATTGTTAATGTGACCTGAATATGTAATATGTTTGTTTGATATAACGACAGATGATATTAGTCTTTTTGCCTAAAGTCTCATGGTATGAAATGCAAGAAAGGTTTTCAAGATATTCGTTGCCTAACTTTTATGTGGGGAAGCCCAAGGCTGTCATTACCATATGGCTTGTCACTGCAATAGGAAGGAAAACTCCTATAGTTAACAGTCGTAACAGGTTTTTGTAACCCAGGTTTGTAGGAATCAGTAAGAAATAATTTCATCATTGATTTAAAGAGGTATGAGGAAATACTCTGAAGTATTACTTTGTGTACATTACAGGAACAGACTCTGCACTACTCAGTTCATAGTTGGAGGAGAGCAAGGAAATATGAAGTTATTTTGGAAACATAAACTGGGAATATGACATCTAAAGTAAAAATTATGGTCCAAAACCCTGCTTAGATGTTGAGATAAAATGTTTAGAAATGTCTAATCTTACTAAGAAGCACTAATTCAAGTTTATTTTAAGTCCATTTCAGTTAAGAAGTTAAATATTATATGGCAGGCTTAGAACTGCCCCAGTCTCTGTGCCTGCAAAACTAAGAAATTACACAGATTCATACCTAAATGCCCATCATAGACATAAACTTTAAACATTTCTGGAACATGTAGATGAAAATAGTTTATTAGAAAATGCTTATAGAACATTTATTTTAAATAAATTTTAGGTGTTTTATTTTAAAATTACGTTTAAGTGGTTTTAAAGCAAAACCACTATTAATAGTCTTTAAGTCTTTTATCAGTAGCTTAATTGTTGGGCTGCTTTACTAGGAAGTGGAATGCCAAGGTTTAATTTTTCTTTCAGTTAAAACCCCTGTCTCCAGCTTCTGAAAATGAGCTCTATCTACAGTAGTAAGTATTTCAAGATAAAGGCTCTCCAAAGTAAGTTAGAAAAAAACGCTCTTAGGAGTCACATGCTCTGAACGAGATCAAGTGAAAGGGAAGTGATTAAATATTTCATGTTCATGAGAGGTTCTGGATTTCAGTTCTAGGTCTCAAGATTACTTCCGTTTTCAGCAATTTAAAATGTATAGAAGTCCAGAAAGAAATCATTCCAGAAAGAAATCTATTCAGAGAGAATCTGTCCAGAAAGTAAGCCTTGGAGGTGGATCTCTCCTCCTGGTTATTTACCATAAGGAGCAGGTAAATAATGTTTCTCCCTGTCTTGTGGAGCATCTTCCATTCCCTAGGCTTCAGTGCTCTAGTCTCACAAGGGCAGTTGCCTTTTCTTAGAAAGTCCAAAACGTTCATGCTCGCGATTAAAGGAGGTAGATGCTTGGTAAGGTCTGTGCTCACGCAAACTTTGGGGAAGGGTGGGATTGCCAGCCCTAGACAGTAGCGCTGTAATTCTGCTGGTAGCTCTTTGGTTCTTCCTGAGGTGAGAGACTCGAGTGCCCTCAGCAGCTCAGCCATAGTCCATGACGGGAATGTAAACCCACGCAATGTGTTCAGTTACAGGGCTATCACAGCGTCCTGAGTTTTCCTGATAAATCTGTGCCTCATATACAGTGTCTCGATGCCTAACCCTAGGATTTGCCTTTACATTGAGTCGCAGGCACTTAAAATTCTGCTTGTTGCAGCTTCCTAAATCTTGACTAATTGAAGAGCAGCCATCAACACTGTGTAAGAGCTATGATTACAACTACAGTCTTCTGAGACCTAGGGAGGTGTTTTGGCAGGTGTGTTACTCTGCACCATTTACTATTACTGTATTATGTTTTGAAGTCTGTATTTTCATTTCTGTATGACCAGATCTTGACTTTGTATAGAAATTATGTGTCTTCAAATTTTCATGCAGTGCCTGAAATCGTTTCCCTTTGATGAGTATTTAAGGTAACCAGCTGTCCCAGATGTGTCTTAAGTAGAAGACTGGTTCAAAGGAAATACAATGCAGCCACCGCCAATTTGAGAGATGCTAATGTCAGGCAAGAAGGAGTTAATGTGGACTTAAATATATCTGAAAGCAAACACACTTAATGATAATGACAAGTACTTATGCAAATGAACTGCTAATACTCATCCAGCCAGAGGTGATTAAGTCGTTTAGGCCAACTGGAGATTTCACCCAGCAGGGTGAGGAAGCTGGTAAGAGACAAAGGCATAAATAACTTCAGGGTTTATAGCTCTAGTGCTGCACTTAAGCCACATTTCTCTGAATTATCCTTTCTTTCCTTCCCCTTGCCTTCCCCCAAGAAAGAGGTCACAACTTCAGTTACCTTGTAAATCTTTTAACCTATACATTTTCAGGCCTGTAAGAGCACAGTAACTTATCCCAGAGTGATATGCTGGTATTAAATAGACTGGAATAATGAGCAGACCTAAGGGATTATCTAGTCTAATACTTAATTATGTAGACTAGGATCAAGGGAGAAAGTGGAGGAGTTACATCTGTCTCTAACTCCTACAGTGTATGTCCACAGAAAACAGTTATTGGTGATTTTCATATTAAAAGCGTTACTTTGATGAAAGAAGGCAGTATAGGCATGAGTGAAATTTAGGTCTACAGAAAATAGTGAAAAGAGATCTTCAAGCAAAGTGAACTACGCTGTCTGAAACAGAAAAAAGGAAAATTATTAGCTACTGGAATGGCATTGTAATAGTTCTTTTTATTCCCAATACTTCACTTTAGTGTATAATTTTTACGTGCTGTTAGCATATAGTTGGATGTTATTGGAAGCCAGTGAGGTTTCAAGTGGTTAGTTTTCCCTTTGTCCTGTATTTCATGGGAGAAAACCCCTTGTCCTTCCCTATAGAGGATGGCGCAAAGACATCTGTAAAGCTAAACAGCACCTAAGTAAGTAGATGAGGTTGATCTGAGAAAAGAGGTTGGACCTTTTTGCAGATATGGAAGGCACAATAGATTTCTAACAACTATACATCTTCTTCAGTTGTATATGTGTATATATACACACATATGTATGTATTTTAGAACAAATAATCCAAGTTCTACTTTTTATATTAAAGGCTATTTTACTAAATATATTTTCCAGTCAAGCAGAAATTGGATGTTTGATATATAAAGAAACTTCTTACTCACAATTATAACTATCTGTTTTGTGCTGTTGTGACTAGTCTTCCAGAAAAAATGCTTGTATGGACTCATGACTCAACAGCTTCAGGGAAAAGCCAGTAGTTAACAAGTGTTATCAATCACTCCTCAATCTGGTCTTCATAGCTGGGAGAAGAGGATCCAGCTGTCTGAGGGTGTCTGATTAAAAATTCCTTCTTAATAATCTCCCAGTCTTTTTCTTGTGCCCACACATGTTCTATACTTTTCTGTGGGCTTGGGGAAATGAATGGATTAGTACTATCATGCCTCTGAGTCAGTAAGTTAATTAAAGGCAGCATGTATAAAATGGAACAATGAATTATTTAGAGGATAACAAACATGATCTAAAATTCCATTACTCACATTTCAAGTCAATTTTTAGTTTCAGAATTCATATAGCAATCCCTAATATTTTTGCATATTGCTGAAAGTAAATGTTTGCAAACAACATGTTTGCTAAAGTTTCAACTGGAAGTCTCTTGAGTGCTTTCTGACTTTACATTTGGGATGTTTGATTTCCTCCCTGTTCCATGTCCCCAGTGAAATTTCAGGCAGTGGTGGGAAGATAGAGAATCGTTTGCCTGAAGATCAGCACTAAACATAATGAGAGGTGTAGGTTTGGACCCATATTGCATACCCTGTCTTGTTTGGAAAATCTCTGTTTAGATTTTGCTATGACTTTTATGATGAACCATCTGAAACTTCAAAACATTCCAAATTGAGATCTGAGTTTTACAACACAAAATACGTATACACTTACTCACCACATCCATGTGCTTGTTTTTCATACATCTAATTAAGGCAACCTGGGGATTTTTTGTGTGTGTATGTGTATGTGTGTGTGCAGAACCCTGCAGCACAAATATTTCTGTTGATTTCACTGGTACATTTTCAAGCCCGTGGTACGCCTAGACAGAATGTTTTCCTACAAAAGGATTTATTTCTTGCCATTTAAAAACCACTATTGACTGTCTTTACTGTAACACATACTTTTCTGCACCTTCATCATCACTCTCAGTATGGAAGGCCCTGTAAATCTGCAAGACTAACTGTCAGCAGTGCATTTATCTTATGGCGTCCTAATTAGAAACAACTCTAGAATGTTTCTTTTATTTAGAGCCAGAAGAGGCCATTGATCTGTTGTTCGTAATGACTGACATCCATTTGGCACAGGAGAATGAAATATCTACTTTCTGAATCTGGGTTATGCAATGTAGTATTTATTTTAATAACTAAATAAATGGTAAATATTTATAAAATATCTGACTAATGTAAGCACTAAACTCCTGCAGATTTTCAATGAGAGCTGGGACGGAGTCCCCTTTAACTGAAAAGGGGACCATGTATTCCTGCTGCACTGCAACCGCTGTCATTCACTCCCTGAGCCCATAGGGTACAAAACAAAGACTTAGGTATTGTGTAGTCTTCTCATGAGAATCAAGACTGACCAGATCTGCTCTTTTTATTATTACTAAAAATTAAAATTAAAAAAAAGACCAAAAAACCCTCATCAATCACCACTTTTTAAGAACATACTGACTTTTGCCAAGCTTTTAGAAAGAGGATATTGGAGGGAGTTTGTCCTCAGATGGGAGCTGTAGCAGTTCATGCCTCCCTGAGCTCAGTGTTTTATATAGCCAGCGTCACAGAGAGGTATTCTGAAATTAAGCATACCTCTGCTCATCGTGATCACATTCTCGTTCTGATCTCAGTGTGAGGCACCCAACAATCATTTATGAAATGTACTTTGTAACAGCCGTAAATATTCTATGTGTAATTTGGGAGTCTACATTCTTCAGCTATTATTCAAAAGTCTGGAATTGCCGAAGACTGAGGAGACCACAATATTTTTTCTTGTTGCCCACAGATTTTTATAGAGATTGAGAATTTTGTCTCACTCTTTTGTAAAGATTAAGTTTTGCCAGGTTTGAGAGGGCTGCCTTTGTGAATGTTTTGGATTTCCACATCTAAAAGCTTTATTTCTTCAAGAAATTTCAAGTTCTGCACTCACTTCTCACTTCTGAAACTTTCCTACTCAAGTTTGTACTCAAGAATGGCAGAAGACTGCAAAGCTCACCGGGACCATTCTCAACATACTTGATTTTGAAAAGAGACTGGGAAGCAGGGTTACACCTGGAACTTCTATTATCATTTTCTGTTGTGATCCCTTACAAGTCAGGGGCACCAACAGATGAAAGGTACAGGAGTAGCTTAATACTCTTCCATTTAATGGAAACATCCAATCTTCTTGTTGTTAAAGATTTAAATGTAAAACATCCATTTCAGTATGTGCCTTCAGACATTGCCTTCTGATTCTGATCTGCATCAGTTCTTTGAAAAAAATGAACAGCGAGTTAATCTCATTTTTCTGCTTGAACTTTTGATAAAGAGAGCATAGAAATATATGTATGAAATGCAAACTCCATACCCATACAATCCTGTTCCTAAAGAAAGCAAAGACAAAAACATTAATTTTGGAAGACAGGGGTATATATTCTGTTAACCAGCAAGCAATAGCCTGATTATGACATTGGTACTTGCAATGTTCTAAAATGCTTTATTTAATAACTTTTCAGCAGAATATAGTTATGCCCAGGTTGAGTAAAGTTCAGAATTCTTCATTAACTATCATTTTCTTTTTTTGCAGAAGCAGCATTGCACTTGAAAGGGACACACTTGTAGGTTATTAAGGGCTTCCCCCACTCTCCCTTTCCTCCCCTTTAGTGCTGAGAGTCTACACTGTATTGGACTGGGCGTATTAGCTGTATAGTTTCATATGAGTACATCTAGAGTACACATGTACTAGTCTTCTGTGCTTAGGCATGCATACAAATCATACATATGGGTCCAAAGCCAAACCCCAAATTCGGTAATGTTTACATCATTATTACATCTTTGCTGTAAGGAAGCTAGTAAAATGTCATGCAAAATTGAATTTTTAATCCCATATGAGAATGCTGTGCAAAATAATGCTTATCTTCCTTATTTTTCTGTCCTGATAATGATATATGAACCCTCGACATAAAATGGTAGAATCCTACATCTCTGACATTTGGCACTGAAGCAAAAGTGAGATATAAAACTTCCATTCAAGTGTAGTGGTATCTTCTTTTCTTCCAATATTTCTTTTACTAAACCATCCTAGAAATAGATCAATTTTGCCTAAAAAATTAATTGCCTAGAATTTGGTTTTTATTTTTTATGATCAACCCTCATTGACTCTTTTAACTATTGTACTATGAAAACAATTCAAAACCTTCTTAACAGTGATAGTAAGCAGGAAAAGCCCTTACTCCTTTAGATTCAAAACGTTTCTGTAAATTTATTTAAGGTCCTGTAATAACAGAGGCTAGTTCACAGGTAATGATCATGTGAATCTCAAGCCTTTTTTTTTAACAATTTATGTCGCTCACCATGCAGGAAAAATGAATGTAGGCTGAGTCGAACTTTCATGAGAAGGTGGAGTTTTTGTCAGCTTTTATTCCTCCAGAGAAAGTATCTGGGGAAAATGGATAATTACAATGCCAATTTTTATTATCAAAATAATATGCAAAATTTATGACCTGATAAATCTGTCCTTGGATGGAGATTCTCATTTTGATAATCCCTCTAAAATGAGTAATAAAGCACCTCTGATAGTAATAAACCATTTTTCTGTGACATTTCATGATAAGTGTAACAACAAATAACGAAGGAACTTCAAAGACTGCTTACTTCAAAAGCTCTATAAAGTCCATTTGAATAAAATCCATGACTTTCATAAAAGTGGTGTTGAAAATGTCATGAACTAAATTAATGGTCTACATCTCTTTGCTTCATATTGTCTCTATTTTAATCATAATTTATTCTTCAGCACATCCTGCATCTTGTTGATTGAAGGAAATATTAAATCCAGCTGAGCTTTAAGCAATTTTAAAAGGAATGAATGAATATAATTATACATGTTAATAGTCCTGAATCTGCTTTTTTATTTGCTGCTGTCTGTCATATAACAGATCAGTAAGCTTTGCTTTTTATAACTATCATTAATCTTTCATAAAGATTAAAAAAATAACCATTCTACAGCTACATTGTTTTAGTTTTGTTACTATAGCCTTGTTTTAATGTTCCTTCTGTGCCAGGAAAGGGAACTGCTGATGATCTGATCAACTTCTGGGGGGGGGGGGGGGGGAATCAACTTTTCTTAATAAAAAAATAAACTATTCAATGTTTTAGTTACAAAGAAAATCTCAGTTGAGAATAGGTACGATTGACTCTGAAACCAATGTTTTAAGACAAAAGTATTGTTTATTCGATAGTTATGAAGAGTAATGACAATATAGACTACAGTATTCAGTTAATTAATGTTCTTTTATACCAAATTATTCAGGTATGATGGGGCTTTTTTGGTAGAGTTTGTTATGGCTCAGAGGAGGAATAAGGTAGCTTGAGTTCTGTCCTCAGTCTGATCCTGGTCAATCGTAACTCCAAAAAGACATACTCTAAGGTAGTTTTTAATACATTACCCTTTGGCATAAAGGAACAAATACTTCTATCACTGATGCTAAATAAGAGCTAGGGCAACTGAAACAGTTCATACTTAAGAATTGCACCACAGAAGCATGCTTCTCGAATACTATGAATCAGAACCATGCACATGAAGTCCATTGGTGTAGATATCCTGATCACCAAGGGTTTGTCTTTCATTCGAATGTATGAATGTCTTGCTTTCTATTCCAGGTCATGGTTGCAATATATGGCAGGAAATGCAATATTGACAATTAGGGAAACATTTAAAGTGAGCGTCATTTTACTGTAGGGTTACGCATAGCACAGGTTGCAAAATTTGCCCTAAGAAGCAGCCTGCCTTAGTGACATATTATGAACACCAGTCTGCCTTCATGTGTCCGAGCTAACTGTCTAGTGACAGCTGAAACACAAATATATAGAGATATATGAATCAATGGGACAATTTCTGTCTGTTGTGATTTCAGCAGAGACAAGGCTTTGTTTCCTCTACTTGGTTCTGGCTGGCATTAGCTTTCCACCAAGAAACTGTTGCCCTGTCTGGATGCTCGTCTGTCTCAGACTCTGTGTGTCATCCTCCCTCTCCTTTCTCTTAATACTCTTAAGCCTGTTTCCCAAGGAAAGAGTCGTATTCAACCTGCCTGTCAGAATGCAATCCCTCCTCTCTATCCCTGTCCAGGCCCTACAAATTTGGAATTTCAGCCCAATTTGACAGAGGGAGAAGAATCTTAAAGAAATATGTATTTTGAAATTCAGTTTGTTTATACGTGTCAGTGTGGTCAAAATGTATCTTAAAAAAATGCCTTTTTTTTTTTTTTTTTTTGAAAGAAAGCATGTGAGCAGAGGACAGACTACAGTCTCACAGTATCCAGAGGAAGCGGGGGGAAGCTTTCCTTGCAGTACTTCCGCTGTCACGCATTGGTGAATCTCATCACAAACTGTGATTGCCAGGCAACTAGTCTTGTCCAGTCATCCCACCAGGTTTCTCCAGCATTTTCACTGATCATGAAATTGCCTCTCCCTTTCTACAAGTAACAGCTAGAGGCATGAAAGAGCTGAGAGGTCCAAGTGAGATCCACTGGGATGTAGTGGCAAACAGTGGCAGGACAAGCAAGGAGGTGATGTGACCACCTCAGGCTCTTGGCCAAAGTTTGTGAGCCACCCATTGAGGGTTAACTCAGTGAATCACCAGGACCACTGTTTTGCTGCTATTAATGAAAAGCAGATTTGCTGGTGCCTTTGTGATGCATGCTATATGACTTTCTGGAGCTGGGGTGCCACTGACTGTGTGAGCTACTGGGCGGTATATAAGAGATGTGCATTATACTCCATTACATACCTACTGTAATAAAAGGGCAAATCCTTTTTCTTGTTTGTTTGTGTAGGATACGCAAGCCGAAGTAGGATTCAGGATCTGTTGCTGTGTACATCACAATTATTCATAATCTTCCTCCCTCCCAATCTGTCCTTTTGTTTTCCATGTATTTTTTTTCTTGTGTCATTGCTGGTAGTGATAGTGTTTTTCCTTGTTAAGTCTTAATTTTATCTAGTTATAAAAATGGAAAGAAAGCCTCAATTGCATAAGAATGCTAGGTTACACTGATTCAAAACTAGTGCTGTGTTATTTTTCAATAGTAGATAAGTTTTCTCAGTAAGACTGACCTTGCAACTTATCCACTGGGGAGCTAGATAATACAACTGCACCCTTTGAGATGATAATTATTGCTGAAGTAATGTTGGACAGATATTTATCTGTGAACATTTCTGTTAAATAGCTGATATTATTGGCCTTTCCCAAAAGCAATTTATATTTTAATATAGAATCCCCAGGTTATATTTTAGCTAGCAATATCAACTTTACACAAATTTCTGCAGAAGTTATATTCAGCAACAGAAGTTCCCTTAACAACCCCCAACCATGTAAATATGGTAACTGAATCCTTGTGTAGTTGAGCTTCGGAGTAGTGATATACCAATGCCTGAATGTTTCTTTGAAATCACATTGGTTTCCTCTCAGGATAGCTGAAAAAGATCAAGAAGCATAAAGTCAAAGAGGGAATAACAATTAAGGAGACTGATCCTGTATGTCACTAAATAACCTTTCCTATTCTTATGTGACTCCTTTAAATTAATATGGTCAGATGTGAACATAAACGTGCCTCTGCTTTTCTAGTAAGACTGACAACTTGTAATAAGGTTTGTAACACTGCAGGTACCCTTTTTGTCTGTGAACTCAGTCAGTACTAAATACTGCTTTGTCTGCCATTGAAAAACCCTGTCAGCCTTTTTGTTTAGCCTGAACTCTGCTCTAAATATATTCCGGATGAGATGCAGGGGGAGGAATGGAGTGCAGGATGGTGGATTGCAGCTGGGTACATACACAATAAGGAAGTTTCAGGTTGCTGAGGCAGGTCTTGACAAATGTCTCAATGAATATCTCTTACAAAACCTTAGAAACCTGGTAACCTAAAGAGAACCCTTCAGTTTAGATAATATCAATGCCATACAGCTCTCTATATCGTCATATTTGGTTCTGGGTTTTTGTTTGTTATTTCTTTGAAGGTGATGTCTCAGTTATGATTTCTCCTTTAATTTTCCTAATACAGTTTGTCTTCAAAAATTTAATTTGTTTCTATTTTGCACAGTCCTCAACATGGATCTTAAAATAATATTAAATATGCTTTAAATTATATTAATTTTAATAATTATAAATAATGATAATGTATTGTTATAAAATATAAAATCATGTATACCATCATCTGAACAAACCTGCTTATGAGTAAATGTCTGTCTAAATATAGTAATTATAACTTCCTTTAGCTTAGAGCTGTTTTGTCTCTACTATCTTTACTTAGCTGTGGGAATTCAAATTAAAATTTGCCTTATTAGGTGTGGGTAAATACAATTTTGCATGCCTCTCCCAGTTTCTATACCATGACCTATCAAGGTCAAAAGGTTTGCATTAAAATGTTCTTTCAAATGGTGAAGGCTTAGTTATTTTAGGCAGAAGTAATATTCCTATTATAATGTGTTTGCAGTATTAACTATTCTAGACTTGTAATAGTAAGGCTTAAAAACTAGAAAGGTATTACGATAACTGAATGAAACATTAATCTTCGTAGATGGAGCTGTGTTTGACAGTGGACAGAAAACAGATATAGGTACAGAAATTAAATAGGTGGAAGGGTAGCAAGGGGAATGGATGCCAAATTGGCCTGCAGGAGTAGGAGATGTACTCTGACGGTCCCCAGGAACCTCTTCCATCCCTGCACTGCTGTGTCACCTCCCACACGTCCTTTAGGGCTATGCAGTTACACAGCTAGCTATCTGGATTGTAATTCATATATGGAGATATGCTTCGTATATCTCCATAAATGTGAGGAGATCACAGTAAACAGCTAAAGGACAGATGCTTAACACCTGTAATGACCGAGGATTTATGGATCTACATGAAAGAAAAGTGTTGGTTTGTGATATTCAAAGAACAGAGGAGCAGAGGGCAGTAAGGAAGCCTAGCATGATGTATTGTATACAAAGTGAGCATGATGGATGCATATGTAGTATATTTGTTTAATTACCAATACATAAATATATCATGTGTTGGAATGTTACACTTTCAAAATACAATTTTAGTGAGAAGCTCAAACTGAAAAAGGAAAGATCTTTGGTAGAGGTTTAAGATTTAATTTGATTTACATAGGAGGGATAAAATTCACACTTACTCTATCGCTTAAGTGGATTTTTCCATCTTCTCTCTTTCCTTTTAACTGAGCTAAAATACTGGCTTTTGCTAAATCCAAAATAGATTTTTTGTTGTGTGTTGGGCTTTATTGTACTTTTTTTTTTCTTTTTGAATTAATTTCTAAGTGACAATCTATAGAACTGAAAGCCCAGCACTAGTGAAGTTGAGATTTTTCCCCCCAGAAATATGGGTCTATGGTTTCAGCTGTCATTTTTGTGTTTTAAACCTGATGCAAGGAACTATGGCTGTGTGTATTTTGCTAAATAAGAAGATAAGGAACAAATTTCTGATCCCAGTGCTGAGCATACTGGCTGGTTTGTATTCACACTGCCAAAGACTAAGCTGCTATTAAAATGCCCTACCCAAAATTATATTTGATTTGGGCTGAAAATCCTTAAGTGACCCAAACAGAGCTAGTGAATAACTTAACCAATGTGGAAATCAGGGGCTCAGACCTCAACCTCATTCCCCAGCCCTCTTTTATTTGACAGTACAGACAGCATGCAAAATTTCACCTCCTGTGCTCTATGCTTTGGATGTCGTACCACACATACTGGAAGGTTTAGAACCACTTAAATGTGAAGGTATTTCTGCACAATTGTTCTTTTGACTACATAATGACTGAATTTTCTATAGGAATTAGATGCCTGTTTAGGTCACTTAGATCACATAGAAATGTTGTGGAGAATAGCCTTGAAATAACCTTGCATATAGGCAAAATTTGATATTGGTATAGCTCTGCTACACACTTTCCCTTAAAGGCAAATCATATTCCTTTTTTGGTTTTTTTGACATCTAGTAACCATATCTAAATACAAAAGCCATTGTGTGTTACCCATGAGGAAAGCAGGCTTGAAGATGACTGCAAAACATAAAGACCATTTCAGATTTCTTCTGTTTTGTCATAGTCACTGTATGTTTTTAGGTTGAATTATTTTTAACGTATTGGTTAATATTGGCCAGACTTTAAAGTTCCTTTTGATATTTTCACAATTTTAAATCTTTCATGAACATTAAAACTTGAGTACATTTACTCAGCTTTGCAATTTAATTCTCCACAACTCCAGACAAATCCTGAGCATTTGATCAGTGACAGAGAAAGCTCTTTGTTGTTATTTAAGTAGATTTTTACCATGGAGAGTTAGGTATAAAGCTTGGGTCTTTGGTGTTCTGATAGTAACTTTGTCTTCCCACTCCCTACATCAAAATATTATATTCCTAACCACATGCTTGGAATTGCACTTTCAGCAAATGTAAAGCAATTTAAAATCTTTGACAATCCATACAAATTGCAAGATCAGTGTGTCCAGTATACCCTCAGAAACACTTTATTTTTACAAATGAGTTCATGTTTACTGCTGCTTACACCTACTGAGGTGCAATCCCTCATGGGTGAAAGGCGGGAAAAGGGTTTCAGACCTCAGAAGGGGCTGGCTGGCTGTAATAGCAGGACTCGCTGAGGTGACCTGATATCCAGGCAAGCAGATTTTGTGCAAATGCAGCTCTTTGAACTGACTCCTCTTCATGGTAAGTTAAAAAAAAAACCCATACTTGCTTTAAAATCCACTGGCCTGTGGCATCCCCTTTCTGCTAAGAGAACAGCCATCATTTTGTCTAGTCCTTCTAGTCTAGTCCTTCTGCGCCTGATTTGCTACAAGCTTCTCCCCCCCAAACACTGTGCTATATTTCCCTGATAGAAATACAATAGATCTGCTTTCTTTTACAAATGACATAACTAATCAGATTCTGAGGGGGAAAATGGAGACAGCTAACACATATTCATTACCACAAGTGTTATGCAGGCTTCATTTTTTTCCTCACAAGATTGATTAATTAAATATTTATGAAAGAAAAACACCTGGCATACTTCCATAAACAAATAGGTCTCCTGTGGGTTTGCAACAGCTGAGGAGAGTTTGGAGGGACCACGGGGATCTCAGGGTAAAGACTTCCTCACAGCTTGAGTTCTTACACATTGCTGTTTCTCATAAATATGCAACAACACACAAATAATTTCTATTTTGAAGACAGTGCAATATCAACAGATGAAATCCAAAAGACAGCTAAAGAGAAAGGTAAAGATTAAGCAGAAGTACTGTATGTGGGGAAAATGGCTCATTTTTATTTCTCTAAGAAAGGTCTAGTCCTAAGGAGGCTCAGACAGCTGGGACCCCTTTTATAAGGTATTTGTCTAGGGCTTCTAGTTAAGTAACGAAAGCCTTAGACTGAAGAGATCTGTTGAAATCTAGGGCAAGGGTTAAGAAATTATGCAAGACACCTAAAAGTGGGATATTCATTCTGTTCACTATTTCAGCTGCTCTTCCAGATGGATCTGCTTTATAGATACTTCCCTGACTCTTCATCTTCAGTGGAATGTTTTCACTGGTATGTCACTGCTTTAAAAATAAAAATAATTGTGCCACTGGCTTCAGCTACAATTTAGCTGGCATGATTGCTTTTATCGACCACTGCTTTACTGTGGCCAGTTTCCTACAACTGGTTGTTTTAGTTCTTGGGAGTGGAAGCAATGTAGCTGTTAGTGTCAAATTCTTGTGCAGTATCCTTTACATGTGCTTACATGCCATGTGCTTTTTGTATGTTGTGTTATACTTCATCATACTCCAGATATGTGGGTTTTTGGTTTTTTTTTTTTTTTTTGGTTGGGAAACCTTAGAAACTAGCCAGCTGTCGTGAAGCTCAGAAGATTAAAGTTCAGCCTATATGGGAAATGATCAAGACATATTAACTGACATGTGTTTCTGAGGCCAAACTCCAAAAATTATTCCTTCTGATGACAGTTTCTGATATTGGTCAAATGTTAATGTATTTCTGAAGTTCAGACACAGCAAAATATAAAAGTTTACAAATCTTTAAAATGTTATGAAAAAAACCCCAAACTTCATTTGGATTTTGTTCTTTTACAAAGCTGGGCAAATATTAGAAAAAAAAATCCTTTGTCATTTAGCATTTTTAGATTCTGAAACAGAAAATATTGTTTATAAAAGAAAAAGGGGTTTCTGAAAGTTCAAATAGTTAATCATTGAACTAATATGGATCAAACTTTGGGTGTTTTTTGATTTAGTGGTTTGTTTTGTTGGGGTTTTTTTTGTCAAGAGATTTTCTTTGAGTCACTATATTGTGTTTGAATGGAGTATTTCTGATCTGTGAATTGTTTTAAGGATTAAAAATGAGAGGATGATAAATATGTCAGTCTATATAGGAGAAGAAAAAACAAAGGGTTTTTGATGAAGCTCTGCAAGAACAACTGGTTTGTAGTGATAAAGTCTGGTGTTGTGTATAATAGTGTAGATAAAGCAGTATAATAGTGTAGATAATAGTGTATAATAGTATAATAGTGTAGATAAAGCAGTACTGTGTTTGGTATTAGGAGTAGGTAGTAGTTTGTCTTTCAGGTAACCCCCTGTAAGGTGAAATGGTTTTGTTGCTAATTCTCTCACTTTTGTTCAAAAAGCTAATGGAATAAATAGAAGCTTTTTCTTGAGCTGCAATATATCAGAAATGAGATTTTACATGCTTTCGCTTGTATTGTGCATACCTTCACTGCATGAGTATTTGGGGAAGGTTTACAAGTACAGAATACAGAATAACCTTTTACATGCCACCCCTTTTTGCCATGTTAATCTCTCTTTTTTTTTTTCTTTTTTAGTTTCACGTTTCCAGAAATTATGAATATTAATATACAGTATATATTGATGTAATGCATTTTCAAAGAGAAGTTACAAAGTCTTATTTAATCTAGAGCAGACTTATGTGCCTGTAGTTTCTTTTGGCTTTCTTTAGGCATCTATAACAACAGTATAATGCATTCCAGGTTTAACCTGTTACTTTAATGAAGGTGTTGAGCCTACATTCTGTAAAAATCCAAAATCACTCTCTGAAATTAATGTGAATACTGGATGTCCAAGGATTGGAGAATTCAATCCTAAACTTTCAGAAATGTATTGTAATTGTATATGGTGAAGATGTTAAATGTCCTGACTAGAAAGAATATTAATACTGAGTGGAAGCAGATAGATCTTGATTTAATAAAATCTCTTTATTTCTTGCTAACCGAAAATGATCACAGGATTGTTTAAAAAGGATGAACCACTGAAATCACCTTGTTAGATATAAATACTTAATAGCATCCATTATAATGAAATAAAAAGTGATGGTTGTGAGGTCAAATGTGGGAAGGAGAGAGTTCAAAGACAGTGTAGACCCTTCAACATAATATAACCTAGCTTTAAAAGGGAGAGAAGAAATGCATTGCTTGATGAGAAGAAAAGCCTCGTGTAAGCTTGATAAATATTCAGGATTTCTGTGTAATAAGAAGTGGAATCTGATGAATGAAATGTCACGGTAAAATCATTTTAATCAATAATAGAATGTGACATTATTCAGACCATAGTAATATGTCTTCTCCTTTCTATTTTTCCCCTGTGGTATTCTTTTTTTTTTTTTTAATAGTTTTGGGGTTGGGTTTTTCTTTTGAATATTTTGTTGTTGGTTATAAACTTGAGATTGGTTATGCTAATATGATGTTGTTGCAACTTTCTTCTGCAGCTAACATATTGAATATCACAATTCTAGACATAAACCTCTGAAAACAGGTGTAAATGAAAGCACAGTATTTTCTAGGAAGATTTATGTATTAAAAAAAAATTGCCTCTCCTCTCCCCCCAACTGATGCTTTTAAATATAAAATTGGGATTGGATTACAGTAGACGTCGTGTGTGTAGGGAATGCTTGTTAAGACTCTTGGGTAATGTAATAATGATCCCAGTGTAAAGAACCATGGATGAATTATGTACTATTGCATGCTAGTTGTCATTTGCTTTGTTGCAATGTTTACTTTAGCACAGTAAAATGAGATCTTTATTTTTCATTATTGAGATCTTGTGTTACGGTGGTAAAAATTATGATTTTTATAATGCCTTCTGATGATAATGATTTATCATCCTCATAGACTCTTTGATGTGAGAAAGCTGAAGTTTATTTTGAATATTAAGCAGATAGTCTGCCAGTTCACCTTCATAATCTCATGGATAAAGTAATTAAGAGACATCACTGTTACTCAAGGTTTGGTTTTGGCAAAACCAGCACTAAGTTCTCTTTACTCCTACCTGCAGTCCCAAGACCATCTTACTGTGGACCTCCCAGCTCAGGTTTTGGAGTGCAGGAGACACAAATCAGCATATCCTATTTCTTTTGAACTATTTCTAAGCTTTCTAAAAGTCTTGGTGATGAGCAACAGCGGCCAGCCAGAAGGCACTATGGAGTGAATGAGCTCAATGGAAATATTTATTCAGTAATATTGAAAACTTGCCATTCCTCTGGAACATTTTAGGTATTGATTTTAGAAAAAGAGATGTGTCGTGGTTTGAGCCCAGCCGGTAACTCAGAACCACACAGCCGCTCGCTCACTTCCCCCCCCCCCCCCTTCTTTCTCCCCCCGCTCCCGGAGGGATGGGGAGGAGAATGGGAAGAATGTAACTCCCACGGGTTGAGATAAGAGCAGTCCCGCAACTAAGGTATAACACAGAACCACTACTGCTACCACCAATGATAATAACGATTAGTGAAATAACAAGGGGAGAGGATACAATTGCTCACCACCCGCCGACCGATACCCAGCCCGACCCGAGCAGTGATCTGGGCCTTCCGGGTAACTCCCCCCCGGTTTATATACTGGGCATGACGTGCTGTGGTATGGAATACCCCTTTGGCTAGTTTGGGTCAGGTGTCCTGTCTCTGCTTCCTCCCGGCTTCCCCTCCTCCCTGGCAAAGCATGAGACTGAGAAAGTCCTTGGTTGGAATAAACATTACTTAGCAACAACTAAAAACATCGGTGTTATCAGCGTTGTTCCCAGGCTGAAAGTTAAAAAACACAGCACTGCACCAGCTACTAAGCAGGAGAAAAATGACTGCTATAGCTGAACCCAGGACAAGATGAGACAAAATCTTTCAAGAACCTTTAACTGTTGTCATATGACCGCAGTCACATTTATGCTGAAACCAGACTGGAAGTAATACACAACTTCTAAAGCAGGGCAGGAAAACCCTTATTCCCCTGTTACTATGTTTGGTTTTTTGTGTGGTGTCTTTCTGCATGGTATTTCACCAAAGCAATATAGCTGATAAAGGACATATTACACATATTTATCTCTTTTTTTGTTTGATTCTTAGTAGCTTATTGTTTGGATTGATCTTTTTTCTTTCCTATAGCAACAGCATGGACTGAATATAGTCCATATATTAATATCAAGTGTTTATTTTTGTTTGGATCAGTTTGGCTTAATGTCATTCATATAATTAACATTTTGCAGAAATAATATTGATGGAAGTTATTGATCCCTCTTGTAGAAGCCATTGTATCAGTTGTGCTGAAGACTTGCAGATGTTTGATCCTACATTAGCCACAACAATTGGTTGATATAGTCTGTAGGCTGAAACCCACAGCCAAACCCAAGTAATCATTGATTGAGACACAGGGGAGCAAAACCCAGGTCCAGGAATGAATTTTGAAACACTGGGCTCACTACCAGGCTGCTGACCTCCTTGGGCACTGTACCTCTTTTCTAAGCCAATTTTGCTGTAGAGGGCACAAAAAGATAGCATTAACCGGGCTCCACGCTAGTATCTATTTGGCAGCTAAAGTTTTCACCTTTGTAGAAACGCTTCTCTCCTCCTGAGATTATTCGTGCTTTAAGGGTCCTATACAGCCCACTAAAAGTTTGCTTTGTATCTTCTGACTTTGGACAAATATCTTAAGGATATTTATAGCTGCATATCTTAAATACTTCTGTTAAGAGAATATAGTGAATTTTTCTAACGTTACAGCTTAAAGATTCCTATCACAAAGCAGGTGGAGCAGAAATTATTAATATAGGATTCCTCATGCTATTTTGCATCATGGATATCTAAAAATCAATGAGCCTTGCTGAAGGTCTTGGTACTCCAGAATTTCAGTTATTGATGATCCTTAAGTCAAATAAAGTACATATTGTCATGATATAACAATACCTATTGCTCAATGCTAATATTAATTTTTTAGTTCCTTATAGGGAAGTAGGCCAGAAAGAAATGAAATAAACTTTCAGTTTTAGGAGGCAAGTAGGATTTTTTCAAGTTCTTTTATTTTTATTACATGAAAGGTCATTTGTGATGTACTAGGCCAATGAAAGTCTAACTTTAAAATGTAATTTGCTTAACTTAAAAATGCTTTTCATATTATGAATGTCTTTCCTGTCTCAGATGTGGCTGTTTTAGGAAGCACTGCAAATAATGAATTACAGGTTAAGACTTTTGTTTAAAGTTAGTCTGTACAAAAGTATTTGAGTAAAGTAGCTGTACAATATAAATAAGCTTCTAAATAGTTGTTTGTGTAGGCATTGAGGAGTGCTATTTTCTTCATATATTTTTTTTCTTAATTTCAAGTCAAAACTCTTGTAAGTCTGCCTGCATAAACATAAATAAATGCATGTAGTAAAGAGAGGAGAAAATATATTCAGTATACGTCTGTGTATTTCAACATCAGAATGTTAGGCTGTAATCTGGTATAATTAAAATTTTCTCCCCATTACCTAACCTAAATAAATCCTTTCTTAAAATTGTGAACGGGTTTTGAGAGATAGTGTGTTTATGACTGATAATCACCTGCTAAAGCTTGCAGAACTGTTTAATTCAGAAAGTTGCTTGCCTTATTCAGAGTACATCAACCCCTCAGCTTTTCTGTTGAAATTAAGCCTTACAAATAATGCTTTAACTGGAAAGATATATTGTAATGGTATTATTTTTAAGTAAATGCAAGATAAGTTAGTGGGGCATTCTAGTGGAAATTTATGGCAGTTTTAGCATAAAATAACAAAACTACATTGACTGAGCAATGTGAACAGAATCCTAATGCGTGTTTAACTGCTGGCTGTTAGTTTCAATGAGTATGAAATAACACATATTTTATAAAGGACATAGTAGTTACTACATATAGGAATTGAAATCACTCTTCAGATTCATTATGCAACTTACCATGTGCTATCAAAAGACTGCTGACTTCTTAGGGGATCTTACAGAGTGCAATAATTGCTAACCAGGGCTATTGGAAAAATTTTTGAGATAAGTAATGACTTATTAATCCCTGTATGAGCTGGATTAATTTTAAAATACCCATGTGCATATAGGTACTTTTTTATGAAGTTATCCAAAACAACATTTCAGGTTTTGAAGCTGAAAATGAAACTGATTCATGAATTTTTTTGTACACTTTGAACAAGGGTGTCATCTGAATTTCAAACACATATTTGAGTGTCTGCGGATGTACTGTGTGTAACAGCGTACTGTTAAGAGTAGCTGCTGTAGAGAAAATCAGAGTTGTACTCTGTGACTGTTAGCTTTCTTGATATTAAGAATACTCTGATAAGTATCCCCAGTAGTTAACATCTATTCAAGGAAGCTAGACTGAATGAGCCCTGGGAAGAGCCTCTCATTTTCCCTGTTGATGACAGGTCTTGCAAATACATCTCTGTACATGCTTCAGCCTTTAAAGAACAGCGTGGAGGCAGAAATGCTTGAGTCAATTTCTGTTTCTTGAAGTACGTGTTGAGATAGAGAAGTGTCTTACTTGAGAAATATTAACTGAAGTTAGTGCTTAAAGCTTTGAGGATTAACTGGAGTTCTATGGTATGTTTGAAAAAACAAACCTTTTTTTTTTTTTTTTTTTATGAATAGACACTTCTGTGTTGAAGTTGAGGGGAGGTGTTATCTTAGTTCTACAGAACACAAAAAATATGTAGAAGGTGGTGTAGTAATACCAGTTGGTTGTACTCCTGAAAGAAAACTACAGCTGGCTTCACAGGACTGTGTCAGAGCAGCCTGAAGATGGCCAGTTGTTAATTCAAGTGTTCTCAGTGACAATATAATACTAAAAGAGCCCATTTTGGTTTCTTTAATTTTCCAGTATGTTCACATTGAGATTAAAATATTGAAGATGGGCCAACAAGTGTCAGTGTCTAAGGTACTAAAAGCAGTGCTAAAGCATGATGGATATCTAGTAACACATTATTGCTCTCTATTATCTGCTCTTGGCTAGATGAGTGATTTGTTCTTGGCTTCAAAATAAATAATGCAGAGTATACGAAGAGGCCATCTCGCAGTTCCTGAATCTAACTTGAAACTGTGATGAACACAGATATTACTAGTTGTTGTTCTTTTTTAAGTAATAAAAAACAGGGCAGTGTTACAATTTGGTGCCTCTTTTTGTTGAAAGTGGAGCAGTTTGCAGAATAAAGATAAGGTCCACCAAGTTCATCACCATGAATACTAAAAAAAGCACAGCTAGTTAAGGCATTTTCAAATGTAGTATTATAATGTATTTCAAACCTCAAAAGAATTTTCTTTCAAAGATATTACTTTTTTAAAATAAACTATAAAAATATTGCTTTGAACATAGTTTCTTCTCATGTGACTATTAAAGAAGTTATTTGCACTCTTCTATATGACTTTTTTCCCCATCTTATATTTTTGCTCTTTTCTGATTTATATGCTTAGTTAACATTGGTGATATGAGAGAAACGAAGTTTACTGTTTTGATCCCCAACTGACAAACTGATGACATATGTTAATGCCTGCCTTTGAGACAGCTTCTTGATTAAGGAGTGGAAATAGTAGATAAAATAAGCTGCTAATTCAAAGAGTGTAGAGCCTTTAGATAAAATCAAGTTTCTCAGTTTCTTTGTCTTACCTGTCCTTTGATGCTTGTTTACAGATGGGTATGTAAATTACTATACCGTAGGTTCAGGAAATAATATAACCCCCCCAGATTGCTGTGGTACTTATACACACACCCTGCCTCCACCTCCTCTGCACCACCCCTACCCTGAGGCTTTGTCAATGTGTTTCTGCTTAAAATACTTGTTTTTCTTTTTGAAGGGGGTTTTAATGCACAGAAGGGCAATTTGCCTCAATGAGTAGCCAAATACTGAATCCAGTCATTTCCAGAAAAGATTTCTGATGTTAAGCAATTTTTTTTAATATAACTCCCTTTTTGTAGAAGTATGTATAAAGGGCCAAATATTTAGTATCATCATTTAGTATCCTAGTGACACTCCAGGCAGCTAAAGCTCAGGGAGTTACCTGGGTATTAGTTAGTGGTAATACACTCTCTACAGAACTGAGCAGCCCAGTCAGGGAGACCTTTATATATACAGGATGTAACATAGACAAAAGCATGCTATCTGCTTTTTTTCCCCCTTGTAATGTCAGATTTAGTTCTGTTTCTCTAACATGTGTAATACAAAGATTGTTGTTTGTACACTGAGATTCTGGTGACATTAGGTTGATATAAAAATTTCTTTGCTCTTTTTCTGAACTCTCAAATTCTGAGAATTTAGGGAGAGTTTATGATTGAGAAGAGGATGTGGTCCAGGAGCAAAATGTATTTCAAAATAACTCTATGAAAATAGTATTAGGTGCTAGTCATGATTAATAGGAGGATTAAGGGGATATGGTAGAATGGTTTGGGTTGAAAGGGACCTTAAAGATCATCTAATTCCACCCACCCTGCCATGGGCAGGGATCTCATGTCATGTAAGTCTGAGATCTTACAACAGTCTTTAGAAAATGTTACTTCTCTTAGCTAATTTTTGGGAAGTTAATGCCCTAAAACCTTTCAGTCACTTTCCATATGAACCATATTGCTCCTTTTGTATTCACTTTGAAAAACGAATCTAAAACTGGATCCATTAAGCTTATGTGAACTTGCACACATGTGGAGCTGTTGAAACGAAATATCACTTTCTGAACGACATTGCCAAATTCTGAACTAATTTGGAGTTTGGAAGAGAGTCAGAAACTGGCAAAAGATTTACAGGAAGTAAGTAAAGGATGTACAAATAATAATATAAAAAACCACAAACCATTTCAGTTTGGGTAGCGCTTGAATTAAAGTGCACAGAAGACAGTGTAGGTGAAGATGCTTTCTTAAGCCCTCCCACTCCTGCACCATAAAAGTGATACTGGTGTGTGACCACCACCTCCCTACTGCCTTATCTGTGTTATTTATTGTAATAGCTATGAGTGAAGATTCTTGGTTCATGGGAAATGTCTGATTTGTTGTCAGTATGGTTTTGAGACCTGATTTCAGTTTTCAGCAGAAACTTGAAAGCTGCTTGTCTACTTTTAATCTCATAAAGCCTTTTTACTGGTATAAGGGTATGTCAATCCTGTATTTTCAGAGGGCATATATACACAAAATCAAACCTTGAAGAGGGATTTTTTTTTTTTTTTAAATAAGATTACAAGTAGATATGCAAAGTAAATCGCTCCCACTGCCAAAGTTCTTCTGACTGTTTTTTCCAATTGTTGGAACTTCTAAATACAGAATAATTCTTACCACAAATATTCTAAAAATTCATAGGATTAACTTCACATTTAAGTAGTCAGGGCCATGGAATCAGTCCTCTCACTCTCTTCTTGTCAAGAAATTTAGTAGATTTAATTTTCATGTTTGCAATCTGTTTCCTTTCTTGACAAATGTTAGAGAAGTGTTTCTTATGTGAATAATTGACTAAAAATTATCCTGTTCAGTACAGCTCCCAAGACTCAGTGTGAATTTTGCTTTAAATGGGTGGACTGCTGAATTCCCAGGGATTCTTCTGTCATGGGAAAGATCGAAACCTCATTAAGGGAAGAGTTGTGGGTGGCCCCGCCCCTGACACACCATGCTGCTTAGGTAGAGTCCTTATCCGAAAATGATGGTAATAACATTCCTGGTGTTGAGAGGAAATAGGTTGTGCAATCTGTCTGTTTGCTGATTTCCTTGCTTACAATACAACATGGTAATGAAAACTCTTGTTTTCGTTATAGCAGAACTTTAAATGGAGTATTTTACACCACAGCACAAAGTAAGAGAAAAACTGTTCCTCATAAAACCCAGAAGAATAGAAGTGACTAACTGTTTTTGTGGAATCATAGATTTATAATTCATGTCAGAGTGAGCAATCTGACAACTTCCTGCAATGCAGAGGCTATATAATTTCATAGAGGAATTTTTTCATCAGGCCGATAACTTCTTGTGTAGTCCAAGTACATCCACAAGAAGATAATGACTCTGGGGATTTCAGTTGCTGTTGTGCCCCTAGGAAATGGTTTACTGTGATTTTAACTGTTGTAGCAGCTGAGCTTATCTAATTTTTCATCTTGCAGCTGTTGGATCTCTGCTAACGTATTTCAGATTGAAAACCTTTGCACTAGCAGAAAGACTGTATTTTCTCTACACGCCACTGATAACAGGGAACGAATGAGCCAGGATTTAGGGATTGAATCTGTTCTGCTGGTGTGCAGCATGGGAGATGAGGAAGGACTGCTTAATAAGGATGAGTAGTTTGTTAAACTTTCATACCTTTGATATACTTTTGATTCTTTGGCAGGGAATAGGTGATATGCATCTTGTAAATGGTATGCTTGTAAAAGATCTTCAAAGATTTGCTGAATGGATGCTCATTGGAAACAGTAGCATATGGAAAGGATAAGTAGATGGTGTAAGATGGTTTCTTAGTGTGTGTTAATGACTCAAAATTCGTTACTGTTTTCTAATACGTAGGCAATAGAGAAATATCCTGCCTGAAAATTAGAACAAAATTTGGCTGTTGCTCTATTGTAACCACTTAATGTCACAGCCACCAGCGAACAGTAATTGTGCAAGAGTTACTGATGTTTCTATCTTTAAAAGTAAAACAAGTACCTCCCCCAAATTAGGTCACATTTATAATGAAATGGAGAACTTGTGCTGCAACAATTGTTCTCATAACATCCATCTGTAAAGTTGCTTCTCTGTTATTATAACCATATCTTGCCTCAGAATTTTGCAAAAAATCACACACTCAAAACAGGTAATAAGGTTATCAGAAGATGGAAGGAGATGATGCTTGGAAGGAAACACTTAGAGGAGCTAATCCAATGCCAATGCATCTGTTAAAATGCTGTTAATTTTAGGACAACGCTTATGGGAAAGCAAAGAAAATAATTTCAGCAGGTGGTATAAGGTTTTGTTGAAGGGGTTTTTTTGTGCATTTCTGTCAAAATTTAGTTGTATTTTATTAGGAAAAGGCTTCCTTAAAATTAGTGCTCTCAGGCTTTACCTCCTATATCAACACTTCTGAATAAGAAAAAGTGGAATTAATGTAATTTGCAAGCAATATTCATTTTGGCAGAGGACAAAAATGCAAACTTCCATGTGTTATTTTGGAAACTTCCCTGCTTTATTCCTGTGTTCTTGGCAATATCTGTGAGGGCCAAGCAACAATTTTTCAGCTGTGGACAAAGTGGATCTGTGAGGATGGCTGCGGGCAGCCACTCCACTTCTCTCACAGTTTCAGCATTGAACTGTGCAGATCTTCACCAAATCTGGCTGTCTTCCCAGACTGGAGCAGTAAGTTCTTTAAAGGAAAACCTTGCCGCACTATTCACGGGAGCACGTATACTCAAGAGCCTGAATGTGTGCATAAGCATATATTTTTATGAAGCTTTTATGGCTTCCATGGAAGTGAGTGCTTTTTCTCATTTTTACAGTGTTCATCTACCTTAGAAGGTGAGATGGTTAGACATTTACCTTGCCCATGCTACAGGCTTTCATAGAAGTTTGTACCTTTCTATGTAGGTCTGCCCCAAATACACAGAAGTTTAGGCCCACTCCTAAGAGAATACAAATAATTTATATCACAGCCAGGAACAGATCCAAGAGCTTTTAATTTCTATTATGTATTATTAATGTCTTGCAGATATCTGTCATGTCAAACTTTCCAGGAAGCCCAGGAGTTGAGTTTGGTTTTTAATAGCAGCTATTACTCTGATTTCTTAGAATTAGCTTTAATCGTTTTGGAAGAGCTGTACAGCAATCTGAAATGTCATCCTAATGCAATATTTTGATATAGCTCTCATGGCATATAGTTAACTCCTAGTTGCAAGCATAGGCAAGAATAGCCCTAAAAGAAAGAAACAACCCACAAGCAAACAAAATCCCAAATGAAAACAACGACCAAAAAAACCCGCAAAACACACACACACACCCTTCCCCAACAATAAAACAGTGAGAAGAGTGAGAGAACAATAAAAAAACTTATGTTCTGTCTCATAGTACTAATTTCAGATTTGTTTATCAGCTATTTCAGTTCATTTCTTTCCTGTTCTAATTTCCAGGAATAAATGATGAGAGCTCTCAGTGCACGGTTTAGTTGTGTATTTGAGTCCTGAGAACAAAGTAAAGTGTCTGTCTTAGTTTCCCACAAGCATGTAACATCTCTTCAAATCCGTGTTTTAGTACTAGAGAATTACTAACATAATATAAACCGTCTGAAGGCTAAAAGCATATATGCATCTTCATTTTGCTGTGTTGTCATCTACCCCGACCAAACATTTGAATTGTGCCTTTGAGCTGATTTCTAATTAAAAATAAAAAATAAAATTATTAAAAAAATTGTAATGTTGAATGAACTTTCTGTGCAAGGTGGCAATCACACTTGTAAGATGGTACAATACAATTATTTACCATGAGAAAATAGCGAGACAGCCAGATACAATAAAAACACCAAGGTACATTCACTCTGGCATGGAACAATACATGTCACTTAATGAGCATCTTGCATTTATTCTGAAAGGCATTTGGTCACTGAATACACTGTGAATTAAAACTTACTTATCTACAACTTGATATGTACATTCATATCATTCAGATCATATTGCAAGAACTTTTATCAATAGAAGTGACAAATGTGTAAGCATATACAAGTAAGTGAAAGTAAAACGCATTGGCAAATGAATTTCCTTTGTGTGGGAGGTGTGCAGTTGGGCCAATAAAACTTTTTCTTTTCTTCTCTTTTTTTTTTTCCCCCCCTTCAATTAATCTAGCTCATTTCTCCAGTGAAGACACCTTTTATCTGCTATGAAAATTGATTGATTTCTACTTCTAGTTGTCTTTGCACCACAGGCTTCTGCTGAAAATTAGTTCTCACTTGTAATGTTTTCAGCCCCAACTGTGTTCACCCTTGAAATCAGCCTGCTGTATACAAGTATTTTGGATTGAAATATATACTTTTATTCTTTGAATTTAATGAAAAATTTCAGCCGTCTTGGTTTATTGATAGACCATCATGCAGACTTAACAGCTCTGCTCATTGATAAGAACACCTACTGATAAATTTTATTAACCTCCCACTTTGAAATCTTATTAAATCATTAAAATAGTTAGATTACAAAAGGTTGTAAAAATTTGTATTTTAAACTGTTCTCTTAGTCCATGCTGATTTCATTGCTGCCTTTAGTGATTATTGTATGTGTAGTACTTTGTCCAGGTCTTCTTGGACAGACCACTGCCTGAGTCTTGAACACTTAGCCTTCTGCTAGTCTCTTACTAGCTGTTAGTTTTGTTCACAGTCTTTTTAGGATATAATTAATTCACGATTCAGTAATTCAGGAAGACCTAGAAAGTGTTCCCTACTCAATGAGCATTACTTTGTAGGAGTTATTTCTCAATTCAGACCAAATATTTTCTCTCCACTGCATAGCCATAAAGATAATAGCGCTACATTGTTGGTCATTCATAAACTGAGCTGGATAGAACATTGGAGTTTAGATTCTAGTTGATGGTATTGGCTTATCTGGAATGTTTCTTAGTTTATGTATTTCTCAATCTTGTATTAGTGGTTAGGCTGCATTGCCAAGATTATTTGCCATTTCATTAATCTCTGCTCCTCTGGAAGACAAGAACTGAATTCACTTTCAGGCAGCTTTTGGGTCTGAAGGGGCAACGACTGAAAGTCCATTCTCTTTACTTGGACATACACTGAATCTGGGCTTCAGTCTGTCCAGATCTTTTGTTATCAGTTAGAGAAACAGCAAAATTTACTTTTATCTACTTAGATTACAGGTTTCTAGGAATTTAAAATGTTATTGGAAGTAATATTGAACTTTATAATTGTGTTTTGGAACAACTGCTGTACAACAGGAGAAACGTGAATTAGTATCACACCAGAAAGAATGAATGGCACTTTTTTATTACCTGATCTTTACTTACTAGATATATAAGAAATACGTACTTCTTATAAATACACACCTATTATTTGGCTTCTTCTAAGTAAAATTTCAATCTCATGTGCATTATGCATGAGAGATGCTTGGCCTAATCTCAACATATTTTTCTTAAAATGGATGCTTTGAAACACATCCTCTGATGCAGTGTTTCTTTGAAAGGTGAAGGAAGCAAGCTTCAAATAAATTACTGCTAAAATGTCATGGAATGTGTGAGAATAAGCTACGATAGAACACAAGAAGGTGTCTCATGTTTTGTAGAAAACAGTGACGTGAGTATTAAATGCTGCATATTAACATATAGAGAACTTGGCAGTGTGGTATATTCTCAAACTTTTATTTGAAATAAACTTTTTCACCTTTGAACAGGGTTTTGAAAGACTTGGATATAATAATCTTTAATCATCACAAAGATTTCATATATCATCTGAGGGCCATGAATTCAGATAAATGGTTATGGTGGATAGAATATGTTGAGAATACTTTTGTTAAAACATCCTTGATATCTCCTCTTTCTGCCTTAGTTTATTTTTTCTTTTGAAAGTAGCTAGCGTAGTTTAAACTAATCTCACTTCCACTTTGTTTTCAAAAAGCAAACTAGTCTTCCAAAGATAATATGACAAAAAGGGTCTGGGGAAAAAAAGGTCCATCTCATCTAGATATCTATATATGCATACACAAAATGGCTGGAGATGTAAAGGGAGAAATCATATTTTACCAACTCAGTTTAAAAGAAAACACTACTTTAGAAGTTTGCCAACTTCTAACCTAGACCTCATTTTTATTTTTAGCTTACAAACCCATGAAATCAGGGACTGGGAATGAAAATGATAAGACACTTTATTGTAGCAGCACAACCAGACACTACTGTAATATTTTATTATGATAACCCATGAAGAAAATTCACTGTTAACTTGGGACTGTACATAATAAAATACAAATGCAAATAATGACATTAACTCCTTTGCTTTATAGAGTGGAGATTATAGTAGCAAAGAAAGAGCAGGCTGGACTGATAGTCAGAAAAGCGTTCTTTCCAAATGACATGGTGACCCATGATCTTAATTTTATTTTGTTTAAATTATATGTATTGAGATTCCAGCCATGAAATTGATTGCATAATGGCACTCCCCCTAAGCCCAGGGGAGTCCTACTGAAGCAGGGATGTTGGAATATGCCCAGGCTTTTGTGGGTGTGGAACCATAAATACCAGCAGAGCTCGCAGCAGTCCCTGCTGCAAAGGAATTTCTTCATCTTGTTCCGACGTCTCTGGTTATTTATTGATATTTTATTTCTGGGAATTGCATCTTGGGAAGCATGGAGCTCGGTCAGAGATGATCTTTAAGGCAGAATAGGCCAGCTCCAGTGAGCCTTTATTGATTTAGTGCTTATTGGGGAGGCAATATAGCATCCACTGTCATCAGGTGATGAGATAGAAAGGCTGTGTGCTTCTAAGTAATGAGCTGTAACAAACTCCAGCTCTTTCAAAGTCTCCTTTCATCTTCTTATGTGTTATAATGCAGTACTGAAGTAGAGAGAGGATAAGTACATGGGTTAGGTTGACTGGCTTCACAGTCATTAGAGAAGTATATACTCCCTTGGCCATTAGCAGGTGGAAGAACAACAGGTAATAGGTATGTGGTATTTAGTGTTGTACATCTTTAAAATCTTCTTAGCCTGATCTATATTTGGTCGCCTTTTAGGATCAAAAGGGTTCCCCTCATGGGTATTGCATTTCCCTATTTGCTAAGGAAGCTGGAAGATTTAAAGTAAGATGTACTGCTGATATCTGAGCTTAGAGAGAAAGGAGAATTTCATATATGAAACCACTCATCTATCTGTCTCCATTGGAAAGGAGGGCTGGAGGAGGAATTTTAATTCTTTGTGTGAGATTTTGTGGTTATTTTGACTTTTATTCTCTGTACACTTTTCTTTCATGTGTTTTGGTTATGCAAACCTATCAAATCTGTATTACTTCTGCGTCACTTTCCAGGTGAATTAGCAAAATCTATCTGAATAGATAGGAATAGGTACTGGTTTTTCCCATACATTGTGTTGTATCTCTTTCCCACCTTATCTTTAGGAAAGTAAACATTTCTCATATGACAGGAAAGGAGACTAGGAGCAGTTTCAGAGATTTCTTCACCAAGCAAGTCTACAAAGTTTGATTAACAGCAACATTGATGTCCTTTAGATGCAAAAATGCAGTGCACTTTTTGAACCTCTCAGATAAGGCTTGATGTTTTCCAGCTGTCCAGGAAGATTCTCAGACAAGAGGGCAAGCAGCTTCTTCTCAATGAGACTGATGAAACTAGGTGGTTCCAGTGAATAGTAAGATTTTTCTAGGCCATTAGTTCAAATCTGATTCATGTTGTCCTCTTAAAGCTCTTTTGGCTGGGTTAGATTAAATGAAGTAGTAGCCTGTGTAGTTACTACTGGAAAAAACTGCTCATATCAGCAAAAAAAAAAAATTTAGTGGTGTTTGCTGAGGAAAATTCAATGAGCCTTTAAACTCAGACCTCAATTTTCACTGTCATTCCATCCCTCTGTCAGCCTCCTCATTGCTCTACGAGTAATTTTTCTGGTGTTCTCTCTGTCTTCCAGAACAGTACACAATAAAACTGTGGTGTTGAAATGCTTTGTGATAATATACTGCTTACCTTTTAGTAAAGCCTACATAAGAATGTTAGATAAAACCTAATAATAAAAAACTTAAAAAAAAAAAACCCAAACCAGTTGAAAGGCCTTAAGATTGTCAGAAATTACCATACTCATTTTTAAAGGTGAAATAACTGAGAATGAGGGGGTGAAGAATAGGCTGTTAGTGGGTTTTTTTTTGGGTTTAGAGTTTTTACTGTTTTGGGTTTTATAACATATCTGTGCTATGTAATGTTGGAAAAGGTGTTACTCGCACCATCCCAACCAGTGAAAAATATGCCCAGTATCTACTTGGAATCAGTGTCACAGTATTCATCAATTCAAGGGTAAACATGAACTTACCTGATATGAGTACCGAGGAAGGTAAGCTCTCTTGCTTTGTATCCCTTTCTGTGATGCTCAGTGGCAACTTCAAGGTAGAGTCTGACAGGACCGTTTTCTTTCAGTGGCAGAGGTCTGACTGATGAGGATTTTCTGCTGTGACCATTTCGCCTTCCTTTTAACTTATCTATCATTTCCTTTGTTTTCCATTAATTTAGTCTAGTGAATCAAAACTTCCATGAAGGATCTTAGCATCACAGTTGTTGAGCTACTTGGTCATTGAAATAAATAAATAAAAAAAATGCTCTTCCAATTTGACTCATTACAACTGCACAGATCATATGGCATCTTGTTGAAGTAACTAGATTTAGTTTAGTTTGAAAATACTAACTTGAGTATTAAATGACAGCATTTTTTCTAATGCAACTGTACTTTGGTGATGAGGCAAAAACTAAAATCCTCCCTTCTGCATTACAGGCTTCCTTTTGATCCCCAATAGGCTGAAAAATTGGTAAAATCTCATCTTTGCTGTTTGTCCCATGGTGGGGAGCAGATTCATCTGGCTTTCTCTTTCCTCTTTCCCTTCAAAAGAACTTCAGTTTCCTGGAGAAAAAAAGGAAAGTTAAAATTTGGTTTGGGTTGGCATCAGCTTTAATTGAAATTGAATCAAAAGTAAATAAGAAAAAAAGTAAAATGAAGAAATCCTGATTTTAGGCCAGTTTGTAAGTGATAGTTGAATATCAAACAGTCGCAGTGGGTCTTTTCATGTATATCGTTGACCACCTAATTTTTATGCTTTTTTTTTTTTCCTGATCCTGGGTAGCCTAAGGTATCAGAGGAGGAGAGAACTGTGTTTGCCAGCCAACACCACATTTATTACTACGGTTAATGTCACAGATGTTAAGGTATTCCTTGTGAAAAATAGAAAAGCTACTATGTGGAGTAATTCTGCACAGAATTATTTCAACGCCATGTGACTACAAGTAATTGTATTCATTTTTGCTTCTGGTAGTACTCTTAAGGATGTGTTGTCTCATGCTCAAAGCTGTTCAGTCGTGTTTTTGCTGGGTATCATAATACACTTTGGTGCTTAATTTGTTGTAGATATTTCATCTGGCAATCCATAATTTGATTTGGCAATCAAGCTAGTAAGTCTTATTCTTAAGCTAGCTTTTCTTTTGATTTTACTAATTTCTTGAAATCATTAACAATCATCTACATAAGAGATCTGAGGAGCCAGTTGAGTGAAAGATGCCCAGCTTTGACAAGCATAGTGGGAATGGTCTGTTGGCATTTACGGAGATTCAGTTAGGGTTGAAACTTTTGAAAAACATGAGGTTAAACATAAATGCTGATGTAATATTGGTGGCTGACCTACAAGCACTAGATCAGCTTGAATTCTAAAGCTCACTTTTAGGTGGCCAAGCATTACTATGAAAAGAATCCCAATTTTCTCTCTCACATACCCATTGCAAAAATTATTGTAATGAGCTGCTGGTGAGAAGGAATAGTTTCTTTTATTCTTGATTTTTCTGTGTATCAAAATTATTAGAATCTTTTAAGGCCTTTTTCAATGATAAACCTTCAAAGACAATATCCACGGCTTGCTTTTATGCATGCAAGCCTGTGAGTCCTGACCGTCTTATTTACAAGTTGCCTATTTACAGTCTTGATGAAAACTGATTAGCTCTGATTAGCTAATGGATCTCTGATTAAAATGTCTAATTAAGAAAGTAACTTATTTTATTCATGCAGTCAAATTAACTTCCTCCCACAAAGCCAACATGAAATAGTTGTACATGCTGTTTAAGTACTTGATTCTGGAAGGTGCACACTGTTTCCCAAGCAATAAAAATTTAGAGTATCTAAGTTCCTTTCATTAGGTATTGCAAGTTATGCAAGCTTATACCACTTTAATGAAAGGTATTTGTGCAAATAATGTTTTATTGAAAACACTGGTTTATGTTATAAAGCAGTGAATATCTTGATACTGCTATTTTAGTCATGAATTTATGTTGTGTAGACTTAACTGACTTGAAAAGATGTATCATTGGGTATTAACTGGTGGAGTAGCTTTACTTCAGAATTTTTATTGCCAAAGCAGAAATTTAGTAATATTTCTCAAGTGGTTAATCAGTAAGTTTTAGAAATAATGATTTTTTTTTTTTTTTTTTTTTTTATGATCTTCTTACTTTTGGTGATGAATTGAAATGCACAGATTTCCATAGGTTTTAATAGCTTCATAGAAATTTTAATTTGACTGCCTAGCAGTAATAGTGAACAAAGTGGATTGTTATGTTGTCACAGATGAAACAAATTAATCTAGTGCAGGATTTAATGAATCAGTGGGACAAGTCTGTCCGCTAACTGATGTGTCTGACAACTAAGCATTTAGTAAACTTGCTGTGCATCAGCTTGGCCAAACTAGGATCTGTATCCAGCTATAGAAGATGCTCAGTAGTGGTGCAGATGGAGTGCAAAAGTTAAAAACAATTTCCAATTCCCAACAATTGGGTATGCTTTTAACAAGTTTCAGGAGATATATCCTCATTTCCAGAAGGATGATGGGAAATAATGGGGCCTATGGGAGATGGAAACAAATCAGCTACTTTTCTGAAGAAATGCAAAGTTAATTGCACTTAAGAAATGGACTGTGCAATTTTAATGAAGGCTTTAAGGATGTGGATTTACAGTGCAAGTGTGGCATCCAAATTATCTATTCATGGATTTAGGAGTCCCTTAATACTCATAGAGGTGATAGACCATAATGGCTCTGAGGAACTATTAAATTCATCAGGTCAAAAGCAACTTCACATGAAAAATTTTAGACCTACATTAAGAACTGTCAGACATTTCTTCAGCATCTTAGCTGCTGGAACAGTTGCTTTTGCTGCCAGTCAAGCTGGAACGTTCGTAAACTGTGCTCTTGCACCATTTTTGACATGCTCTTAATTATTTGATTTTGGTTTTAATAAACATATTGTTTGATATGTTGAAGAGAGAATTCATGAGGAGTTCTGTAATCTACTGAAAACTTTGATTTGACATTGTGAAAGAGAAAATAGAATGGAGGAGGAAAAAGTATAGGGGCGTTAGGAGTCAAGTTCCCTGAAAAGAAGTTGGAGTCTAAGGAAAAATAAACCTGATAACTATGGCACAATAAATTCCCAGTGTCCAAAATTTCTTCTGAAAATGAGGAGAAAGGAACAAAAATTCCTGTTACAATACCATGCTCACTTTTTTTTTTCCTATTATGTACCTACTATATATCACCCCTTAGAGACCCATCTACTCCTACTTCATCTGTCTTTCTAGTAACCCTTGTGCAGAGTAATGTCACAGAAAGAAATAAAGGGGCAAAGTGGAACACCACTGATAGCACTGCCCAGGGGTAATTTAGTGGGCCATGACAATATTCTTAAAAGAAATATATGGATGCCTATTGTGGCAAGGGTATGGAGGGAAACAAATCACTTCTGCATGAGCTGTTGGTGTGGGAAGCTTCCAATTCTCCCTCATTACATATGTTACTAGAAAGCTGAGGCAGGCTCATAATGATCCTGAGCCTTGTTTTGGATGTTAGTCAAATCATTTAACCTTGTCACCTCCCTTTAACCTTATATCTCAACACAAGAGCATTGACAAGATAAAGGAACATGAACTTCATATCCTCTTGATGGTGGAATGTTATACAGCAGCAAGAGAATAGGTTTTGCTCTAACTCAGTTCTTTTGTTTCACTGGGTACAATATCATAAGCAACTCATAGAGGGGTTTAAAAAAGCCCATAGTAGATTAAAACTATTCGAAGATTTTGAAACAAGGGAAGATGTGGATGTGTATTTGTGTGTGGGAATAGCTGCCATTGATAGAATGGGAAATAGTAGTAAGTAGTAAAAACAAAACAAACAAAACCAAAAAAAAAAACAACAAACAAACAAAAAAAAATCCAAAACAAACCCCCAAAATGTCATGAATTCTGAAGTACTTCTGTGAAAGAGAAGATGCCAGAGAAATGGAAGAAAATCTAATATAATAAAATACCAGATTCTAAGAAAAGAACTCACCAGAACGAGGAAGAAAGAGATATAGAATACTTAGATTATACCATTTAACAAGAAACCAGGTTAGCAGGCACAGCCGTTCGATGGACTGAGTGTACCAAGTGTGAGAGGAAGTCTTTACTGGAACTGTTGAGTATCCATAACACTCTTCCAAAACACACTGGGAAAAGAGGCAGAAAATAAAGAGTCATGGAGGACTTGTTTCTAGGGGACACTCATTTTAGTGCTGCAAATATAGCAGGCACTCTGATATCAGAAAAACATACTGAATTGGTATTGAATTTGTCCAGCAGTTGGAAGTGCCTGCTCAAACAAATCACTGTGGGTGATACCACAATCTAATTTTGATGTTGTATAATTTCTTATGGGACAAAATATTTCATCTTTGTCCCCAAATTCATCCTAGCTGCTTCCAAAAGAAACCAATAAGGAGGGAGGGGAAGGTGAAAATTATGGTGCTTAGTAAATGGTAAGTCTTGCTGTGCTGAGGATTTCATGCAAGTTGTACAGTATAGTTCACTGTTAGTACACTCTTACAGTGCTCACTAGAGTGCTAGAAGTAGGTAAATTTTTTTTTGTTAAAGACTGTCTTTTAGAAAACAAATGGGAGTTACAGTTTAGCTGATTTCCAACTTCTTCCTCCCACAGAAGTTTGTTTCTCACTGATTTAGAGACTCTTATGAATACACCACAACAGCTCAAAAACCCCAGGCAGATCATATATAAGCAGGGTTTGTTAATTTTTCAGTGTTATCACTTCAAGGTTCTGGTTTAACACTAGGAAACTGCATTTTAATTCACTGTGACACTGTTTTCTCTATATGAAAATGTATTTTCCCAGGTATTACATTTTAGCATGAGCCTTTATTGCAGCATGACCTGAACTGCATTCCCTCAATCGTAGCTGCTGCTGCAATGCCCTCGTAATGCTTCTTAGCAGCATTGTACCTCCGAGGGCAGATATTCTCAGTGTCTCCGCTAAAACTGGTGTTGCAAACAATCAGTCACCCCTAGGAGCTGATGCAAAAGCAACTATTGAGGATATTTTGCTGTTGAAAATAACATGAGGATAAGGCAACTTTCACACCCAAAGACATGTGTGATTTTTCTCAGGAAGGCTCATTCACCACTGCTATCAGTTTGCCTGTTGAATAAGGAGTGGAAGGAAAGAATAGGTAGATTTTTATTTATTTATTTATTTTTTACTATTTTGATTTTGTATGCTTCCTTTTATATAGCCATGTCTATTTTAGGAATGCATATCCTTAAAAGATGAGTAAAGACTGAGTGTTACAGTAGTTTGATTTTGATAAGCCTTCAATTAAGTGACTGTGGAGAGCAAGAAAGCTAACAATATCAGCAATATCTCCTTTTATATCTTGTCCTTCTTCATATCCAGCATTATATTTTGTCCTTTGCTGTCAAAATAACCTACCACTCCTCTTGCAGAAGACTTCTGCAATCCATAGAGCAAAACCAAAAGAGAAAAAATGATGCTCAATGGGTAATAAATCCTCCAGGAAAACATATTTATTAGATACTCATGTTACAGAACTGTGTTTGGGAAATATCTGCAAGTGGTACTTTAACTGTGTTGTATTGCAAGCCAAAAAACCAATCTGCATCAGCTTTTTCCACGTTGCATTAGAAGTGCAAAGAAAGTCAATATTTAAAAGCTAAATACCACCACAGGCTTCATGTCTCTTTTCGTAATCACTTAGCCACACAGGTAATGACCCATAACAAAAAAATCTATCATGATATTTACCACTTCAGCTATGTACAATTAAATTATATAAGTTAATGAGTTTTCTTAGTGACTGAGACTACAAAAATAATTCATTTTTTCTTCTGTTTCCCTGAAGGACTATGATTAGTCCCCCCTTGCTTGATGGTTCTTTGTACAATCACTGCCCTGAAAACTTCAGCTTTGATTTAAAAGGAATACAGATGTTAAATCTCCTTTCCTCAATAGAAGTACATATATATATAGATATATATTTACCCCTTAGGACTCAAGGGACAGATCTCTCTTTCCTTCTAGTGATGCTTTGTAATGTTAATAATTCTTCCTTTAAGGTCCTTCAGAATGGCTAGATGATATCCAACCCATCTTAGAGGGGAAGAAATATGGAACGTTTACTTAAAATAGATTAAACTATTTTCAATTCAGTATATTTCTCATAATTTGAGAGCAATAGAGAAGCATTAAGGAGCTGGATGCTATTGAAAACCAGCTAAGACAGTTGTAAATAAGCCCTGGTGCTCTGCTGTGTTCTGGTGTACACTGGTCCCTTTTCTTTTTCCTCTCTGTCTTCCCAAGGCTCTTCCCTTTCACCTCACAGAGCTTCCTTGGAAGCAAGATTATCTGAGCTCTAGGGCTTGGTCTGCCTGCCTGCTTTACAAATCTAGAGACACACTGTCCTTTGCAAAATGGAGTTCTGCTGCAGAGGGACAATTGCCTTTTGTTTTCATGATGGTGAAAAATGGACAAAGGGCTGATGCTTATTAATAAAGGTATTTGGAAATAGCATCCCAACTTTGATATCTTTGAATCAAAATCTTCCTCAAACTGAAAAAAAAGTAGGATCCTGGTACTCGCCAGCCACTTCATTAAATGAACAAATCCAAGAAGCTTGTGGAGGGGGGGAAGGTCTAGTAAAATCTCATCAACTGTTATCACAAAAGCAGGGAGGAGACACTTCTGCTTTCTGAGAGCTTTGCTGAGCCTCTTTTATGGGGCATCAGCAGTCCGCAGGAACTCAAGGTTTGGTCTTTGCTTTTCTAGTTAACAAATCCTGAATTCTGTTTACACATTTCCTCTCTCTCCCCTTTCAGGAAATGTGGAAGATGGGCCCCAGTGATATGCAGTATGTTTTGCAGATATGTACGGAGAGAGCTGCTGTTTCTCTATGTGTGACTTTTGTGTATATGTGTAAAGGTACAGAAAGGTACAGAACCTCCAAAGAAGTTGTGGGGTTTTTAGAAATTATTATTTTTACCCAGTAACCTGCTTCTCCCAAGGTGGGATGGATGAGGCCAGAACACCATAAAACCTTAAAGGGTAAAGGACGCTATATAACATCAGTGCATTTTTCCAGAAAACATCAGTAATGCATCTGGACTGTATTATATTTAACTAGGTTTGCTCAGCTACATTAAAGCAACAAAAGAATAAAAAAGACAAGAGTACTCTGCCTTGAAAATATATTCAGGAGAAGGCAACCTGAAGCACCTGGAGACTGGTTTATATCAAACCATGACTATCCCCTGAAGAGTTCTTAAATAGTTGTTTTTTCAATAACTTTTCTCTCACAGGACTTCTGGTTAATTAAAGCTTCTTGAGGAGAACTGCACATGAGCAGTGTGTCTTGTGGTCTGCTTGTTAATTGAAATATTTTGATTAAATACTGCAAATTATTAGCTTTAGGTTTGAGGATGGAGATTATCAAACCATTTATAGAGGTTAATCCTGGATTCGTTGTAAAGAAAAGAAGGAAGTAATAACAATGCTGTGGTATTAATGGTTGGCTTTCAAAACTGAAAGGCAGGGAGAACTGAGGCTTTAAGCTTAGCTTCAGAATTGACACGGTGAAGTCCATCTATCTTACAGTTTTGGATGTTAAAGGATGGATAAATTTCTGTGTAAATTCAGAGGTTATGGACTCATAGCAAAAATAATTAGGTGTGTTTCTAAGTTTTTAGAGGCATGTACCTTTCCTATTCCACTGGCTCTCCAGCATGAAAACATGTTGCAATGCTCACTCAAGAGTTTTGTTTAGCTTCAGTATTAGTTTCAAGTGTCATCTAACTTTTGCCTTTTGACTTTGTTTGAGGCCAGTTTTTTACCTGCTTTATTAAATTTCCTTATTCTTCCTCAAGAACCTCATCATTACTTTTTCTTCCTCTCACCTTGGACCATCTCTAAAACTTATTAAAAATCAATAGATTATTTTACATTTCTATTAAATTAATTAATTTTAAAGATAACTGAAGTATAAAACTGTCACAACATTATATCAGCTTTACATATTTATGAAGGGACAGTAAACTTATTATGCATGATAGCTTGTATTGTAAATGTATCTGTATTGTAAATGAGTTCAACTACAACTTATTAGTACTGAACAGTTACTACTGGTCTTTACTTTGTCTTAAGGAGTAGCAAACCATGCTCAATATTAATATTCTTGATCTCCAGCTTGAGTTCTTTGCACGTAATATTATCCCTTCTGGAACGATCTAATTGGATTTTATATAATTGTGAAGCTTGAATAGTACTGTGGAGGTTAAACAAAATTAAAGTTAGATTTCAGGACAGTAACAGTTGTGTGATACCTGTGTTAACCTGGTGGGTATTTTATTAACGAAATCTTTCTGGGCAAAAGATGCTACACTTTGTAATCTTTAAAACGCACAACAGATGTCATGACACTAGATAATAGAAACATATATAATAATATTAGGCCTATTCTGGAAACTAAATACTGTGAAGCTAATAGATTAAAATTATGTTTGGCCATGTATGCAAAGATAATTTTTCCAATTCATACAGGGTAGAAAGCAGACTGGTAGATGTTCCGGAGGATGTAGGAAGACTCTTGGGCATTCAGTGTTGTCTCTGGGGGGAAGCAAAGAGCTTCTGCTTCAGCCTCCTTCTCTGTGCTTTTTCACCAACTCTCTCACATCTGTAACCCATCTTATTCATATTACACCAATATCCAAAATGTTGCACTTGACCCTGCTTGACTTGACCTGAAGTCAAGTGGGGTTACATATCTGTGGCTTTGCCTAGCAGGGGTTTATGCTAATTCTTGGAGTACTTTGGGAATAAGCGTATTTGTAACACCTAAATTTCACCTGGAGACCCAAGTCAGCTGTGGACATTGAACTGAGAACCCTCCTCTTGGGCTGGAGTCGTTTGTGTAGCTCAGAAGTTCTGACTGAACACTTCTAAAATAAGAGGAGGCTCCCTTTGTTCATGGGCCTTTTCAGCAAGGACTGTTGGTTTGACTCTCTGAAATGGAAATATCCTGATTTTGTAATAGATTTTTACTTTAATGTGACTATGTGCATCCATTCATTTTTCTATGTTGATACTATCTACAGCACAAGTTTTCAAGATAATTTAAATAGTAAAACATCAGTGTTACTTCTTACTTCAAGACAGCAATGCGCTAAAACTTTTCAGTTTTCATAACAGTTGGACAGGAGCAACAAGAGAAATAGCAGATTTTTACCCCTCATTTCTAATATTTCACCCTATTAATTAAATTATTACATAATTTTGCCAGGAAATAGTTATATTTTGTGTAAAAAAACCCGTTAGATTTATGTGTTATAAGTCCCATCATTTAATCTTTTCATAATCATAACCACAGATGTGTCTTTAACCAATCTGTGCTTGAATGCTTTGAGTAGAGACAGGTGACACTATGTATCATTCTCCCCCATCTAAGACTTTATTAGTTTTAAAATAGTCTTAAATACAGCCTTCTGCAATTACTTTTATAATTCACTTTTACAATTCACTTTTACAATTAATACAGAAACCCTGAAGTATGTATTTTGCTGGTTCATATACTTACTTGTTTGGCAGTGATAATCTATCGCTTCACAACAAGATTTACCTACATACTTAGAATTTACATCAGTTTAAAATCTTTCAAGGGATTTAAATTCATTGTTCAGGAGCTTACTAACCTGAGCCTAAGGTCAAGAGGAAAATGCAGTTACATTCTTCCACACATGGTGCTGTTCACTGTGAGACTTGCAAAGATCTGGTCCTGGCTGACACCATCTCACTGCATCTAAAATTAATTTCAACTCAATCAATCCTCTAGTTCAGAATACTTATCTGAATCTAATCCATTTTCTTCTTTTCATGCATGCACATGCATGTACAGTTTCTGTGAGCACGAGGGAGTGAAACAGATGGCTTTAACAGCAAGATTTTCCACTAACTTCTATTTAATATAATATTTTCACAGAAAAATAATCTCTCACATGATTTATTAGGTATTTCTTGAACAGGAAACCTAGTAAGTATCCAAGTCATCTTCATTTCTTCCCCAAACATGTATTATGTCCTCCAAATATAACAGTTAGTAATTTTCTGAGGCAATAACCTTTTTTGTAGTTGTCGCCTTAATAACCACTTTGCTTTTACTTTTAACTGCTTCATTGGGAGTTTACCACAGGCATGTTAACCAGAAATTGGTTTGTATATTGTCACCTAAATAGCACAGAACAGTGCTTTAGTCAAACTAGAAAGAGTTTGCCTACAGCTGACAGTTTCAAAAGGGCAATGTTCAGTGAGAATGAATCCACTCCAATGCAGGTTTTTCTTCTTCAACATAGGCGTCTGTGGAAGCGAAGGAATGACTGAGCATGTGTGATTTATAACACTGGTTGTATTAAGATGCATAGAGTATGCACTTCTAACTCCAGCTTTATAAAGCTGCAATTCTGGCATGTGCTTTCATTGATTTAAAACAAACTAGTCCCAGTATTGTCATCTTTGTTTTGACGGGTGGTGAAGAAGCCAACAGCATTATGACTCGGTCTTACATGTTAAAAAAGAAGCATCAGCCCTGTGGAAACTCCTCTCCCAGAGGACTGAAGAGACTTGGCACATGCAGTTGATGGAGGAAGGTCTAGAGATTAGCACGAGTGTTACTGTGAAGAATCACTCTTTCTGGCATGTTTCCATAGTCTCCCAAAGGAAATGCAGTCAAATGTTTAACCAAAGCTAATCCCTTCCCCAATTACTATTGTGCAGCTGAAGCTGCAGCAGGCAGCCAATAACAGCAGAGCAGTTCCTTTACTCTAGTCCATAGAGAAAGAGGCTTGACATATGGTATATGGAAACCTCAGCAATTCTGAAACTTCTATTTACTTTCAAAGTGCTATTATCCATGATACGAAAATGCCCTTTCCAACAGCAGCAGGAAGAATCAGTTTGTGTGTGTGTGACAGAACATTTTAGTGGTAAAGGCTAATAGAATACACTGTTTAAAGGACAAAGTTCTGCCAGGGTAACTCACTTGGAATAGTCTGAGTCATACTAGTAATATCACTGTTGAGAATAATACACATATAAAAGTTGAAAAATTAAGTTTTGGGCTGATTTTGTTAAATTGAAAGGGCATTGCTGTGGAATTTTTGTAGGGACCTGTGATCTTTAGCATTTGCTTTGTATTTTTTTTCTTATCTCATGTGAATTGAAATAAGAACCTAGAATAAGCACTGTTTAATTTTAATGACTTAAACAAATGCATTTTATCATTTCATCACACTTATGGATTTTTTTTTTTTTTCCCTCCATCATTGAACTGTATAACATAAATAGTAGTTTTGCAGATAAGGAATTCAGTTAGCATTTCAAAGGGGTCAGATTCACTCCTTCTCATAGCAAGTTCTCATCAGCTTATTTGGGATGATTGGGAGCCTTGATGAAATTAGACAGTCTAACAGAATTGAGGCGTACATAAAGAAAGAAAGGGTAATGTTTTGTTTTGATATAATACAAAATGCTTCCCTAAAATCATTCCAGAAGCTCTTGAAAATTTGGAGAACAGGGTATTCATAAATATCAACAGCAGTACTTTACCTAATAGAAGTAAGTGAATGCACTGATAACTAGAATTTTCAGATTTCTAGGACAACTTTTAAATCTGGAAAAGTATCTGTATATGCCTTAACTTTTATGCTTTAATTAAAACTAGAATTTCATGTGCAGTGCATTTATTTCTCGCAGAAGAATTAAGTTTGCAAAAATGGAACTTACTGTTTCAAATATGTCATGTTTAGAGATGTCTGGAAGACAATCTTTTGGGTCTTGTTTAACTGTGATTATTCTTGACCATATTCTTAAAGTAGTAAAGACATGGGAGAAATGGCATTACAAGAGTTTACCGGAAGAAATGCCATGCTTTCCAGAGGCTTGGTATGTCCTGCACAAAGGAGCACCATGGTACTGCCGTATATTCCAGCTCAAAGACCTTTGTGGCCTTTGGCCACCCTGCTGATGTTGGAGTATCGAGATAGTGTAGGCTGGTTGAGAGGCCAGTAAAAGAGGGTGCTGCCATAGTTATCTATCCCAGGAGAAAGATGCATGTGCAGTTGAATCTCACCTAGCACATACTGACACGTAATGAACAACTTCCACTGCCCTCATGTGCCCTCTAACTCCCAGGTGGGAATACAGCTAGTGGCAGAGCACAGAGAGGTTGGCCTTCCTCCTTCTAGCAAGACATAGGCTTAAAACTGCCAGCATTGGGACTTCTGCATGGTTCAATAGAACAAGCATCCAGTTTAATCTCTTCTGTCAGAAAAAATAAAGGGGATCCAAAAGTGCCATCTTAAAGTGGGCAAAGGTGCACTCTGAGTGAATCCCTTCTAGCAGAAAAGGCCAATTCAGTGGGATTTTTTTATTAGGATCTTCTGTCTGTTTGTTTTAAAGCTGGTTTTTATAACAAGGAGGATGAAGAGGGAAGAAGAGGGGTTCTGTTCGTGCAGAAGTTTCTGAAAAGCTGAATAGAAATAAAACCAAATAATAGTACTACTCAGAGTAACAGATGGTAATACAGAAAGCAGTAGGTGCAGTGGCTGAACAGCAAACTCAAACTCAGCAAACTCCAATGCCCTTTCCCAATTGATCTTCTTATTTTCAAATGCATATTTCACATGTAGTTAATAGATGTCTGACTTCCTCCCCACCCTGCCCCCAGTAGTATAAATCAATATTTTGTCAAACATGTCACAGAGTTCTGATGTCTGTCTAAGACATCTTTCAACTGCCCCACTCTTATCTGCTAAATGACAACCTTCTCATAATGAAAGGAATAAATAATGTGTAGTGTGAATCTTTATGATTTTTATTGATTTTCAGCGATTGTGACTTTGCTTAAAATTAGCACAAAGTAGTGCAAAATATGCAGAACTGCTAGCTGGCACAAAGATTTATGTAACCAGTACTTATCCTAGCATGTGTGAGGTTTGGCTTCGTTTGGCTCTTATCTTAGTGATGACCTGTCTTCCTAGCCTTACATTTAGTTAGTAACAGCATGATAACCCTGTTAAAATGCAAAATGTTGCAGCCTGTCTTTGATGCTGACTTCAGATTAAATTCAACTTCTGTGTAGGAAGATACAACTCTTTCAGACTACAAAGCAAATGTAGTCCTACTGGCTCTTGACTGCTCTATAGTAAGAGTTAATGTCCCAAGTTTGCTTCAGAAGTTCTGCCTTGAAGACAGCAGATGTGTTGCTAAAGCCATCTGGCTCTTTTTTGAATATAATTTGTATGCCTATAAATAATCACCATGCATATGGGCTGCATTTCAACCGTGTGTTCCTCAAACTATGTAAGTTAAGATAATTTATTTCTTTTAGCCTTACAAAGAGCTGCTGCCATACATTCCTGTCCTCTTGTTAATATTCTTGCAAACTATCAGAGTAAAAAAGCAACTTATGTGTACTAAAAAGCAAGAAAGGTTGATTAGACAAGGAAAACTAAACCACCCGTTTAGGCTTAAGCAATCACTGACTTTTTGCAGTATTTTCCAGCATTTGAAGTAGCAATTTAGATTCGCAGAGGTGATTCCAATCTCAAGTCTGCACGTGTGTGGCATTAAGAAGAAAAGTGTTGGAGAAGGGATGCAAACAACCTCAGAGATACTATTCTTCTGAAATTATTTCTGCATAGTGTGCAAAAGCCTGATGTGTGAACTCTTGATCACCTTTCCATTTGAGATTCTCTTACTGATCAGCTGCATAGTTATGACTCATATGCATAGAAGATTTCCTAAGCTGGCACTAAATTTGGCTTCGCTTTAAATTGAAAAACAATCTCAAATGCTTATAAAACAAATATTTAAATCGATCCCTATTACTCTTGTGCTCCTCTATGAGCCAGTGTGATTTTTGCTGGAGAACTTTCCAGTCTATATTCTTTAGAAAAAAATCCGTATAATTTGAATGTGATTTTTTCATATTTGTGATTAGCGGAGTATCACAAATAAGAAAATAAAAATAAATGTCATTGCATTGCAAGCAAAAGGAAACTCTGGTTTTGCACTTGATAACATCAGCAGAGTAAAGAATTCACACAATCTTTTTAGAAGGTGGTTTGAAAATGCCTGTTATTTATTGGGAAATAGCAAAAGGTGTTATTACACGACTACTTCTGAATGCACAAATGATTTATAGACTGCTTAGCTATCTATAATCCACAACTAATTTTGTCAACAAAATTAATATTTTTTCCACTTTTAGTATGGTGACCAATAAACCTGGCACTGCAGACCTGCTTAGGATCTCTGTGAGGAAAGGGCAGGAGATTTTTGTCGTTATAGAGCTCAAATGTCTTCAATTCTGTTGTGGGGCTCCAGCTCAGCATCTATTTATGTGCCTTCTTAGATGAAGTATGTGAGCAGCCTTTTGATTTCAATAAAGTGCATTTAAAAACTCAAAGCATCACTTATAAGAATTTTGTGGAAATCGAAGTGCAGTACTCTGTATTTTAGAGATGAGTTAGATGTTTTGCTCAAGAACTTCAACATCGTTATTTCAGTTTGCTTAGGTGTGGTAACTTAGAATGTCTTGCAGGTCAACTCAGATTAAGTCAAATGAAAACTATTTTTTAATAAGTGCTATGTAAATATACATTTAAAGGTCATACATGTAATGCAAAAGAATGTAATATTCCACTTACCTTTTCACTTTCCTTATACTAGCTTTGATCACTTAAGGCCAAGTGATTAGATTGCTTGGTTAGCAATCTTCTGAGCAAATGCTTACAAACTGACAAATGTTGATTCGATGGAAGTGAAACACTTCTCTGTGTGTGTGTGTGTGTGCATAACTTTGTTTCTCTGTGTAGGGCGTTTGAAAGGAAAAAATCTAAAATGGATGATGTCACTCCTCTTGGTAGCCATTTAAAGACTGTCTTGGTCGTGAGTTTTGGTTTCTCACCATGATGTTGGACTGTTTGACTTCTGGTGCTTCTGCTGGCAAAGGAACATTTTGTTTAATGTCTTTACTTTACTTTTACCTTGACATTCACCACCTAAGAACTCACACATGCTGCTTTTTTTAAGATCTCCAATCTTGCAAATAATTGGGTGGGATAATAGCCCTACTGTTGTGGCATTAGGCCATGAGACAGTCTTATACCTTCTTAAGCTTCCATGTCATCTTATTCCCTGTAGACTGAAAGTTGGGAGATTCTAAATAAGATTTTCACTGATTTTGAATGGTGAATTGTATTTCACAGTTCTTGTCAGTAACTGGCATTAATATGCATCAATTACCGTGGAAGATACTTAAAAGAAGGTCATTTGGGTTGGAGATGGGGGTAAATAAGCCAAAGCCTGGAGAATTTTATAGGCGAGTATTAGTTTTACTGTATCAGAAAGGTATTATTTGAAGATTTACTTCTCAGAAGTCCGATATGCAGTACGTTTTTAACTTTGATCCAAAACAATGTATTTTCTATAGCTATGTTTAGAGCATGTGGTTCAGAAGCCATTCTGAAAAATCAAGTTTAATTCCATTTGTAAATCTAGAATTTCGTCTTTAGCCTTAACTTACACTTCAGAGGCATTTTAAATATATATGATTTTTTTTTTTCCATTTCTGAAATTCTTCTTGTGCAGAATTTAATTCTGATAAATTATGGAGACTGCAATTTACAAGCTTGCTATGTTACCACCTTTGCTGGTTTCCCATGGTATATCGGGGGACAGGGAAGCCATGGAAAACTGTCCTAGCATCCTCCACAGTTTGAATGTGGCTCTTGGAGGTTGAGCTGGGAGGTTGATCTGCTGCTCTGCAGAGAGAGTGACCACTCAAAGAGCAGAGAGAGATATCACTCTGCATTTCTGTCCAGTACTGTCCCAGTAAGTTACCGCTGCAGCCAAGGCTTGCAGTATCTCAGTAAAATGGTCTTTCCTCTTGGCCTCTGGGAAGCTTTCCTCAGCCTGCTTTAGGTACTAGTACCATAAAGAAGGAGGTCTGGAACAACATGTATACAGGTATAGATAGATTTAAAATAAAATATAATCTTCAGGAATTTTTACCTGTGATTGAAATACCAGAAAGAGTTATGCTGTACTGTGTGCTGCAGTTGAAGGTCTGAAAGGGTGCCGGATTTCCTTGTTTGAGGTTTTCACCTCTAGCTTGTATGCTGAATCCAGAGAGACAGTGTTTGTGTGTCGTGTATTCATTCATGATATCCATCTGGTTTTCTCCATGGCTTGTTTTCTGTCTGTCTTATAAATATGCTGCCTGCATATATGGGATATATGCATATATGAAGGATATGGGGCCTCCAATCAAACTGGAATGGCTAGGCTTCTCAAAAAGATAGAGGTAGAGGACAGATAGGGTGTGAATCTGCCCTTCTAATGACCTGTAGCACCATGTTGATCAGTAAGTTAAAAACAAAACAAAAACTCCACCACAAATGCATGGTAGAACTTGGTACTAATACCTGTATCCTTAACGTGAAATACAGTGAACAAATCTTCTGATCATTCTGATCAAAGTTATGTACGGGGGCTTTTGAAACTTTTTCCTGTAATAGCTGTCACTTATTTCCAATAAAAGTTCTGTGTTGTCAGAAAAAAGAAAATCAGATCATGAAAATTATATAAAGAAATCAAGCATAAATACTCTCTGGTGCTGAAAGCAAAACTTGTAAAGAGGAGTGATTGGATAATGCTCTCAGTGCTGCAGCTGATAATTTTGTATATACATTTTAACTAAGATGAAAGAGGATAAAATGAAACAGGATGGGTTTTTTTGTTTTCTGTTTGAGTCAACTAAGCACTTATTCTTGAGACCCAGTGTCTTGTGAAGCCTGATCTCTGAGTGCACCACAGCCTGCCTTTGCATGAAGGGTAGAGCAGTGAAGGATGGTGGTATGACTATTAAACAGCACTTCCCAAATATCCAGTGAAATTGAAAATAGATGTTTCCTTGATATGAGCTTCATGATCAAAGCTAGAACTCCCATCTCCTTCCACTTTCTTCCCATGACTATAAACTGCCTGAAAATGTTTGTTTGATTAGGCTTTGTGGTTTCATTTACTAAACATCTGTACAACACTTGTGTATAAAATCCTTTGAAACCTTCTTGCCTCCCTCTCAGATGCTTTGTTTTACTTGCATTGCCTCAGTTTTGTTGTGTTGCTGATTTCTGTTCGGAACAAACACAAATAAGGTTTTTGAAAACCATAATATGGTGGATAGGAGCTTGACCGTGTATTTAACTACATCTCTCCTCCACCTTTGTCACTCAGGATGTGAGCATGGTGCAGTTGGTCTGTCAATATAGTACAATATTGTACTGTAAAACATCACTAGGACAATCACTAGTGATACTAATGGGGAGAATTAACACATATCCCAGAAAACAAGGATTTACTCTAATGAGAGCATATGTTGTGTAACTGCAGTGTTACTTTCCTGTAGCTAGGCGTGCTTTCTCCTAGTTTTCTTAGGCCCCTCCAGATCACGGCTACTGAGCTCCAGTGAAAAGACAAAGCTGGCTGGGTGGATGATGGAAGTATTCTTCAGGATGCTTATGTCTGTGCTGACACTGTTTTGTTGCCTCTTCCTTCGTATTCTGTCCTCCCTGTTGCTGCCCATTTCCATACGTGCTTTTAGGAGACTGAATCGCATTGTGTGGACCTGCACTTGTTTTGGTTTGCTCAAATTGATAAACGTCACAATAGAGAGGATCCACTGTATAGTACAAAAAAATATTTTAAAGGACATACAGAATACTTGCATCTTATATAAATTAGTTTAGAGTAGGCATGGTTTAAGAAGCTGGTGCTTAAAACAGCCCCAAGTAGAAGAAATCCAGAGTGTGTGACTGAATGGTACTTTTACTGCAATATGTGGCAGTCTGAGTCTTGATTTGGAATAAGTTACCAGTAAAAGTCCTTAAAGAAATCAAAATCTTATTACATATAAAAGCAGCATTTCTAAGTTCTATTCAGAAGTAACATAACTGAAGTGATGCCCTTCATCTGGTTTTCTCTGCTCTGTTACCATCTAAAATATCTCAGTGCACTAATTAACACTAGGAAATATGCAGGAAATTGAACAGAACCTTGTGATCCTTGTAAGGACTTTACAGCACAGAAAGTCTATATATTGGTGTTGCAACTTGCAGCAGCTACTGCAAGGTAAGTGGTACAGACAGATCACATCACCTTGAACCTTGCAGGTTGCTGCATTAATCCCTAGGGCTGTGCCTGTGTACACACTTTATCTCTTATCTGTGAGATGGGATTCCTGTGATGGGAGGAGTGGAGCTGTTGCTTCAAAGTGTATAAATTCACAGACCCCATTAGGACTGTGGCCAGATTGTGGTTTACCTCCTGATGTTTTAAATCACTGGAATGTCCATGCCATAACCTCCATTTCATTCCCTAGCTGAAAGTGCTCTGTTACTTTCCTAACACTTTTTCTCTTGGTTTTGATTCAGCCCCTCTTATTCCTGTCAACTCCCAGTTCAGTGAGCACTTAAAAGGCTGTTTTCCTTATTGAAGGAAAACACATAAAGCTCTTCTCATGTGGCACAAGCTTATCTTTTTCAAACTGTAAGGTAGCATCTTTTGCTTGCTCAAGTTACATGACAAAGTCAAGAATCAGAAAGTTAGAGTAGAGGAATTAAAATGATGTGCCTTCGTAGTGCACCAAGTTCAGTAGCTGATCTTTTTGTCTTCACAATTTCAGGAGCTTAGTAACAGATTTTAATAATTGTAAGAGATCTATAAGCCAGATTGTGAAGTGACATTAGCACAAAGACCATATGGATGATTGTGAAATATCTTGTTGAATTTTTAGGAGTGTGAATTTGTCTAGAGTCATGTCTCCTTGAATACAAAAATAATTCCTCTTCTGTTCACTGTGAAGTCTTAGTTTCTAACAACACAAAGCTTTGCAAACTCTGTTTTGTAGATTTTTTTCATACTCTTAAGATCAGCCTTAATTATAACGTATAGATCTTTCTGTAAAGGACCTGAGTATCCCTACTAATCCACATGCTGAATGTTTTATTTGCAGGTGTAAAAAAAAAAAGTAATAAGTTAATCAGAATATAAGGTCTTTGCAACACAGCACATATCAAAGAGCAACTGTTTCTGTTGCTGTTTCTACAGTAATTTTCTCTGTAGTGCACCCATCTACCTTTCAGACTTTCTTTACAAGCACACAAATTTCCACTTTTATGTACACATGCCCTTTTCACTATGTGCCACTTTCAGGTGTTGATGAATTATTGATTTCTCCTGTCACAATTCTCTTGAGTTACAGTACTCATGAAAAAGGAAGAAGAGTCATTATTTTACTATTTGAAATGTGTTCCCATCTCTTTAGATTTTCTTATTTTCCTTTAAGGCTGTATGAAAAGGGTGTTGAAATGACCACAAGGACATCAATGTGCACCCAAATGGGATGGTTCTTTGGAAATATCAAATAAATTGATGAGAATAGCAACAGAGTTCAAGAGTAAGTCTTTCTGTCAGAAGTTGGTTCCTATCACTGGGAGAGGAATAAGAAACGAAGTGTTAACTAAGAAGATAATTTTCCTGGGTTTACTATGGGTTTTCAGTCAGCCTTTTGAGGCATAGTGATATTTTAGGAACTTGTATTTGGGTGTGTTTATCTTTCTTTTACAGATAGCATACTTTTAATTGAAGCAGAGGTTAAGAAAACAAACAAAAAATAAACTAAAAATTTGAACAGCCTAATGATTTAAACTTGCATTATTAAATATTGGTGGTTTGATTTAGACTTCCACTACCAAGGATTTTGGTTTAAGTAACTTTCCTTTTGCTGTTGTGGGTTTATTCACCACATACAGTCATTACCTGCTTTTGGATTAGTGCTTCCACTCAGGAACTTCAGCCAAGGGCAGAGACAATGCTGGCCCATTACAGCCAGCCATGTGCCAGCACTGGGAGCACTACTCTAGGTCAGCTCTGCACCTTCTAGCATCCTGTGTTTGACAGAGGCCAGTAATAGACAGTTCAGAGAAATATCCAAGATCTTCACAGCAAGCAGGTTTGAGATACGTTTGGTCTTTTTCTGTATCTGTTAGAAGCTGGCATAAGATCTAGAGCATGTAATTTAATTTAAACTCTGCATTTCTGCTATCGGAACTATAAATCGGACACTTGGTATCCAAGCTCTGTTTTGTAAATGTTTACACCATGGAGTTCTATGGTCTATTTGCAGTATGGGGAGAAACACAAAATTTTTTTATCAGTTTCTTCCCTATAAATGGAGTTGAATGTTCACTGGTTCCTCTGCCTGTGAACTTTTAGGGAAAGGGATATTTTTTTTTTTTTTTTTTTTTTTTTTTTTTTTTTTTTTTTTTAAGAATTCCTTGAATTGTTTTAAGTCTATGTTAATTCATATCAATAACAGGCAAAGTAAATACAAGTTTCCTGACAGGAGTAACATAATGTAAATGATGGTAATGTGGGCTGATAAGTCGATTGAGTGATCAATACATTAAAAGACAAAGGAATGCATTGATTATTTTATGTGAATCAAATACTGAGCTTTCAGCCCAGAAATCTTTTTAGCCAAAATTTTAAAGGTCTCATTTCCAGGTGATAGTAGATACCATGTAATGTCTGCAAGTAGAGAATAATTTCCCTCTGCACTGAACTCCACAAACATCTTGTCAGAGGAGTAAATTGTTTGACAATCAAATGCAGGATGTGCAGGAGACTTTAGTCCAAGTTTATTGTTGTTGATGCAATCTGGAAATCAAATGGGTTTTGGCATAATAGAGGAAGAAACTTCAGTAAAAATCACTATTATGAGCAGATGACATGTGTTTGTGTTAGTAACCATGTACCCTTGTAGATTATCTTCAAAAGAATTCAGTTTTCTGATTAGAAACAATGGAATAAAAGATAGTGGCACACTTCGTCACTCTTCTCTGAATCAAACTCAAATTTATCATGATGTTGGAAACGTTTCTATTTCTTGTTCTTAGACAATTTCTATTGCTATAATGCAAAAGCTATTTTGAAATAATATTTAAGGGTTTGTATTTACATAGACAATTGGCCCTCGAGAAAGGAGGCTGCTAGTCCTTCCCCTGTCCCAAAACAGTCATGACTGTTTGTCAAATCATTCTTAAAAACTTCTTTGGGAAATTTCTTCCAGTGCTCAACTGTTCTTTCAACTAAAAAGGTTTTCCTACCTTAAATGTTTATTTCTTACCTTAAATTTACAACACTTCAGTTTAACTCTATTGCTTCTTATAGAGTCTGGTATAAATCTTAAAAGCATCCTCTTGAATTTTAAGCCTGTTTTCAAAGAGCTTATTAACCCCTTGCAGGCTGATGTGAATTTAAAGCAATTTTTCCTTTCTATCATTCTGGTCTTCTGTGAAATATCAAACATTGTAAGATTAGGGTGGACTCCAGTGAAGCTGAGCTTGGTATTGTTTCTTTCTAATTTAAAGTGAAGCCCTGAGAATTACTCACTTGAGTAGATCGCTGCCAGAAAGCTGGTGTTGTCCCCATCTTAGTAGGCTTGTTATGTTGTGGCAACTATTTCATAGCGTTTTCATCTCGACCAAGCTATGTAGCTTGTTTACAAGATGGGCATGTAAGATGCTGCTTTACTAAACTCAAGGCATATGGCGTTTACTGCTTCTTCCCCAAGGAAAACATATCATTGTGTCTTAAAAGGAAAAGGGATTGTCTTTGACAAATACCTGTTGGCTGTTCACTTAATTTCTTAATTTGCAGATCTTTTTTTTTATCAGAGCAGGCAATTTCTTTCTCAAGTTATGCAAATAGATATAAATATAATTTTATGTTACTGTTTCAATGCTGGTTCCATGTCCAGCCACAGGAATGACTTATAGAAAATAATCACATTCCCAGAGTTTTAGGCAAACCCAGTAGGCAGTTTGAAAAGGGTAGTTAGCGCTTGAGACCTTTTGACTCAGTGAGCCAGATGCTGTACATTTGGACTTATAAGTTCCATCCTAGGTATGCGGGGTTCAGACAGGGGGTGTTTATATTGGCCATCTCCTGGAATCATTTTAAACACAGGCTTTGTTTCATGTAAGTCCACCAGGAATCTGTCCCTCTTTAGTTAGCTATTTTCTCCTCTACGCAAAGCTTTTTGCATCCTTCATTCTGGGCTGTGTTGGACAGATTCTCTGGCCTACTTTTCATAGCAGATGGTTCATTTACCTTTGCTAATGGTTTCTGGAAATACCATCTAAATTCAATAAGTTGCAAGCCATAGAAAGGGATGAATGAAAAACACAAACATATGGTTTCTGTGGGAGATAGGCTTCCTATTTTGTGGTGGTTTTTTTTTTTTCTTTGTTTTGTTTTGGTTTTTGGGTTACTTAATTTTAAAATAAAAGGTTATGGCCTGTTTTGAGTCCGATTTTTTGATCCAAAGATCCATTTGCTAAGAATGTAGTTTATTTCCGCAAATATTTCTTATCCAGTCCTAAACAGAAGGGCAGTGAATACTCAAGGCCTCCAACTTTGTTTGGACACAGCTTTTCTATCTCATTCCTTCTCATAGATTTGAAAACTGTTATGGTACCAGCTAAGGGAATTACAGCATCATGCTGTAGAACATGTAACCTCCAGAAATTTTATTTTTTTAATCAGGATAGTTTGGAATATTTTATTTGGATAGCATGATTTAGTGGAATAGCACCTTTTGTGAAGAATTTCTTAGTAAAGTTTTAGATAAAACTCCTGAACAGAAGGCCTTAGCCATAAAGGTCTGTATCTAAATCAAGAAACTGAGCAAAGACAACTGAGGTCTGAGCCTATTCAGTTATTAATACATTGAAGCAATAGTGGCCGGTACACTTGGGAAATTCAGCATGAGCAATAGAAATGGTACCCCAACTCTTTCATTAATATGTGCAACTGGTGCAGTCATTTCACTCTTTCACTCACCTCCAAGATGTGATCCATCCTTTAAGATTGTTCTACTGATGTTGTATTTGATATTATGGTAATAACTTCTCACCTTTGAGTTGTTTTGGGTTTTTTTTTTTCCTCAGGCCAAAAACATAATGATTTGTACTATTGCTAAAACTGGGCAAAGGGGAAATCAAGCAGCAATCTTCTCTCTCTTACAAGCGAATGGCATCACCTATTCAATCTACTGCCAAGCCTTAACTACTGCCTCCCCCACTTTGCCTGCAAATGTCAGTCATTCTGTTATATAAGGTCAAAATCTAGCATGCAAAAACTAGCAGTCATAAGAGTCAACAAGGACTCACGGCTCAAGGAGAATATGAAAGTAGACACGGACTCTTACTAGGCCCTAGTTACAGATGAGGAAAGCATCATTGCTGGAATCAAGTGGAGAGTTATTTTACACGTTCAAGCTGGAAGTAAATTTGTGTGTGAAACTGCATGTTTTCAGACAAGATATGAATGAGCTAGAGAGTTTTATCACTGAACTGTGTAAATATATCTTAAGCCACTTGCTCAAGATATATTAAGGGAAAGAATGAAAGCAGCACTGAAAAATGAACATTTTCCTTTTCATTCCTCCTACTTTTCTTTTGCCATTCCCCATCCCAGTGCCTTGAGTGTGCTACAGTGGGAAACAGTAGGATATCCTCATCCAAAATAGTCATGAATCTTTGTCAAATCAGAACAGCATTTATACTGTTCAGTTGATAATGCTTTCATTTGGACTCCTCCCTAACTACAAATAATAGATGTATGTATAGGAATTTGAGGAGTATTTCTCAACTGAATTGTTGTAAGGCAATATCATTTTGTTTCAATTTGCTCCTTAAGCCATCCAACTTTTACCCATACTTCCTTAAGTAGTCATCCTTCATCTGATCTCTTGCACCCTGAAATGTCTGTCAAATCTGGAGATGAGGTTTGGGGAAACAGCTCCAAAACCAGCAGGAAGCATACAGCAGGCAGGCAGACATCCAGCCAGCACAGAAGAAGCTATTGCAGCTCCTCCTCCCCTACATCCTGGTTCTCAGAGCTTCTCTGTATGTGTGCATCTGATTCATTGCAGTCACAGCAAGTGCGAAGAGATGTGATGCTCATGAGGGAGTTACAATGAAAACTTTGTAAGCATCATTGTAGCATGTGCTTTATTATAAATGATGTGGTAGCCAGTATTTGGATTACTGCATGGATATTTTACCTGAAACACACTGAATATAATTATAAGCTTATAATGATTGGGGTTTTCACTCACTTGAGGCTAAAATGCTGTACACTGAGATGTTTTTGCTTATTATTCCTGTCAAGAGCTTTCTTGCTGTAAAGCTTAGCTGCAGTTACTGGCTAGATCTTCTTGGCCTTTCTTTGAAGAAATATACAGTATATAAAAGTAAGCTTTGATGTACATACTTTGTTGGTGTTGTCACATGAGGGAAAAAAATAGGATTTGTATTTTCCCCCCATTTCTTTATGTAGTCATTTATGCTCAAAAATATGTAAAAGTAGCTAGTCTTGAAATTATGCCTTCTAAGTTTTTTCAAGTTAGTAACAGTCTTCTAATGTTTAAAAGATATTTTATAGTACGCTGTTTTATGAATTAGCATTTTGACATCCAATATTGTCATTTTATCACTATGTAAAAAATATCTGGTAATCAAACAGGCCAATAAAAGAGGCATTTTTTTTATAAAAGAATTTCTGTCCAACTGAATGTTAAACCTGCTGTTAAAAATACATCATTTACTTACACTTTGCTTTTTACTTTTCCTTGGCAGGGATTATTTATGGGAAGGAACATGGGGAAAGTTTTTGTCCTTCCTCAGGTTTCTTACCAGTCTGTGGTCATGTTCACTTGTCTCTTATGTCTTCACACCATTTTCTTTGTATTTATCTGGTATGTGTCATATAAATTTTGCTTTAAAAACCAAAATATTTTGTTATAAAATACCTGAGTTTCTTTTGTCTAAGAATGTCAAAAAAGCAGATTTTTCTATTGCTAAATTTTATTGTCGATCCCCTTCTTCCTCTTTTGTCTAGCTATACAGCTTAAATTTTCAGGCTTTGTTCACTTAGTCACAAGGGAGCCTTTTTTTTCCCTTTCTCTGCTTATAATTATTATTTTTGCCTGTGTTCAAGTTCCAGCCTCATTGCAACTGCATGCGGGACCAGTGGCAGCTCTGATAGGTGCCTCTTTGAAGCCTGGGAAGCAAATACACCTAATGAAAGGTCTTGAATATCCTCTCTAAAGGTGTTTGTGCATCAATTCTAACAATTTCATGTGTTTCCCATCCATGCACTACCCAGTGTTTCTCTTAAGCTTAGTTTGACTTAGTTGCAGAACTTCCCTTCCTCAAGAGATACTGCTTCATGCAGAGGTCAGAGGCATCCTTTATGAGAGGAATGTTTCAGACCTACGGTGCATGTTGTTTGATTTTTAACAGACTTCAAATGCAACTTCTGGAACAACACTCACTTTCTGGCAAGTACCCTAACATCAGACCTTTCCCAGATAATGGAAACAGTAGCAATCATGAGTTGGTTTGCCAAAGTAATTTACAATTGGTGATATTTTTTTTCCTTTCACTGTGGTTTATGGGATTTAAGTTCCTTTGAATGAAGTACATATATTAAGGGTCTAGAAAAACTGTAAGAGGCTTGAATCCACCATAGCCAGTGAGTTTGCAAACAAAGTTTCTTAAATATTTCTACATAGTTTTTATCATTGCATAATCAAAGTTGGATAAAGTAAAGAGCACATTGGCCTTGCCACATGTCTCAGTCCATTTCAGTCTGTTCATCACTTGCTGCTGCTGGTTCAGTCTGCTAGCAGCTAAAGCTGCAAGAAGCCTTGGACCTATCTGCAGCCAGTTTTTGGTCCTTTCAAAGCCTTCATAGGTTCAGTTATCTCTTCCCAGCTCATGGCAGCAGCTCAGCTCATAATTATGCATTCCCTCTCGTCTTGAGAGGTGGGAGTTACTATTGCCATTTGGTAAACAAGAAATTGAGGTCATATGGAGTGTTCTGTGTAAGGTGACAAGGAAAACGGGCAAGTCAAGAGAATAGCCAAAGTACACTTCTTAAATTCTATTTTTTTTTTTATTTTTTTTTTTTTCATTTTGGGCAGTGTTTGTATAAACTACTGCTACATGTCTGCTATGCCTAAAGTGTGAGCTTCATATGGGTTGATGGGTTTCTTTTTTTTTTTTCCTATTTGGATATTTGTGAGCGTAAGGAAAAATAGCATTTAAAATTGCATCTATTTTCATTCTCTTGTTGTCTGTCTTGTATAATGAGGTGTAAAAATCAGCAAATATCTTTCTTGTTTGATAGTTACTTATCTTTATCATTGCTTATTGCAAGTATCTTTCCCCCTTGTCTCAGATTATTTTGTGTGTTTTTGCATTGTAGAGATCTCTGAAATGTTTTTAATTCAGTATCCTTAATCCATCCCTGAGATTACTTCAATTATCCTCAAAATTACTGCATAATGTGTTTGCTTCTTCATGTGCAGTATGTGTATGTGCTCGTGTGTATAAATTAACTGAAAATATTTTCATGTTCACCTTTGGGGAATTAACTGTTACCCTGAAAAGGGGGTTATTTTAAGATCAGTATCTTTTGGCTTTCATTCCTGATTTCCTAAAAAATAAAAATAACTCCAGCTGTACTGCTATATATTCTACAGTAGAGTTGTGGCATTAACTAATTTTATTGGAGTGACCACTTTCCACCTGTGGGTAGTTTCACAAGAGCTCCAACAGCAGCATGCAGAGTGCCAGCACAAGCTCAGCTGAGAGAGTTTTGCTGGGAAGTGTACTCTGAGAAGTGTACTTGTTGCAGTTGTTTTTATCATTGTCAGTAATACACCTCGCTAATTCCAGAGCTAAATACTTTAACTCCCTCTTATCTAACTTTAATTTATCATAATTGTGGGTAGTTAGGCAGACTTGCTGCATTTATACACTTATATTTATTGAGAACATACCCACAAGTGGTAAGTAGGGGATGGGATGCAGAAGGGATTGGAACTAAAAGTGCAGGCTGCAGTGTATAAAGCAGCACATAAAGCCATTTCCTAGGGAGTACATGAGGGGATTTTAGAAAGTTTTAATACTGCCTAAGACCTCTTTGCCAGAATAACACACTTGACACAACAAAAGGAAATGCATTCTTACTGAAATAGAAGTCATCTTCTGAAACTTGGAAGAAACCTGTGTCAGATGAAGCAGCAACAAAGGCTATGTCTCAGCTTCTCAGTTGGGTAAATATAGTAAATGATTTCCTAGCAGAGTCAAATAGGCATACAACCTGTGAAGAAAAGAACATTTTAAGCTTCTTTTTCCCTGAGTTAGATTGCTTTGCTCAATGATGTCTTGTTCAAGCTGTAAAACCAGGTGAAAATGACTTCTGGTGATCTTGGCAAATTCTTTAATATTATGAGGATTGCTTCAGCCCTGTCAAGAATTCAGAATAAAAATGTAACTTGCAAATTTGATCTACCACTAAGGAACCTAGAAACATCAGTGCTAATGAAACAGCAAAGTAATGAAAGCAGCAAAATAGTTTAAGGTATAGTTACTGTTCATTTAAAATACAATTAAAAGAAGTCCCTAATGATGTGGATGTAGAGTCTGAAGTAAAGCTGGCTTTATGTGTTTCAGTTGATTTGTATCAAAGCCTTTATATAGGCTTGCAATGATTGTGAATCTAGAAGTTCACAAAGGACATAAATGTATTTAACTAGTTTGCTGGCGCTAAGCAGAACCTGTAGGTAGCAGTTGGATTACTTCTGCATAAAATGGACAAACAGCTTTGTTCTTTTGAGATGAATTTCTGTTTCATGCATGAGGATGTAAGATGGGGTAGTCATGTTCTGCAGAATACACAAATCTTTTATATGTTCTTTCTGTGTTACTTGGCTTTAGCCTGGGAGGCTAGCCCACACATGCTGTGGAGAAAACATACTATTTTAAAAAGCTTTAAAGACTCTTAAAATCTATGTATCAGGCCTTAAAGATATTTTTGGGTTCTTTTATAGTGAGATGGATGCTTGAGGCGATCAGAATACATAAGCGTTAAAGTGTATGTCATGCAACAGTGGATATCATGGTAGTGATATGTAAAGTACATACCACGATAGTGTAGCCTTGGATAATGCACATCATAAAATATATTCTGTATGTTTGCAGACTTAAATTATGATTTTCATATCTATCCATTCTTTTAACAGATAATTACAAGTGATTATCTGTGTAAAATGGCTGTGAAATGGGGTTATGGTTAGTAGTAGAAAGGGAGTCCTTTCACCTCAGAATGAATGGCTTCTCAGTGGTTACACAATGTACATGTTGGTAATCTAGTGTTCATTTAATCTGACTTTTATAAACGTTCTGTTCTTGTACCTTAAAGACTTACTGCATTAGGAACGTTAGGAATTAGCCTGCTTTTAGTGTTTAGAGAGATTATCATATACAGGTAGCTATTTTTCTTCTCTGACCCTCTAAAATGAAAAATACGTACATGGTAAAAAGCAGTATTTTAAAGAGAGTTTTCACTCACAAAAATACTTTTTCTTGGGGGGAAACATTAACAAAAGATTTTTTGGTTGCTGCTTCATTGAAGGAAAATGGTCCTTAAACCAGAAAAAAACCCTGAAGTGTATGATGAACACCTGGTAACACTGCTTGATCTATTCTCTTAAGAAGGATTGCCTTTAAAACAGTGCTGGCTGATTAAGGAAGTGTATAAAGCTACTGATCTTGCTCCAAATTGCTGTCCAACAGGAGCAAAACAGATAGTGCTATCAGAATAGTCAATTCTGTTTTAAGCCTAAAATACACTTTTCAGTTTCCATTATGATATAAAAAATGTAAGTTGTTTCCTTTTCATCCTAGAGAGAAGGAAACACCATTAAATTGCAATAATTTGGGGTGGTTTTCTTGTTGTTGGTTTTTTTTTTTTTTTTTTTTTTTCGGAATGATTTTTAGGTTCTTGTGCTTATCAAACTTTGGCCACTTAATAAGATGGTGTATTTTTTCTCTAGGCTGAGACTTGTTTCAAAAGAGAAAAAGGAAGTGGTGGATTATAATGATCAGATTGAAAATGCTAGCATAGTTTAAACCTAAGGGGCATCTTTCAAGTGTGTAAGGTGATGATGTCCAAAGAATGTTTCTTGAATTCTTACCTATTAGTGCAATTATTTCAGTGCTCCAAAATTCCCTCAAAAATTTCCTCAGCTTTTCCTCTGTCAGAAGGTTTAACAGGCTTTCTGACTGACTTTTGTCCAATAATTGAATCTGCTATTAAGACAGTTATGCTATTCCTATACACAGTTACAGGCACCACAATTTGAGATGTTCTAAGATGGCATTTTTATGATTCAATTTTAGAATCCTTACCTATCTTTGTTATAAGATTTAAAAGTACATATCAAAAGTATGTACTTTACATACATAGGGCACATACCCTTTGATCTGTATTGTTCCTGTTCAGAAAACCACATCTTGTATTTCATCTGTGTTATCTGGATCTTCAGGACACCGTCCTGTGTTTAGATTGGTTTTCATAGGAACTGTTACTAAATTCATCAGTCAACTAATGAAATTGATTACTTGCCTGAAATGAAAATGACTGCATTTGAGAACGGGATAGATGGTTCTCATGTCTTAGCATAAAACTAGAAGCGTAATATAAAAATGTAAATAAAAGTTTGAATTATTACTTGTAAATTCAATTTATGGAATCTAGACAGAATTTAGGCACATGGTATCCTATTTATACATTTGAGTCGCAACAAAATAAATCCCAGAAAGGATGAGTGACTGCATTTTCTCTCTAAAATAAGAAATAACTATTTTGTTTCATCCTATCTCAGACTTCACTTCCAGTGCCTAAAAGTACCTTTTTCTGTTTCCAGGCAAAGTTTTTCTTTTCATCCAAATGTGATCTATTTTTATGCTCAGAAAAAGATGGTGCCATTGTACCAACAGAAATACAATTTTTAAATGTAACTGCTGTGTAAATGATAACTGACAAGTTTGTCCCCTGCATACATTTAAATTCAGTTCTTTCCCCTTTAAAAATGAGATCATACATGTTTGTTAGCTGTTATTAATTTTTGTCTCCCATATTGAAAAGCTACATGAAGTCGATGATAGCACCATACTACGAATTTTCACACATCTAATGCCTTGCCCCTTAACATTAGCGTCACTCTTGTGAAGCAACTCCAGTCATTGAAAGGCAAAAAGTAATGCTTAGCAACTCTGATCATGTGATGATATGATCATATGATGAAAGTATAGATAAAATTTTGAAGTGCTACGAGGTGGCTTTTCCATTCAAAAATGCATACATTTAGAAGCAGCAGGTAATGAGTTGTAGTAAATACCCATTTCTAATAATCATCCTTTTTGTACAGATTTAGTGCTTTTTACTAGATGTGAAAAGGCTTTAACAATGTAACAGTATAGAATTCATATTCCAAGCTAATCAACATATTTGTTGTGCCTGTCTCTTCATACAAACAAAAAGGATGTTGCCCAGGCTGTTTCATGGAGACATCATGGAGGAGGGAAAAAAAATCCCCCCTAAAAATACTGAGCATTTTTGGCTCAGTGGTATCCTATCCAGCTCAAAGGTATACAATTCCAACATGTGATATAAAAGACTGAGGATGGGTAAGAAGATCAAAACAGGCACCACATCAAAGCACAGCCAAAGTGGGAACAGCTAATTGCTGCACATTCCCTGCACACAGCAATTAGCTGCAGCAGCGGTGTTAACAGCAGTGGCTCTCCCATACCAGCCTCATCACACTTAGGTGATGCAACCCATCACACAACCAAGGCAGAGCTGGGGGGAGGCACACGCAGAACAAGGCGCTTGTAGGAAACTGTGGTTCTTAGGGGATTAATTGTGCTTCCTAAGCAGTTCTAGTTTGTTATTTTGGAACATCACAGTAGTGCGTAAATGCTAAACACATCTGTGTCTACAGCCAATGCTTTTGTTTTGCAAGTTTCAAAGTGGTATTTCCCTGTGACAGTTAGAGGCGAAAATAGCATTTATTCAGGCATTTGTTGTCACAGCCTTTACCTTTTGCAATGCTAGAGATTGCTCTTTCCTGCCCAGGGAAAAGTATGTTTCTAGAGACTAGTGTGGACATTTATTCATCCAATTTAGATTGACTCTAGCTGGGAGCCTTGTGAAAATGGCCAGTGTTTGCAAGGTTGATTTTTCACTTTACCTGCTACCAGGGATAGGTGATGATAGCAACCTTTTCTACCACAACTTTTGTAAATGGGCGTCCAGAAGTGTCACCTGCAGGCCATGCCCAACTCAGCTCACCAAGAGCTACATGTGAATTCAAGGAGCCATATGCAGTGCAGGAAAGGTCTCATTGGGTCCAAGTAGCCCTGGTACAGCTACACAGAGTCCTGAGCACTCTCTACTGGTCCCCTCAAGAGGCATTATGGGTATAGAAATACATTTCTTCTATAGAACCCTTGAAAATGTATGGGCAGGATATGCCTCTGAAAGGAACTATTCCTTAGATAAAGGCAGCCTTAGGTTTTCAAGGGGACTGTGGGCACGTGGTCCTGCTAGTCAGTATTAAGTAGTAATAATAAAAGAACCCAACGGTGTTACTAGCTCCTGCCTGCTGTCTTAATTGTGTTTCTGCATTTATTAGTAGCAGCAGTTAGGATCCAGCTTGTAGAAGGGAAACAGTCTCACAATTTTTGCTTGTGTAAATTGTTCCACTAGCTCAAGGATTACTGCAGTAAATCTTGAAGACAGGATCAGACTCCAGCAAATGTGATGTGTGTATGGAAGAATTTGAAGGTCTTTTCCTGATGGATACCTACAGCCATTTAGCTAGACAAAATCACCTATATGTGGGGTGTCACCTATACTACCTTGAGCATAGCAGATGCATGCCATAAATTTAAATAGCTGATAGTTTAAATAGTTTAATAGTTAGTAAATAGTAAAATAGTTTAAATAGTTAAATAACACTCTGACAAACCAAAGTGACTTTTTGTTGAGAAACGGTAAGCTGTCTATTTGCTGTGTTAAGGTACCAAAGCAGCAGTTCAAATCCATCATCCTTATAGCAACATGCTCCCTACGGCAGAAAGCTCAGTTACACTGCAAGTGTTTATGTATATATTAATGCTCTTCTTGGACTATCAATTCCTCTCCTGTAGGTGGATAATCTCTTGAATCCTCCAAATTAATCTTATGCCAACAGCTGAGAGAACCATAGTGCATCAAGATTGTCGTTGCTCCAGACAGCTTGTTTCTGTGACCCTTGACTTTTCCAAATATGTCATCGCTATGGCTAGCCTCATCCCTCTAAACATTGCAGAGACTGTGCAAAATCTGTATCTCCTAGGACTAGCTAGTCAAATCAATCTCATATCTTCACGGCAGCTCTCCAGTATGTCTTTCCGTTACTGTAATGATCATTCTCTAATCTTTTTTTAGTGCTATAAGAATTTAATTTCTTTGATTACTTCACAGAGGCAAGATATGCATGCATGTGAAGACATATAATGATATGACATTAAAGGGTGGTTTTTTTAATATATACCATTACAAAAACTTTACATGTTTTGTAGTAAACAGTAGTGCAGTAGAATATCTTCGCTGACTCAGAAGTGGGCTAAGTATCCACCTTAGAAGAACTTGTTAAAACATAGTTTATTATTTAGGAGCTGGAGCAGAATGGGAGAGAGATGTGCTTAAACAATATTGTTGTTGTGTTAAGTCAGCATGACTTCATGATTATCTTTTTTTTGTTGTCATTATTCTTTTTGACCTATTTAAGAGGTTTTTTAAGTGTGTCCTGGTGAAATGTATTAGAATTTCAAAAGTAATGGGACTAATACGTGAAAAAAGATGTAGAGAGTGCTCTGCTAGACCTCTCCTAGCTGTGAGATTTCTGCAGCATTCTCCATTTTACATGAAGCAGTAAGGCACAAGAAGACTGTACCAAAGGCAAGAGTAGACCCTGGCCCTTTTGAGTGTCAATAGTGTACCTTACTTACAAGACTATCCTGCTTCAGTAGCAGTATGTTCATTACTGTCATCTCTGCAAGTATCTGCACTTACTTGGTTGCTCATTTTACAATCTTCTTTACTGAATATACATTGTAACATTCTATCTCATGTGCTGATTAACAAGTAGTGAAAGATTGCTGTGTGGCATTTCTGACTTAAGAAAGTCATGTAGTCATTTGCTTAACAGATAAATGTTTGGACTGACTATGATCTAGAAAGAACTTATACTGATACTGGTAGGGCTGCATTTGGCTACATGATTGCAATTCTTTTTCCTCTGACATGGAAGTTATAGGCAGTGAAGTATCTTACAAGAAAGTGGAAAAAATATTTTTGAAACTAACAACAAATACTTATTCTATTTTTGACCCATTATATAATTGAATATTCACCAAAAATAGTCTAGAACTATATGTTTATAATGAAAAATATAAAGCATTAATATGAGTATTATTCACCTGAATTATGGAGAAGACACAAGAGGACAGTTAACTCTTGTCTGTAGCTACCTTGGGAATTTCTAGGCATATATAGCTTCATATTTGGACGTTTTCACTACCCTTGGGAAGTGAATAATGCTCTCCACTGCTTATATATTTATTGTTCACTGATTAGCTGCTGTAGAAATAACAGTGACACTGAATATGTTCATTTAGAAAAACATCCCTGGAGTCTTTTGCTCTAAGCTTTATATTCCCCAACTTTACCTCCATCTGCAAATACTTCCCTTTATGACCAACATATTGCTGCATGCATTCTTGCTTTCACTGTAATCTTTCTTCTTTCCTGCAGTGAAGAAGGTCATCATTCAGCACAAATAACTGTTCCTTTTCCTTGTCTTGATTCTTTTCAAGTTGCTGTGAACTTGCAAGGAAACTTCTGGGTTTCTAAATAAATTCCTTTTAAAATGTAGATTTCTTGTGAGGAAAAACAAAAAAGCTATTTTTTCATATAGTAAGGAAAAGCCTTTAAAGACAGGATGCCAAGGCACTCTTTTGTGAATAAATGTAAATTGGGGGGGAGGTGGGGTGGAAGGGGGGATACAAGTTTGCATTTTCTTTCAGAAAATATGAAGACAAATTTCCATCTATGTTTCTCATGGTAACAAAGCAAATTGAAATCAACTGCTATAGCTGGATAGAAGGAATGTAGTCAGTGTGTTCTCATTATTCAATGACTGTTCTGCTTTTCCATTTTCCGTTAACCATAATGTAGCCTGTGAGCAAGTGGCTCTTTAATGCACTTATTTTACTGAGCTAAGATATGAGCTTATTCATTTTTCATCTATTGGTTTGACGTAATTTCATCATGTTAAAATCCTAAACCACACTTGATAGAAATTTGATTCTATATGCATGGATCGATATTATTACTAATAAAATACATTGCAAACTTTCTGCAAACTATACAGCCATAGGAATATGTAAGAATGTGATGTGCTTTGACTTTTTAAACTAAACTTGCAGAAAGTGTGGGAGTCTTAGAGCTTTCTAGCAAGCCTTTTTCCATGAGGGCATGCCAGATACATACTGACACATTATGTAAATTTGTCATTGTGATTTACACTTTTTAATGACCTCAAGATGCTCCAGACTTACTTTCAGATGCACATAGACAATAAATGAAGAACAGTAACATGGATGAAATTAGGCCAAAAAGGCAAGAAATGTCAAAGCAATACGAGTGGCAAATATGAAACACTCAGGCAACATCATTCTCCTGAGATGCCCAGCTATGTTGAACCAATTTAAATATTTGATGTGATAGGAAAAAAAAATGCCCAGCAGCAGCAATATTTTCCTTAAGGAGGTAAAGTCCAGCTGTTATTTCCTCCTGTCTCCCAAGCAGAGTGTGCAATGGATTGGTGCAGTCTGGATGAAAGAAAGCACAGAAGTGTCCAGAAATCTAGAAGTTTCAGCCCACTAAAATAAGAGCTTTGTTATCTCATTTCTATACTGTGATCAGAATAATTTGCTGTTTCAGATTTAGGCAGCATGCTTATTCTGTCTGTAATGACCATCACCAAGATGGTCTTAAGGTAGGAGACAACTTCTAAATCACAGAGATATCAGCTAATTTTCTGACTATTGTGCTGTTACCAATATTACATTTTTAAACAGTTATGAATGGAGATTTTGGGATAAAACTTCCCTAACAGTATTTGTGAAGGTTAACAAAATGCTGGAGAAGGGTGTATGTACCTAGGTTGCTAATACTAACAAAAAATCAGCTAATCTGAAATACAATATTCTTGGAGTCAAGGGCTTCTCCAAAGGTCAAGTCTTCTGAAAATTGTTGCCCATTAAATTGTATCTTCTTTTTGTTAAATCGGGCAGTTGAAGCAGAAATTACAACTGTAGTTTTACCACTGGAATAAGAAAGCCCTGAAATCTGGACCATTCTCAGGTCCTGTTGGTTGGGTCATAACCTGGAGGAGGGACAGTGAGATGAAGTGCCCCCAGTTCAAGAGGCTTTCATGTTCACCTGAGTAGAAATTTTCAGCTTCTGAGTGGCCATCGTACAAACAAAAGTTCAAAGTAGAAGGTCAGAACTATAAGTGACTGTAATAATTGATCCTTTGCTTTCTCTGCAATTGTTTTTCCAGATCCGAGTTAACATATAAGCAAGGCAGCATGAGGAAGCTACTATATAGTACCTGTTTTCTGGCTAGAATTCATCAGTTCTCACAGTTAACCACTGAGTACTTTTAGCAACTTTAGATTCACTTGGGATTCCTCATTAAGCCTCACTTCAAGTGTAAAGCTTCCCTGATATTTTGTGAGCCTCAGTTGATTCCTGTCCTTACTTAAAGGAATCAACTGAGTTTCAAGATATGAAGCAGCAGCTGACAGTCAGCATCAACTGAAATGTAGCAACAAAAAGCTACTGCTATTTGTCCCTCTAAAGTGGCTGTGAAAATACAATTACAGCGTTTGATTTCTACTACAGTCCTCAAAATATGACCTCTGCTACTTTCTCTGAATAGCCTCAAGCTTGACCTCCTATTTTAGAACTGATCCCTCCTTTGATCTCTCTATCCATATGGATATGTATGATAGAGGAACTAATAACTCATGAGGTAAAATTATTACTGTCAGTAGGAGGATGAGAGCGAGAAGTTTGTCTAGACTTTTTATGATGGAATTGGTAGGATATTTGCTTGAGAATTAATTTTTCTTTTGAGTCCCTGGTGGTTATTTGTGGGTTTGGGAAATGGCATGAAGTAAAAGAGTGATAAAATATTTTTCCAAGATATTAATAGAAAAGTAGAAGATAAATCGCAGGTTTAAAGACTTCATAAGAGTGATACTTATTTCACAGTATACATGAATAAACAGTTTACCTGGCTGCTGAGTTACAAGGGTTTATGGTGGCCGCAGAACTTGATTCAGCAGCAGCTCAACTGAGTTCTGTAGGCCTTGATTGAGCAATGTGTTAAACTCAAGTCTGACACTTCTTCTGTTTTTTGTGCTGAAGTTGCTACAGATTCTCTGTTCTGTTTTGTTTACTCTTTTTTTTTTTCCCCTCAGACTCAATTCAATGAAAATCATCTTGTTCATTTTCAACAGCACTTTCAATAGCTTGTGTCAATATTAATTTTCCTTTTTAAAGGCCAATTCACAATTTGATTTGTTTACTGAAATATTTAGTAAGCTTTCATCCGAACCCATTGCCTACTTCCTTTTTAGGAATCACTTCTCGGATGCAAAGTACCGAAAGCTGGGTGATTTCCATTCATCCAGTTTCTGTCTGTCTTGTTTTGCGGAAAGTGGCTGTATGCTCATGAAAAAGGAGCAGCATGCCCACCCATTCCTCCTTGGCTGCCTCAGCATGGGAATATGGTTTAATGTTTAAGTATGCTGGACTTTGGTGCAGACTGTGCACAGTTTACGGACTCTGTACTCCAGTCTCTGCCCTGGTGTGTGTATGTGTGTAAGGTCAAAGCGGTCAGATTAACTGTTACTGGGGATAATTTTTATCACATATCATGATGAAAAAGAAGCAAGAACCTGGTAAAAAACAATGATAAAGATCATGGCTCACGCAAGGAGCAAACCAATTCCTTTTGGGAACTGCTGCAGAAAATGATGAGAATAGAATGTTTGAAATTCCTGAGTTGTAACTGTCATACCAGAACAGCTATAAGTAATAGAAATAAATATGATTTTGTTGATTTCTTTGTAATGGTATTCACCACTAGACAACTAACTTATTTGGGAGAGGTGAGTGATTTATCATATCTTGAATCGGCACTGTTTCAAGTTTATTTTTTAGTTTACATATCCATCTATAACATGATCCATCTGAAAACCTTCAAGACGGTGAATGGTATGGAAAATAAACCTTTAAAGATATGTGTCAGAGGTGTTATCACATAGCTTGTTTAGAAAATGAGCACATTCAGCATATATGCAATTACACACCATATTGTTCTCTAGTAATACTTTATCCACGTGTCTCTGCATGATAGTGTTTTGGCTGTGAAAAAAAAAATGTCAGGAATGGTATTCTGTTTCTTTTTTAAATCTCTCAAGTGGATGCTTGGTGTATTTTGGGAGAAGGCAGGAGAGCTTAGAGAAAAAAAACCCTTAATAGTGAGATTTTTCTGAAGATCTTTTAGCTGTATTAAACAAAGAGGCCTAAACATGTATGAGCTTCTACACTGTAACTTAAACAGAACACATTTCGTGCTAAAAGCTATTGGCTATTTTAATAAACTCTGCTCTGTTAATAAATACATTACGAGAGAGAAATTCTTCTGCAGATCTTTATATGAGTTTGTATTTTTAATTATTTTTATTAGAGAGTGTCAGGGATGGGCTGGGATGTGCGAGAACCGAGTTTCATTTCTGGCTTTTTGACAGTCTTGAATAATAATGGGAAAGATAATTAGAACAAGAACCTAAAGTCAATGAAAATATTGCCAGTGATTATAATAGGATCAGAATTTGGTCTGTTTCACAAAATGAAGATATAATAATGCTTACCAGTCTCACATGGGAGTCCTAAGAATGAAAACATTACAGTAAAAATAATGTGGATCAGGTTTTACTAAGGTAATAAGTAATAGGTACCTAGTTATAACCTAGAGATTCAACAATCAGATCAGGCTACCAGAATCTTTTTTCCGTAAGTGAAATGGTGGAAACTGATGTTTTTTTCCTCAAAATATAATTTTAAAATTGTAGAAAATAAGTCCTTATTTAGGGTCAAAGCATAGTAACGAATGAAACTCACTGACTACTGTAAAAATCACAGTGTGAATGCAGTACAGGCCCTTGCATTTGAATTTGGGTCATGACAGGCAAGGAAAATTTTTGTGTTTTTTTCTTTCTTCTGTGTTTTCAAATAATAAGAAAGATTTGTCTGTCTTTTCCATACACACTACTTAAAATTCCTGTATGTAAGAAATCAAGAAAATATTAGCCCCCCACAATGGTTTCTTGATTAAAACTCCAAAGACAAAAACTGAGCCCATGACCCAGATTAAATAGTATCCCTCTGTTCTTCTTCAAATTAATGTGAAAAGGGAAGGAAACCATTAACATTGTTAATTTGGAGAAATGAAATATGAACATCAATGCTTTTACCACAACTGACTTTTGTTGAGGGGGAAAAAAATTACAATATCTGGGACTAGATGTTTTAAATTGTAGTGGATTGGAGTATAGTCAAACTGAATTCAGTAAAATGGAAAAGAGGTTTCACAACAGCATAAATGAGTGAAAGGGAGCAATCTCAATCTAAAAAGCATAGAATATAGCAAGGCAATCATTCATAAACCAATTTAAAAAAAAGGAAAGTAATGTTCATGCAGTCTGTGGTGTTTTAATAATTGTATACTATTAAGAATCTTTAGGAGCATTGTACACACCTTGAATAAGTTTTCTTTTTAAGTTACCATGCTGTACCCTCACCTTTTTGGTATGAAGTAAAATCTACAACATTAATTCCTAATTAGAGAGGAAGCAACTCTATTTCTGCAGCTCTTTCTAAAAGCCTGTGTATATATTGCCTGCAGGAAACAAGTATGAAGAATACAGATGAACTAGAATTTCACCACAGCAATCTGTTAGTATGCCTACAGAAGTAAAATAATAATTAAAAACCCCAACCAAATCTTCCTCTCTTAATTCATATCTACTTCATGGGATAGATTTTACAACTTGTTTGGTTTCATCTTGGTTTTCCAAGATTTCTCCTTTCAAATGCAAATTCAGTGAACTTCATGTAAGACTGTAGCAAGATTTATGTAAATGTTTACATAAAACTGAGGAATGGCAAATGAAATAAGCATTGTCATCCAGACTTAAAGGTTTTTGCCAATATTTGACAAAGTTTAGGTATGTGTTATACAAGTTCTTCAGTATTTTCTCATTCTGTAGCTGGAAAATATAATTACAGCCATTATTTCTGGCTTCCTCAGAATGTAAAATGCAGTTTTACAAGATGTCTGTATTTTCGGTAGTTTTACAAATGTTGTAAACTACTGTATGTTACTGGACCTGACGAGACCATACTAAGCCTCTGGGATTTCAGTAGGAGGGCACCTGGGAGTAAGGGTCCCTCCTAGAAGGCAGCTTGAAAGGTTGGTAGGGAAAAGGTACAGAAGAATAACTTCATCTTGCTTGTAACATCTTGAAGACACCTGGTTAAATTACCAAGTAGCATGCTTAAAACAGAAGGAAGTTCTTTTCTTACTTCTATTATTTAAATTATGTAAATTATTGCTGTAGGATGTTCTTAACGCTGAATGCATAAAAGGGCTCAAAAAAGGATTAGGAAAAAGAACTCTTATGGAAGGTAGAAAGCTCAAATCTCTGGTTGCCAAAAATTGCAATGAGTACTTTAAGATCACAGCACATTTGGTTTGTATGAACACTACTCAAGATCACACATAGTTTCCACAGTCTAAAAGCTGGGCAGCACATTTTGGTCCCTTTTTAGTCCCTCTGAGCACATCTTTCCAGCAAATGTCTTATTTTAATGCCAGTGAGTAAATAGATCATGCAGGGGAAGAGGAAGTGTCCTTCACCATCCTTTCTCTGTTAGCCAGACAGGTTAACTTGTCTGTCCTGACTCTCTTTGACAGCTTTTTTTTTTTTTTTTTTTTAATCTCAGAGAACAAAAGGCCAGCAAGCT